>NC_135487.1:67273404-67942154 GCF_052094955.1 Ictidomys tridecemlineatus | reverse complement strand
TACAAAGCTCTTGACATATCATATTTCATAAATTTGATTCAACTGGGTTATGAACTCCCATTTTTACCCCGTATACAGATTGCAGAATCACATTGGTTACACATCCACGTTTTCACATATTGCCATACTAGTGACTGTAAATAATCATTGATTCCTCATTTGCCCACATTTCAATCCATCCGAAAGTCCTAAAGGTATTTTCTTCATTTAGGGCTGGGGATATAGCTTAGTTTAGAGTGCTTGCCTTGCATGCACAAAGCACTGGGTTCAATCCCCAGTCCCCCACCCACACACACACACATACACACAGGACATTTCTAATTCATCTGTTTGAACTTCCACTGTTGGAAGCACTGGGGTGTATCACTGTTCATTACACCTGGGCTGTGGCAGTGCCTCCTTATTGATTTCAACCTTTACTGTTGTCTACCTGTGATCTACTCAACAGCAGTTGATGAAATTTCTTAAAACATTAAGGAGATCATGTTACTTTCCTGCCTACAACTGTTTACCTGTGTTTTATTGCAATTCAGAGAACTTCGACCCACTAATTTTCTAGCCTTGCTTACTGTGCTTCAAACACTGGATTTCTTTGTATTTCATACTTATCAAGTTCATTTCCATCTCAGGTCTTTGTACCTGCTGTTTTTCTACCTATCTGCTTTTGGTCATTGATATTATTTAGGTTTCAGTTCACAGGGCACTATTGCAATAAAACTGTTTACCTAGGTTTTATTGCAATTCAGAGAACTTTGACCCACTACTTTTCTAGCCTTGCTTACTGTGCTTCAAACACTGGATTTCTTTGTATTTCATACTTATCAAGTTCGTTTCCATCTCAGTTCTTTGTTCCTGCTGTTTTTCTACTATCTGCTTTGGTCATTGATATTATTTAGGTCTCAGTTTACATGTCACTATCTCAGTGTAGCCTTCCTTACTAACCCAGATACTCCCCATCCCCAAACTCTCATATTATCTCATTATCATGTTTTACTTTGTTTTTAGTTCTTGCCACTGTTAGTTTATTGCTTGCTTCTTTAGTGTCTTTTTCCCCCTTACACCAGAATGTGGACTTCTTAAGAGCAAAGCCTCCTTTGTGCCTAAAAAATATGTCTGATACATAATAGGAGTTCAATAAATGTTTGTTGGATGAGCAAAAAGTTTCATATAACTTTTTTTTGGGGGGAGGCACTGGAGATTGAACTCAGGGGCACTCGATCACTGAGCCACACCCCCAGCCCTGTTTGTATATTATTTAGAGATAGGGTCTCATGAGTTACTTTGCACCTTGCTTTTTGCTGAGGCTGGCTTTGAACTTGCAGTAGCCTTCCACACTGCTGGGATTCAGGCCTGTGCCACTGTGCCCAACTCATCTTAACATCACATAATTATTTTCCATAGCCTGAAATATTGAGGATACTGGTTATAAACTGTTAATCCTCAATCCAGATCTGGCCTGAGGACACATTTTATTTGGCTTGTTACACATGGCCATTGTTATTTGAGTTTCAATTTACAGTCAGGGCCATAGATCTTAAGTGTACAACTTGATGAAATGTACTTATATGTATGCCCATGTGATCAATTCTCAGACCAAAACACAGAGCATTTTTGGTACCCCAGAAGGTTCTCATATACCCTTCTACCCACTCCCCCACTTCTGACAATATAACTTGCATAGAGCTAAGAACTCTTAATTAGCTTCTACCATTTAAAAATAGGGAGACTTCACATAAAAATTCAGAATTCCAACATCTCTAAAAACTCAAAGTTCTATCAACATAGAACCTGCTTTCTCTTTTGACAAGTTACTTTAGTGGGGAAGCAGCTGTCCAAAGTGTTGGCACATGCAGATTCCACCCCTCCTCCTTCTGTCCCTGACCTTGAAATCAATTGCCAGTTGCCATTTATAATTTTACTTGAATTGTTTTTCTTGTGATGGAGAAATATCTTTTCCATTATCTCTAAAGAAGAGGAAACATGAATGGTAGATGGAAAAGGTTACATGTCTTATTTAGTTTACTTTTTTAGTTCATTTGTATTCTGGCCTTTAGATATTTGTTAGTGATCCTAGTTCTACGTAGTTCTGTTTCAAGGCTATTCAGTGTTCTGTGTATAAATGTCTCATTTATCCAGTCCTCTATTGTGGGACATAATTGTTTCTTTTTCCTATTGTAATGAACAACCTGTATATGAATCTTTGTATACATTACCTTATTAAAATAAAATTTTAGAAATGGACTTTCTAGATGAAGACATTTTTTACTTTTAATTTTGATACATAATTGCCAGATTGCTTGATAGTAGTTTAAATTGACGTTATTTGAATAGCATCAAGCCCTACATCTATGCCAACACTGGCAATTAAAATTTGAAAGAATAGTTTGGGAAAACAAAATGGGGAATGTTGGCCAAGAAGCTTTTCATCTTTTTGTCTACGTAAATAAGAGTTATGCTTTGTTTTAAAGGATATTTTTGTTTAAAAATGTTACTTAGTTAAATGCCTTATCTTAGATTTATATTATGAGTCATATCAGTTACCATGTAGCTTATATATGAAGTAACGCAAATACCCCCATGAGAACTAGAGAACCTTTAGCCTTGATCCTTATATATTTGTACATATATGTAACATCTTTTTATATAATTTTTAAACTCTACTAATGTTCTGTATTCACATGGGTGGGAATAAATGTTGCAAATCCTTCTGGTTTTTGAAGCACATGCAACTAATTGTTACATAATGATTTTATATTGGTTTTCATATTTTAAATTAGAGGCCATTATTCTGCCATTTGCTTCTTAAGGAGATGCCTACTTAGAAGAGTGACAGCAGCTGGTCTACATGTTTCAGTGCTAAACTGGTTCCTCAGGTATCCTGGCTCTGGAAATTGCTATGGGAGATTGGATGACTATTACAGATCCAGGTCTGTCTGCAGGTAACTGAATCTAAAGTAAAGGGAAACCAAAGCAGTTTAACTGAATCTAAAATAACTAGCAATCAAAGCAATAATTGTCAAGGTGAATGTTTTCAACAAAAATATTAAAAAGTTACAAAAATATTGAAGATGTGACTAGAGAGAGAGAGATAAATAGTTACAAGTGTCCAATTTTCATCTTCAATAAAGTTATCAGAGAGAGCTAAGAAGGTGCTGTAATCAGTGGGTTCAGTGCTTTAGATAGCTTACTGGATCCATAGTATTTTTGAGTAAAATTTTTATGCATTTGAAATATATTTAGTGGCTACTTCAGTGTTTCCCAGGTTTGTTCCTTTGTCATGTAAGCATTGAGTGAAATAGACAAGTGTGTTTTGTCTATAATTTTTTATAAGTCTAAAGTAGTAGAAGTTAAGGTGTATTGTCACTTAACATGCCTACTAAGAATACTACTTTAATTTTATGTTTTTTGGGAAAAAGAAAAAACATAGGTATCAGATAAAAATGGCTTCATCCTAATTTAAAAATTCTTAAATATGTGTGTGTATGTGTAAAGTTTAAAATCTTTGGTAAGTTAGTTTTACAAACATTTTTTTAAGTTAGTTATGCAAATGCTATTTATTGATTCTTTTCAGAAAGTAAAAATATCTCTCAATATACCTCAGAAACAAAGATGTCTCCATCAAGTCTATATTCACAGCAAGTGCTATGTTCTTCAATACCTTTATCAAAAAATGTGCACAGCTTTTTCAGTGCCTTCTGCACAGAAGAGAATATTGAACAAAGTATTTCATATCTTGATCAGGTAACATGTTTTCATAAATAGCATAAATCATTATACAGTAGAACATATACAGAGGTTATAAAAACATTTGTCGAGCACAAGTACATTGTTATGCAGTGGCCAGAGACTTAGATTAGATTTACTGAGAACCTTGGTAATGATCTAGTTTCATATAAGGTTAGCTATTGTATTTGGAGCAGTTTGGCCTCACCATCATCCCAGGCTTCTCCATTGAATTTAACCTCATTTTATTGGTGCAGAAAACTAAGTACCTTACTCCAGGTCACAGGGGTTATAAAGCAGAGTCTAGGGGAAAACAACAACAACAAAACAGTTCTTTTAATTTTTTTGTTCTTTGGGAAATTTACTAGTTTCTTAATGAACTCAGTATAGTTCTCTGACTTAGAAAATATTTCTGTTTCTTTTTAGAAAATATTTTGTTTCTTTTGCTCTCTGGTAGTCAACTTTTAAAAAATTAACTTTAAATTTTTAATTGGCAAGTAAAAATTGTATATATTTCTTATATACAACACGATGTTTTAACATGTGTACATTGTAGAGTGGCTCAGATGAGCTAATTAACATGCTTCATACTTTTTGTGGTAAGAACATTTAAAATCTACTCAGCATTTTCAAGAATACAATACATTGTTATTAATGATAGTCAACATGTTGTACAGTAGATTTCTTGAACTTATTCTTTATATCTAACTGAAATTTTGTGTCTTTTTGACCAATATCTCCCTAAGGATAACCAACTTTTAAAAAAACATTTTTCTCCTACCAGGAATTGACCACTTTTGGTTTTCCTTCATTATATGAAGAATCCAAAAGTAAAGACACAAAAAGAGAATTAAATATAGTTGCTGTTTTGAATTGTATGAATGAGCTACTTGTACTTCAGCGGAAGAACCTTCTAGCTCAGGAAAATGTGGAAACAAAAAATCTGAAATTGGGAAGTGATATGGACCATCTGCAGAACTGCTATGCAAAACTTAAGGTAGAAAACGTATATCATTATGTATTTTAGTGTCATTATTATATAACTAATTATTATAAATGTCCATTAACTATCAAATGTTAAGGTTGTTTTTAAAAGCTTTAGTTTTTTTTGAAACTTTGAGCTTAATTTGCATAAATCAGTTATACTGCTTCCTATTATCTATATTGAAGGCACTAATGTTATGACTACTCTAATGACTTTTTAATCTTTAGAAAGTTAACTTAGAAAATGTTTATATTCTGAGGAAAAGGATTACACTACCCCATATAATCTTCTTTAACAAAGTAGATGTTTAATTTAAAATTCTTTGTAAGAGCTTTATTAGTTCATTCAAAGAAAAATATTCTTGATGTGTTTATGTCAAATGTTCTAAAGCTCAATAATGAAAATAGACCAGATAATATCTAAGAGTCCTGGGGCTTAGAAAAAGATCATATAGAAAGATGCTTTATTAAATTTTTCTCCGAGAAAATGAAATTATTTTCACAAGACCATTGGCCTGCTGCCTTAAAATGTTAGAACATTTGTTACTGGTTCCTGGTTTGCTTTAACATTCTTTTGTTTTCCTTCCCCCCCACCCCACCCTCTGGTTCCAGAAATTGAACCCCCAGGCTGCTTATCACTGAGCTACATCCCAATAGCTTATACTGCCCCACACTTTTTAAAAACTTGTTTTGAACTTTTTATTCTGAGACAGGGTCTTGCTAAGTTGCTTAGGGCCTTGTTAACTTGCTGAGGCTTGCTCTGAACTTGTGATCCTCCTGCCTCACCCTCTCAAGCTACTGGGATTATAGGCATGTACCACCATACCTGGCTTATATTTAAAAATACTGGCAGAGAGGAATAAGGTATTCAAAATATGGTGAGGGCTTATGTATGTTGTTGAGGATATAATGTACTGGTATCCAAGTCTAATTTTTTCCTAAATATACTATTGTATAATGGATTTCTTTGTTCTTGGAAAAAACATTCCAGGAAGAGCATGTAACTTGCATGAAAAGCATGGTAGCTTGAGAGTACATTTCACTTTCAAGTAACCACAAAGCCCTGCAGGGGCTGGAGTGTGTAAAATATGGATGAAAAATGGTGAGAGGTGAGGCTTTTAACCCCGGGTTCCAAATGGTTTGAAAGTCATGGTTCAGAAACTGGGAGGCGCTGAAGAGTTGTAAACAGAGGGAAGACATCGTGTAAATGTCATTCTAGTGGAAAGGTGGAGAAGTGATTGGGAGAGTGCACATTTGTATTCAGGATGGAGGTGTACGGGGCTCAGAAAACTTCATGATGGGGGTGCCTGTTAGCATGTCTTTGCAGAGGTTTTGGACTTGAACTAAAGTAACGCCTTCTTTTGGCTTAGCTGTAGCTCACTTGTCTCTTTCTGAAAGCCAAAAATTTATTCTCAAAGGAGAGGTGATGATGATATTATAGATGAGGATATCTTCCAAGTGTTCAGCAGAAGTATTAAAAACAAGGCAGATGTTTATTTGAACTTGACACCTTGTTTATTAAAAACAAGGTGTCAAGTGCCTGAAATCCCAGCAACTCAGGAGGCTGAGGCAGGAGGATCACAAGTTCAAAGCTAGCCCTAGTAATTTAGTAACGCCCCGAGCAACAACTTAATGAGACGCTGTCTCAAAATAAAAAATAAAAACGGCTGGATGTGGCTCAGTGATTAAGTACCCTTGGGTTCAATCGCTGGTACCAAAAAGTAAAAAATAAAAAGTATTAGAAATAAAAAGTCTGAAGAAATTTTAAATGGGTTCAGTGGCATCATCATGGAATAAGTGAAAAGCCTTTCAAGAGAACCATTTTGAAGCTCCTTTTGTATATACACACAAAATTTGGAACTTAAATGAAATAGAATTTGATATGTAAATTTAGATAAATGCTGCATAGTAATTGCTCTAAATAAACATTTTATGTGCCACTACAATTTAGCTTACAAAACTAGTCTGTATAACTTTTTGTTATTGACTTAAGAATTCAGTTGTTTTGAATTTGTATAATTTTGGTCAAAATGGCATACAAATATTTTAGGAACAACTGGAAACCTCCAGGAGGGAAATGATTGGGCTTCAGGAGAGAGACAGACAGTTGCAATGTAAAAACAGGAATTTGCATCAGCTCCTGAAAAATGAAAAAGATGAGGTAAGTTATCAAGTTATTGCATATGATGTTTTATTTTTTTATTTTTTGTAATTTGAGGGAAACCATAAGAGCCATGTAACTTTTAAAAAACCCATTATGGCAAATTGCTGTGGTGGACCTTTGTGTATAAAATTATATTTAACCAGGAGGTTTGGAATCCTCCCTACTACACACTCTGCCTTCCACTCCTAGGGGATCAATTTGGCTTAGGTTCATAGCAGATAAAAACAGTGTTCTGTACCATCCTTCCTGCACACAGATTCACTCACTTTTTCACAGGCACAAGGTGCTTTAAATGCAGGTTTTTTGTGCTCTGCTATATCTGCACTTGATATCTGACTTGCCCCTTTTTGTACTATCTGAAATATTGATGTTATTGGTCCAGTTAAGCAATTGCTTGGCTCAGTGGGCACAGGAGCAATTCTCGTTAAAAATCTTATTTCTGAGGTAAAAGATATAATAATTCTAATTTTTGCCTTAGGTTTACTTAGTAGAATTCTAATTTCTAATTCAGTGGGTTCTTGGAATTATGATATCTTCTGACAAATTTCTAATTTCTTCAGTGGTTAGTTGGACTTAATTAATGGATTTGTTTTGTAATGTATCTATACTTGGTACCTGTACTATTATGTTTTTATTGCTCTGTTTTTATTGTTTATTTTATTATTTATTTTTATTCCATGTAATAGCTATAAAAATACACTTTCAGTGTTTTATGAAAGACTCTTAAGGGAGTGTAAGTCTTTAAAACCCTTTGATTTGGATAATTTTATCATACTTCATTTTTAGTAGTATATTTAATATTTAGTAGTATATTTAATAAACTTTTCACAGAAAAGTTTGACCAGATCTGTTGATTTAAATGGTTTGAAAACAGTTCATCTTTGGTAAGGAATAAGTTAATCATATTATTCTCTAGCAAGGATTGAGAATGTCTTTGGTAGAATAAAGCACTTATGTTAAGTACTGCCTGAGAAGCTTTGGTAGATACCTATTTTGACACATAATAGATGATCAGCAAATGTTGATCAGAGAGAAGTGGGCCTGGTTACCTGCTACATGTCCACTAGCTAATGTACCTCATGATCACTTGGTGTACTCGGCCTATCCGGACCTAATGTACGAAGTAAAGTGATTGCAAGTCAATAGGAAAAGGAGGTCACTTTTTAAAATGACTATCTGGGTCCTACTTGCTTCAGACAAAGCCCTTAATATTTTAATACTTCCATAAGATTTTCTGGTTTCTAAGTTACTAAGAATATTTGTATAGTAAAAAGTTGTAGAAAGATAATTTAGAAAGTTAATATTCTGAAAATTTTAAAATTAAGAAATATAAACTTCATGACTCATTTAAGTGATTTGTAATCATTAAAAAGAAGGGAGAATCATCTCAATTTAAGTACTATGGGAAGATGACTGCTAATACTTTTCTCTTTTGAATTTGTGAATTTTAACTGGATTTATCATTTCTCATTTGATGGAAATGCTTTTTTTAGGTACAAAAATTACAAAATATCATTGCAAGCCGAGCTACTCAGTATAATCATGATATGAAGAGAAAAGAACGTGAATATAATAAGCTAAAGGAACGTCTGCATCAACTTGTTATGAACAAGAAGGATAAAAAAATAAGTAAGCAGCTGGCTAAGATCTGGCCAAGGGAATTAAAATTATAAAAGGATTGAGGACAATAGCTCAAGATGTGTTATTTTCATGCTTTGTACAGTAGATTTTAGATTGATTTTAGTTTTAGTATGTCTGTATAAACTGGAAATTTAGAGAACTGGTTAGTGGAAAAGAAGTCATTTTGGTTTGATTTATTAATTGTATATATCTGTTTAACATAACAGGTGTAGTATTGGGCCATAGAGAGAAACTGAGCCCAAAGATACTCTTAATTTTTCCATAGCAAAGAACTGAAAATATTAAGAACCAGGGTGTATTTCTGAATGTCAAAAGAATGATTTTAGAGTTCAGAAAATTGTTCATCAGACCAAATCACTTATATCAGTTTGAATTTCTTTAAGTTTGGTTCTGTGTTTTGAAGTGATTAGTCGTAAAGAAGTACCGTAAAAGTTAGTGTCTAAGGTCTCCTTTTTAAAAGTATTCTTCTGAAAACTACAACTATTCCTGCAAAAGTATATGCCTAATTGCAAGTAAATAGTATAGATAAAAAGTCAATCTATATATACACGAAAGTAGAGCTGTACAATACAATTTTAATGGCTTATCAAAGATTTAATTTTGGAAAACAGGCCCTTATATTTAGGGGTCTAGTTGTTTTCAGTTTCAAACCCAGTTGGAAATGACATAATGTTTATAGTGATTTTATTAACTTTAAAATTGCAGTAATTTATTCTCATCTTATTTCATTCTTATAGCAAATGTGTCCTCCATCTAGGGCAGAAGAGGTGTTGCTATTGTCAGGATTCTTGACTTCTTGAAGATGACAGTGATGATGATAATGATGACGATAATTGGGCATGACAGACTTTTTCTATAGAAATCCAAATAATAAATATTTTTTGGCTTTGTTAGGGTCTACAGGTGTTTTTTGTGCCTGCTACTCCTCTGCCATTGTAAAGAAAAAGTATCCATAGAAGACATAAACAAATGGATGTGGCTGTGTTTCAGGGAAGCTTTATTTATAAAATTAGGTGGCTGGCCTTCAGGCCATAGTTTGCCAACTGTTGATAATGAAATTAGTAATGAAAAAATCAGAACTATTAAATGCTTAACTGTGTGCCAGACTCTATGTTCAGCTCTACCTTTAGCATTATTTCTTATGATCTTAAAAACTCTTTGGTAAATAATTTCATTATTCCTATTGTGTCAGTGAAGAAAGAGGCTTAGTAGTTAAGATCTCAGTGCTCACCAGCAGAGGAACTAAAAATTTGAAATTAGGCTGTTGAGCCCAAATCTGAACCCATATATCAAGTTGACTCATATCCCGAGTGTGTATAGGATGCATTAAAGTTTTGAATAACATATGATAAGAATTGGTTTTGTTTTGTGTGTTCATGTTTGTAGCCATGGACGTTTTAAATTATGTGGGGAGAGCTGATGGAAAAAGAGGCTCCTGGAGGACTGGTAAAACAGAAGCCAGGTAAAGGCCAGTTTAAATCAATAGACTTACACTTTGTTTTCTCCAATGCATTTTCATAACAATGTTTTCTTTCTCAGGAATGAAGATGAAATGTACAAAATTCTCTTGAATGATTATGAATATCGTCAGAAACAAATCCTAATGGAAAATGCTGAACTTAAGAAGGTTCTTCAGCAAATGAAAAAGGAAATGATTTCTCTTCTTTCTCCCCAAAAGAAGAAACCTAGAGAAAGAGCAGATGATAGTACAGGAACTGTAAGTGGCCTTTTTCTCTCTAATATGCTCTTTAGATTGCAAAGTAGGTGTTTTAGTCAGTTTTTTCACTGCTATGACTAAAGATCTGACCAGAACAATGTTAGGGAAGAAATTTGAGGGCTCCTGGTTTCAGAGTTCTTAGTCCATAGAAGGCCACCTCCATTCCTCATGGCTCAAGTTAAAGCAGAACATAATGGTGGTAGAGAGTGGTAGAGGGAAGCAGCTCACATGGTTATCAGAAGCAGAGAGTGAGTCTCCACTTGCCAGATACAAAAATATAACCCATAGTCACATCCCAATTCCCACCTCCTCTAGCCATACCCTACCACTTTAGTTACCACTCAGTTAATCCCTGAGATTAATTCACTGATTGGGTTAAAACTGTGACAACCTAATCATTTCTCTGAACCTTCTTGCGTTGTCTCACACGTGAGCTTTTGGGGGATACCTCACATCCAAACCATAACAGTAAGGCAGTTCAAACATTGGGTAGGTATGCTTAGTGAATACACTATTGGTAATTTGAACAGGACAGTCACTGCTGTGCTACCTCTAGTCACTGTGACAACCAGTGTCCCTGCATGTTTCTAGACATGCCCTGGGAAATAGTGGAGATAATCTTTTGGTGACTTAGTCCACGCTAAGCACTATGATATGTACTATATATGTGAGAGTATTAATATTAAGCTTTGATTATTTAGGTACTATAATTATCCCCATTTTAGAGGTGAAGAAACTGAGCCACAGTAGTACCCCAGTATAATACATGACAAAACTAGGATTTGAATCAAAGTCTATTTCTAGAGCTCGTGCTGTAACCGTTGTGCAAATATCTTCTTTTTTTAATATTTATTTTTTAGTTATAGGTGGTCATAGTATCTTTATTTTATATTTATGTGGTGCTGAGGATGGACCCAGTGCCTCACGCATGCTAGGCGAGTGCTCTACCTCTGAGCCACAGCCACAGCCCCCCAAATATCTTTTCAACTATTTCTAAGTGTCATGTGATGTACTTTTGTTAACTTTGGGAACCAAATAATCATTTCATCTACGTATTTATTGCTTGTTCATTATGTTGTGGTTTCTGGAAAGAAAAAGCAAAAAGATACTGACTCTTCCCCTCACGAAGCTCTTTTTGGTGGGGCTGGGATTGTGGCTCATCGGTAGAGCGCTTGTCTAGCATGTGCAAGGGCCTGGGTTTGATCCTCAGCACCACATAAAAATAAAATACAGATATTGTGTCCAACTATAACTAAAAAATAAATAAATATATATATATTTTAAAAAGCTTTTTTTGGGAGAGACGTGGAGAAGTGGTCATTGTACATGTTAAGTAATCTGATAGTAATCTTAATTCACATTAGTGATTAAAATCTAAAAATAACACTGTTGATGAGAAATGCTAATTTCTTAGCAAGTCACCAGAACTTGTATTTTAAACCCACATTTGAGACTTATTTATTTGAGGGTTTAACAAATAAGTCTAATAAGCTCATCCTGCCTCCTATTTTTCTTTAAAATTTGTTTTTAAATGTTACTTGAATGCATAGTCCCCCAACCCCATTTATCCATAGGAATACATTCCAAGACCCCCAGTGAATGCCTGAAACCACAGATCATACTGAACCCTGTATATCCTGTTTTCCTATTAAACTTTTTCATGTTTTTTTTTATACATATACTATATCAGTCAGCTTTTCATCACTGTGATCTGAATCCCCAACAAGAACAACTTAAGAGGAGGGAGAATTTATTTTGGCTCACAGTACCACAGGCTTAGTCAATGATCAGCTGAGTTCATTGCTTTGGGCCCACGATGAGGCAGCACATCATGACATAAGGACATGATAGACACAAGCTGCTTCATTCATGGAAGCCAGGAAGCTGAGAGAGAAAGAAAGGAGGAAGGGACTGTGGGAAAGATGCATCCTTTCAGGGAATGTACCCAGTGACCCACCTCCTCCAGCTATGTCCCGCTGGCCTACAGTTACCACCCAGTTAGTCCATTGAAACTAGGAAGGTTACAGCTCTGCTAATCTAATCATTTTACTTATGAATATTCCTGCATAACACAGGAGCTTTTGGGGGACACCTCATATCCAAACCATAACATATACCTCTGAGAAGGTTTAATTTATAAATTAGGTACAATAAGAGATTAATAATTAGTAGCTAATAATGAAATAGTTAATATTTTGTCTTTATAAAAGTTATGTGTGATTTCTCCCTTCCCCTGAAAATACCTTACTGCTCCAAATGTATTTTAGGATCTTAGTTGACTAAGATAACTGAACACAACTGAAACTGAGAATACAAACTGTATTCTTTTATACGCTCAGTTTTTGACCCTTTCTCACAAAGCCTTCATTTCTAGTCAGTTGTTAACTTTCATTGATACCTCTTCAGACTTAGCATAGTTTCCATTACTTAGTCTTTCTCAGTTTTTGACCCATCCTTTAATAATCTTTCATTATCACCTTTATTCAGAAAAAGTGACTAATAAATAAAGGAGATCTTTCTTTTCTCAGATGCCTTTCCTCCCATGAGTTAGCCAGTGTGTAATTCTTCATAATTCCAATGTATTAAGTTTGGGGAAATACCTGTTAAGTATATTTGCTGTTTTTAGAAGATCCATTTTTCTAGCTTCCTTTAATCTTAAAATTTAAGTAATCAACCATTCCCTTCTTTAAAGGAAAGATTTTGGAGCATTTTAGCAAGAGGTAACCTTGGAATGCCTAAATAACATCCATATTTCATTTATTATTTAGCTGGCTTGCTAAATGAAATACCTATTATGTTGGGATTTGATACCTAAAATTCAAGTTAGGTAAATTTTTAATTTTCATCTTGTTATACTGTTTGGGAAACACCCAGTAAGAAATCTTACTAGTTTTTTAAAACAACTAATTTGTAGTATAGGTCTGAAATCTGAAACTTTTTGAGTACCAACATGATACTACAAGTAGGAAATGCCACAGATAACCTCGTGTGGTAGGTTGCAGTCAAAACAAAAGCTTACTAAAATATATATAAATTACTTTCAGCCTGTGTGTATAAGGTATATATGAAATATGAATGAATTTTGGGTTTAGATTTGAGTCCCATCCCTGAGATTATGTATACGTATATATTGCAAATATTGCAAAATCCAAAAACATCTGAAACACTTCTAGTGTTAAGCATTATAGAAAAGGGATATTCAATCTGTATTCTGATAGACTTGTATATAATGGACAGAAGAAAAGATGTGACTCCTTGGAAGTTACTGACAAGTAACTCCCAAAGATAAATTATCAACAATCAGAATCACAAGAGCCACATCCTGGGCCTTTCCTGTACATGTTCTGCCTTGGGGACCTTGACCTCTTTTAGCCCAGTGCTGTTGTATCTGCTGTGGGAACAGTCTAATCAACTCTTTCTTTCCATCTTGTATCTTATTTTTTTCTCTTTTTATTGTTCAAATTAATAAAGTATATCTGCCTTCCTGGATGATAATAACAAATTAAAACTATTTTATGTAGACAGCAGGTCATTATGACATTTGCCTTTTAGTATTATTTTCCCATGTCCTTTGTCCTACTGTAATTCTTTATATAATAATTTATCACTAAAATTTGCTATGTTCTTCTATAATTTCATGTCTTGTCATAATTAAAAGATCTCTAGTTGTATAAAAATTGTATGAGGAAAGTAGGATTAATAGTTGCTTTTACTTTAGAGGTTATTTCAAAGGTTTATTAGTTTATGATATATATATATATGTTATAAGCAGCTTAAGATTAGTAACAAGTTGATTGAACTTGTGTGACACTTAATGTAACACTTCTCTATATGAGTTTAGACAGGTAGTGAGCATCTCTTCCTCAAACAGCTCCATGATTTTTGTCACTACTTAGATTCAAATTCAGATTTAAGGAGAACTAAGTTGGGGAGTTATTATCTTCAACATTGTTTTTTCTCAAAATAAAAGTACTGGGTCATGTATGCCTAAAATACAACGCAGAAATTATTTAGGTAGGTCTCTTTCTTGTAATCAATCTGATCATTACTGCCTGGTTGTAAAACCATTTTAAAATACTGGTCTTTTTCTTTTCACTGTCATCATTTGTAGGTTATCTCTGATGTTGAAGAAGATGCTGGAGAACTAACCAGAGAGAATATGTGGGACCTATCTTGTGAAACTGTGAGAGAGCAGCTTACAAACAGCATCAGAAAACAGTGGAGAATTTTGAAAAGTCATGTAGAAAAACTTGATAATCAAGGTAACTACTTCTTTCCTGCATGCAAAATGATTTTGTGATAAGCCATTTATTTCCAGTCACTTGGAAAGCCACTGTATGGGCTCTGCCATGAAGCTGGTAGCTCAATTTGGTGGTTTTAAAGCAATATTTTGCCTACTTTTTGCCATGAAATTTTAACTTCAGTAAGAAAAATATACTTTGTTCTCAAAATAAATCTTTGAAAAGAGGATTTCATGTATCCATCTGCTCTGAATGCAGTATACAGTTGAGCAAACTGGTTTTTTTTCTATATCTTGAAAATGAAGACATTCATTAATACAGAAAAAGATGAATCTTTTGCTCACTCCAAGATACTTGAATGTCACTAGGTTCCAAATAATTAAAAATTATTTTCAAAATAATAGATGTTCAATGCAAAATATCAATTAAGAAGAATATAAAGTAGAATATCCTGGTTCAGTTCAACAGTATTATTTTAGACATTATTCCCTGACTTACACTTAAATCTATGTTGATGAATATATCCCTAATATTTTATATTTGTTAAATAAAGTCTACATGGTTTAAAAGAAGTTCATGAAAGAAAATTTATTTTAAATTACCAAAAATTTATTCAACATTGTTGTTTTAAGTAATAAAGAATAGTGAGCAAAATTATTAGTCTCAGTATTAATGTACATGTTATTCATGTTAGTCATCATTGTCTTTTAGTACATAGTAAGTATGTCTGGACTTCCTATTTGTTGAATGTAGTATGAGAGAACAAGATTTGAAGACTGCATTGATCTCTAAAACACTATCAACAAGAACATAGTTATGAATTTGTTATTTTTGTTAACATTCTTTTAATGTAGCTAATTTGTCTATTTCTAATCAGGACATAGTCTTGCATATATATGGATTAAAAATTAAAGGTTGACAACAGAGCTTTGCAAAAATATCATTTATCCATAAAGTCATACAAATTTAGAGTTGTTATGAACTTCTAGTTGCTTTGCTTTTTAAAAACTTTATAATGTTAAAATAACAAATTTAATTTTATTTTGTTTATTAAAAGGAAAGCACTAGCCGGGCGCAGTGGCTCACGCCTGTAATCCTAGCAGCTTGGGAGGCTGAGACAGGAGGATCATGAGTTCAAAGCCAGCCTAAGGAATGTCAAGGCACTAAAGCAACTCAGTGAGACCCTGTCTCTAAATAAAATAAGAGCTGGGGATGTGGCTCAGTGGTAGAGTGCCCCTGAGTTCAATCCTGGTACTAAAAAAAAAAAAAACCCTATCTTTTTGAAAAAAAACTATGAGATTCTACAAAAAGTTCTGAGACCCTTGATTTTTAAATACATGCTCAAAACATTCCAAAACTAATGGTGGTATTAATCTTTGTCATCTTACTGGGTTTCTGTTAGTTTCAAAGGTACATTTAGAAGGTTTTAATGATGAAGATGTGATATCACGACAAGACCATGAACAAGAAACTGAGAAACTGGAGTTAGAAATTCAGCAATGTAAAGAAATGATTAAAACACAGCAGCAACTTTTACAGGTAAATGTGACTTACCTTTCAAAGCTGTTCTCCCCTATAAAAGGCCAGAATTTTACAGAATCTTACTAGATTTTATTCCTGTATTTCTTAAGATCTTTATATTTATCACTTTTCCCAGTCTAAACCAAGTTGTCTGCTAACAGGTGATGTCCTGTACCCTTTCTTATATAGTTGAGGTAGTAGTATTTGGGAAAGGAGAATTGTCATATGACTTTCTGATTCTTCATAAATTTCTGCCCTTTCGCTAAAGTTTAACTTGTCTTCCCTTGCTTTCATTTCAACTCGGAGTGTTGCAGGGATCCCCTGGAACTTACTATGTTTTAAAATTAATAGCAGCAGCTCGCTACTGCATGTGACGATGATACCACTTCACTATTACGAGACTGTTACTTGTTGGAAGAAAAGGAACGCCTCAAAGAAGAATGGTCCCTTTTTAAAGAGCAAAAAAAGAATTTTGAGAAAGAGAGACGAAACTTTACAGAAGCTGCTATTCGCCTAGGATTGGAGGTATTTTAAATAGTTGTGCTTTTGAAAATTCGGGAGTTTGGGACATAGCCTTCAGTAGAGTGCTTTTAGTTTGCTTTTCTTTCTTTCTTATCCAGTTTTTTCTCTAAAGGATTTTATTTGTCATCTCATAAACTGAAGGGAGGCTAAGCATATGAACATTATAGAATGATATCTTTTTTCCCTTACCAGATTGGAAATTGCAGTTTTTAAAATATAAGCTATAAGCATTTATTTATTCCTTTCAGATTGGCTTTTTTCTGTGAAGTGTTTTAGTTTCATACAACAGCATCTTAGCCTCTATCAGTAGGTATGCCAGAAGACAGTCAAGCAAGAACATGTGCTTTGTTTGGAGGGAAAAAAATAGTTAAAAACAAAATTCTCCTTCTATCTCCAATCTCTCATTCAGGGATGTATGCATTAATAATTAATAGTTTAGATTGTTTATTCATGTATAATTCTACAGCTTGCTTTTTAAAGCAATGTATTACCTATATGTTTCCATTCAAAAATTATAGAAGTAATGTCTGAACACAGTTTAAAAAAAAAAAATGACTACAAAGTGAGAAAAAAAATCCTCTTCCTTTATTCCTAGTTTCACTCCTTAGTGGTAACCACTGTTAAATGTTTGTGTTGGTACATTCTTCTGAAAGTATTCTTTTAACTTAAAATATATAGTGTTAAAATAATTTTTTCTCGATGTTAGTCTATCAATTCTCTGTTGTGTAAGATAAAGAATACAGTGATCTTATGGTATTTTCCATCTATACTCTTCCTCATTCACATCTGATTTCTTCATAATATTAACTTTTGCTGTTTTGGTTTCCTTTTTTACTGTAAATAAATAATATATTTGATGTTTCCATAACACATTTGTTCATCTTCATACAGTATCAAATCCCTGCAAAGAAAGATGAAGAAATTTTGATATAGTTATCCTCTTCCACCTCTTTTTCCCCCTTTACTTGGCTATTTTTGTTTATGGTATTATTTTTCATTGTCAGGTGTTAACACTTTTGTGTTCCATCCTGTAATATAATCAGGGTAGAAATAAGTACTTTGTCAAAAGTTGAGATTTGAAAATTTAAAACCAGGCAACAACACTGATAGCATCATGATTATATAAATATTGTTCATTCCATAAACTAATATGTTTAGACACATAGAAAATTTTCTTATTATTAACACTTCGCTACCCAGAAGAGCTGTATTACTAGTTAGTGAATTCTTTGAATTTCTCTGTAGCTTCCTTTCTGACTTTCTATATTTTCTAAATACAGACTTAGCTGCTGTATTTCTTATATGTATCTCCTACTTTTCTCTTAGGGATTTCTTTTGAATTTCCAATGTTACCATCTGAAGTAACTTTTCATAAATAGTACATAAGAGATAAACATTTTGAATCCTGGAGTACCCAAAAATACATTCCACATTTGTTCTGACACCTTTTTTTCTCCTCATAGTGTTGGAAGAATTATTCCATTTCTTCTCATGTTTGATTTTGTTAAAGAAAGGCCAGATTATATTATAACCTATATTACTTTGTAGATAACATTAATTTTTATCCCCTTCTCTGGAAGTGTTTGGACTTTTCTGTTCCTACTATTCTGAAAATTTACCAGGATATGTCTAAATAGTTCTTTTTATCTGGAAGATTGTGTCTACGGAAATTTTATCTATTTTTTAATTTTTCTCTTTTTTGACTTTGCTGTATTCTAGACATCTGTATGTTCAGACAATGTTTGGCATTCTGAGTATTTCTTTAGATATTCTTTTACCTTTATCTTGTGAATCACCAAACTGGTGTTCAGAGTTAGTTTTATTATTCACTTTAGCCACATAGTGTGTTTTCAGAATTTATCTTCTAAATGTTCTAATTTTTGCTTTTTAAAAAAATCTTAATTTTTGCTTTTCTTTTTAAAGCTTTGTTTTACAGTCATTGATTCATCTGATAATATATGTTAAAATTTTTTAAGGTTTTTTTCCTATTTATTGAATTACCTGTTACCCATGGTCATCATATATATATGGCCTTTTTTTTCATGTCATTAGTTTTCTTCCAATGTGTGATGAAGATACATGATTCTGTATTAATATTTATGAATAAAGGACTCTATATTTTAAGAGGTGATATGACATGGGTTTCCCCCACTATGAAAGTCTATTTTATCAGTAGCTGTCTCCTGGGGAGGAGAGGAGCAAGAGCAGTTTGTGCCAGCATGTCCCGTGGGAGCACCTTCATTCTGTGCCCCTGTCTCTGACACTGCTCTTGCTACTTTGCCTGGTGTCTTTCTTTGCATAAAAATATTAGCTGCTGGTGGTCACTGGGGACAGTGGTGGCATGGGGACATGAGAAGGAAGGACGAGAGACTGCTGTTCAGAAAGATGAGGTGTGACATAACCTGTATATACCCTCTTGTGGCTTAGTGGTGGTGGCTGGTAAAGGGCTAGAGAATGAAAGAAATGATTGATGAAGCCAGAAGTCCATTTTCCCCCGACTCATTAATTTATAAAGTACTTTTTCTGTTTATGATTTTATGTTTATAATGTGTTCTGTAGGTTTTTCATTGTTCATTTGAATTCAAAATTACTATGAAAATAGGGATTGTTGGTTTATTTGGTAAAATGGGTAGAATTTTTAAACATGATTTTCTTAGTTTCCTAGGTTAATTTATTTGATATATAAGGAATATGTATAAATAAGCCAGAGAGCAAACACCAATAGAGAAGTTGTGAAAATGGCAACCGTGTGTATGTTGAAGTATTAACCGTTATTTCTTTGGTTTGTCGTCATGGTAGAGAAAGGCTTTTGAAGAAGAAAGAGCCAGTTGGTTAAAACAGCAGTTTTTAAATATGACTACATTTGACCACCAGAACTCAGAAAATGTGAAACTTTTCAGTGCCTTCTCAGGAAGTGAGTACTTCATAAACTCTTTAATCTGAATATGTATCCAAATGAAATGTACAGATTATTAATATAAACCTTTGTAGATCATGAGAAAAAGTTCTTTTAATTTGACCTAAAAATCAACTTTAAGATTTTATTTAGTGAGTCAAAATGAGAATGAGAGGAAGACTATGCCTATCTTAAGTAACTTTCATTGTGAATGAAATAATGTCAGATTTTTGAAAAATCACAGTCTAGAGGTAACATTTTTATAACTAGATCTTTCTGTTTGCAGGATATGCAACAGAGTTGGCAAGTTAATTTAATTTGTTCTCTCATATCTCTTTCAAATGGATCATCCTAGTAGCTGTCTTCACTGTTTTTAATACCTCACCACATGTACTGCATCCTCCCCCCCTTTTTTTTTAACAGGTTCTGATCGGGACAATCTTATAGTGCACTCAAGGACACAGCAGAAGAAGCCTCACAGTGTGTCTAATGGGTCTCCAGTTTGCATTTCTAAACTGACTAAATCTCTTCCTGCTTCACCTTCTACTTCAGACTTTTGCCCAACACGTTCCTGTGTATCTGAACATAGGTATTTGTTTGTGGGTGATCTTTTTTCGTGTTTCCAAAAATTGCAATGCTGAGGAGAAGTTGACATACCTGTAGTATTAGCAATAGTAGAAGTTTGGATAGAAATTTTGTAGATGCATTTATTCAATCTACAAGTACTTACTAGGTGTCCAGTATATTGGCATTGTGCCAGGAGTACAGCAGCAAGCAAGGTATATCTGGTTCCTATTCTTTGAGCTCAAAATTATATAATGTGTGTTTTTTTACTTCACATGTAAAATACAATTTTATTTGCAATAGTTAATATTTTAAATAATATAACAATATTGTTTTCACAGTTTTTATGTAGTACATAGTTTGTAGATCACATATTGTTCTAAGGGCATTGGATAAGCATTACAGAATTTTATTCAAGATTTGGGTGGGAATCCAAGTGTTTAAAAGTGTACTACAGTTTTGTTATGTGGAAAACAGTATAAGAGTCAGTAATTAAGCCAGGGGATCCACTTAGGAGTACATTATTGGAGTTGAGATGAGAATTCATTGGAATTCAGGTCATATGTGAAGATAAAAATGTAGAGATTTGAGGTGTATTTGAAGATAAGGCCAGTAGATTGATTGACACGTTGAATATGGGAAATGAAAGTTTAATTTATAATCTAACAATAATATAAACCTAGTATTTTCTTACATGGAATGTTACTGAAACTCCCAAATTTATCAATCAGAATTATCTACATATAGATATAAATTCTCATCATATACAAAGAAGTCATTTTATATCTAAGTTATCTCAGTCATTTTTAAGTTTGTAAATTTTTACTTTTTTACATAATTATTTTTATTATGAAATATTTGACAGATCAGTATTCCTTGCAGGCATTGTTTTGTGGTTTAATTAAAAAGTCTAACATTCAGTACTTACATGACAGGATGTGAGTTAAGTTTGGTTCATTGTAAACATTCAGTGGCACCAAAAATATATGTAAATAAAAATGTATTATTAAAAAGATTTTCTGTTTTTGTATTTTGAGGGCTACCCTAAACAACTTTAGTGGCAAAGAAGCACAATTTTGGTGCTTAAATGAACTCTGTTTAACTATTCTAACCTCTGAGAATGAGATGAACAGAATAGAATTACATAAAGCTGTGCATCTTGACATAATTCTTGAATTTTATATTATTTTATAAATTTATATGTTTTGTTCCTGAAGAAACTTGGTTTTTATTTTATAATAAGATTACATTAAAATAATTAGGTGTATTTGTAACTAATTTCTATAACAGCTCCTTCCTTACTTCTTTTACTATAGAGTAGAACTTTATACAAAGGCTGTGCTTTGAATCTGTGCAGGGTGACACATGTGCTGTATTACTTACAGAACTAAGTTGATCATTGAACTTACCTGAGACAGCTCTGAGGTTCAGGGATTTTGAGGACTGAATTAAGTATAAGCAATTTTTTTAAGTGTAGATAAAGTGTAAATAAAATTTTTAGGTTATTGGTTTCAGTTTTTAGGACTAACAACATTGTCATGTTGTAAGGTCGGGTTAGTAAATAAAGGTCACGGAAAATGTACATTTGAAAAGTTTCTCTGAAAAAATTATATAAGGTATTCAGGCAATAAAAATATATTATTCATTGACTCAGCTTTGTGGATTTTAAAGTAATCGTTTCATATTTCTTTGTTTTGAGGCTGGTTGAACTTAAACCATCTGGCTTTGGAGTCTGATCTCTTAATTACTTTTATAGGCCCTCATTAAATATCTGAATGGACGGGTGGATGGACTGATGAAAGCAAGCATGAACAAGCACACAAGCAAAGAAAAAACAATAGGATTAGAAAATAGTAGCAGAAGGATGGAGACATGGAGCATTAGGTTTCAAAATCCACATGTTCTGTATCTACTTTAGGCTTCACTTGGGCAGCACGCTTCAGAGTAGATTAGAGGGATAGATAAAATCGATAGTAAGGAGATGGATAGGTAAAAATGATAACCTATTTTGAAGCACTTCTCTTTAATGTTCTTGATCAGTATGTCCTCAAAATTTACTTAGCACAGGATGTGGGAGCAGCCAGAATTTAGACATTGAGGGATATCTAAAGCATATATAATATAAAAGAGGGAAGGGATAATTATAAAGATTTACCTTTCTTTTTCCAACAGTTCAATCAATGTACTGAATATAACTCCTGAAGAAACTACACCAAATCAGGTTGGAAGAGAATGTACAAATCAGAAATGGAGCATAGCATCAAGACCTGGGTCACAGGAAGGTTGCTACAGTGGGTGCTCCTTGACCTATACAAATTCTCATGTGGAAAAAGATGACTTACCCTAGATGTGTGGGTGGGATTTTTTTTTTTTCATTAACATGTTCACCAGATTTCACATCTAAGTTGAAACAGGGTATGCCATAAAGTCAGTCATCTCTAATAATTCAAGATGGTCTGAGTTGTTTGTTTGGACTTCCCTGTCTTCCCCCAAAGAGCTGAAATGCTAAATGTCTTTAAAAGGATATAAAAGCTTTGGATATGTATTTTTAGTAACAGAAACATCTGGTTCTGTGAATAAAGGAATGTATAGATGTTTGGATGGAAACAAAGCACTAGAATGAGTTTCCTCTTTATAGGTATTAAAAATAGCACTTTTAGGAAACTGATTATTGTAAATGTTTAATTTTTGTCCCAAATATAGTTGGCATTGGAAGTTTAACCTTTACTTGAATGTATACTGTAGATTTTTAACAAAGCAAGTTCTATATTTATTATGTTTAGTGTGATTTTGAAATTACCTCTTTCATATGTTTTAAATAAAATGAAATTTATGTATGTTTTGTACATAGATATACATGATTATGTTAAGAGGCTTTAAGACTTAAAAACTTCTACACAACCATGAGTATAGTAAAATTTTCAGTTGTATTCTGTTTACAGGTGTGTTAGGACCATTTCCACATTGCATTTAAGGTTTGTTTTTTTTTTTAATCCATATGGGCAATAAATATTCGAAAATCTGTTCCATGAAGCTGAGTTCTTTAGATAATCAACATTACTAACATTACATTTTTGAGATTTTTTACAGCATTAGATTTTTATTTTATATACATAGGATATTATAATTTTTAAAAGACTTGATTATAGAGTAATGGGGCAAGTCAGCGAAAGTACCTTTGAATAACAATTTAAGAGCATTGATTTAAGATATTTGGATGATAAAGATATTTAAGATGGATGGTGATATTTTCCTTATTAGATGGGTACCAGTAAGGTAATAATCTATATCAGCTAGGACTTTATATCATTGACAATAATTTTTTAATAATTTTTCAATGAAATATTTACCACTAATGATAAGTAAATATGGCAGTACAAAAGTATTGAATTTTAAAATCCAGATATGATACTCTGGACAGTCTTGTGTCATTTCATTTTCAGAACAATCTTAGGCTCTTTTGTCTCTGTAATGTTTCTGATAGCATGTTCTTCATGAACAGTATATTATTATTGATAGTAATAATAATACTTGTAGGCCCAAGTTCTTCCCCTGCATTTCCATCAAAAAGCTTTTAAGTGCCTAACCCTCCCTGCTTTTTGCTGTATATAAAAGCCTACACAGGTCCAGTCTTTGCTAGGTGTGGTAGTTAAGTCCCATCTACCTTCCCCTTTTCTAGCAATTTAACCACTTACATATGCTCACCCTGTTTGTAATTGTTCCATTTAAATTTCCAAGACTACCCAAAAAAAAGGTTTTCATGTTATCCATTCACTATATGTGACTCTTTAGCGTTGTGTAGCAGTGGCCATTTTTTTTTTTCAGGGCTGATAGTATCTTGAGACGTTAATGAATATACTAACACTAACCCTATTTATAGTTCCAAGGAGCTGGCACTTGAATATTAGTCACTCACTACTTTCAGCTTGATGCATGGACACTTCTTTAGTCTTAATATTACAAATTTTACAGAATGTCAAGAGAGATTCTGAGAAGGGACCTAGCTAAGATATAATCATTCTTTTACTATTTTGCAATAATGTGGTCGAAAAAAAGGCAATCAGAAATTTTAGAAATAAATTTTCCCCAGGGGTTTTCATGTTGTACTTTGCCAGAGGTAAATAATCTGATTTTTATATTAACCCTCTTTAGAGAATACTGTATTGCATGAGGATGGATTTCTAGAAAGCAGCATCTTTTTTGTTGTGTTTTCATTTTAAAATGTGTTGAATTCTCTTATTGGAAAGAAAATTTCCTTGAGACTTATTTGAAAATGTAAGGTGTGAAAGAAACAGTAAAATGAAAACCAGATTTATTGTGGTTTTGGTATTTACATAGATCTGCTAGAAGTTGTATTTTTTACCTATCACTTTTGTTTTGCTATACTTTGTAATTCTAGATTTTTGTTTTGTTTTGTCTTTTTTTTTTTTTTTTTTGAGACAGGATCTTGCATAATTGCAGTCTTTCTGGTTCAGGCTCTCAAGTCACTGGGATTACAGGTGTATAACACAAGGCCTGGCATGTACTTTCCAGTTCTAAAATGATCCCCAATCACCTAGGGTTTCCAGAATGTTGGTGTGATTTTCCATGTTGGAAAACCCCTGAATCCACACATAAAATTTCCAAGAATTTCTCTTCTAAAGACATTTGCAATATACTAATACTGCTGTGCTCCAGTCTTACATCTAAGCCTTGATTAAATGATGGTACCATAGTGTACTTCAGGATTATCGGCCCTCCTGATAATCTTGTTTTCTTCTTTATCAAAATGTAAATCTGAAATATTTTATGCCTCATTCATTTTTCTATATGACATATCTGTTTTGAATTTTCAAAGTGTATAAAAATGGCAAAGAAAATGGGAGATAAAAATTTTTTTCTCTTAAATGTTTGCACTTGCAGTTTACAGTAATGAGAAACTTAATAGAATAATCAGTGATACCAGAAAATCATTAAATTTAATAGGTGTTTTCTTACAGAGGAATATATTAATTGATACAGGACAGTCCATAGCAAATTGTTTGTCTCATGGTATAATTGAAATTCTTTGTTATTTGGAAAGAGTGCTGTATTTAACCTTAGCTAGCCAGGATTTATTTATAGGCTTGTGATAACATGATTTCTATGGAAAAACACATTCCATAATACATGTTGAAAAAAGAGTACCCTGAAATCCAGTCTTGACTTCCCCTGGGGGAGCATCTGAAAGCCGGGGAAGCATCTGAAAGCCCGGGGACCCCAAAAGAGGATTTTGCGGTGTGTATGCCTGGAGCACCATGAATTATCAAGGCCTTCTATGATTGTCCTGTTGTAAAATCTTTGAAATATATTTCCCAATGTAAATCATGTTCTTATTTCTAGATTGAATTTAAGTATGGATTATTGAACTCTAGTAAAAACACTTTTCTTTATGTTTGTCTTTACTCTTTTTCAGTGTTTTGATAAGCATTTATTAAGCACCTACTATGTGTCAGGGTTTATCACTTCTTTCCAGTCCTTGGGAATAAAAAGATAAGCACACACTCCCTGCAGTGGAGAATCTCTGAGTTAAGTGATAGATTGGCCATATAAATCTAAATTGTAAAGTAAACTATCCACACTTTCAGTCTTAAATAATGTAACTGATGGTTCTGTTCCAAGGCCTCTCATCCATTTTGTGATAGTAACACCAGGCTTTCAATTTTGTCTTGGCATTATTAACCACAGGAAGTACTATGTAATAGATTGTTTTTCACAAATGGTTCATATGCAAAGCAGCATAGGGTATTCTCCCTGTTATCTAATGTAGCATTTGCAAGGATTTGGGCCACAAAGATAAGGAAAACAAATCAGTTATTCTAGTCCTTTTTCTAAATAGTGTTTTGGGTGTTTTTCTCTCCCCTAAGCTGGATGTAAATTAGAGTGGATTGATTTAATTATTTGATATAAAAACTTTCATATGACTAATGTTTGTTTTTAAAGAATACTTCTTTACCAATACTAGATTGGGGAGGGCTCAGGAACTACTGTAATGCCAGTAATACCTTAATATTCATATATTTAAAATTCAGAAATATTTATTTCTAGTATAATGCTTAACACAGTAAGCATGTCCCAGAACTCCTTTCTCAAGAGAGTAGGAATCTTGTTTTATGATTTTTGTGTTTCCAACTTTTTCTCACTTGAGTCTTTGCACAGAATATTAGAATAGGTCATGGTACAACTGGTATAGCTTAATGCAAAAGCTTAAATCTTTCCCATGTAAGTCAATTACGTGGAGAGTTGTGGGGAGGAAAGTAAACTGGAGAAGAGACCAGGGTGTAGTAACCCAAGGGAAAAGTGATTTGGGGCAGGGAGAGATTTTATAGGTAGAATCCAGGTTGGGTGCTGGGGTTAAGTGGCGTGATCTAGGCTGGCTCATGCTTAGGCAATGGTAGATGCCGGGATTAGAGGAAGAAGAGCTTGGGGGGGGATAGGGGATAGTGCAGAAGAAGTTAGCAGACCTGGGTTGCTACATATCACTCTCAAGACAGGTCTGTCTGTAGGATGGCCCTGTTGGCTCCTGAGAATACCCCTGAGCCTTGGCATCTTCTGCCTGCTAAGAGAGTATTTGTGTGTCTCAGATGTTGGTCCTGGTCCAGGCTGTACCAACGTGAGCAAAAAAATTATCCTAACAATGTGATTAATGGTGAATGCCTATGTTAGGCCTAGAGTCTGAATAGCTGATGTCAATCACATGTGTGGGCTCTACATATCTACTCAAGTACTCCTGGTAACAACTCCAAACACCAAGCCCTCGGTAAACTGGCAACACTTGGCATGTATTGTCACATATTATTGTGACTCCACTGGGAAAGGACAGCTGGAAGTTTGTGCTTGGTTTCTCCTAGACTTTGCCTGTATGTCTCTTCCCTTTGCTGATTGTTTCTTTTTGGCATGATGAATCACAGCCAAGAACATAGCCGCTTTTCTGAGCCCTGAAAGTCCAAATAAATAATCAGGTCTAAGGGTGATCTTGGAGACCCCTGACACAGGCACAGTGATTGTTCTGGGCCCTTAGAATTTAGAGACTGTAGTCATCTAAGTTCATGTGTCAAGTAGACAATTGGATACAAGGGTTTTAGAGCTCAAAAGAGAGGTCCAGGCTAGATAAGGCTCATCTTGCAAGATGAGGGATTTGCCAGGGACAATGCTAGGTCACCATGCCCCAGGGATTCTGGCTGTGATTTAGTCCAGACTTGACTTCTAGATCACCTGCTCTCAATCTTAACAGTACTGACATATTTAAGTTTCAGTTTTCTATGAACCACATTATAAAAGCTAAAATCAAAAAGGTGAAATTGGTTTTGATATAATTTAATCTACCCAAAATATAATCATTTCATACCACAATCAATATAAAGTCATTAGCAAGATAAGGAAGGAGTCTCAGAAGGCTGCCGCCAAGGTGTCAGGCCACAAGGTATCCCAAGGTAGCCACAGAGGCTCCATGGGGAAGAACCTTCTCACATGGTCACTCAGGTTTGCAGAATTCAGTTCCTTGGAGTGGTATGATGGAAGGCTCCAGTATCTTGCTAGCTGTGGGGTTGGAAAGAGGCAGGGAAGTACCTACAGATTACCCACAATTTCTTGTCATGCCCACAACACAGCAGCTTGCTTCCAAAGCCAGGACAAGAGATTCCAACAAAACACACTTTCTTATCTATGCAATCACATGTGTATATCTCACATCATCATGTATGTAAGTGCATACATTCTGGCCCCTTTACCACATTCTATTGGTCAGAAGCAAATCACAGGTCACTCCCACATTTGAAGGGAAAGGATTAATAGGGGAGTGGCAATCAGCTATCCTGGAGTCTGGAGTTTGTCCACTATACCCATCAATCCTACTTCATAGGCACATTTTTTTTTTTTTTTAATTTGGAGCCAGTCTCCCTAAGTTGCTTTTAGGGCCTTGCTGAGTTGCTGAGGCTGGCCTTGAACTCGTGAGGCAAAAATTTAGATATTTTAATAGCCATATCTTTTGTCACTTTAAGTTCTTTTTGAAACAGAGGGGATGAAGCTCAAAAAATATGAGCCTTTCCCTTCAAATGTGGGAGTGACCTACTTGTTATCTGGATGTTCTTCAGGGAGGGGTTGGTTTCAGCCTTTTTTTTTTTTCAGTTTTTATTGATAAAATATTTACTCTCATAATTTTATGTTAAACCATGTTTTAGTCTCTTGGATTATATTTAGGGAAAGGCCAATTTACTACCAAAGCATGCCCCATTGGCCAGCAGAATTAAATCATAGATGGGGGCTGGGGGTTGTAGCTCAGTGGTAGAGCACTTGCCTTGCAGGTGTGAGACACCGGGTTCAATCCTCAGCACCACATAAAAATGAATAAAATAAAGGTATTGCATCCATCCATAACTAAAAATATTTTTTTTAAAATGCATAGATGGCCTGGCATGGATCTGAGGCTCACTGAGCAGAGTGAAAACAGAACACCTTACACAGCACAGGGTCTTTTTCTGGGTCACCAGGATTCCTCAGATCTATGTCTAATGGAAAACATATTGAAAACTGTTGCTGATACGCCCTTCTAACTTCTCTGTGAACAGCTTTACAACATGTCTGGCCAATTAAAGAAAAATTAAGGGAGACAAATTTATGGCATAGTGATTGAAACTGGTAGAATAATCAAGGGAAACCAATGGCAGCTTGTGTTTAAAATTAAAGTTCGTGTGGAAAGTATGACATTTACCTAACAGAATTTAAAAGTCACCAAAACAGTGAAACAAGGCCCAGTTGGCCGTACCACATGGACATTAGCTAGTTCCTTAGAAACTGCCTATTGTCAAAGTTTCATGTTCATGGACACAAGGAGGAGAGTCTCATGGTAGGGACACTCCTCTCCTGCAGGAAGTTCAAGGTCTTTTGTATGCTATCACCAAATAACATTTGCTTTACACACACACACACACACACACACACACAGATTTTTAGTGGGTATCTTTCGGGTCAAGACATATAGATTGCATCATTGTTTCGTTGCTTGGTACTCTATTGAATGTGTGATAATTGTTTAATCTTTCCTAGTTAGACAAGATTTTCAAGTATTTATGCATACTTGCTATTAAGATAATTTTCTAAAATTGGAATTCTTGACTCATGAGATATGCATATTGTTAAGGCTTTTATTTTTTGTTGCCAAATGACCCTCAGAATTTAATTAATCTAACACTCTGCTAGCACACCATGAAAGAACGTATTTGGTATTTTTATGTAGTTGTCACTTTTGCTAATTTTATCAATAAAGATTTTCTTCTTAGCTTTGATTTTTTTTTACTATTGATCTTTTAAGATTTTCCCCCATATTCATTGACCATTTATATTTTTCTCCTTCAAGTCCAATGACACTTACCCTAACCACACTATTTAAAATTGTAAACCATTCTGACTCCTGACATTCCTTATATTCCTTTCCCCTGCCTTGATCTTTGCCCCCACCCCCTGGTAATTATCATTTCTAACCCGATATACAATTTATTATTTATTAATAGGCACTTTCTCTCCCATCAAATTTTGCAAAGTAGAAAGGATTCAGATCACATCAAATATACAACCTTATCTTAGAAAAAAAGACAAGCTCTTATATCTCTGGAGCTGTGTCTCCTGTCATTAAATGACTGGGGAATAGTTATTTGATGTAGACTTAAACATATATTCAAACTTAATGGGAAGTGTGGAAAATTATTAGATTTCCAATTTTTTATTCACATTTATGATAAAAAAATTATGATTTCCTAATTTTTTTACTTATGTGTATATACATGCAGACACATTAATATGTATTTATGTATATGTTTATGTGTATATTTTAATATTTTTTAAAGTTTTTGAAACTAGTATATGCTTTTTCATTCAATGTGTATAATTGAATATGCAGATCAATATATTTGGTTTTTATACTAATATAATTTGACTTATTTTCCTGAAAATATTTTACTGGGATTCATTGCTTATATTTGGCTGTTTATATCTTAAAATTAAGAAAATACGGAAAATGAACCCTTGTAATCCTGACAGTGTTTATATCACAACTCTAGACCTCTTGAAAGACTGTTAAATATGAATATCATTTGCTTCAATTTCTCAAAGAAATGTATCGACGATCTTATTCCTAATGTTTAATTTCCCTTACTACTTGTTCCAGAACAAAGTCATGCTATAGGTTAGGCAGTGGTTTAGGATGCATTAGAGTAGGGTTGGCAAAATTTTTCTGTCATGGACCAGAAAATAAATATTTTAGGTTGTGTCAGCCAAAAGGCAAAATTGAGGATATTAAGTAGTAACTTATATAATAGAAGAGACAGCAAATTTCTTCCATTTTCTTATTGATGAAATAATAATAATAAATATATCATAATAAAATAATAATTACTTATAAAGCAAGTTTTCTCATCAAATTTTATCAAATTTTTATTGGTTAATGCTTATCCAGAAGAAAATTTTACATAATTCCTCCTTAAAAATGTCTTTTTATGCAGATGATATTCCGTAATACTGATATCTCTCCATGAACATATGACTTTAATTGAGCATTTTCATTGCTTGGAAGACATTTATAGACTTAGATTCTTGCTTTGATATTTTCCTTTTAGATTGAAAATTAATTACTTCCAATTGAAGGTTAGGTGGAAGCTTTTCCATTTGTACATTTGACAGACTTTGAAATATGCAAATTTTCTTTGCAGTTTTATTGAAGTCTGAAATGTCCTGCAAGAATTATCTTTGGAGCTCAAAAAATACATTTGCTACAAATTTGTGGGGAATTAAGATATCACTTCTTGTGACAGCGTGGGAAATGTGTAAAGAAGCTTCACATAAGTTTTTTTTTTCATTTGATTGTGGTCAAAATTACTGAAAAATAATTTTCATATATTAAGTGCTGTCTGGACTTGTAAGTTTAAATTGAATTCACTACGAAACAGTATTTATCTAATTTATCTAATTCCCAAAGCCAGTCGGTGTTCAAAAACAGTGAATAAGGGTGATTCTTCCTACTTAGAAAAATTTTAATCTTGGCCCTGAATTCAAAAAATTACAATAATACTTTACTGGTGTTAAGCCATCAAACAAATGCATGACTAGGAAGATCAGAATATTCAGATTTTATTTCTTATAAGCATTCATGGAATTATGCTTAAGTTCATAAGAATAAGGAAGTTTACTGGTGGCACCAATGATTCAATAACAAACAGCTAAATCATCATTGTAAAATAGATCCATTGTAAAATAGATCCAGATAGATTCAACTCATTCTGCAGGCATGTTTCACTGTTGACATTTTTAATACCATAGATTTTGTCATACATAATGAATTACTGTTTTTCTTGATATCTTTGAAAATATTCTTAACTGTGATTGTTCCATGTCAATTATCCATGCAGGCTAACTCTCATGACTTCAAATTTGTCTTTGATCTCTCAAATAAACTGCTATGTAGTATTAGTGATACCTGTTGACTTATCAAGAGCCAAGAAAAATAATTTAAAATGACTCATCTTATTTTTCTAGAATTGAGTATGGATGCTAATTCCATTGTCCCCAACTCTGTGAGTGACTATTCTTGCCAAAAAGCTAATAGTCCTGAATAAGTTCATTTTGTTTGGACACATTGCTTCAGTTGCAGCAATTAAATACATGTAATTATCTCACCCCTGCCAAACAGTTCTTTTCACTTGGCTAATAAATGAGCCACTTGGAAAATTAATTTTGTTTTGGAGCCTCCTTTTTCATTTTTAATTTTTGTGGAGAATTTTTACTATGCTAAAGATACTTTATTTTAAATCTGCTCATTTTTTGGGCCATTGTTTTCCCATGACTTGGGAATACTGTAATGAATTCTTAATCTGATACATTGTATCCTTTTATTTTAACCCAGTTACAGTGTCATTACATAATGAAACAATTAATTTTAACATCTAGTTGATAATGAAATAAATCACATTCTTTAAGTGTGCAACATTTGCTGGGCACAGTGGTGCATGTGTATAATCCCAGCAACCTGGGAAGCTGAGGCAGAAGAATTACAGGTTCAAGGCCAGACTCTGCAATTTAGTAAGGCCTTAAGCAATTTAGCAAGACCCTGTCTCCAAAAAAGGGGAAGGCCAGGGGGGTGGGGAGCTGGGAATGCAGCTCACTGGTAAAACACCCCTGGGTTCAATCCCCAGTACCAAAACAAACAGCAGTGCAAAATTCAAAGTGCACTTTCTTTGTCACAATGGCTATGCATAAGTAATAAAAAGAATTTTAAAAAGTTACTGTGTGGGGAAACTTGTGGCAATTGGAGCATTATTGTGTTATAATTAAAATTAGTCATACACAGTGATAACTGAGCAGTAGTGCCAAGCAATGCAAGCATATAGGCCCACCACAACTACTTAGCATGTCATTTTAGCATGACAGCAATCCTAAAGAGTATGTAAAGAGTCTGGACTTGTAATTTTAAACTGAATTCACTAAGAAACATTATTTATCTAATGTAAACAAATGAAAATTCGTATGTTTACTATAAAACTTTAGTTATGATCACTGAAATGGAATTTCACATAATTTTTGCGAAATATTCTTTTGAGAGAGACACAGTAGTGGGCTTCACCAAGTATATGTTCACCATCTTAGTTGCTAGACTGGTCCTGAAGGAGCATGACCCACAGACTTAGTCCCACCATAACAAACTCAGGTTTGATTCTGTGCATAAGAGACAGAGTTGGAAGTGATTTATAGGAAAAAGAATTTGGCAACTTGTGTAATGAATCATTGAAAAGGCATTAGCAACATGTCCCGACCAAACAAGATCCCACCCATAGTTGGAAATATAGAGCAAAAGAGCCATTCCACCAAGAAATGGAGTTGGCAAGGTCTGTGGCAATGGTGAGGACCCTAGATGCATGGACAGACTAGTCCTTATAGCATCTGAGCAGCATCCCAATACCATGAGCCTGGCCAGTGGTTCTCATCCACAGCTATGGGTGGCAAGACATTAATTACAATAAAATGTTACACTTGTGAATAAATTCTTTCTCCAGTGTTATTTGGGCCAAATGCAAGTTTATCCTGATTACCATTCCCACACAATTGTATTTCATTGTTTCAAAAGGGATAGAAAAGTACAGTCTAACTGATAGCATGAAGAGAGAATGTGCAGTTCATATAAATGCCACCAAGTGAGGGTAAGTGGAAAAAATACTGCACTGGGAAGCAAGATTGCTATCAAGAAATGACCCAGTACAGTAATTTCGTAGGAGCCCAGAGTTGACCACTCCAGACACCGTGGGGATGACAATGCAAGTAACTAGATCCTAGATGCCTCTGGATCACAGGCTACCCGTGGGCTGATGGTGATGGTCAGGTTTGCTCCAGACCCCGATGGCTCTCAAAGTACAGGTTGAAGTTTATCACATCTACCTCAAAGTCTCAGAATATTCTTTTGATGGAGTTTTGGGAGGAGTTGGCTAAAGCTTTATTCTCTCCTGGAACTCCTCCATCTGACCCACGGCTATCTTGACCCTGGATTGGGGAAGGTGTCAGGAATGCTGACCCCCAAACTATAAAGTGAAATGAAGAAGACGGAGGGCAGTAGTGCTGCTGGCAGAAAAGACAGGAGAAGTCCTGGCAATTCTGCTTCCCAATCCTACCTGCCTTTTGCTCTGCTCTATGTCCTAGGAAGAAGAGAGCCCTCTCATTAAGCAATAATCTATGCTGAAGTTCTATCTGCGCAGCTCCCCAAGGCTGAGGAAAAAAAAAATTCAGAAAACAAATTATGGTATTATATAACCAGCTCAATTTAATCTCTCAGGAAATGAAGTTAGCAACGGCTCAGTTGAGTGGGGCTTGTTCTAAGAGCTTCATTTCCCCCTCTCCCAAGGACAAGATAATACCACCTGATGTCATTGTACCCAGAGAGTTCTTTTCCCCAACTGTTGCCTGCTGCAGTTAGAGAGCAAGCATGGAGAGGAAGTGCTCAGAGGTGCTGAAACCCAAAGCAGAAGGGCATCCCAAGACTCCTGCATCGTGGCTTGAGCTCCATTCCTGGGGCTGGTGTGCCTGAACTGGTCCTTGATCTGTGCTCCTAGTTAACTGAAGCCACAGCCTATAAGATTTGCCTCCAAACACAGTGGAGCACTTAGCAGGCAAGTAAGAAATCTGTTTATCATCCTCTGCACCTGGGAAAAAGATTCTTGTGTGAAGATTCTCACTTTAGGTGAGTTCTTGAAATAAACAGGCAAAAATAAAACCCCCAACAGGATTCCAAAAGAAAGCTTATTTCTACAGTCTACGATTGCTCCCAGGACATTGCTTTGATCCCAATAGCCATTTCTGAAATTTCTGGTTCTTGCTTTCAAGTTTGGAGGGTCTATCTTTACCTGCCCATGGGCACCCCAGGGGAAATTGAGTGTGTGTGTTGAGTGGCAGAGTACTAGTGCCAACTTACGCTAACAGAAGGGAGATAGTTCTCTTTGAGTGTATACTTTATAGTCAATAGAGGCATACATAAGAATAAAGCCAGACATAAATCATGTGACTTAATGGAAAAATTCTTACTAAGTTGCTTAGTCACATGCAAATTAGATGATCATTTTCTGTGAGGTCACATGTAGGTGAGTCTTTCAGACTGCTTCTGTGTCCTAAATGCAGCTTAGGGCTCAGTTCTGGAAGTAAGCAAGTTGCAGTCTACAGAGCAACAAGTGTTTTAGCATCAAACTGGTCAATTAATATTTACAAAGGGTTGGGTTAGACAAGCTTGGTTCCTGAGAGAGACCATCATCCTATCAGTTTTGAAAAATGTAGAGTTTTAATTTGAGATGAATCATTTAACACAGAAGCAGCCTATTAAGTTGTCTGTTTTGAAATTCTACTCTATAAAATTTTCAAAAGGCTTTGAAATGCATGTTCAGCTTAGTAATGGCAGGTAAAAAGCATTATTAAAAGATTTTAAATGCCTAAAGAATAATGGGTTTCTCCTCCCACTACTGAAAACACTTCAGAGTCTAGAACTTTTATCCCTTTCTCTGTGTCCCCTGCATGGAACACCATCATGGGACTCAGGGACATCCCAGGACAATCCCAAGGAAACACTCCTTTCCTATCTCCATTGGAAGATGGTGAAAGAACTGAATAGTCAAAAAGTTTATGGGTTACATTCCAGTCCTGGTCCTATCTTAACTAAGCTGCATTCCTTTGGGCAAGTTGTTCAATCTTTTTTGAGACTTGGTTTTTCAACTGCAGTAAAAAAAAAAAAAAGAAAAAAAAAGTCTTTGACAGACAAGTGCAAGACACTGCCACTACATGATTGTCCAATTCAATGCTGAGTCATGTCCAGTCCAGTAGGCCACCCTATTACTAATTTGGAGCCTTCAACATTGATGCAGGAGAATCAAACATAAGGAGGTCTGATGCTTTCAAGGTTAGAAAACTTGTAAATGTGTTAAAGTTTGTAAAATTTGTAGCTTCAAGGCAACATCCACCTCTCCATCTAGCTCATCTGAGTCCTACGACAATCACAGAAGCATACCCGCAGGTGAGGTTAGGTAATTTACTCATGAGTACACAGCTAATAAGAACCCTAAGGGGGTCTGTCTCTATCTCTGAGGATTGCAGACTTTCTACCTCACTCACTGACTATAAAAAATACAAATTGGTCAGACCAGGCATGGTCTGGTCCCTCTTATCAGCATGTTCCAAGTGCTGGTTTTTACTTTCTAAAGGTTTTATTTATTTATTTATTTATGATACCAGGTATTGAACTCAGGGGCACATGACCACTGAGCCATTCCCCAGCCCTAATTTGTATTTTATTTAGAGACAGGGCCTCACTGGGATGCTTAGTGTCTCACTTTTGCTGAGGCTGGCTTTGAACTCACGGTTCTCCTGCCTCAGCCTCCCAAGCCGCTGGGATTACAGGTGAGTGCCATGTGCCCAACCTAAAGCTTTTATTTTCACCCAAGCAGAACTTGAAGAGAAACACAGCCCTTTTTCATGTTCCCCCAGAGGAAAACCTGCTATAAAGCCTTGCTGAATGATGTGTATGTCACTAGAGATTTCATTTCAACTCATGGGGACATAAAGGCTGGAGGATTGACTTTGCCCCTCCACACTTTACACCATCATCTCTACAAATGGGTCCTCTTCTACATCTTCTCTCTGCCTCAGACTCTGCCAGGCTGCAGGTGACCAGAGGAGAGAAGGAGGAAGGGAGAGAAGGAGAGAGAGGTTGGAATGGGCAGAGAGGGAGGGAGGAGAGCCCAGATGTCATGTGTGAACTGTGAAGTAGATATTCCACTCCCAAACCCATGACGCTAATCTAGAACTTCACCACTGCAGCAGAGGGACAATTTTCAGAATTAACATAAAGAAGGGTCTTGTAAAGAAATCCAATTAAAAGACCAATTTTGTCAGAATGAAATTGAAAACAAATAATTGTATGTTGTCTGTGAGAGATACTCCTTAAACATAAGGATGAAGAAAACTTGAAAGTAAAAGGATAGAAAAAAAGGTAAACTAAATACTGAATAGGGAGAGCTTGAAATTAGATATAAAAAAGATCTTCCCGTATTAAGGAAAGTGGAACAAACTATTATGGAAATTTTCTTGGGTGTATTTAAAAAATAAAAGAAGATTCTCATTGGCTTTCCAGAAAAAGGGAGATAGAAGAGGCAACTTCAGGACCCTCTGTTAGGCTCATGTTTTATTATTTTTTTTATATATTTATTTTTTAGTTTTAGGTAGATACAATATCTTTATTTTGTTTTTATGTGGTGCTGAGGATCGAACTCAGTGCCTTTTTGCATGCTAGGCGAGCACTCTACCACTGAGCCACCACCCGAGCCCAGCCTCATGTTTTTATGATGTGCCTGGAAAGAATATGACCAATTATTAAATTAAAGTTACTAACTCATAAAAGTGGTCTTGTTTAGGGGTCCCAGTCAGCAGAAGTAAGGGAAGGTGGGCAAGAGGTTGTCCTGAAGCTCTATGACAAAGTTTTGCTTCTCTTGTGCCCTTCTCTCTGACACTGACAAACTAGCAACATGATTATATGAAGCATGTTGAGGGGAAAAAAAAAAAGACAGACAGTGATCAAAGGGACTTTGCACTTTGCCAAGCAAAGGGAAAAGGTGCAAAGCCCTTGAGAGCATTCCTGCTGTTGATAATTTACAACCTAGTCTTGGAGACAAGAGACTCACACCTGATGAGTCACAGAGCAGCAGGAAAAAGCATGGGATCAGGTGCAAAGGGTGGAGGCAGAGCTACACTGCATAGAGAGGAACTCTTAAGTCTTCCAGCTATTCAAAGTCTACATTGAGATCAATTTTTCTTTCCACAGCAGATCCACTAACCACTGCCACCTACTTGCCCCTAGCAAAGTAGCTTTAGCTGTGCAACCTAGCTATGCACTTTCACTTATGTAACCCCAGGCAAAGAGGAAAACAGTTTCTTTGCAAACAAGAATAATTAGTTCATTAAGCCAAGAGGCATCCAGACCCCCTTTTAAGGGCGAGGAGTTCCCACTGCTTGTAATTTGGCCTTTTCTTCAACCAGGCCAGTTTAACACCAGGTCTGACTCTTTATAGCATTGTCCAGCTGTTTATACTGATAATTACTGTTTATATATGATGTTTGTGTATAGGAAAAGAAAAGGGGGACTTTAAACGTGTACTAATCTCTGATGAAATTAAAGGTTTGCTAGTCTTCTTTATGCTTTTGTGGGTTTAAAAAATTTTTAATAAATAACAAGCATTGCTTATTAAGTAATGTTTAAGTAATAAGCATTATTTTTGGAGGGTAAGAAAAATAGCTGATGCTGTTTAAAACAAAACAAAAAACACACGTAAAGTGAAATATGGATGGAGAGGAAGGAAGATGGTAATGAAACTATGGATGCCTTAATCCTGGGGGTGCCTCTCCCTCAGGGCCCAGAGATTCTGAGGCTCCCTCCCTGCCGGCCACTTCGGCCTCCAGGCTTGCACCGCGCCTGGGTCCCGGCAGAGGGCGCCACGAGGCCGCAACCCCGGCGTGTCCACGCCTTTCCCAGAGTTGGTGCCGGCGTGGGTAATTCTGTGTCTTCTCCAGTAAAGTGGAGGAGAAAAGCCCTCCCATGGCTCCGGGAGAGCCAGCGCCGAGGTGAAAGCACCTTGTTTCCGGAGAAACCACTCCGGAAAGCAACTGGTATCCTAAGTAAAAGTGCATCGGCTTCGCATCTCGCTGCGAAACCTGGCGCGCCCAGTGCGCGTGCGCCACTTCCTAGCCAGGCCCGCCTCTTGCAGCGACTCCAGCAGCCCTGAGCAGCACGTAGCTAGGGCCCGGACTGCCTCCCGCTGCTTTCTGCGGATGGGCTACCTCCCTAGCTCTGCACCCTCGCCAGGAGGAGGCCCTCCTTAGTGCTCAGGGTCCCCCTGATAAACCCCATTATTCCCAAGAATGATTGCCTTGGTTTTGTTATTTAAATTTTTTTTTTTTTGCGCACACACACAGTAATATGCAGTTGTGAAAAATCCGAATAATGTGTTTATATTTAAAAATCAGCCTCCTGCACCATCTTATTAATTTCCCTCTTCATAATGAACTAGTATACATGTAAGAACATTGTGAGGGTATCTTCAAGGCTGTCCACTCATCCAAGCGTCCATCCATTCCTGGAAGAAAGTTAATCAAAATGTTAACAGTGGTAATTTCTAGGTGGCAGAATTATGAATAATTCTTGCTTTCTGAATTGTTAGATAATGAAAATATGTGCTGGGATCGTCTCGCGTGAGACAAGTGGTCATCCTCAGCCCTATTTTAAAATCCTGTTTACTCTTAGAGCTGTCCTTCTACATGAAGGGGTCAACTGCAGGCGGGGGCTCCAGAGTGTTCCTGCCTTTCATGGAGTAGTTCACTATCATTTCCCTGCTTCCTTAAGTAGTACTTTGGGTCCCCTGGCAACGGAACTGGAGGTCTGTAGCCCCAAGGTTAATGATTATAAGGGGCTGGGCCTGTACCTTTCCCTGCTGCAGGAGCATTTTATCAGAAATGGTTGCTGACCTCTGGGAAATGACAAAGAATCACAATGATAGTGGTAGCAAGACATGTGGATTGAAGACCTCTCCAAAGGAGCATTTTTTTTCTGATTCTTGAAAAACAATTTTGAAATTTTGTCCTTGATTTTGGAGGTCAGAGGTAGTGACTCAGTGGGTCCTATACTCTCCATCAGAAGAATCAGATAAAATCCCAATTACCACAGGAACAAGACTCTTCATTAGGCATAAGGGAGACACAGCAATGGCCTGTCAGGATGGCTCCCCAGGATGAAGAAGGCTAGTTTTAGTCATGTGAAAGGGTGACTGGGGTGGGCTAGAGTTTAGGAATATTAATTGGTTTGGGGTACATTTTCTTTTCCTGGAAAAGCACTTTAACCTTGAAGGAGGGGTAGGTTGCTACAGTTAGCAGAGACTTAATTTTAAGTGCAAATAACATGTTATTTGGGTTTTTCATAATTACATGCCACATCCTGTATAAACATCCCTGCCTTGTGATAAGGATGAGTTTCTGTGCCTGTTAAGAGAGCGTATAGGTGGAGAGTGGAAGAAAGAGTGGAAGAAAACACAAATCTTGGCAAGTAAGAAGTTACGGGTCCAGGGAATTTGCTGTTTCTGTGACTCCTGTTTCTGTTTTATCCTTTATGTTGTTTGTCCTTGGAGACTTATGGTGAGGGTATCCTGGCTTTAATAATATACTGATTTTTTGAGGCCAAACTGCTGGAGAGTGAGTCAGTGAGAAGGTAGAGAAAGGCACATAACATGATGGAAATAGCTAACAAACCACAAGGGAAGGGGGACAGCAGGGACAGCACATACCATGCTTGTGGAGTTAAGGCCCAGGAGTGCCTTTGCCCTTTGTCCCTATGGTGGTCTCTGTCTCAAGAGAACTCGAATTTTGATTTAAAGTGTGTTCTAATCAACCCAGAATCTTTATTGTTTTTGATGTTGTTTTGGGAAACCTAGTCCTGATGTATGTGACACTAGTGACCACAGGCAGAAAGTGCCATGAGACTAAAGAAAGAGGCAGATAGACCCAAGATTGCACAAAGTACAATTTATTAGGGGCTCACAGACAGAAGCTATCTTTGGGCGGCAGCAACACAAGAGAATCCCAGCACCTAGAGACAGGAAAGAGTGGTTTAGATATAAAGCTTGACAAAGGTAGGCCTTTGCCCATCAGGAGGTACCTGGGCTTTCTCAAAAACTTAATAGTTAACACATCCAACTCAGGTAAGAAAAAATAAAAGTGTCAATAGTCAGCACAATAGCTTGGTAGACTACCTGAATGACTTGTTTGTCCTGTTAGGGTTTAGGATGCATGCCAGGGTTACCTGGATGGCAAAATAGTGCTTGGGACCAACATGGATAGAGTCATGTCAAACTGGATCCCAACAGGGAATTATGTGGAATTTATGTCTCTTCCTTTACATTCTAGTAGAGAAGGGTTTGATGCTCTACTCTCAGGGCCTGAAACCCTAAATCCAGGTCTTCATGGAATGCTTTTGCAAAACTTTAAGGCTGACATGCAAAATCTACTGTGCCCTGATGCCCTGTGGCAGTGTCATGGTTTGACTTTTGTACATGTAAGTGGTTTATTTAAAATACACATATCCCAGCATCTCAGGAGGCTGAGGCTGGAGGATCATGAGTTCAAAGCCAGCCTCAGCAGAACTGAGGTGCTAAGCAACTCAGTGAGTCTCTAAATAAAACAAAATAGGGCTAGGGATGTGGCTCAGTGGTTGAGTGCCCCTGAGTTTAATTAAAAAATAAATAAATAAAAAATAAATAAAATACACATATTTTTAAAATCACAATTTTAAAAGTATATTAAAGTGTTTAACATTTTGGTGATGAATGGAGGAAACAAACACGAACACCTTTAAGGGTTTAACCCTATTTAAACCTTTCATTCCCATATCTTATTGCTCACCTACTTGGCCAGTTTGTGTGATCAGCAACAGGGAGCAAGACCATGAAGAACCAGCTGGACCCAGCCTGACAGAAAGTCCAGTTTGTTCCCCAGCCTATAGGGAAGCATTCCAATGGGGATTCTGAGGTTTTGATATTTCACCAACAAGTAAAATTCAGAATAACTCTTGGAAGTAGCAATGATGTGTCAACTTTTAATTTTGCAAAAAGAACCTGTCATACTGGCACTACCATTTTTTACAAAAGAAAAGGCAGTTGACAGAGGAAAAAAAGGACATGATCTCAGAATAAAGAACTGTTTTAAAAATAAATTTTGCTTCGTGAAATGTTTTACTGTAGTTTCTTAATGATTTTTTTTTCAGAAGTGAAAATATTGTTGCCAAATTGCATTTTGCCCATTTACTTAGCTACTAGATAGAGCTCAGTGGGTATAATTGAATCTTTGTTTGATGAAGGCTGATTTTAGGGCCATTGTGATGGATATCAGTGAACATAGTCAAGTATACTGAGGTGAAGAATATTAGATGCTGGGATGAATTCATACTAATTATAGGATCCCATGCAAATCCTGTACACAAACTTTCCATTTTAGACAAGTATACCAATTATTTTAATTTTAGATCACTTTTATTGCTTCTGATGAATTAAATTTACAGTGCTTTCAGGAGGATTATAGGATCCTTTATTTGGATTCCAGTCATTGAAGTTATTCTGCTTGCAGTGATCACCACAAGAATTGACATTTTGTTGTACTCTTTGACCCAAAGTCATTTTCAAATTCTAATCATTAAATTTCAAGAAAGCAAAGTGTTGAGGGTGGGTTATACTATCCAACTGCTCAAAGTGAGAAGGTGGAGGGAGATAAAAAGAAGAAGAGGGAGAAGAGAGGGAAAAAGAAGTGAAGGTAGAGAAAGAGAAGGGAAAATAAGAATCAATTGACAAAAAAAGGGGTGCTATGTACCAACAAGTTTTCTAAAAGCTTTTCTAAAATTGAAGCAGATGCCAACAACCAAATTCCTATTTCTTGAAAGCAATCATAAGGGCATTAAATCACCAGAAATTGAAAGCAGTTTGTAAGAGAGCTTCCCTATCTGTCGCTGCCTACAATGCACATCTAAAGCTGCTGACATCCTCCTCTCCTCCCCAACTCCCAGGCCTGGTGGAAAAATTGCAAGACAGTTCCCTGGATGATAAGGGAGGCCGGACTTTTTCCAGGAACAGGCTGTGCTGTGTTACAGAGTAGAAATGGAAACCTCAACTTTAAATGTGACTTTTTTCCCCAACACTTGAAATTACTTGGTGTAAAAGTAACTCCCTCAGGGAAAGAAAAGGTCGTCAGCGGTTTTACCTTATCTTGAAATGGAAAGATCTGACACAAATCCTAGATATCTGGAAAGGAATACATTTGCAACCTCAAATTTCTTTGTGGGAGACCAACCTTGCACATGACTGAGTCACACTCCTGGCTGGGTGCTGAGGGATCAGGCGACAATCTGCTAGACTTTCTTCACCCTTCTTGGGATCAAGGCACAGTGTTTTGTGCATGGGCATGACTTCCTACAGCCCCATGGGTGGAGCTATGCTCACCTGTTCCTTTGTAATATAACCCCTTGTCCTGTTTAGGATAGAATGTTCCATGGAAGTGCCTTGTGTGTGTCCCCTTCTCTTACTGTGCCCTTGGGTGTGGCCTACCCAGGTGTCAGTCAACCTGCTGACAGTGGACATCATGAAGACAGACTCAGCCCCCTGAAACCTGACCCCTTGCCTCATTTGAATAGCTTCTCCTCAATAAAAGGGGTCAGCATGTGGGGTGTCTCTCTCTCTCTCTCTCTCTCTCTCTCTCTCTCCCTCTCTCTCTCTCTCTCTTCCTGCTGACCCTTAAGGTCAGAGAGCCGTCATATGACCCCAAAGAAAAAGGTATTTTGTGTCTCTTGTGTGGTTATTTTGCTCAGCCCAGTCAGCCCAGTTTACCTGGAGTGACCCCTGAGCCTTTTAGTCGCCAACAAAACTCCAGAATTTCTTGACCTATAACTCCCAGAGAAGGTTCTGTCAGAATGGACTCTACAGGGGACTCACACAACTGGTGCTTTTCCGGGCTTTACCTTTTGTTTCCTCATTCTTTTCTGGTTAAGCCAAACCAAACTCATGACTGTAACTGTCACACAACTCCTGAATCGGTACCTCCAGCCCTGACTTTTCCCCAGGATTCCAGACATATATTTTTATCTGCTTGCGTAACATCTCCCACCTAACAGGAGGTTTAAACTCAACATATCCCAAACCAAACTAATCACATTCTCCCCACCACTAGTAGTAGACTTCTTCATCTCCTACATTCCTTTCTGTTTGGGTTAGTTGCATTATCATTTACCAAATTGCTTAAGCCAAAGTCTGGTGTCATGTTAATTCCCTTTTTCTCCTTCATTACCTAATAGTCACCAGGGCTCACCTCTCTACTCTCACATACCTCACCTTTCCATTTTTTTTTTTCATTCTACTGTCACTTCCCTATTTCAGGACTTCAGCACCTCCCACTTGGACCAGGGCAACAGCTTTCTACTTGTCTCTGGGTCACAGAATCATCCACCAGAACCCATCCATCCAGGTGGCTGTCAAGGAGATGGCTGTAATACAGCTCAGCTCATACTTCTCTGCCTCCAAAACTGTTTTTGATGATTCCTCATTTCGAGGAGGAAAAATTCCAAACTCCTTGATGTGTCCTTCCCCAGCAGGCTCCCATCATCCCAATTTCCTCCTCTGACACTCTCCACAGTGCATTTTGTAGAAGTAGTGACAGATTGCTGCCCCCTTCTGAATACAATAATGACAATTGGTGATTGCTTTCCCTAGTGTCTGTCTCTCGCTCTCTAATACCTGTATTTTATTTATTCTATGTGGTGCTGAGGATCAAACCCAGTGCTTCACACATACCACTGAAGCACAACTCCAGCCTTTTCCCTAGCCTCTTGTGCAGTTAGATGTGGACTGGTGACAAAGTTCTGGACAATGTTATGCTCAACAAAGTAAAATGTGAGTTTCCGAGAACTTTTTCAAGAGCAATCTGGCACAAGTCCTTGGTTGGTTCTTATTCTTTTCTCCCTTCTTCATCCTGCAGCTACCATCTGAGCCCATGAAAATGAAGATGACACCAAAGGGAATGAGGAGTGGCAAGGTGACAGCACCATGGAGCAGAACTGCCACAGCTGCACTTCCTACCTCTGGAATTTGGGATGAGAAATAGCCTTCTAACTTGATTAAGCTACTGTTATTTTGGGTCTCTGCCTCTTGCTGAAGAGGTAACACTGACACAGAATTTGGCACCAGGTATGGGATGGTACCAGTAGCTCCATACTAGTCTTTTTCTGTGTACTCCATGGGGACTCAAGAAACCAGCCAATCAATCCTCCAGCCTTGGAATTTATCATTTGGGCCATAAAATCTTATTACCATAGCCATTTGGCCTCTGATATTTTTAATTCTGTGGAGACTTTTTTTCCCCCACAAATGTGACCACAAATGATACTTTAATTAACGGCTCTGCTACTGTGTGCTGCAGGTTGACGGACCTTGAGAGTGCATCTCGTTGATAGAATTGTAGCTTCAAGATCCTCTGGGATGTGTGGCTTTGTTTCTGATTCTGTTGAACAGGGAGCAACAGGGAGCACACGCTGAGCACGTCAACCCGAAGTGTCTGCACACACTCCTCAATCCAGCCGCACAGGACAACTCACCCTGCTGCAGGGTTAAAGTTTGTGCCTCTTTTTACATTTCTACATTTCCTTCTGCCCTGAATCTTGTCTCCTCCCTCTCTTGCTTCTCTGCTTTCTGAGTTTATGCTCCTCTTTCAAGATCTAAATCAAATATTCCCACTGGTAGAACAGGTCCATCCTGCCTGTTGCTAGATCTAAGTTGACTTTAAATATTCTTCAGTTATTGTCCATTGATGAATCATTTGCTGGTTTACAGATCTCTGCTTCCTTGCTAAAATGAGTGCCTTGAGGGCAGGATTGTAAGTGACTGTGATTTTTATCTGCTGTGTCCTCTCCCAAAGAGCTTTCCCTGGGAAAATGTTTGTTGAACTAGTGAATATTGATAACCAAAGCTACCTCCTTCCTCAGACTGGTTAAGAGCATAGACTCTAGAGTAAAACTGCCTGTGAGTGGACGTGGGCTCTACCATGTACAGCTGGTGGGGGGGGCAACTCGAGCATATTATGCAACCTCTCTGTACCATCGTTCCCATCTCTGCTAAGTGAGGAGAATAACACCCAGAGAGGTAACAGAGGGAGTAAATAGCACTATCCCCATGAAGCATTAGCATAGTGCTTATCACAGTCAGTGTCAAGGCTATAGCTGGGGTGGCTGTCAATCTCTTGGCATGCAATCACTTTCCTTTTTCTCTCCTCTCTCTGTCCTTTGTTTTTCAATAACATTTCAACTTAACATTTCCTGAGTCACAGCACTGTGCCAAGGCAAACACAGCCACTACCTTCAGGAGCTTGCTGCATTTTAAGGAGGCAGACACATAAACCATGAGCTACAGTGAAGCCTGGTGCATAAATGGTAGACATTTTCACTGGTTTCCATGGCAGTATAATGGAGAGAGGCGGTTACCATGGGCAGGAGAAAACAGATGGGCCAGAAAATGGTTTACAAATCCTTGAACTGACTCTCAAAAGAGGAATGGGAGGGAGGAAGGACTTCTGGGCAGAGAATAGCATGTGCAGAGGCTTAGAGATGTTCAACACACAGTGTGGCTTGGGGAATTGCCAGTGGTTCAGTACAACTAGGCAGCAAGTGGTTCTCAATCTTGAAAATGCAACAGGTTGTTGCATGGAAGCCTTGTTAAAATGCAGATTGATGATTCATTAAGTCTAGGGTAGGTCCTGAGATTTTCCATTTTTAATAAGCTCCCACATTATTTTTCTGGGACCATACTCTTAATCTATGAGGAGGCCAGAGGGCAGCAGTTGGGACTGGCAAACAGAAAATGGTGGGAAATCAAGCTGGACTTCATAAAAGCTAGCTTACAAGTTTAGATTTTATAAAAATAATGTTTTAAAAAACTATTGGAGTGTTTAGTTAAGTGCATATGATTGGGTCTGTGTGGAATGAATAGATTTTTAAGGCAACAAGATTTTGGGAGGGAAGACACATGATCATTTGAATCCAGGTGCATTTTGGGTGGTCTGTCACTAGTTAACCTGTGCCAGGTTCCTAGCATCTAACCAAGTTCCCTACCCCTTCAGCTGTTTTGTTTTTCTCATCACAGAATTATCTCTCTCCCGTGCCCTCTCATCTTCATTTCCTCTGACTTATTGTCTTCCAACATCTTCTGCCTTTCTCTCTCCCCCATTAACCTTCCTGTTGAGCATTCCTGTTTAAGTCAAGACCTCAAACACGTAGACTTCCCTGAGTCATGCTTCCCTGCCCCGTTTGGCTGCTATTATTGATAATTTTTAATCAAAAATTTCTCAGCAATTGGTCACCATCTCCTGTACCTCCTCATAACTGGTCCTTAAAACTCAACCTTTTGTACCTGCTTCTGTGATGAAATAGCAACCTCTTTTTCGTTTTTGTGTTAATCTCATCACTCACACTACCACCAAAATGTCTTGAGGACCCATATGAGTAACTCCAGGAAAAACAGTTGATCAATGTTATTGAAAAATGCTACAACAGAATTGAATTTTTAAGACTCCAAGACATTGTTAACCTTTCTATTCCAAAACAGCTTACAGGAAACTCAAATGCCATGGGAATGTGGTACTGTTCCTAACTTAACCGACATAATCCAGTTCATGTAAATTTATGAAATTAGAATAAAATTGACACATATGTGAAATATATTTCCTATAGTTGTATGTTTTACACTTTCTTGGTCTGCCTCTCTGCTCCTTAGAAACAGGAATTAGTCATCTTTCTACAATTGTTGTTAACCAAATATCTGTGAATTGTCCATCGTTTGTTTACATTTCTAAGTTTTTTAAAGATTTGAGAAATAAATAGGTTAGGCATTGGGAACATAAATAATGTTGCTCTTACAGGTTGGTAATTCTAAACAAACATGGAAAAATCTATTGAGTCTTATTTCAGGCTTCCAAGTATGTAAGGGTTGGTTTATATTCCAAACTGGCAGTTGTTCGAGGGTTGGTAATAGCCAAAGCCCCCATGATTCTGTTTTGAATATTGCCCTTTATTCTGGACCATTTATAAAGCTGCTGTAAATCCTTGTTGATATTGCTATCTTGTCACAGGTACCTTCCAACAGGGAATGGTAACAAATTCTAAAATAAATCGGTGACTCAGGAAGGGTGCTTTTTATGATGTCTATGAATCAGGAAAGCCAAGAAATTAGAAACCAAACAGAGAGGTCCATTTCTTTTATTTTCCTTTTTTTTTTTTTTTTGGTGGCACTGGGGATTGAACCCAGGGCCTTGTGCATGTGAAGTAAGCACTCTACCAACTGAGCTATGTTCCCAGCCCATAAGAGAGGCCCATTTGTTATCAATAATTTTAATCCTTTCGAATGCGTTTCCTTCACTTTCTTCCTGCTATGACTTTGAAGAACCCACAGCTTTCTCTGGAAGCAGTGATTGTTTTTTAATCAGTGAGAACACCAGAAATTCTATAATTATCAGAATCTTCTAGGGTTAAGGGCTACTCTCTTTATAAAGCAAACAAATTCCTCTGAGCATAGTTTGAAGTCCACTTACTTTATTTGGTTATGGGGCACAGAACAAAAAGCCTGATCTTGACACTCCTGGTTCCCTTCTTGTGAATCCCACAGAGTTCTCACTGGGGAAGACTTGCCCCCAAATGTATGGGGACAGTTAAGCTTATGCATCATTCCTGAAGGGAGCCCAAAGAAGCCCAGAGAGATGGAGCTGGACAAGAGACAGAGAAAGGAGCAGAGGTGCACTCTGTCCTCGTCAATTCCAGCAATCACTCCAAATCAGAAGAGAAAATTAGACACATTATTCCACTTATGTGTTTATCTTACCAGCTTAGTTGCTCTCTCAAATGCAAATAGGACATCATTTAAAAACTGCAGGTTTATGTGTCTGTGGCACAAATTGGTCAGCACATTCTGTATTAACAGAAAGGTTGTTTTTGGAGCCCACCAGGAGACAGGTTTGTTACTTTAAACTGGGCACAGTGACATACACCTGTAATTTCAGCTACTCTGAAGGCTGAGGCAGGAGTTGGAGCCCAGACTGGGCAACATAGTGAGACGAGACCCTGTCTCAAAAACCAAACCAAAGTAGTCAAAAACAACAAAAAAATCCTTCCAGAATATTTTCTCCTTCATACACTTGTTCCTGCCAATTCAATTTGAAATCAACCTTCTCAGTTGTCCTTTTCTCATCTGGGAGGAACCCAGCCATACATCTACCTATAGATGATAAAACTGTACCCTATCCCTCATGTCCACACTAGATCTGCTTCTTCTAGACCAGGTCAAGAGGCTGGTACAAAATGATAAATGACCATGAGGGCCACAGGGGGATTCTCCAAAAGGGTAATCAGGTTGTTGCCCAGGGTCTGATGGGCTTCCTGAAAGCCTCAAATGCCCTGGAAAGTTTTCAGGTTGACATGACATCATAGAAATATCCAGTTCTTTGTTCATGGTTCAGCACTTTACAGGCAGAGTTTAACATAGGCAGATACTTGATAAGTATGAATGAACGGACAGATTGCTAGAGTGAACGAACTACAAAATAATTGTTACATACTAGAGAAATTTCCTTACATTTTCTTTTAAATATTTGATTTGAAAAATGTTAACCATTTTCCAGAATCCTGTTTCTAGACTCAGTCTACACAAATTGATAAAATAAAAGTTTCTAGTCAAAAGATCCCCTCACACTATCAGCATAGCTGATTGTTATGATAGCAGCCATCTTCCTGACCCTGTTAAATGCAGAGGTTGGAAACATGTATGTAACCCTCTAAAATAGGTTGAACACCATCATCAACAAATTCTGAGGTATCTTTCCCATGCTGCACATGACCATCAAGAAAATACAATAACTCTATAAACAACAGGTGTGACCCAGGAATGCCTGCTGAGATTCACCTCAGCTACCAGGTGGGATGGTCAGATTACAGAGGGGTTGTTCTCTCTGCTTGTCTGCAACTGGCATTTTTGGAGTTTGTCTACTAGATATGTCATCCAGGAAGACCAAAAAACAATTGGATGACTTTAAGCAAGACCAAGAACTTCAGCCCTTGCTAAGAAAGGTTATGAAGACTAATGGGGAGTAAATGCCAACTGAGCCTGCATAGGCAGTGGCCACAGGATTGAAACGGGGCTTGGGGAGAGACAGACAGGACCCACCCATTGCATTGGTCACCCAGCAAAGAGAACGAACTGTCACCATTTGCATGGGATACCACCATGGCAGAGAACTGACGTTACCAAAACGAGGCGGAGGAGATAAATTCATTGAAACCAGTGGCAGCAGGTGTGTAATCCCCTAGCCTTCCCTCTCCACACAGTGGGAAAACATTAAGGGACCCTCCCCCCTCCCAGCTCTCCCGTGAGCGAGATAGCCAGACAGAGGGAATCAGGAGTGGCGCAGGAATCGCGGCGCAGAACTCCTGGCTACCGCTCCCACCAGTGCTGACAACTGAGGTCCCTTGCACCAGCTACCGGGGGCGTGGCTACCGGAGGGCAAGCAAATTCGATGGGGGTTCTCAGCCCCAAGCTCCACAAACTTAGGGTCTGAAGGAGGCAGACAGGGAGAGTGTGCCCAGTCACTCATGAAAACAGGGCTCCAGGAGCAGCAGACCTGGCGTGTAGCCAGTATTGCGGTGAGCGTCACCAGTGAGCGGGGCCTGGCTAGAGGAAAAGAGGGGAAGTGTCTAGACACAAGAGAAGGCCCTAGGCACCCAGGATTGGAGACCCGCCCAGTCTGGGAGGAAGAGCTGCTGCACAGTGATTGGTTCCCACCTATTGAGAGGAGAAGCTTGGCCCAGTGGGCACAGCTCCACCTACTGGAAGAGAAGTTAATCAAACTCTAAAACTGCATTTATTAAATTTTTTTTCTTTTTTTTTTTAATTTAGGGTTTTTTTTCATTTTCATATTTTTGTTGTTGTTTTGTAAATATTTTTTTAATTTCTTTAAATTTTTAAAAAACTTTTTATTATTTTATTTTATTTTTATTTTTTAATTTTAATTTTAATTTTTTATTATTATTTGTCTTTTCATTTCTTTTCAATTCTCTTATTCCCCCTTCCTTGAATTCTATCTGCTTACTCTCATTCTCTTTAGTGACTTCTTCCCTTCTCTTCTAATACCTTTTTTCCCAAGCATCAAATAAATTTATAGGAGTAAACAGTAACTCAGCAGTCAAACAGAACAAGAAGTAACATGAGCAGCATGAAAAAGCAAGGAAGAAAAGGAGTACAAACAATGCAGGACAGCCTAAATATTCAGGAGGACCTAGAGCCATCAGAAAAATGGTCATATAAAGAACTCAAGGAACACCTTAGACAGATGGAATGGAACCTTAAAGAGGATATGAGACAGCAAATTCAAACAGTAAAAGAATACATTGAAAATGAATTATATAAACAGATAAAAGAAGAAGTTAAGCATCTTTATCAGGAGATAGAGATTATAAAAAAATCAAACAATAATTCTAGAAGTGAAAGAAACTATAAACCAAATTAAAAACTCAATTGAGAGTATCACTAATGGAATGGAGCAAGTAGAAGCCAGAATGTCAGATAATGAAGACAAAATATATCATCTTGAAAAGAGTCTAGCCAGTTCAGAAAGGCTGGTTAAAAATCACAAGAAAAACATCCAAGAGATATGGGATAACATAAAAAAAAAAATTTAAGAGTCATCGGGATAGAGGAAGGCACAGAGATTCAAACCAAGGGAATGAGTAACCTGCTGAATGAAAAAATTACAGAAAACTTTCCAGAAATAAAAAAGGAAACAAATATACAAATTGTAGATGCATACAGGACACCGAGCACACAAAATCACAGTAGACCAACGCCAAGACACATTGTTATGAAGATATCCAATATACAAAACAAAGAGAAAATATTAAAAGCTACGAGAGAAAGGAGGCAGAGTACATTCAGGGGTAAACCAATAAGGTTAACGGCTGATTTTTCCTCACAGACACTGAAAGCAAGAAGATCCTGGAACAACGTATTTCAAACACTGAAAGACAATGGATGCCAACCAAGAATTCTGTATCCAGCAAAATTAACCTTCAGGTATGACAACGAAATAAAAATCTTTCATGATAAACAAAAGCTAAAAGAATTTGCAGCCAGAAAACCAGCATTGCAAAGCGTCTTGTGCAAAACACTACACAAGAAAGAAATGAAAAACAATAACCAAAACCATCAGTGGGAAGTGCCTCGGTAAAGACAGAGGACGAGAGGAAAGCTAATCATGGAGAAACCAACGAAATTAAAAAAAAAAAAAAGATAAATAATCAAACATGGCTGGAAGTACAAACCATATATCAATAGTAACTCTAAAAGTTAATGGCTTAAACTCTCCAATAAAGCAACATAGGCTGGTAACATGGATTAAAAAAACAAATCCAACAATATGCTGCCTCCAGGAGACACATCTGATTGGCAAAGACATACACAGGCTGAAGGTGAAAGGTTGGGAAAAAATATACCACGCACACGGTCCTCGTAAGCAAGCAGGGGTGGCCAACCTCATATTGAATAAAATCGACTTCAAGACTAAGTTAATCAAAAGGGATAAGGAAGGACATTATATACTGTTAAAAGGAACCATTCACCAACAAGACATAATAATTATCAATATTTATGCGCCAAATAATGGTGCTGCGAGGTTCATAAAACAAATTCTCCTCAAGTTCAAGAATCAAATAGGCCACAACACAATAATTATGGGTGACTTCAACACACCTCTCTCACCATTGGACAGATCCTCCAAACAAAAGTTGAATAAAGAAACTATAGAACTTAATATCACAATCAATAACCTAGACTTAACTGACATATATAGAATATATCAACCATCATCAAGTGGATATACTTTTTTCTCAGCAGCACATGGATCCTTCTCAAAAATAGAGCATATATTATGCCATAGGGCAACCCTCAGTAAATATGAAGGGGTGGAGATAATACCATGCATTTTATCTGATCATAATGGAATGAAACTGGAAATCAATGATAAAAGAAGGAAGGAAAAATCCTACATCACATGGAAAATGAACAACATGTTACTGAATGATCAATGGGTTACAGAAGACATAAAGGAGGAAATCAAAAAATTCTTACAGATAAATGAAAATACAGACACAACATATCAGAATCTATGGGACACAATGAAAGCAGTTTTAAGAGGGAAATTCATTGCCTGGAGGTCATTCCTCAAAAAAAAAAAAAAAACCAACAAATAAATGAGCTCACACTTCATCTCAAAGCCATAGAAAATGAAGAGCAAAACAACAGCAAATGTAGCAGAAGGCAAGAAATAATTAAAATCAGAGTAGAAATCAACGAAATTGAAACAAAAAAACTTTTGAAAAAATTAACAAAACTAAAAGTTGGTTCTTCGAAAAAATAAATAAGATCGACAGACCCTTAGCCATGCTAACGAAGAGAAGAAGAGAGAGAACTCAAATTACTAACATATGGGATGAAAAAGGCAATATCACAACAGATGCTACAGAAATAAGAAGACAATTAGAAATTATTTTGAAAACCTATATTCCAATAAAATAGAAGATAGTGAAGACATCGATAAATTTCTTAAGTCATATGATTTGCCCAGACTGAGTCAGGAGGATACACACAATTTGAACAGACCAATATCAATGGATGAAATAGAAGAAGCAATCAAAAGACTACCAACCAAGAAAAGCCCAGGACCCAATGGGTATACAGTGGAGTTTTACAAAACCTTTAAAGAAGAATTAATACCAAAACTTTTCAAGTTATTTCAGGAAATAGAAAAAGAGGGAGCTCTGCCAAATTCATTCTATGAGGCCAACATCACCCTGATTCTGAAACCAGACAAAGACACCTCAAAGAAAGAAAACTACAGACCAATATCTCTGATGAACCTAGATGCAAAAATCCTCAATAAAATTCTGGCAAATCCGATACAAAGGCACATCAAAAAAATTGTGCACCATGACCAAGTGGGATTCATCCCTGGGATGCAAGGATGGTTCAATATATGGAAATCAATAAATGTTATTCACCACATCAATAGACTCAAAGATAAGAACCATATGATCATCTCAATAGACGCAGAAAAAGCATTCAACGAAGTACAGCATCCCTTTGTGTTCAAAACATTAGAAAAACTAGGGATAACAGGAACTTACCTCAACATTGTAAAAGCTATCTATGCTAAGCCCCAGGCTAGCATCATTCTGAATGGAGAAAAATTGAAGGCATTCCCTCTAAAATCTGGAACAAGACAGGGATGCCCTCTATCACCACTTCTATTCAATATAGTTCTCGAAACACTGGCCAGAGCAATTAGACGAAAGAAATTAAAGGCATAAAAATAGGAAAAGAAGAACTTAAATTATCACTATTTGCAGATGACATGATTCTATACCTAGAAGACCCAAAAGGGTCTACAAAGAAACTACTAGAACTAATAAATGAATTCAGCAAAGTGGCAGGATATAAAATCAACACGCATAAATCAAAGGCATTTCTGTATATCAGTGACAAAACTTCTGAAATGGAAATGAGGAAAAACACTCCATTCACAATATCCTCCAAAAAAATAAAATACTTGGGAATCAACCTAGCAAAAGAGGTGAAAGATTTATACAATGAAAACTACAGAACCCTAAAGAGAGAAGTAGAAGAAGATCTTAGAAGATGGAAAAATATACCCTGTTCATGGATAGGCAGAACTAACATCATCAAAATAGCGATATTACCAAAAGTTCTCTATAGGTTTAATGCAATGCCAATCAAAATCCCAATGGCATTTCTTGTAGAAATAGATAAAGCAATCATGAAATTCATATGGAAAAACAAAAGACCCAGAATAGCAAAAGCAATGCTAAGCAGGAAGTGTGAATCAGGCGGTATAGCAATACCAGACTTCAAACTATATTACAGAGCAATAGTAACAAAAACAGCATGGTACTGGTACCAAAACAGGCGGGTGGACCAATGGTACAGAATAGAGGACACAGAGACTAATCCACAAAGTTACAACTATCTTATATTTGATAAAGGGGCTAAAAGCATGCAATGGAGGAAGGATAGCATCTTCAACAAATGGTGCTGGGAAAACTGGAAATCCATATGCAACAAAATGAAACTGAATCCCCTCCTCTCTCCATGCACAAAAGTTAACTCAAAGTGGATCAAGGAGCTTGATATCAAATGAGAGACACGGCGTCTGATAGAAGAAAAAGTTGGCTCTGATCTACATATTGTGGGGTCGGGCTCCAAATTCCTTAATAGGACACCCATAGCACAAGAGTTAATAACAAGAATAAACAAATGGGACTTACTTTAACTAAAAAGTTTTTTCTCAGCAAGAGAAACAATAAGAGAGGTAAATAAGGAACCTACATCCTGGGAACAAATTTTTACTCCTCACACTTCAGATAGAGCGCTAATATCCAGAGTATACAAAGAACTCAAAAAATTAGACAATAAGATAACAAATAACCCAATCAACAAATGGGCCAAGGACCTGAACAGACACTTCTCAGAGGAGGACATACAATCAATCAACAAGTACATGAAAAAATGCTCACCATCTCTAGCAATCAGAGAAATGCAAATCAAAACCACCCTATGAATCAAACAACAACATGAATCAGCCACTATGAATCAAACAACAACAAGTGCTGGTGAGGATGTGGGGAAAAGGGTACTCTTGTACATTGCTGGTGGGACTGCAAATTGGTGCGGCTAATTTGGAAAGCAGTTTGGAGATTCCTGGGAAAGCTAGGAATGGAACCACCATTCGACCCAGCTATTGCCCTTCTCTGACTATTCCTTGAAGACCTTAAAAGAGTGTACTACAGGGATACTGCCACATCGATGTTCATAGCAGCACAATTCACAATAGCTAGACTGTGGAACCAACCCTGATGCCCTTCAATAGATGAATGGATAAAAAAAAATGTGGCATTTATACACCATGGAGTATTACGCAGCACTAAAAAATGACAAAATCATGGAATTTGCAGGGAAATGGATGGCACTAGAGCAGATTATGCTTAGTGAAGCTAGCCAATCCCTAAAAAACAAATACCAAATGTCTTGTTTGATATAATGAGAGCAACTAAGAACAGAGCAGGGAGGAAGAGCAGGAAGAAAAGATTAACATTAAACAGAGACATGAGATGGGAGGGAAAGGGAGAGAAAAGGGAAATTGCATGGAAATGAAGGGAGACCCTCTTTGCTATACAAAATTACATATAAGAGGTTGTGAGGGGAACGGGAAAATAAACAAGGAGAGAAATGAATTACAGTAGATGGGGTAGAGAGAGAAGATGGGAGGGGAGGGGAGGGGGGATAGTAGAGGATAGGAAAGGTAGCAGAATACAACAGTTACTAATAGGGCATCATGTAAAATTGTGGATGTGTAACCGACGTGATTCTGCAATCTGCATTTGCGGTAAAAATTTGGAGTTCATAACCCACTTGAATCTAATGTATGAAATATGATATGTCAAGAGCCGTGTAATGTTGTGAACAACCAATAAAAAAAAAAAAAAAGACTATTGAGACCGTGTCCACCAATGACCATCTAATACATTTGGGTGAGTCCCAGGGCTACAGCTCCCCAGCACCTTCCCTGGATTAGCATCCAGTAGGTGTAATCAGCAATATGACAATTAAAGATAATTATTTATACTGTTGCTATTAATGTTGCAATAAATGATCACAAATAATATTAATTTTATTTTTTATTTTTATTTTATTATTTTTAATTTGTTCTTGAATGCATTTTGAAACACAGCTTCTCATTTCTCTGGCTGTACATGGTGTAGCATCATTCCAGTAGTTTGAATTATACATGTATATAGGGTATTATTATTCATTTTAAATGTCAATTTTTAAATCTAGATAAAGAAAGTTTGGATTATTTGGCTATTATTAATTCAATATATAATTTAAATGGCCCTATTTTCCATCTTTTTGATTCCATGGGTAATCATCATACGATAAGTTACTTATTTTGCAAAGATGATCAACCGGACTTTATCAATTAAATGTGGACCAAATGCAGCTAATCATTCTGTTTATGGTTCTACTGCTTTGTTTTGCCCAGTTCCTATGATTGCAAATTGAGTCTGCCTGCCTTTGGAGTTCCTCAATGATCATTTTAATTGTTTTCTTTTGCATCCTAGTTTAGTTTTTTGGTAGATGATCTTTAATGAGACTTCAGTTTTAAGTATAGAATGGATGTTATTTTAAAAATCTGACTTTATCTGTGATATCCCGAGTTCTGTTTCTGTATTTAAAAATTGCCACAATGTAGAATAATATTTCATCAAAGGTACTATAATGATCAGTTTATTTCCTTTCACTCAAAGATTCTGCCAGAGACCTACCAATTAACATTCAAGTCATTCCACAAATACAAGTCTTATTCCTCAAGTGAATTCTAATTCTGCAAGGAACACATCTTCTACTGATGAAGAGTGAAATCTTTAGCTATGCTCACCCAGTCAATAAAGGTAGGTTTTCAGGAATGTACCATTAGAGCCATTGCTGTCTGTTTCACATTCATGCTCCAAAAACCTGATACTATTTTTTCTTGCACTGAGAATATGAGGAAAAAAAATTAAAAAAGAGAAATGAATCAGGATTGGATACCTCATTATTTCATTTCAAATTTTCAAGTACAAAAAGCTAGAAATTTTGTGCTGTGGTGCATGCCTGTAATCTCTGTGGCTTGGGAGGCTGAGGCAGAAAGATGGTGAGTTCAAGCCAGCCTCAGCAATGGCAAGGCGCTAAGTAATTCAGTGAGACCCTGTCTCTAAATAAAATACAAAACAGGGCTGGGGATATGGCTCAGTGATTGAGTCCCCCTGGTACCAAAAAAGAAAAAACAAAAACAAAAACAAAACAAAACAAAAAACAAACAAACAAAAACTTTAAAATCAGTTTTGAAACAAAAATTTAAAAAATATTTTCATTGTTGGGTACAAGCAAATCATCAACTTTTCCAAAGTTTGATTTTATATTAGGTAAAACTTAATTATTTTTCAAGAGGGGCATCTTCCTTCAAAAGAAGAGATTACACTCTGAAAGCTTTAAAATTAAATACATGTAATGTAATAAAAAAAAATTTGCAGAAAGTTAGAGGCATTTCGGTAAATTCCGTGAAAAGATTTTGTTCCCTCTTATCTTCTTGAAAATCGTTTTGATGGTTTTGAGATTCAAACAATGAAAGGTACAAAAGGCCAGGAGAGCAGCATAAGTATGAGCAGCAGCCCCGCAGCCATAGCTGCAGTGGCACTTTGCTCTGTGGTCCTAGCGGTGCAGGAACTGATGTAGCCACCACCCATAGCAGCCAGCAGCTGTGGACATGCGTTGTTTTAAGCATGACTTTTCTGTATAAAGTTACATTTACTATTTTTTCTTTGTAATAATAGAGACATCATAGGGATATTATAATCCAAATTTTCTACTTAAACTTTTTCTTCTTCATTAGAGAGTCCAAAGTGATGAAGAGCATGAAAGAAATGGTCTCGGGTAACAGCCCCTCATTGTGGCCTTGATGAAAACATATGAAATGTACCTCTTCCTTTTCTATCACCGTCACCATTGTGAATATGACCCAGGATAGTTTCTGCTGATTAAGATACATAATCCTTGTTTCAGTTATACTTTTTTCATTGTCATGACCAAAAGACCTGGCAAGGACAGATAGAGGAGGAAAAGTTTATTTTAGGGCTCATCTTTTCAGAGATCTAAGTCTTTAGACAGTCAGCTCCATTTCTTGGGGCCTGAAGTAAGGCAAAACATCAAGGCAGAAGAGTATGGTGGAGGAAAATTGGCTCAGGACATGGTACCATGAAGCAGAAAGAGAGCTCTGTTCAACAAGAACAAAATACAAACCCCAAAGGCACACTCCCCAGGACTCACCTGCTCCAATACATCCTACCCATCTTCAGTTACCACTCAGTTAATCCATATCAGGGGAGTCACTCACTGATTAGGTTAAGACTCTCATAATCTGATCATTTCACCTCTAACCCACCTTGCATTGTCTCATACACAAACTTTTGAGGAGCACCTCATATCTCAACCTTAATAATCTTTTTTCCTTTGATTCAAATTTCTTTTTAGATGACTTGAAAAATGCATAGCATGAATGGAAACTCTGATGCTAAAAAACAAAACAAAAACAGAAACAGAATTCCAAATGCTCACTAGCCTTCCTAGCTAAGCATGCTGTGAACAAATGTTCAACCTTGAATATTAGCTGGTAGTTCCTACAATTCAGGGATGAAGGGAAATGTATCTCATTCAAGCTTGAGTTGCCAATATCCCAAATGCTTACTTTTGTACTAAAAGAGCAAATTAACTTTCCACAGTATCATTAGTTTACCGGATATTACAGGGTCCTTTGCCACTCTATCACTGTGGATGATTTAACATGTTTCATGTGCTGAAAGGATGTCTCTAGCATAATTCAGTGAAGAATATGGGCATCTAGCTTACAGGAAACAAGCACCCATAGACACTCAGAGCACATCCCTGCAATGGACATGGGCACATCAGCTGCCTTAAGTTTTGCTATTTATCTTTAAAAACCCCACTGGAGACCTAGGTGCAATGTCAAGGAGAGAAACCTTGCTGATGTTAGAGGCTTAGTCCTTAGTGTGGTCGTGGGAGGTGGTGGATTTTTAAATGGTGGAGCCTAGTAAGAGACCCTTAGGTCATCTGGGGTGTATCCCTCGGAAGGCATCTTGGGACCCCAGCTTCTCTGGCTTTCTGTCTGGCCATAAGCCTGACTTGATGTTATGCAGCCAAGAGGAGCAGAGTTGAGCTGATGCTATTGCTATGGCCCTCTGTTATGGTTTAGAGATGGGGTGTCCCCAAAACCTCATGTATGAGACAATGCAAGAAAGTTCTGAGGTGAAATGATGAGGTTACGAGAACCTTAACCTAGTCTGTGCATTAATCCACTGACATGGATTAACTGGGCAGTAACTGGGGTATGTAGGGTGTGGTAGGAAGAAGTTGGTCATTGGGGCATGTCTTTTGGGTTGAGCATATTTTGTCCCTAGTGATCAGAGTTCCCTTTATCTGCTTCCTGATATTCATGTTCTAAGGTGTTTCTCTCCACCATGCCCTCTGCTGTGTGACCAAAAGACCTGACAAGAACAACTTTAGAGGAATAGAAGTTTACTTGGGTCTCACAGTTTCAGAGGTCTCTCCATGATGTTCTGCCTCACCTTGGGCCCAGAGCTGTGGAGTCTGCTGACCATGGACTGAACCTCTGAAACCATGAGCCAAAATGTTTCCTCCTTAAGTTGTTTTTGTCAGGTCTTTGGTCACAGTGATGAAAAAGCTAATAAAACACAATTGAGTCTCCTAAATTGAGAGGTAAATAAACATATTTTCTTCATAAAAATCTTAGCTCAGATATTTTGTTGTAGTAACACAAAACAGACTAATTCAGTTACTCCAAGCTATCAGCCTCAGAAGTACTCACTTTGGCAAATAATCGATGGATCCATAATCTTGAGTAGCATTTTCTATCTTTCCTCCTTTTACAAATGAAGTTAAGTGAATTCCCTAGAGTCATATAACTGGTAAAGATATAAACCTCAATGTAGAATTTAGGTGTTTTGATTCCGTCTAAAATAAAAAATACTGAAAGACTGGCATTATACCAATAAAATCATAGGAATGGGTAGGATCAATATACTAAGAACTGAAGGTGTTAGTAGGAAACGTTAGCTTTTTGTAAAATTAAGTCTGATTAGTTGATCTGATCCCTGATTTATAAGGATTCATGTTTCTGGCAGTGGAAACAAGCTGATGGTTCCTTTAGGCCACCATTATATTATCTTGTGCGCAGAACTGAAATGCAATTTTTCTTGATAAAATTGCCACTACCATTTCTGTCCTCACCATGGTCAGTATCACCATCAACTTTACAATCTCCATAGTCTATATGGCCATTAAGAAAAATTTCTTATATTTTAAACCAGAATGCAGGAGATGCTCTGCATCTTGAGTCCTATGGAAGAAATTGGCATTTCAAGGTAGATGGCTCAGGAATATTGTTACGGGTTGAACTGTGTCATTCTCCCAAGTCGATATGTTGAATTCCTAATATCTGAGACTGTGACCTTATTTGGAGAGAGAATCTTTACCAAGTTTAAATGAAGTCTTGAGAGTGGTCTCTATTGCAATAGGACATATTTTAAAAAAAAAGGAAAAATATGGAGAAAGACTCATTTATATAAACACGAAGAAACCATGTGACAATGAAGATCATTTACAAGCTAAAGAAAGGATCTGGAACAGGTCCTTCTCTCACAGCCCTCAGAAGGAACCATCACTTCCAACCCCTTGGTTTTGGACCTTCTGCCTCCAGAACTCTGAGATGACACATTTCAGTTGTTTAGGCTACTGAGCTTGTGGCACCTGGTGACAGCAGCCTTACCAAACTAACACAGGCACCAAATGCAATACGAACGCCTTGCTAGTGTGTGAAGCCATACAGCTGCACCTCGGCTATGAAAAGAAGGCCTTGCTTGCCTCTCAGTTCAGCCAATCTTGGCAGGGAGACTTGACCACCAGGACAGTCTCACTCTCTGTTGATTTTTATTGTTTGGTAGCTGGTAAATGGAACCCTTTTTTGTGGTTGTTCATGCCAACAAAAGCCATTTAAAGTTATTATATTTATAGATTGTCAGCTTGTTTTTAAACCTCTCTAAGCAGAGTCCTTGAAGACACATTGTCTTTTAGTCCTCACATGCAGGGTAGACTGGCCCAAATAATATATGACTTTAAGGGATGAAAATAAAGTCTTTTTTTTTTTTAGTTAAATGAGTCTATTGTAATTGTACGGGTAAAATGTTAATAAGATCTGGTTGAACAACATTTCCTGTCAAATAGACATAGCTAGGGGTCTTAATTGATCATGAATCTGTTATAAGCCAATGGGGGTATCTCTGCCCAGAAAGCTAAGAAATCAGTCAAGCCCAGAATGCATCAAGCTCCTTAGCTCACAGGATTAACAACTCTGCTTAAGGCTGCACTGACCGGATCAGGCCTGAACACTTCCTTAGAGCTCAACCAAAAGGAGTGTGGGTAGAATGGTGAAAACTAGGTTATATCAGGAATGGCCGATGGAAATGTACTTATTTAATCTAGTCTTATGGTTTAGGTACGAAGTGTCTCCTAAAAGCTCACAGCGAGATAAAGCAAGAAAGTTTAGAGCTGAAATGATGGGATTATGAGAACCTTGACCTAATCAGTGCATTGATTCAATGATTGGGATTATAGACAGGGAGCAGGTGGCTGGAGGAGGTAGGTCACTGGGGACATGCCTTGGGTTTATATTTTGTCTGTGGTGAGGAGAGCAGTCTCTCTCTGCTTCCTGGTACCGTGTCCTGAGCCACTTTTCTCCACCAGACTCTTCTGCCATGATGTTCTGCCTCACTTCTTAGAGCAATGGAGTCAACTGTCTATGGATCGAGACCTCTGAAACTGTGGGACCCAAGTAAACTTTTCTTCCTCTAAAGTTGTTCTTGTCAGGCTTTTGGTCAAAGCAGCAAAAGAGGCTAGCTAAAACACCTAGAAAGGTAAAGATTTGGGAAGCATGGAGAAAGGAAATATTGTTTTTCATCTTCAAATATGTGATGAATGCTTTGGATAAAGGAGACTGTGGTTGTCCTGGGAGTCCCAAAGGGAAAGAACCCTTAATGTTAAACATTTTTCAACTCAAAGTTAAGGAGTTATTTATAGTTATTAGCTTCCTTAAACAGTCTGGGATACTTAGTGCGACGGTAGGCTTGTTATTCTGGAAGATTGATGCAAAAGCTGAAAACCACTTTTTATGGGAGGGAAAGACAGACATAAGGTAGGACTTCAGGATCTGATGTTCAAAGGTGTGGTAAGGATAGCTCATGCTACTGGACTCTATGGCAATCAAATGGCCACCCTGACAATGACTCTGTTTTCTCCATTCCAGTAAAATAGACTATAGGCTTGTTAAACAACTTCAATCACCATCTACCAAAATAGAGTTGCTATGGTTATTGAAAATGGCCCTGGGATGCTATTCACCTCCATCTGAGTAGACCAATTATGTGCTCAAAGGAGACAAGAGTTGGGACTAACACAGGCACTCCACCAGCTGTGCTATAAAAATGCAGATTGTACAGCATATTTGTTAAGATCATGGACTTTGGAGCTACACTATTCAAGTTCAAATGTGTGCTTCACACCTCACTATCCAGTGAAACTATCTTTAACTTCTGGTGCTTCTTTATAAATTAGAAATGTTTAATAATAGAACCTGACTCATGGGTTGTTGTGATAATTAAATGAATAAAAGGATATTATATACTTGGAACACAGTGCACTGCTACACATTTTATAATACTTTTAACCTCTCTGTCTCCAGCTGACACCTGCTTTAGAATGTTTACTCCAACCAGTCTCTAAAATGATCTCAGTACATGGAGAGTCTATCTAGCTCCAAACCCAAAGAGTCCCCTCACCCAGTTATAATCAACTCTTGAAGCAGAAATCATAGATCTTTATAGGGAACCCCACCTAAATATTCAAGTTCTAATCAAAAGTATCTACTGAGATAAACCCCGTGAGGAGTTGCATAGCAGTGATTCTCAAAGTGTGGTCCCTAGATAAGCTGTATCTGCATCACCTGGGGACCTTTTTAGAAAAACAAAATTTTGACCTTACCCTGGACTTCCTAAATCAGAGACACTAAAAGTGGGTCCAGTCATCTGTGGTTTAGCAAGTCCTCTAGATGACCCTGCATGATCAATTTGAGAGTGTTCTTGATGCAATAGATTTGGGATACAGTCCAAAGTGTGCATTCCTAGGTTGCCTGGGTGATGTGATATTTCAGGTTGGGGATAAGACTTTGAGAACCACTGCTCTCTAGTGAGCCTCTACTGAGGAACTAAACTGACACCCGGACACAAGTAGAGATCATTTAAGTCACTTATATTATGTGGTGGTGACTAGTGCAGCAGGAGAAAAAAGAAAGCACAGGTGACTGAACTAGGAGGCTGAATGGAGAGGGAGCCTCATCAGGAGCAGCACAAGTCAGGAGACCACCTGGCTGGAGAGGAGGGAAAACATGGAGGAAAGATCCACTAGTCCAGATCAGGCCAGATTATAGGGAAAGGGTGATCAGACAGAAGAATCTGGACTTGATTCGGGATTCCTGCTGGTTCTGGAGCAGGAATATGACAGGTGGACTCAGGGTTCTAGAAAGGGAAGACTAGGTACCTATAAAAGGTCTAAGGAACTAGAATGGAGACTTGCTGAGGAGTCGGCCTATGAGCCTCAGCTTCATTATCTGTGAAATGGGGATAAGAACCATCCCTGCCCTACATGGCCACTACTGTGGGAAGCCATTCTCGCATGTGATTTGAGTTACCTCCCTGGCTGGGTGTGAGGCGCTTAGAAACACTGTGTCAGAGCCTTCTCCACCCTGTCTCAGGTACAAGGGCTTGTCTGTGTGGGGGTGTGCCTGACCACTAACCTGAAGACCAATCACTGCCCCTGACCTTGGAATGCTGCCCGCCTCGACCTTCATTGGATGGAATTTTCCTTTTAATTTTTTTTGTTCCCCAATAAAAGCTCACTCCTTGGCGTGTTTCCCTCTCTCTGGCTGGCCTCTCTTGTTAACCTCGTTAGGTGGCTGGAGGCAGGAGCTAGGAGGAGCCGTCGCTGAGCTGGGCATAAAAGGTAACTGAGAGTCATGTTTCTAATTTAAACTCACTAGTTCTATGCTTCGAATCTCTATTATGAAGCTAGTGTGCTGGTTGCGTGGCTGACATACTATGATCTAAGAGCATGAGCATCGGAGCAAGTAAAGGAGAGGGAAATGTTAACAGAATGAAACAGATAATTCTCTCGAAGTATTGAGCTTAGGAGAAAAAAAAAATGGTGACACCAAGGACCACCCAGAGAACTTCAGGATGGGGAAAGCAAATCTGGTTTCCTATCAGAAACAGTATTTCAAATGAAGCTTTTCTATTCTATGAAGAGTAGAAGTGTATTATTTTATTCTTGTTTCTATATAGCTAAAGTATTATCTTCTCCTCAGAGAACTGGAGTGAGATCTTTGTTTTGATAATACTTTGGCTCTAGAAAGGGAATTTACATCATGTAAAATTTTATTAGTGTTTAGGGGGGTTGAAATAAATTTAAACTCATATGCTGCAATTAGTGTTTTAATTGTTATTATTTTATGAGGTTTGAGGTTTTCCATTTTTTTTTATAGCCATGAAGAGAATGTTTAAACAAGAGAATCCCCAAAGACACAAGATAATTTCCAAAATGTTTTTTTTTTTTCCTTCTAGGATGCACTAGTGTTTCTGAGCAGAGTAATCTAGACCACATGTCTCAGGATTTGGCAGAAATTGTAGATGCTCACATACCATGTTCCTACAGTGAAACAAATGTTCTACTTGAAGTTGTAATTCACATGCCAAGACCATTGAACTAAGTTTAGTTTATCCTTATTTGAATTTGTTTGTCTTTAAATTTGTTTTTTATTTGAACATCACAGAACATTCTTGGCTAAATAGTTTATAATATGAAAATAATATCATCACATCTGTTTTACAGTTTCTAACATCCTGTTTTGAGACTTCAAAAAGTATGTGCTTAAGTGTGTCAAACCCAATCACATTTGAATTTTAAAAAGAAAATCTGAGTTCTTTGAAATTTACAAACAGGAAGCTTATTAAAAACTTACTATGTGCCAAGTGCTATCCTGAACTTGCTGGGATACTAAGCAAGTATTTATAAATCACCTCCAGGGTCTTTAGAGGCTCCTAGGATGTACAGATAACTGAGAGGGGAAAAGGCCACCTCTTTCTCCTCACCCCTTGGCCTCTAACCTAGCAGCTAGGGTTCCTAAGTCTCACTTTTTAGGCTCAGCTCTGCCCTACTCAGTCCTTTTCTAGCCAGGGAGCCTCAGAAGGTCTTGATGTCCTGAGTACTTAGGCACAGAATTCAATAGTCTTGCTACTACATGAACACATCAGCACTGGGACTTTTTTCACTCTAACCTGATTGCTAGCATTTCTAGTGCTGTTTTCTACTCTCTAAGCCATCATTCCTGAAATTAGTTTTTCTGACTTTTTCTCAGGATTTGGGCTTCCTGACCCTTAAACCAACTCTCTCAGGAGCCAAATCTTACACCTATTGTTTGAAGCCGCAGCCCTTTTCATCCTTAAAGTTTTCCTTGGTAAGATTCCACTAACTTTCTGTCTTACTCCTATTAACACAGTCATCTGAGATGTTGATAAGGGCGTATTTAAAGGAATTGATTTTTATTTGTCTTATAGGGCTCATCCTTATACCACAGTTGCTGGGTTTCTGTTCTCGAGACTAAAAGGCTCAGAGGTCACTCCAGTTAAACTGGGCTGACTGGGCTGCACGAAATAACCACACAAGAGACACAAATACCTTTTTCTTTGGGGTCACTGTGACAGCTCCTCTGACCTTAAGGGTCCCAGAAAGAGAGAGAGTGAGAGCACGCACTGACCCCTTTTATTGAGGAGAAGCTATTCAAATGAGGCAAGGGGTCAGGTTTCAGGGGGCTGAGTCTATCTTCATGATGTCCACTGTCAGCAGGTTGACTGACACCTGGGCAGGCCACACCCAAGGGCACAGTAAGAGAAGGGGACACACACAAGGCACTTCCATGGAAGATTCTATCCTAAACAAGGCAAGGGGTTAGATTACAAAGGAACAGGTGAGCGTAGCTTCACCCATGGGGCTGTAGCAAGACACACCCATGCACAAGACACTGACCCTGGAACCCAAGAAGGGTGCCACATTTCTGTGACTGAGAGCTTCAGCACCCAGGTGGGGAGTGTAACTCAGTCACATGTAAGTTGGCTTCCCACACACAGTGAGGTCTCTGCCTTCTGGACTCATGTCTTCATGTATGTTGGTGAGTTTTTCCATTACTATAACAAAATACTTGAGACAGTCAACTTATAAAAAAAAAAAAAGAAACTTATTGTTTAGACCCAAAATGTCCCCCAAGGATTTATGTGTTGAAGGTTTGGTCCCCAATGCAGCACTGTTCAGAGGTGGGGCTTTTGAGAAGTGATTGGATTGTAAGGGCTCTGACTTCATCAGTGAATTAATCCATGGATGTATTAATAATTTGATGACATTAGTGTGGGTGGTGAAACTTTAGGAGGTGGAGCCCAGTTGGAGGAAATAGGTTTACTGGGGATGTGCCCTAGAATGGCATTTCTTGTCCCTGGCCTCATTATCTGGCTCATTATCTTTTTCCTACCTGCCATGAAGTAAGCAGCTTTGATCTGCCACACTTTTCTGTCATGATGTTCTTTCTGCCTTAACTCAAACCCAAAGCCGTAGAGCCAGCCAATTTTGGACTGAAACCTCTGAAACCGTGAGCCAAAATAAAGCTTTCCTACTTTTAAGTTGTTCCAGCCAGGTATTTTGCTAATAGTGATAAAAAGTTGACCAACACAATTAATTTTGGCTCATGCTTTTGAAGATTTCAGTCTATGGTGGGTAGGCCCCATTCCTTCTGGGCCTGTGATGAGGCGCACATCGTAGTGGGAAACGTGATGATGCAGACGGCTGTAGATGGCTCTCCTCATGTGTGGGAAGTAAAAGAGAAAGAGGAAGAGGCTGGGACCCACTGTCCTCTCAAGGACACACTCCCAATGACAAAAAGACCTTCCAACAGGCCCTGCCTTCTCAGGTTTCTACCACCTCCCAATAATGCCGAGTTGGAGACCAAACCTTTAACACATGGGTGTTTGGAGGACATTCCAGATTCATCCATAACATCACAATTCAATTCCATTCAGCAGGATGTGTGATCCTCTTAATGCCAGGTACTGTAATGTAGTAAGGATCGAACAGCACACCACAGATCACCTCTGACTTCAAGGAGCATCAATTCCATAGACAGGCAACATATAGTCAGCCTTACTGCTTCTTTTCCCTCCGGTCCCCTATCTTACATCAGTGAGTCTTTCCAGATCTACTCAGCCTGTATGTTCACATTTGAGCCACCTTGAACTTCTATGGGATTACTGGGAAATAAGCAAAATCTTTAACCACGGATAATGGCACCAACCAATTAGAACTGCATCTAGTCAACAGATGCTGGTTATAAAGAACCCAGACAACAGCTTAATACTTGCCAGGTGACCATCAGCCTTGCTCCTGGTCATCAATAGTTGATTTACTTTGCAAGCCCCTTTCTAATCCGTCTTCCATACTCCAGTCAGAATAATCTTTTAAAATATAAATCAGACCAGGCTACTTCTCTGCTTAAAACATTTCAAAGGTTTTCTTCTCATCCACCGTAGACTAAAACCCCAAACCATGGCAACAAGACTTTGTGTGACAGACCCCTGGTCTCCTCTTCAATTCTCTATCCCTTTTTCATTGTGCTTCAGGTACATAATGAGCCTCTTTCTGCTCCTGGGGCAAGCTATGCTTGTTCTCAGTCTCAACACCTCTGTGCCACTGCATGATTAGCTGCTTCTAATTTTTTGCTACCCATCCTTTCTAGAGCAACCACAACCCCCTCAAATCCTATCACAGTATTAATTACTACCTGAAAACATTGCATTTCTGAACTAATATGATTATAAACTGCACAGGGACATCTTGGCTTTCTGGTTGACTCCAAGCACTTAGAACAAAATTTGTTACTTACAGCAGATTAAACAGTCCTCAAAATTTTTTGTTTTAACTCATATAAATAGACAATTATAATATGGTATAATAAGCACATAATAAAGAGGTGATGAGAAAACAGAGAAGTCCACCTAACTCAGTTTGGGAGAGCTCTACACACTTCAGAGAAAGGTATTTGAGTTAAGTGATGAACATTTATTGTCATGATCACCAATTTTTAAGTGGAATTGATGCACCCAGAAGTGATATTAAGCAGTTTTTATTCATTTTTCTTATGCAGTCATCACAACATTTGTATAAGAAATTACCATTTTAGATTGCAGATGAGAAAACTGAGATTTAAGAGAATGAATGTTGTCAGTACCTCCAAAGCCCAAGCACCACAGCAAAGCAGAGGTGGGGAAGGGTACTTCTAGGGAGAGGAAATAGCATGGGCAGAAGTGTGAGGCCTGAAAGGGCAAAGTGCATTTGAGGAACTGTAAACAATTTCAGAATAACATGTCCCCGATTGTACCACTGTGATTAGAATTGCTCAGTTCTTTGAGACTTCCTAGATTCTTAATATTTTTGTTCCCAAATGTGGACCACAGCTACCCAACCTGGATTACAAAAGAATTTTTAGTCTTATATATTTATGTCATCAACATAACATGTTTGAATTGCTTTGTTTTTAATTGTCAATGGACCTTTATTTTATTTATTTGTATGTGGTGCTGAGAATCAAATTCAGTGCCTCACACATGCTAGGCTGAGAATCAAATTCAGTGCCTCACACGTGCTAGGCAAGTTCTCTACCACTGAGCTACAACCCCAGCTCCTGAACTGCTTTTTAATAGCACCCCCACCCTTGGATTCCTATTTATACTAGAGTATTTGGGAAACTTCTAGCATGAAAGGATCCAGAGGAAAGCTCTGATCATGGAAAAGGGCCTTTCCACCCCTTCAACCTTACTCATCTTTACAGATAATTCTATAACAAAACACCTAAGGCTGTGTAACTTATGAAGTAGAGAGGTTTATTTGGTTCACAATTTGGGTGGCTGGAGGGTCCAAACACCATGGTGCTGTCATTCTGAAAAGGATCCCTCTGGATGCATCACAATGTGGTAGAGAAATGGAAAGGGAATCCACTTCATGCAGAAAGGGCCAATCATATGGGGTGGGCTTGTTTTATAACAACCTGCTCTCCCAAGAATCAATTTGCTCCATGAGACGAGCATTAATCTTTTCCATGGGTGGTGCCTCATGACCCAATTACCTTGAATAATCCTCACTGCTTAAAGATCCACCACCTTAACATTGCAGTGCTGGGGACCAAGCTTCTCACATATGAACCTCTGGTGGACAAACCATATTCCAGCTATGACAATTATTTCTGCCCAAGAAAGTGTAAAGGAATGCTAACTAGGAATTCCTCCTGCTTCTCCAGCTGAGGAAATAAACTGAGCTACATCTCTCTTTTTCATACTTAAAATTTATAAAATGTTTAAGACATGAAAAACATCATAAATGTAAATTATGAAGGATAGCAATAGAGAAATCTCTATAAATTGAATGCTTAATTCATATAAATAAAGTACCAATAGCTTTAATTGCCCTCATGTGCATCTGCCTTCCATACAACTTCATCACCCTAACTCCCAACCCTCACCAAAAAATCACTGCCATGATTTTGTGTCTGTCATTCCCTTTATGGTTTCCCCCATATGTAAGGGTCTCTGATATATGGTTTGGAACTTTAATTTTATATAAACAGTATTGTATTGTTGGTATTCTTCGACAGCATGATTTTTCTAATCATATTTCTAAGATTCATTTATATTGATGCCTATGGCTTTAATTTATTCCTTTTCATTGCTGTATTTCATTCCATTGTATGAATATATCACAGCATATCTATGCCCTGTCGATGGGCATTTGGGTTTTTTCAAGTTTTTTTTGCTACAACAAACAGAAGAGCTGTAAGGCAAAAGGGTATGACTCCCATTCTTGAGGCTTAGCAGTACAAATATGAGATAGGATTCATTAGGGGGAATTTTTTTCCAATTAGAGATTTAGTATACCATGCATATTTCTCTAAGCTTTCATTGTACCACAATGTAGGTTGAGCACAGATGTCTGTACTTGCCATGATCAAAGTTCAAGAAGAAAGGTAATTTCCAACTCCACCGGCTGCATACTTAGGAAAATTACACCATGATGTAACAATGGAAGCTTTGTGAGCCCTTCCCAAAGGAGCTTTGTTAAAAAGGGGAAGCTTCCAGAACTCATCAGCTGGAATCGGCCGACCTAATTCAGATCTGCTGAGCCAGTTCTCTTCCTAGTTAACAAAAGGAGAGGAAAAGCCTTTTGGGCCCATCCAGTTGTCTTCTCAGGACTATGAAGATACTTGTACCGTGGGAGACGCTGAAGCTGCTGGGTCTACAGTATGTGATTCTTCAAGTTTATGAGATAATGCCAACTTGTTTTCGCAAATTATGTGAAGATCTTGATTTTATTATATTACCTGGAGCTCTTGTTTTAAATTTATACTCCTGGACCCCAAACAGAACTAGTGAATGAGAATCTCTAGGCATAGGACCCACACTCAGATTTAAGAAGCTTTGCAGGGTTTTCTTGTCATTTAGCTGAAATATAGAAAAAATATCTTTTGTATAATAAGCAGAAAAAAAAACCATTACACCTACATAATAATAATTAAGTGTAATTATATTAATAACTTGATTTTCAGTCATAAAAATTATAGTCATTATAGTCATATATACATACATGTCATTATTAAGTATATTTTTCAAGATTAAGGAAAATTTGTTGGATTGGCTATAACTTTAAAATATTTAGAGTTTATTTATGTGAATTTACACTGTGCCCTTGTCTGAAGTCTGCAAATGCTAGGGGAGGCTGTGGCAGTGCTTGAGAGCCTGTAGCTGTTGACAAACGTGTTTTCACTATAAGGGAAAAGCCTGACGAAGAATGAAAGCCAATTCAGAGAAAAACAGAGCCAAGATATGAAAGATGATACCAAGATCTAGTGATATCATTAGAGTCTCTGGGTCCTAAAGAGCTATTCATAAACTTTTAGTTCCTTGAATGAACAAATTCCCTTTTTGCTCCGGTCAGTCTGAGTTTTTGCGTTTGTATCAATTGTTACTACTTTCTGGAATCCTCCTTTGGGGGTCCAGAACCTGTGATAAACTTCAGAATTATTCATAAAATTGGCTAGAATGTGCATCTGCACTTTGAGGGGCGGGAGAGGGAGGGAGAGAGAGGGAGGGGGAGGGAGGGGGAGGGAGAAGGGAGGGAGGGAAGGGGGGGGAGAGAGAGAGAGAGAGAGATCATAAATTTTCATAGATCCTTAAAAGGACAAAAAACTCCCCAAATGGTTGTGAAACACTGCCATATTAAATAGGGAACTGTTTTCGAAAAGGTAGTGAAATAACAGAAATGTACTTTAGGAAAATTATAGAAACATTAATTAGAAATAGTGCCTCTCAAATGATATGCCATGACCCACCTGCATCACAATCATCTGAGACTCTTGTTTTAAATTCATATTCTTGGGTCCCAAACCAGACTAGTGAATGAGAATCTCTACATATTGGACCCACATTGAATTTTAAGAAGTTTTGCAGAGGTTTCTTATCAAAACTGCAGTTTAAAAACCTTAGAATTATTGGATGGGTCAGAGGATGGAAAGTCTAAAGTCTAGGAAACAAAAAGACGACTACAAGAGGCTATTTGAAATAATCTGAGCTAATTACTGGTACACTCATAATCTGAATGTGATCTTTATATAACTATTGATAACTAGGTTGTTTACAGGGTCAAGGCTATTTCACGTGAAGTATTCAGGTCCCCCCAGGGACACCTGCACTAGTATATACAATAAAAGATGCTAAGAAAGCACAATTTGGGGCTATGTCTGACTTTAGCTATAAACTACAGGGATACTGGGAATGGAACCCATAGGCATTGAGCCACATACCCGGACCTTTTTAAAAATATGGACTTTTGGGGCTGGGGTTGTGGCTCATTGGTAGAGTGCTCACCTAGCACGTTCAAGGCCCTGGGTTTGATCCTTAGCACCACGTAAAAATAAATAAATAAAATAAAGGTATTGTGATCAATTACAACCAAAAGAAACTTTTTTTAAAATATTGACTTTTGAGACAGGGTCCTTGCTAAGTTGCTGAGGATCCTTGCTAAGTTGCTGAGGCTGACCTGGAAACTTGCAGTTCTCCTGCCTCAGCCTCCCTAATCACTGGGATTTCATGCGTGAGCCACTAGGTATGGCCAGATAATTCTGTTTGTACCTTTGGAGGAGTTTTAATTCTAGGTAAAAGCTTGGGGCAAATGAGAATATTTTGTTCTATTTACATCTAGAGGAGAAAAAGGACAAAAGGTAAATTAGTTAAAGATATTTAACATACAGTTAATTAAATCTTGCTCTCATGATATGAGATTCAAAAGAGCAAAAGAGTAAATAATGTCTCCTTCATCCTATTTTTCCCCAGACACCTATTTTTTTTCCCCTCTCCAGAGGCAAACACTTTTCTAACTTTCTCATGCATCCTTTTGGAAAGTCTATATACATATGAGCATATATAGATATTTATGCATACACAGATTTACAGGAATTCCTCATTTGGGTAGCTTGCTGGGAGTTGTTGGAGGCCCAAGACTGCTGGATTTGGGATAGTTTCTAGCATCTTCTGAGTCTCTGATGAACTTCCATGGTAGACAACAGTTCACAACTTTTGTCACTTTGATGCTGGAGTAGTTACGCATTTGTGTTACTCCATGGGTCTCTTGCAAACTTCATTTTATGTGACTTTCTTCTTTGCTGATTTTCTTTGTATCCTTCTGGTATATTAAATCTTAGCTATAAATACAACTAAGTCCTGTGAGTTCATCTAGTGCATCACTAAGTCTGAGAATGATTTGGGGACGCCCAATATAGGTAGATCATGTGTTTCCGTCTGTATTACAGACTATATTCTCATGCCATGGGAACGACATGCTGGTTAAATGTCCTTGTGGGTTAAAAGATGATCAGATTCAGAGAAATCATTTGTATTAAGAGCACTTTATTGGTTTTATCTATCAGTCTTAGCCCTTTACTAACATTATTCTGTACTTCATCAATTTAAAAAGATGTTTTTGTGCCTGGGTGTGTGGTGGTGCACATCTTTAATCCCAGAATTGCAAGTTTGAGGCTAGCCTCAGCAACTTAAAGAGACCCTCTCAAAACAAAAATTTTTAAAAGGGGCCAGGATATAGCTCAGTGGTAGAGTGTCTCTGGGTTCAATCTCCTGTATCAGAAAAGAAAGGAAAAAAATATTTTGTGTACTTTCATCATGACTGTTTACCCTGAAGAGAAGGTGGCAACTGATATGTAACCTTCCAAGGCATTATAATTTCTTCTCCAACAATCTTATCTGGGCTAGAGCCATGTGATGCTCAAATTGTCATTCAATTCATCATCTTTTGGGGAGGATTTCAACTTTCCTACTTTATTTTTTAAATTAATTAATTAACTTCTTTTAATTAGGTATATATGACAGCAGAATGCAGTTTGATTCTTTGCACACAATTGCCACACAACTTTGATTTCTCTGTTTCTCAAGCAGCCTTAAGAATTACTAATTTCTTCCTGTTTTTTCTACTCTTCCAATTTTCTTTTTTTCCCTGTACATTTCTCAATGTTACCAATTGTTGATTTTTTTTCCACTTCTGCTATTTTCTTTCTTATTTCCTAAGCATTCTTATTTCCCCCATTGCATCCTGTTGTGGCTTCATCTTCTGCCTTTCTTTGGATATTATGAATTTTTAAAGTGTTCTCGCTGCAATTTCTGGAGTTTTTATTTAAATTTTTTTTAAAATTCTAATTTGTTACATATGACAGCAGAATGCATTACTTCATATTACACATACAGAGCATGATTTCTCATGTCTCTGTTTGTATGCAAAGTATATTCACACCATTCATGTCTTTATACATGTACTTGAGGTAATGATGTCTATCTCATTCCACTATCTTTTATTTATCCCCATGCCCCTCCCTTCCCCTCCCACCCTTTTGCCTATCTAGAATTTGTCTAATCCTCTCATACTCCCCCTCCAACCTCATTATGAATCAGCCTCCTTATATCAGAGAAAACATTCAGCATCTGTTTTTGGGGGGATTAGCTAACTTCACTTAGCATTATTTTCTTCAATGCCATCCATTTACCTGCAAATGCCATGATTTTATTCTCTTTTATTGCTGAGTAATATTCCATTGTGTATATACACCACATTTTCTTTCATCCATTCATCTACTGAAGGGCATCTAGGTTGGTTCACAGTTTTTAACTCTATTGGTAAGTGCTTATCTTGCACGCACAAGGTCCTGGATACAATCCCCAGTACAAAAAAAAAAAAAAAAAAAAAAAAAAAAAACAACTCTCTGCATTTCTATTTCCTCCATATTCCTTTTTCTGATTCTTAGGATTTTTCTATATTATTAGATTTTCTTGGTTGTGGACTATGATAAAGTAAAACATGAGTAAAAAAGAGGAATCTTTGAATGGCCCTTGCTTTTGACTTTGAATTTCACTATAGGGTGATCTGGTGTATGATACCAACCTCATTGTTGGTATATTTGGTTAACCTCTTGGATTAGTCAGATTTTGGTCAGCATGGGGAGAGATACAGATGAGGGGTCTTTCTTTTCAGTGGCACAAAGTTTTGCTTATTTACTCCCATTTTAGGTATAGCACTCAAACACTCACCAGGGAAGCTCCCCTCTCCAGAAAATTAAACCTCCCAACTTCAATACAGGTGGGAGCAGGATAGATGACCAGGGACCTGAAACTGGAGAAAGGATCTGGCGGTTTAATTCTTACCAAGAAAAAACTTAAACCCTCTAGCTTCATTTGCTCTGAATTGACTTATAAATCACTAATTTTGGAGGTCACATAGCTCGGCAATACAATAGTTGTTTCCTGCTAGTTTTGTTGTAGATAACACCTCTGAAAGGTGAGTTATGATGATAAGAGTTGCCTAGGTTACTTTTCAGGTACCTGAAGGCTTCTTTTGCTGAAAACAATAACTCTTCAATTGTGTCTATGGTTGTACCGTGTGTGACTAGAATCAGATGAAAAGATCATGTGTGAGACAATACAAAATGGTCTGGAGGGAAACTGATTGGGCTGTAGCCTTAATTCAATCAGGAATCAATGCCTGATGGGATTAACTGAATGGTAACTGGAGGCAGGTGGAGTGTGGCTGGAGGAAATGGAGCATTGGGGGCGTGGCTATAGGGTATATATATTGTATCTGAAGAGTGGAGCCTCTTGGCTTTTTGCTCATCTTGTGAATCATGCTCTTCTGCCATGATGTTCTGCCTCACTTCCAGGGCAGAGGAATGGAGTCAGCCTTTGATGAACTAAGACCACTGAAACCAAGAACCCGCAAATAAATTTTTCCTCCTCTAAAATTGTTCTGGTAGGATCATTTAGTTCCTGCAGGAAAATAGATGATAAAAAAGCACCTCTCTTTTCATACGGTGTCTGTCTCCTTTATTGCCTTAACTTTTGAGTCAGATTCTACTCAGCTCTGCACATATACTTGTTTAACATTTGAGAAATGTTTTGTCCAAAACTATGAAATAGGGTTAACTTGACCTAGACCTGCCTTGTTTTCCCTGTTCCCAAGGGTAAAGACACCTACCAGCCACCATGACCGGAAACACGGGGCCATGAAAGGAGTGAAAATGGCCCTGGGTACCTGAAAGATCTCCACTTATTCCCAGAAAACATATATTCCTCTCCTTTGCTAGCCTATCCTTCTCATTATTCCTATCCTGTAAACTCCTCAAGTCCCTGGAGCTGAGAAGTCCATCTGCAAACCGCTGTCCCTTTTCTCCATTTGTAGCCACTGAATCTGGGTTCACTAACATAAATGCTTTTCAAGCAGCCTTCATCTATTTCTTTGCTTTCTCACACTAATGCTTTCTAGCTTCTGGCATTTTGTTGCTGTCACCTTTGTCCTGGTGGGTCTGGGTTTTTCCTGAGTTTGGACACGGAGGAAGTTGTATTTCAGCCTCCACCCTAACTCAGCACTTACAACCACAGCAATCTTTCTGGCCACTGCATCTATATTGCTGCGTCATCAGCTTCAAAGACACCCTACTTCTCCATTTTGGGGTCTTTCTCTGTCCTTAGGCTCCACAAGGAGTGCCAAGCAACCGCGACACAGATCGACGAGCCACTCGCTGGAACGAGCCGCGGATCGGTATTTATCCGGCTCAGCCACCCGCGCGCTAGGCGTGCCTGCAGGACGCCGGCAGGCTGCGGGGACGTTCCCGGCCCCGCGCCAGCGGCTTTCATAGGGCCGCGGCCGGGCACCGTCCCAAAGCCGGTAGTCGAGTGCCGACCCAGCTCCGCGCCTGGCAGGCCGCGCTCCCCAGCTGGTATGTCGTGGCCCCAGCTCCGGCGCCCGCGCCTCCTCGCTCGCGCGCCTCGCGGCGACCCGAGGCTTGCTCTGCTGCTCTTGTTGGCGCTGGCGCCGCTGCTCGCGGCGGGGACCCACTGCCCGTGCTCGGAGCCCGAGCTCTGCAGCCCGATCCAACACCGCCCGGACTTTGAGGTCAGCGTCGCTTTTTTGCGCTTCCGGGTCTGGCCCTAAAAGCCCGGAGAGAAGTTAAGAGAGGGACGGAGCCCTACCTAGAGGTGGTGGTGCTGCTGACACCTACTTTGACCACTCGCCGAAGGCTGTCCTATTTACGGATTGCCTACAATTTATGGATGAGGAAACTTGGGCGCAGACAGGTTGAGGAACTGCTTCCAAGTCTCACTGGCTAAGCGGCTGACTGGGTGGGCAAGTGTTCAAATCCTCAGCTGGCCCACTCCTTTCATCATCCTGCTCTGCTTCCTGGGGCAGCACCAGGGTGTATACACAAGGAGAGTAGGGTGATAGGATGATCCATTTCTTGGCTTCCAAGAGAAAGAGGATTTAGTATGAAGAATTTTAGCACTCCAACAGTACATTGGAAGGCAGGATGTTCTCCTTACCTTTAGTTTTTATACTTATTAGCCCTTTATAAAAGCACCCCCACACCACCAAGAAATTTATTTTATAGTACACCAGCCTGTTTATTTTTTTGGTACTGGGGATTGAACCCAGGGGCGTCACATCCCCAGGCCTTTTAAATATTTTATTTAGAGACAGGGCCTAGCTGAGTTGCTTCAGGCCTCCCTAAATTGTTACAGCTGGCTTTGAGCTCATGATCCTCCTGCCTCAGCCTCCTCAGCCGCTGGGATTACAGTCCTGTGACACCTGGCCTGGCCAAATCTAACAGTTTATAAGGCTTCTGGCAAACACCCTTTCCGAAGCAATATGAAAACCATCTGGAGTTTAATGACTGGCAGGAATTGGAGGCAAGGAGATCAGAAAATTTAGTCCAAAGAATCCTTGTTTGTAGAAATAGAAACAATTCCTAGCTCTTAAATTATTAATTTTGAGGCAGGGACATTTAAATGCCAATTTTAAAAAGTACATATACATACTTTAGGAAAAGAAATAGAATTGGTGAAAGTATTTTGGAGAGCCTACCTAGTGTGGAAACTTAACATCTCCCTGAAACAAAAATTTTAGACCAATTAAATAGCAAAGAAAAATTCATGATTCTTGGTAGCACTTAAACCATAAAAAGCTCAGAGAGGTCCAAAGTGTAAGGCTGGCTATTATCTGCTGAACATGGAGACAAATTACTTGATTGGCTCTGGGTAGGTATTTGTCTATATGGGTATGATCTGGTGGAAAGTCCCTGCTTAGAGGTAGTTGGTTACTGATTGGTTAAGTTTATTTCCTTTTACTGTTTACATTGATTTGCACTTTGCTTAAGTGGGAATCGGAGGCACTGGAGCTGTTTCAGCTGAATGACGAGCCAATTAAGCGGTTTTTGTTTAACAGTCTGATTTTTTTTTTGTAGCTTACAATACTTGGGCCATGTAGTGTTTGTGGGTATTTTAAGAAATCAGTTTTATAAAGAAGCAAAATTATGTATTATTTGTATGTTCATAGTAAATGGATCCTTTATTGGCTTTTTTTTTTGTATTCGAGTAGGAAGTCTAGATTATGTGGCTTCCTCCCACAATTGATTATATATAATAAATTATATGTAACTGGGGGGAGTTGAGGGCTGGGAATTGAATGCAAGGCCTGTGCATACTAAACATTCACTCCTAGCCTAAATCACATTCCTGTGGCTTTCCCATATTTTCCACTGGTTCATCCAATTATTAATGTTTTTAAGAATTTCTATTATATCACAGGCTCTCAATAGTTTCTTTAAATATTTATTTTTTGGGTTATAGGAGGACAGAATTTTTTTTTCTTTTTTTATGTGGTGCTGAGTATTGAACCCAGTGCCTCACACATGCTAGGTGAGCACTTTACTTCTGAGCCACAACCCCAGCCCCTCAAGATTTTTTTCCCCCAATAGATTGAACTTATGTTAACTTATTTTTTCTCAATAGTTTTTTTAAAAAACAAATTCAGCCTTAACTATCAGAATTAAAATTGGGATGTTTTGATAGAAATATGAGTCCAAAGACAATGAGCCATTCAGTTGCACATTTTGTAATTTTTATTATTTCATTGTGCTGTTGCTTAAAAGATACTTCTGAAAAGTTAAAAAAAGGTGGGGGGGTTTGAGAAAATTAAGAGATTTCTAACTTTTATAGTTGATGTTCCCCTGGGCCTCTCCCACATCCATTCTCACAATAGCTTCCATCGTCAATTTCTTTTTAGAGCAAATCTTATGCCCCTCCTCTGCTTCAAACTAATGGATTCCCATCTATCCTAGGTTATAATCCAAAATTCTGTGGTCTACAAACTACATGATCTTGCCAAATATCCCAGTTGTGATTCCACATAAAGTGAAGGTTTCTGTGTTCTACATGATTATCTCACTTTCAGAGTCTCAAAATCCTTCTGAAGTGTAGGGACTTTGGATTTTTTGTTCCCTCATCTGAGAATGCTTTTTTTTTTTTTGTCCATTAGAATCTTCCTCCATTGTCATTCCACAGTTTTTAGTCCTCCCCATCTGGGAATTTTCCTGCCCCACCTGGCTAGTGGGTCCCCTTTAATATAGTGTTATGACTGCGTGTATTTGTTTAAGCCAGGAGTATTGTTGTAACTGATTAACTCCCAATGGACCTGGTATGTATTGTTAACCACTATATCCCTAGTGCCTTGCAAAATACGACCCTCCCATTGTATTGAAATTCAGTAAATATTTGCTGAATCAGTACCTTGGGATAAAACAAACATGAATAATAAAACTTCAGAGCTTCTACTATTAGCTGGGAGGGAAATACTGGAGAAACACAGCATCAGCTCTTAGGATTGAACTGTAATAGTATTCTAAGAAGTCACCCTCATCAAAAACATATAGTAACAAATGCAGTAACTATGGCTTCATCAGTAGAAGCCAGAAACCTAAGTATTATCAAACTCCTTTCCCTTGCCTTGCTCATTCCATTAGTCACAAAGTCCTGTTAATTAGCCGCCTCTAATTCTCCCAGATCTATTCAATTACCTCACTCATCTCCAGTGCTCCATCCACATCATCTCTTGCATAGATTCATGCAAGAGCTTCTCTATTATGCCTCCAGCTTTGGCCCCTCTTTAATCCATTTCACACTTCAGCTCAAGGGATTTTTCTAAAGTGAATACTTTTTCATTTTAAAAACTTACTATTTTCTTCCTTTTACTCACAATAAGTACCAACTTTTCCAATGGCTTACAAGTCTCTTCATGACTGAACCCCTACCTACCACACTCTGGTTCTTTTCTATGTTCTCTTTCTAAACTCTAGGCATGGCCACACTAAATAGTTACCCAACCATTAAGCTCTTTGTGCCTCCAGACCTTGTCATATGCACTATTTCTTCCTGGCCTGTCCTCTACTTTCCAGACCTGGCTAATTACTCTGCCACCAATTACACTGGGACCCTTATATCTTATTCACTCTTGGACCCTCAGTGCCTGATATAATGCTTGGTATATTGTGATATTTAATATTATTTTGGGTGGTTATCATGATATTCTTGATTTAAATGATGGTGCTTATCCCTGTTTTTCTGGCAGGTATTTGTATTTGATATTGGAGGGAAAACTTGGAAATCTTATGACTGGTCACAGATTACAACTGTGGCAGTTTTTGGAAAATATGACCCAGAACTTATATGCTATGCTCATTCAAAAGGAGCCAGAGTAGTTCTGAAAGGTATGTGTGTTTTGTTTTGTTTAGCCAATTAGTAAATTTACCTATCATTTGTTATAGTTCTTACTAGGAAAAAAAATATATATATATACATACATATATACATATATATGTATACCCGACTGAAAAAAAGGGGAGATATTTTTTTTCAGTTGGGTACATACCTGTAATCCCAGCTACTTGGGAGACTGAGGCAGGAGGATCACAAGTTCAGGCTAGCCTCAGCAATTTAGTAAGACCCTACCTTAAAAAATAAAAAGGGGTAGAGATGTAGCTCCATGATAGGGTACCCCTGGGTTTAATTCATAGTATTTTAAAAAATTCCTTTTTTCTGTTTATCTATTTTTTTCAAACTTTAAAATTAATCTTACATACTACTAACTCCATTTCACAAATACAGATGTTTTTAAAGAATTAAATAAACTACTTCATGGTTTTGAGTAAAGCATGACTGCCAAATTAGCATGTTGACTTTTAGTTAGTAATAGGCCAAAATTTCTGCTTCTAGTTTGGGAATTTTATTTGTAGTAGTTATTTTGGATATTAGCGAGCAATAGCTTTATGTCATTTTAGTACCTGATTTCTCCATTTGGAAAACTTAGATTAGGGCTTAGTATTCCAAAATAATGAGATGTTTTAAAGAAATTTTGATTTCTTTGAAAATGGGTTTGTGAAATAAATAGCACTGAACTGTGAAACACACACACACATATATTAAAAAAAATATATATATATACACACACACACAAAAGATGTCTATTTCTTTCACAGGAGATGTATCCATAAAGGATATCATTGATCCTACTTTCAGAACATCCTGGATAGCTCAAAAACTGGATTTGGCCAAAACACAATATATGGATGGAATTAATATAGATATAGAGCAAGAAGTTACTTGTTTATCACCTGAATATGATGCATTAACAGCATTAGTCAAAGAAACCACAAACTCTTTCCATCGTGAGATTGAGGGATCACAGGTAAACTTTCATTTATTTTTTGGAAACTCCATATTTTCCTCTAAAAATGAAGGTATGACTAATATAATGTTTATAGTGATGGAATGGGAAAGAATTTTGAATTTTGTCACCTATTTTCTAAAAAAAAAATTTTTTTTTGGTACTAGGGATTGAACTTAGGGGCACTCAACCACTGAGCCACATCCCCAGCCCTATTTTGTATTTTATTTAGAGGCAGGGTCTCACTGAGTTGCTTAGCACCTCACTTTTGCTGAGGCTAGCTTTGAACTTGCAATCTTCCTGTCTCCCAAGCCACTGGGATTACAGGCATATACCATCACACCCAGCATAGAAGTATTAATTTTATTATTTAAGGAATTTTACAGTCCTAAGTGGTCTCTATTCAAACCAAAATACAACACTGGGATTACTCTACCTGCTTGCCTTGCAGTAGGGGTATGGACATTGGATAGGCAATGGGTAATAAGAATCAGGAAGGTTCTACCTGGCTTTAACCAGTGCAGGATAGAAACAGCTGGTGCCTAAGGGTTGAGATAGTTCTGGGAAATGTCTCCCTTGCTCCATAGTCTGATTTACTTGTGAAGTAGTCAAGTACAATAAAGCTCAAAGGACTTATTCCATAGAACTCATAGGAGCTATGACAATAGGCAGTATACTTCCCCATTTCCATAATGAGCATAATTAGAGCAGATCATAGCACAGGCATTTTTCCAGGCAATGTGTAGTAACAAGATAATGTGGCTCCAGATCTCAATCCTGGCCACTTATCAACATAACCAGGGGTCTTAAAAAAGAATAAACACTTGGATGTGCATACACATATATACTGGACACTCAAAACTTACTATTCAGAAGGTTTTGGGTAAGTCCAGAAGCCATAATTTTAAAAAAAGTTTCATAGGTGATTATAATTAAGAACTACTAGGTTAGACAATAAAAGTTTGTTTCCAGGATACCCTGTGAATACCAAAATCTGCAGATGCTCAAGTCCCATACATAAAATGGTATATTTGCATAAAACCCATGTACAAACTTCTGCATACTTTAAATCATCTCTACATTATTTATAATACCTAATACAATGTAAATGCTACATACATAAGATTTTATTACTGTATTACTTAGGGAATGAGGACAAGAAAAAGTCCATACATGTATGTACAGACTTGTATGTATAGACTTGGTATATAATTTAAAAAATATTTTCAATCTGTGCTTGGCAGAATCCACAGATGCAGAACTAATTCATGTATGTTTATTCCATGACAGAACATTGTAAATTCTATGTTCCTAAACTGGTCTCAAAATCAACTGTAAGTGCTTGTTTAAAATTTCCTGAGATTAGGTGGGCAAGGTGGTACACGCCTGTAATTCCAGCAACTTTTGAGGCTGAGGGTAGGACGGTCACAAGTATTAGGCCAGCCTCAGCAGTTAACTGAGGCCTTAAACAACTTAGTGAGACTCTGTCTCAAAAAATAAGCAAAAAGGGCTGGGGATGTAGCTCAGTAAGAATTTCCTGAGATTGATTCAATAGTTCTCATCTTGGGGAACTGCATTTTTACCAAGTGCCCTAGGTGATTCTGGTGTAGTTTGTCATCAAGAATTTGAGAATCACTGGAAAATAATAAATGATATGGGGACTGACAGCTCTATGATTTTATAAAAGTATGGCATGTTTGGAATTTAGCTTTCCAAATGAGTACAATCAACAATATGCCTGGCATATAGGGCACTATACCTTTTGCTCCTCATAAGTTTTGGTCTCAGAAAAGTTTCCTTATTTCTCTAAATAGTTGTTACTAATAGGTTAGAATTGGTAACCACCTATTTGCCATTTCTGATTAAGCTATAGTGAAAAGGCAAGATCAAAGAGGTTGAGCAAAGACTTTACATAGGAAAATCTATTTCCATGTTTGAGGGGTAAGTAAAACAATTTGGACTGCTATGTCAAGTTTATACTAGGTGAATTAGTTGGAGGTACAGTTGAAAAGGTAGTCCATATTATGGAGATCCAGAATATTAGACATTTTATTCTGTATGGAAAAGGTTATATGGGTAGAAGTGTGTTTGGGGAGATTATTCTATAATAGTATATAAAACTAGAGGAGAAGGAAGACTAGATAAGTACTATTACAATTATCTAGGAACTTGAAGTTTACATTTTGGATTGGGATGAGAGATCAGTAACATTCAGCAAATATTCAATAAATATTTGTTGAGTTAATTAAGAACAAGGAAGGGCAGAACAACTGTGAGAGGCCACTCAAATAATATGATATTAGATTTGGGGTATGAAGGAAGGAAGAGAGTCAGAAGATGGCTCAAAAATTCTTAAACCAAGTTGGGTGTGGTTGCGCATGCCTGTAATTCCAGTGGCTCAGGAGGCTGAGGCAGGAGGATCACGAGTTCAAAGTCAGCCTTAGCAAAAGTGAGGTGCTAAGCAACTCAGTTGAGACCCTGTCTCTAAATAAAATACAAAACAGGGCTGGGCATGTGGCTCGGTCCTCTGAGTTCAATCCCCAGTATCTTCCGCTGCCAAAAAATGGTTCTTAAACTGATGATAAGAAAAAAAAAAAAAGATCAAAATAGAATCTGGAGTGGGAAATAAGTTTGGAGGAAAGATTGATGATTTAAGTTCACAATATTGTTGTCATGGAATGAAGAGCTAGAAATGCCTTTGATGAGTTTTTATACCCTCATTTTTATAGGTGAGAAAACAAACTCAGATATCTTAAGTGACTTAGCAGTGGCAAAGACCAAGTTATAACAGGGCCAAGACTGTATAGAACCCAAGTCTTTTGATTTCTTGTCTAATATGCTAATACTACTTCCTCAAAAATAAAAGGTTAATTGTAATAGGAAATTCAGGTGAATATACTTAGTATTCAGAAAATTTTTATCTGCTTAGAGGGTAGTCATTTATTTGATCTGTTTTACTAATTAGTTTTTGTTTTGAAATAGGAGGTAGTAAAAAAGTAGGGTCCAATATGTACAAATTTCACTTCATAAGCTATTTTGTGGTAGAACTATTGGGGAAAGCTTATACTTGTAAAGCACAGCCTTCTTTATTGTGAATTAAAGCTTTGAGAAGACTTAGAGCTTTGAGAAAGTCTTGAAATGAGTTATGCCAAAGCATAAAAAATACCTAAAATATTTCAATTTTTTAAGTTAATCAATAAGTGTTTACTGAATGCCTAATTAAGAAAAAACGACTTTTAGTGATAATATTGAACATTTATACACATTAAACATAAAATTAATATTTGGTTAAAGTAATAAACAGATATTTTAAAGAGACATCCTTATTGAATGCTGGCTTACCATTCAAAATGAAAGATAATATATCACTCATTTTATTTTGAATATTTCCATAAAATAAGACCATTTAAATTCTTTGTTCAACATTTTGAGTTGATTAATTTATACCTGTGTGACAAACCATTCACTAATCTCTAAATGTAATAATAATGGGTCTAACCTACCATATAAGGTAATTGTGACTCATGGGCTCAAATGCAGTTAGGCTATGCTAACAACTTTTGTATATAAATTTTTTTAGTGTGCTTTTACTCTCTAATTGTTCAGTAGTCCTACCACACCCTATTGCCATTAAACTTGCTTCTTTCAATCACTTGTATTAGCCCAGCTTCTGAAGACATTTGGATTTAAATCTCCTCATCTATACAGTACACCAGTTCTGATCATTGTATATCCAAATATATGTCTAGACCAATCCAGTGTAGTAAAAAGGACATATTTTGTAGAACTCTTCTATTTCTATGAGTGTCAAATCCTATATTCATATATGACAAAAGCAGTTCTTTTTTCTTGGGTAGCATGAGACAGGAGAATAATTTAAAAAAACCATCTGGTGTAATGTGCATGTTTGATCATGGTACATAAAATGACATATGTGTTTTTCCACAGGTAACCTTTGATGTAGCTTGGTCTCCAAAAAACATAGACAGAAGGTGTTATAATTACACTGGAATTGCAGATGCTTGTGACTTTCTGTTCGTGATGTCTTATGATGAACAAAGTCAGATCTGGTCAGAATGTATTGCAGCAGCCAATGCTCCCTATAATCAGACAGTAACCGGTAAGAATCCATGACATGGTCATTTATTAGTAACATTAATTCCAGAACTTTGTGCTTTATATACCTATATTTCATAAATTCTTAGTTATGTATGTACCCTTTCTATTTGTAAAGCTTGCTTGAAACATATAAAGATCATTTAATCCAGAGATATTTAGTCTTTACAAAAAGTTTCAAAGTTTCAAAGTTTTCACTTAAGTCTTCTAAGAATTGTCCTAACCTTGTGAGATAGATATATTACCATTAACCCTCCATTATAGATGAGATGAAAGGAGTTAGTTCTAATGGTCTCACAATTATTAAAAATTCTACAGTTGTGATTTAAAAGTCCAATAAGCTTGTCATGAAACCACATGAAGAAGATTATCTACAATATGACAGGATACTTTTGTTAAAATAATTGTTAAGTAATTTAACATCAAAGACAGTTATGAGTACATACCATTTATAATTAATAGGATTGATTTATCTTATTATTATAATACATAAAAATTATATTCCTGAAAGAATTAAGAGTACTTCTGAACTGTTGTTCACATGATATTGTCTTTGAATTATCCTTTACAAAGTTGGATTGGTTTGTATTCCATCAATCAGTAGAATAAAAGATAGCTATCTTTTGTACTCAATTGGAATTGCTAGGATAGTTGGTATTGAGATTTAGTTGTTAATTTATAAGTAATTTTTTTTCTTTTCATACAGAGGTCAAAATCTTAGAAGCCAGCCTGATTTTAATGTAATCTAATTTGAATAGAATAGTAGTCTGATCATAAGCATATACTATTTAAATTTGAAAAATAACCACTTTTCTGTTAAAATTACAAAGTAATCTGGGATTCTCAAACAATGTTTCAAGGAAGAGATTAATTTTAATCACTATACTGCTCTTTTTCAAGTGCTTGGGAAATGAAACATATCCTACCCTTCTTTGGGATTTAAGGGCAGAGTAAATATTAAAGGCTCTGAAAAGCAATAAATTTATGTAGTTCAACATTCTAGACAGTCTGGAAGTATCTCTATAGCATTGGGCAAGAAAATGATTGATGTACTAGAATTTGTTCATTTTTTTTTCTTTTTGCTTCCTACAAGTACAGATTATTTACTATAGAATAAGAAACATTTCTTTACCCAGGCTATTGCTAGGATACTTAAAGGATATAGTAAACATGGAATGCTTGTGCTTTTTATAAAAAATTCTGAGTGCATCACTGCCAGAAAGCCTAAGATTTATAGAAATTTTATGAAACTTTAGAATCTATAATATCAAACTTATCATATCTTAGCAGTGAACAGATAACATCAGCATATTTTCCTGTAGTGAATCATGCTTTCTGCAGTTAGATTTTGTGAAGTTTGCCTTCTTTGATTCGAAAAGAAATGGGTATAAAGCAAGATATGGATTTATAATTCTTAAGGGATTAATTTTATAATATTAGAGAAACACTATTAGTATTTTGCATAAAAGTTTTTATGAACTTAGATTGTGGGTGGTTGCATGGCTTCTATGAACATATTAATAGATATTGAAAAGAAAAAACGTTTTTTTCTCTCTCTCCTTAACTAGGGTATAGAGACTATATCAAGATGGGCATTAACCCTAAAAAACTTGTGATGGGTATTCCTTGGTATGGTTATGATTATACCTGCCTGAATCTTTCTGAGGTAAGAACAAGTCATTTGTTATTCATTTTTTCCAATTATATATTTAGAGCCTCTTTTGTTTCATTAAGAATATATTGAAAATATATTGAAAACTTAAAAATTTATTTTAAATTATTTAATCACATGGAAGCTTCTGAATGTCATACATTTTCATCTCATAACAAAATTTCTTTAACTTTTATTCTGTATGGTCAGTTTTCTTTTTGTTGAATATGTTTTATTTATAATAAATAGCTTTGTTTGATAATCTATAACATGAATATTTTTTCATTTCTAGGATCATGTTTGTACCATTGCAAAAGTCCCTTTCCAGGGCGCTCCTTGTAGTGATGCTGCAGGACATCAGGTGCCCTATAAAACGATCATGAAGCAAATAAATAGTTCTATTTCTGGAAGCCAATGGAATAAAGAACAGATGGCTCCTTATTATAACTACAAAGTAAGACTTTTTACAAGTTATGAACATTTATTCTGTTAATTTTCATATAACTATATACATATTTCTAAATTCTTTAAGTTTGTAGATGGACACAATACCTTTAGTTTATTTATATGTGGTGCTGAGGATCAAACCCAGTGCCTCATATGTGCTAGGCAAGCTCTCTAACACTGAGTTGTAACCCCAGCCCCTCTGTATAACTATATATTTTTTATAATTAGACATTTGGTGTAAGAATTTCCATCAGGGGCTGGGGATGTGGCTCAAGCGGCAGCGTGCTCACCCGGCATGCGTGCGGCCCGGGTTCGATCCTCAGCACCACATACAAACAAAGATGTTGTGTCTGCTGAAAACTAAAAAAATAAATATTAAAAAATTCTCTCTCTCTCTTAAAAAAAAAAAAGAATTTCCATCAGTTTTAGAGTACAACATTCAGACTACTGTTTACATGTAAACTTGACTTTGAATCTGTGTAATCAGGAACTTTAGTTTTCTGGCAGAGCAGTACTCTGCTTTGCTACTCAATTTAGATGATGCTATAAAAACATGCATCTTACAAATATGACTTCTTAACAGTTGACAATAATGTTACAAAATTTGCTTTTGAAAGGGCTTTGGGCCAAAATAGGTTACTAAACTCTGGAAGCCTACATTTCAATGTAACCTAAAGATTCTGATGAGACTCTTTGTTTGGATCCTTTGAACTCATCTCTTTTAGATCTCCACACATTATATAATAGGTTACTGTGATCTATAGTCATCTTTCTATGCTGCAGAGCACCAGAATTTATTCCTTAACTCTGTGTTTTGGTACCCATTTTCCAACTAGAACACATTTTTGAAGTTATAGAATTCAGAAAACGTTTTGATGACCCTTGAAGGCCATTTAATTGTATTTAAGAAAACAATCCAGTTATAATTGTTTTGTTCCTCTTTTTTATTATAAAATTCTGTAATCAAAGTCAAGTTTCTGTTGTGTGAAAAGAATTCATTCTGCTTTCTTCTGCTGTTTCAGCCCTAGCAGCTTCATTTTGGACTCAATATTCTGGAAGGACTTTATGCTTTAACCAGCCTAAATCAATCAATTTGCCCTTCCTTCCTTCACTATTTTGAAACATTTGAAATTTCTCATTAACTATCAAAAAAGCTCAAAGTACTAAGTAGGATGGCGGCAAATTCAGAATTATGTCTTTGGGTTTACCCCTGAATCTTCAAAGATTTTTTCATATTTAGATGCAGGTTTTGCAAGCTGTCCTTTGATGGTGAACAACAACTGTTACTACAACATGTATGGCTTTGTTTAGAACCTAAAAATATTAAAGGATAGGTACAAGATTTAGGATGCAATATGCTTGTATGTAATGAATCTACTATACTTATTAATTTACTAAGTTATCAATAACCTTCAAATTAGTCATCTTAGGAGAACATTTTAACTCCAGAAGTACTACCATAGATAAAAATTGGTTGGCATTTATTCACAATTGCAGTTTCCCAGAGGAATATAAATATTAGTAAGTTACTCTTAGTCCCTATCTTTTTTTTCCTTTCTTTACTCTTTTGCCTAGGTCTGCTCCTTTCCTTTTACCTCTTTTTTTTTTTTTTTTTTTGAGGTTGGTACCAGGGATTCAACTCAGGGGCACTTGACCACTGAGCCCTATCCCCAGTCCTATTTTGTATTTTTATTTAGAGACAGGCTCTCACTGAGTTGCTTAGCTACCTCGCTTTTTGCTAAGGCTGGCTTTGAACTTGCAACCCTCCTGCCTCAGCCTCCTGAGCCAGTGGGATTATAGGTGTGTGCCACTGCTCCTGGCATCCTCTATCTCTTATCCAGTAGCTTATGTGCTTCCTGAGAGAGAACTACACAGAGTAGAACTCTGTATAAGATCAGGCTGGGCGCAGTGGCGCATGCCTATAATCCTAGCAGCTTGGAAGTCTGAGGCAGGAAGATTGTGAGTTCAAAGCCAGCCTCAGCAACTTAGTGAGGCCCTAAGAAACTAGTGAAACCCTATCTCTTAAATAAAATATAAAAAGGGATGGGGATGTGGCTCAGTGGTTGAGTGCCCCTAGGTTCAATCCCCAGTACCAAAGAGAGATGGGGGCGTGGGGGGTGTGCAGGGAGAGTGTGTGAGTATAAGATCAGAATCTAATTAATGATTCTTAATTGGGCCTGTGTTAAATTACTTATTAAGTCATGCCTAACAGTCTCTTAGAATCCATTCTGTACAACCAGGAGAAGTGGGTACTTTCCTCCTCCATCGTCATTACCTTTTGATTTGGCTGATTCATCTTTTAAAAAACCCATCTGGTAAGCTCCTAGCTAGGCACACTTCCAGGAACTGTAGGGAATATAAAAATGTATGTAAGCTTGTTTTAAAGGACCAGAGTAGTAGTTCCCCCTAACTTCAGCTGCATATCATAATACCTAATGAACATACACAAAACAAACAAATATATATCTCAGCACCATTGCTGGAGGATTTTGATTCAATAGATTTCACATGATATGGGGCCCAGAAATCCAGGGTTTTGTAGAGGTGGGGATTGAATGCAGGGCTTTGCACATGCTAGGCAAGTGCTCTATCATTGGCCCATACCCACAGCCCCAGGATCTATATTTTTAAAACCTTTACAATGATTCAGATATACATCTTGGTTGACAATCATTGCATCAGATCAAGGAGAGAATCTTAGAACATGAGAAGGACCTTAAATAGTCTACATTAGGAGACTCATTTGTATAATCTTTGTTGTTAAAAGTGCCATAAACACTAATCTCTAGGAAATAGCTGATACAGAACCATGGAATAATAAAGCAGGAAAGTATTGTGCTGTGAAGTTTTCATGTTTCCTTTTTGAATAATTTGCTTTTTGAATAATTTAAGAAACCTTTTTCCCTTTTACTGTACTAACTACCTTAAGTTTCTATTTTAATTTATTTGTGTAGGATCCTGCTGGATATTTTCATCAAGTGTGGTATGATAACCCTCAGAGCATTTCTCTGAAGGCAGCATATATACAAAACTATGGTTTACTGGGCATCGGCATGTGGAATGCAAACTGTCTTGACTATTCAAAAGATGCTGTAGCCAAACAGCAAACTGAAGAAATGTGGAAAGTCTTAAAGCCAAAGCTGTGACAGAGAAAAACATCTTGTTAAACTCTGAAGATTTAAAAATTATCTGTATAAATAGATCTGTTTCCTGAAGAGATTAAAAAATACATGCATTTTTGTTATGTTGCTATATATTTAGTTACTAAATACTGAAAAAAAAAACAGATAAAGAATAAAGAAATGGTTTGATGGAATTTGAAAAAGAAAGAAATAAAAATCTTAAATACCCAGAAACCTAAAGGCATGAAACAAATCAAACTTACATGTTAAATCTTCCTCTTTAGTGTGTTTCAGCATTATAATTAGGAAAAATTGCTTTCAAAATTTTATTATGCTAATTTTACTCCAATATTAAAAATATGAGTCAATGCTAGTTTTAAAAATATGTATAACTTGAAGTAGAAATTGTTTGCTTAGAATAGAGTTTTAAAAACATAGCCTTTGAGAAGCAGTTTGTTTTGTACTTTTTTTCCAATAAATTTTAAACATGGAATTCAGTGTCTTCTGTTTAGGTTCATCAAAATGATGAAAATAATTTTTCTGCTTTCTGATTCGATATAGTACATACTCATATTCTCTGAAGTATCTGAAATAATGTCAACTTCCTGACAGTGAATAAAGAAAAAAAAGAAATACTAAGAATTAAATGTATTCACAAAATACAAAACAGAAGATAACAGTAATATTGTGAATTAGTAATTTAGAGCTACTTAATATTTTCCAAACCAATTATTTTATGAGGCTTATGTGCGGAATGTTTTTACAGTAGGAATAATGGTGTTGAACTTGACACTATTATTTGCACTTCCAATTATTCAGATACCTTCATTTATGAACATGTAGAATTTATTTCTTGGCTAGTTTTCAAGGTTAAAAATTTATTTTTCTGCATCTGCATTTTACTTTTAATTATCTAAAGATGTTGAGTTCTCAACTAGTTCCTTTTTCTAAAAGATTAATTTTATGCAGAGGACTTTCCTAAACATAAAGAAATCCGTTTTCTTTCATAAGGTAATTAAGAATTTCATTGTGCTGCACTGGTTCCTGTGAATAGAGATTAGAATTTTGCATCCCGGAACTCTAGATTTATATTAATCCTGTCTTTCCAGCACATCATCCCTTCCAAATTGAAATAAATGATGACTCAACCATCTTTTACAATATTACTTTTCCTTCCTATAAGTTGTTTATTTCAGAATAAAATAACCTATTATGTATTAAATTACTTCATGTTTCTAAAAGAATCTCTACATTTCTAAATTATTTTAAATTTATATTTTAAAATGAGTTAATAAAAATTCTTAGATATTAATTTCTATCACTGTTCTGATACAATTGCTTTTAGTCAAGATTTAATGAGCAAATTTAATCTTTCTATGTAAATACATAGTATTTATTAAAATGTATTTTCTTTGAAATTAGATTTTAGTTATATTAGCTCTTAAATTTTATCATTAACAACAAAAAGTAATTTTAAATTTATAAAATATAGTGCTGCAAAATAATAGGTAATAGACTTGAAATCTTCAAAAGTAAACATCAACTGTAGCTTTATGCTACATCTAGTATTTCCTGAAACACTTTGTAATACCCACATGAAAAGTAAAGAGAGATAAACCTTAGGATTTTTAAAAAATTTATTTTTAAACTGATACATTAATCTTAATATTTATATAATGTACTATAAGGAGAACAAGGTTTAATCTGTTCAAATAAATATTCAAAGTTTTCAACAAATAAGTTAAATTAACATACCTGATTGAGATTGTGAAGATGTATTGGTTTTCTTCTGTGCCATTTCAGCTTTCAGTGTTCGTAAGTCTGAAGCTGCTTGTTTTCTCATCTATAAAAATAATTACCTCTCAAAACTGAACTTCATTGTACCCTTCTAGAAGTAGATCAGAATTGTCAATTTTGTAACTGCCTTCTCTCATTTGCCTTCTATGCCTTTATTCCCTCTGGATTACTATAGCAAATTCATAGGTCATAAATCCTGTTTAATAACTATGCTTATATAACTAGGTATGCTATGAGATAATTCCATTTATTAGTATATACAGATAATACAACTGAACTGTCCTAAATAAGGTGAGAAGGAATTTTATTTTTTTTCTTAAGCTTCAAAAATCTGTTGCTATTAATGGGTAAAGAAAATAGTAGAAAAACAAAAACTCCAGAAATACAAAAACCCCTTAATCATCCATATCTATTTAACGTATTTACTGATTTTTAATGAACTACCCAAAACTCAACCTAGTAACATCAGAACTAAGGGACAGAAATCTAGCTTAGTCTGTTTGCAAAGACACATATTTCAAGATAGTATTTATTATAAAATGAAATAAACTCAAGAAACTTGAGACTCAAGGAAACTAAGTATCTTGCTCAAGGTATAAAGTTAAAAAGTGGCACAGCCACCTGGGACCAGAGGCCTTGCTATTCCAGGTACTATTGGTGGACAAACACCATTAGGATTATCTGCAAGCTTGTTAGGGATGAAGAATCTCAGGCTTCTCCCAGTCCTAGAGAGCCAGATGCTTCATTTTAAAATGACCTTTCCAGGTGATAGCACATTAAACTTCAAGAAACACTACTTATGCTATACTATCTTGAATATGTGGTTGCAACAGACTTAGGCTAGATTTCTGTCCCTTAGTTCTGAATGTTATAGGTAGGGATGTTTTGGGTAGTTCATTCAGAAATCAGTAAATATTATAGTATCTGTTAACGTGCCAATCAGGCACTATGGTTAAATATAGGAAATATTTTATAGTCTATAAGCTGAAAACTTTGTTCTCTAGGAATTAAGGGGTTTTTGTATTTTGGAGTTTTTGTTTATTTTTCTTCTTCATTTGTCTTTATTAATTTTATACTATTTACATGCAAAGCGTATGTGATGTTTATAAGGTTAACATGTTCAAAGAAGGTAGGATCTAAGCATGCTTTCCAGAAGGAAAGAACATTGGGGAGTCATAACTGAAGGCTCTGGGGGCATTTTAATTATCCTTTCTACTCACACAACTATCTTTCAGTGTACAAATTTCCATCTTGGCTTTCTCTCTCATATACTGAGTAAACACACGGTTTTCCTTCATTGTTTTTGAGTCTAGGTTGTATATGAATGTTTACTTCATAGTTTGTTAAAAATTGTCCTTTGATCTTTTTTTTTTTTCTCTTTTTTAACTTTTAAGCTTCTTAGTGCTGAACCAGGACTTAAACTCAAGAGTGCCTCTAAGTAAAAAGAATCTAGAAGTACACTATCCAGTGTAGTAGATAGGTATCATATGTAGCTATTTAAATCAACTAAAGTTTAATAAAATTTAAAATTCAGTTCCTCTGTCACACAAGCATTTCAAGGCTCAATATCCTAAGTGGCTAGTGGCTACCATATTGGATGGTGAGATACAGAACATCTCTATCACCACAGAAAGTTCTGCTGGACAGTCATAAATCTAGAAGGGGTCATTATTCTGTGTTATAAAGCTTTCTGATAAAGAGTGAATGGAGGGCATTCCTATAATTATCATTCTTATTTTCCTGTTCTGTGTATTATAATTTGTTTGAAAGTGTATAATTCTCTATTTTGTGTTCAACAAAAGAGCTTTTAAAGATATCTATATTCTGAAATTATTCCTATGATGTGATAATCACAGTTTTTAATCAAGTAAGTAAAATAGGCCCACAACCCTTTATTAAATATCTACTATATACAATGTCTTATGGAAGAAACAAAATGAATGAAGGCACAGTCCTGAAAGAACTTATCATCTAGTTTTACTAAGATTCATAGTAAAAACAAATAAAAAATATATATGGAAATAACTGGACAGAATGAGATAATCCCCAAGTAGAGGGGAAGAAACTGAATGGGATTTCGAGGAGAGGTCAGAAGTTTGTCAAGACTTATTTATGAATTACTCTAATATAGGAAAACTATCTTTAATATATTTTTTGAGACTAAACTGACTATAGTAAAATTTTATTATATTTTTCCTTTGGCCTTGCTATAACCTACATCTTTTAAAAAAATAGATTTTCATTCATGCTATTTATTGTTAAATAATAAAACTTTAAAAAAGTCAATTCTGACTATTCTTTTACTATCAACACAAAGTTAAAACACCAAAATATTTTAGTGTTATTTCAAGATGAATGTTATAATATGATTAAGAGCTATATAAATTACCTTAACTTCTATGATGAGTTTCATTTTATCAGTATCCAATTTTCTTTTAAGTTGGTCAATTGCATGCTGTACTTCAGTGATCTGGATTATAAGGTTATTCTGTGTGAGATATAGAAAGACACATTTATTTAGCATAGCATTTGCATATTTTAATGCAAGGCATTTTATAATGTGAACTGATAAGTAACAAAAGAAAAAAATCATCATAATAAAGTATTTCCATAAAATAAACTTATTGTTTTAGAATAAATTACTTGTTACTTTCTATTTATTTCTTGCACTTTAGGAACTACATTCTCTTCTATCATTGTTGTATCATTTGCTATTTAAAAAACAGATATTTACAAAAATTACCATTAAATTAGCACCATAGAAACTGATAACTATTACTAAGAAATGAATCAGCTAGGTTGAAGATACTAGCTGAATTTAGAAATTGACAATAATGCCTTTGTTAGCTGAATCAGATTGGAATTATTTAATAATATTTAATAAATGGGACACATGTTTTATATAAAAACATTTTAATACAAAAAAACTAGTTAAAATAAGACTTTTTGGTCACTTTGTCCAAAAAGTTTGTGAGATATAGTGATCTTCACTAATGAAATTATTTAAGAATTTAAACATGTTGAACTTGATAAAATTGTATCAGCTGTGCTTAAAAAAAGTCTACTAATATGGCCAAATAATTATTTAAGCCTATTTTGGATGTTATATTAAATTTATCAAAAATAGTAAACTTTTAATATTTTATCATCCCTGAAGTTAAATTCTTACTCTTAATCATAATTAACATATTTTAAAATCAATGGGTAAATATGATCAATCTAACAAAAATAAAATTGTTAAATGACCTGGAATTTTTTGTCTGTTATTTAATTATATGGTAGAATTACTCAATAATAAATTTCATGTCTGATCTAAGTAAGATTCAAGACTATCTCAAGAAAAATGAATTGGTCAAAATTTCATTAAAGTATTTTTAAAGTCCAAGAAAAAGCAGTATAGTAAATACTGTTTTTTTCTTTACCCTACTTTATCAGGTAATTATCTCTTTGCCATGGAATCAAGAAACATGGCCCTATTAGTCTAAGGCAATGCATAGTACTCCTTGACAATTATTGAACCACAGTTAGGCTTGTTTGTTTCAAGGTTTATATATTCTGTGGTTCAGGTATAGGTTTCTCTCCTGTTCTGAAGATAGATAGCCCTACTTGTCATTGGCAACACTATTGCTACTATTAGAAAAAGCAGTCTAATGGTGAAGCCAACACTAAAAGTAATAGGGAGGAAATATCAGAAGCATGTAGACCCTTTAAAAACATTTTTAATATGCTGACTATATCTCCATAGCAGCCCTCCTCCTATTACATGAGGTCATGAATTTTTTTTAATTTTTTAATATTTGTTTTTTTTTTTTAGTTTTTGGCGGACACAACATCTTTGTTTGTATGTGGTGCTTAGGATCGAACCCGGTGCACACATGCCAGGCGAGCGAGCTACCGCTTGAGCCACATCCCCAGCTCATGAATTTTGTTACCGAGAAAATTTAAGTCAAAGTTTTGTTACCTGTAGCCCAAAGCATCCTAAATACAACAATATGAGCAATTATAAATGTAATTGTGGAAGTGGGACACATTTAGTACCTTAGAGTCTGTGATATTTGCCAAATTCTTTGGTCTCATCTTGATCTCCCTGGCTTCAAGTTGCATGAGCAGTTTTTTATAATAGAGTTCCAAATCATCTCGAAGTTTTGTTAAAACCTCTTCCAGTGATGCTGTGACTTTTTTTGTTTCCAAGTATTTTTTCTTCCAACCATCAAAAGCTACAAAAAACAAACAAAAAACACACAAAGATTGAGTATGGTTAAAGGGTTAAACTTTTCAATGTAGAAAGAACCCTAGCCTTAATGTCAACTTAAATTATTTTCCTCCTCTTCTCCATCTCTTATATGCTTAGTACATTAGAGCTAAGGGAGAAATGTTTATTGGATAATAGAAGAAAGTACCTACAAGTACAATAAAATAATGACAGATCTAGAAACTACAAACAAGTTCTCCTTTAAACATTGTTTCTTAAAAATACTATATTCATTTCTATACCAAAATATATAAATTTATTTTAATTATTTGTTTTTATAATCTTATTTGAAATGTTATTTATATAATTAAAACAATAAAGTAAAGGACATATTTAAAAATTAAAAAAAAATTTTTTCAGCCCCCACAATGACTTATGTTTTGTGTAAATAGCTGATTTGGATTTTTTTATTTATTAAAATTATTCCAAATATTTGTCTAAAATTCTATAGGACAGAGAGAAAATCAGAAACTAAACACTACCAGCTTAGAAAATCACCTTGACACCAATGTGAGACTAAATACAAACTTAAGAAGATCACAACCAGTATACTAGTGTACCAGAATATTCATATGCTTGTTTCTTTTATATGAGCATCAAAATGAAAATTCCAAATTAAAAAGTTCTACATTATAAGGCAATTTGATGACAGTTATATAGATGTTTGAAACTTTGCCTCTAGATTTTAGCTGTTTTTCTCCATGCCCTGCTATCCAATTTGTCAGCAAGTTCTACTGGCACTACTGCCAAAATATTTCCAACATCTGGGATATTCCACATTCTTCAATGCTACATCTCTACTCAAAACTCTATCTTTTGTCAAGAAAGCTGCATTGTCTTCCTAATAGGTATTTCTCTGCTTTCTCTTTCATTCTTGCCCCCTAAAGGCTTTGTTATATAGCAGTCATTTTATTTATTTTTTGCACTGCTAAGTCTTGAACCCATGGTCTTGCTTTCTACCATTGAGCGAGATCTTCAGCCCCTAAAATATATATTTTTAAATCATGTAAATCCCTAGCTTAAAATTCACCAATGGTTTCCCACCTTACTTGGAATAAATTCCAAACTCTGAATTGGCCTGTCTGCTCATTGCTGAACTTTCTGATTTTTCTTTCCCTCTACATTCTTCCTTATTTATCATGCTACACCCACACTGGCCTTATTTTAGAACCTTGATATCATGAGGTTATTCTTATCTCTGGACCTTGATATTCAGTGTTCATTCAATTCATCTTGTTTTCCTCCTATTTCTTTATATGCCTGCATATTTATTACTCAAATACTAATGATATCTCCTCAGAGATGCCCTCCCTGAAAATGTAACTAAAACATCTTTACCATGCCACATCACTCTTTACTATGCTCTTTTTAATTGACTTTTCAAGTCTGACCAGTAACTGATATTATCTTAATTATTTGCTTATTGTCTTTTTCCTACCATTTGGAATCAAGTTCCTTAAGAGCAGGGCCATGTCTGTTTTGTTCACTGTTATATCTTCAATGTTTAAGCCAATGTCAGGCACACAGTAGGTTCGCTGAATATTTGATGGTTTATATACCCTTTTATCTTGAAACATTACTCTTGAAGAAGAAACCAACTGATCTTCCCATTTTATAGAAAGAATGAGAGGCACAAAGAGGAGAAATAATTTGCCTAAGTGAAAGATTGATCTTATATTAGAATTCAGGTCCTGTGATTTCTAGTCCGTTGTTCAAAACTGTCTGATAAAATCACTCTTAACAACAGTACAAGACTGAGTCACTGCCACCACTTCCAGGATAACAACTTAACATTATGAGGCAGTTCGGAAATATCTCCTGACATTGTCAATAATCTTTAGCTAGTTCTGGTATTGAAACAACAATTTTGCTGTAAATTGAGAATCTTAAAACCAATTGTTTCATATATGACTTTTATTCTAATAATTCTCAAAAACAACTAAGAATGCAGGCCTCTCAAATGATTTCACATCTCTCAAACCATTATTCTAAACATTCTTCACTTGGGTACATTTTTTTCCATTTCTACTGGTCCTAAGGACACTGTTTCTAATTCTTCTGCAAGAAATCTACTTATATTCCCCAACTGCTCTCATTCATTTACTCTAGCAAGGCAGAGTGGCTCACATACCCCTAAATTAAGCACCTAGATAAGTTCAAAGGACTCAGTATGGCTCAGAGAGTAAGCGACATCTAAGTTGATATTGAATAATTAATAAGAAATACCCAGAAAAACTGGGAAGAAGACAGTAGGAGAAAAAGATAGGAAAAAAAAAAAAGAAGTGAATGGCAGAGGAAAAAGTATGCCTGAAAGCCTGGAGCTAAGAAACACTTCAGGTCCTAACATCCCTAGAAGTTCTCGGAAGCTTCCATTGATTTCTTCCATCTGATTTAGGTGTTCTTTCTTTGTATTTCTATCTACAGAACTCTGTAATTCATTTATCAGGAATGTATAATCAATGTTTAACTTATCATTCCCCACTGGATCATGAGACCCAAAATGGTAGGGACAAGATAGTACGTGCCTATTAGTGTCTCCTCAGTCCCTAGAACAGTGGCTAGACTCAGTGGGCACTTAATAAATACTTATTTAATAAATCAATGGAAGAATGAATAAATAAATGAACTTCAGTTATAAAAAATTTACAAAGCTCTATAAATCATTTTGTATGAGTTAAAAAATTTTGTTTTCTATATTGAAAGCATCTCAGATGTACCACTTTAAACTATATTAGCAAAACAGTAATTTTTTTTCTTTTTAAAAAATTTATTAGTTCATTTTAATATTATTATATATTACAGTTAATTTTGACATAATTATACAAACATGTAATATAAGTTGCTCTAATTCAGTCCCCAGGACTTCCCTTCCCTAAAACAGTAAATATTAACTCTATTATTTATCCTGAAAGTATTAATTCTTTAAGGCTTGTTTTCTTTATAGTGACAAAATCTAAATAATAAACTTTACCATGATATCGTTTCCCTTTGCTTTGATCAAACAGCTTTTCAACTTTTTTTATTAGTTCATCTCTAATTCTTTCCAGATATCTTCTTTCTTCCTTTACTTGTTTCATTTGCTCAATAATCTTCTCTCCTAAAGAAATGTAATCCATAGTCATCAATGCCAAAAAGCTAAGATGGTTCATGTCATAAAATATGGAGTCTAAAACAGCAAGAATAAATTTTACCCAAAACTCTTTTGTTTTTCTTGCTGCCATTTACCCTTCTGGAGAGTGTAAAAAATCTTTTTGATTTTTATAAGAGTGGATTTATAAAACAATGGCTCTCTTTTGCATTTATATGCATGTATTTGTAGAAATTAGGTAAAGCTCAAATAGTTATATTTTTTGGTCTAATTCTTTTGGTAAATTTATCTTGGGCCCAAAGTTATTTTATGTGGAAAAATATATTTTAGAGTTTAATTAGTGACTAAAATACAAAATTTATATAATTTCACATTTATTGTAGTAAAACATACTTAATAAAATTTACTATTTGAACCATTTTAGGTGTTCATATCAGTGACATTAAGTACATGTATCCCCACTGTTTGTAACCATCACCATTGTCCATCTCCATAACTCTTAACCTTCACAAACTGAAACTCTGTACCCATGAAACAACTATTTAACTTTACTTCACAGAATCATCTATACTTGTGATGTCACAGTACATACTCTCGATCTTTAACAGAGGTATATCAGGTATTCCTGAAGAAAGAACAGGTTGACAAGGAAAATCAGTAAGGTCTGGTAGGGTGATTCGATCCTTTTCACCTGTCTGTAAGCAAACATGAAAGTCAATAAAATCTTGTAGGGTATACATTCTTTTTCCATTTGTCTATAAGTACTATGTAATGCATACCAGCAATACTTTTTTATTATTAGTTTTTCAAAACATTACAAAGCTCTTGACATATCATATTTCATACATTTGATTCAAGTGGGTTATGAACTCCCATTTACCCCGCATACAGACTGCAGAATCACATCGGTTACACATCCACGTTTTTACATACTGCCATACCAGTGTCTGTTGTATTTTGCTGCCTTTCAATACCTGTTTTTTAATACAATGATGAACTCCCAGATTTTCACTCAGGCTCCAGTCTCTCCATTCCATTATTATACAAACATTATGTACAGACATTCAAACAAAAAATATATATTTTTAAAAAGAATCCATTATTTTTCTTTCCAAACATGACTTCTTTCCAAGATTTCTGGCCTCAGTTACTTGACATAACTTAGGTTTTGTGAGGTGGCTATTGATTTTTTTTCATCTTGAGTCAATTTTGATATTTGCTTCGAAAAATTAGTGAGTCTGTCACATTTTTAAATGTTAGTATAGAATTTTACATTTTATTCTCATATACTTATCTCTTTTGTGTTTTTACTTATATTGATTTCATCTTTCCTAATTTTTGTGATTCTACTTTTTAATAAGCTGCCTCAAGCTATTCCATATTGACGTTTCTCCCACTACTACTTTATAGATCTTGATTTTGTTTCAATTTTGCTAGATTTTTAATTTTTAAAATTAAAAATTTTAATTTTTTTTCTACTTTTAACTTCAAGATCTAACTCCTTTTTGTTTTATTAAGTTATAGAATATAGTTCCCATAGGATAAAGGAAACTACCTAAATTAGAATTTCTCTATACATATTTCCAACTACCCTAAGGAAAGCAAATGAAACCAACCACAACTTATGCCTACAGCATGGAATTCAGAATCCTTCAATTTACACGTACTTGGGGAAATAGGACTCTAAACCAGAGTGTGGGCAGGAGCTCACAGATGAGCAGAGTCAGATGTAGATTTTCTATAGGGAGTACTACACATAGATAACATAGAAAATATCAGGAAGGAAAGACCCCACTGAAGCAGAGAAGTACTAAGAACAAGGAGATGACCTATAGATCACAGTACTTTCTATGAGGGCCCAAAAGAAAGGGCCTAAAAAATGTAGGAGACCAGAGGTAATAATCATGGGAAGACAGTTTCTGAGAGAGAGGAAAAAGCTTTGGATGGGAGAGGTGTCTCTTAAGGGGTTACTAGATAAGAGAAAATAAGAAAATGTCCAAGATAAACTCTCCATTGATAAGCTAGTATGAAAGAATAAAAAACAATAACAAAAATCAAAACCAGACCCCTTCCTCAAAAGGCAATATTTACAAAAAGGAAAGAATTGCATTTCACTATAACAACAGAAGAGGGTGCTCCTGATCTAAGAAACTAAATAGATCATAACTTCCTAAGAATACCTGTTAGTATTCTAACAGAAAAATCAAGTAAATCAATAAACATGAGCCATCCACAAAATAATCTAGGATCCAGAGAGTTACTTATGAAGGAAACCTAAAAATTGAGGGTTGAAATCAAAACAAAAACAACCTGGAAGAAGAGAAAAAATTGACATTATCAATGTATATTAAATATAATTAATCAAGCATTTGCAGATATCAGTAAACACCATCAATTTTTTTTTTAAAGAGGGGCTGTGCAATTCAGTGGAAGAGTGCTTGCCTGGCGTGTGTGAGGCACTGGGTTTGATCCTCAGCACCATATAAAAATAAATAAGATAAAGGTTTTGTGTGTGTCTACAACTAAAAAAAAAGTTTTTAAATTTTAAAAAGAGAATGAAAACAACAGGAGAGGTGAGGAGATTAGACTGTAAGGATAGTACAAAATATCATATTCTTAAAGTGGAAACAACACAACTAAAAATAAATACAAAGGAAGGAAAGAAGGTAAAAGTGGAGCAAGTCTTTTATTACCCCAAATACAGTAAGCAGGATTTAGAGCATAATTTTAGAGGTAATAAGTCAAAAGAAAAAGCATACATTTTTAAAAAGAAAAAATGAAATACCAAGAATACCAGTATAAAGGTAAACATTACAGTAAAAATTCAAAACTTCCTAAATGCCAGAAGGGAAAATAAAAAAGCAAACATGACACAATAACTATAATCTAAACAAAATGACAATCGAATGTATGAAATATGATATGTCAAGAGTTTGTAATGTTTTGAATAACCAATAAAAAAATAAAAGAAAAATAAAACAAAATGACATATCTAAGACCAAACATATCAGTCCTATTAATAATTTAAATGGATATAACTCATCTAAATAAAGATTTTTAGATGGTTCACAAAATAAAATCCAACTTTATATACAAGAGAGACACCCAAAACAAAGTGATTCAGAAAGGCTGAAATAAAGAGGAGGGTGAGGAATGAGAATATAGCAAATAAATGCAAAAAGAAAGCAGATAATCTCAATATTCAATAAATAATAATTCAGGCCAAAACCACATTACTGATATATTATTTCATAATGAAAAGTAATAATACATACAAATATATTTTTAGAAATCACAAGAAATGCAAGGATATTTAGTCGTGGTACTTAAAGGAGAATCTAATATATTGCTCTCAGTCTAAGAGAGAGAATGTAGAAAAAATAAGTAAGAATGTCAAATATCAGCAAAGTAGAACACAGACAAGCCACAAAGTAGGAGAGGAGATATTTATAAAACAGGTAAGTAGCAAAGGACTATCTTTTAGAGTATATTTAAAATTCCTACAATATATTTAAAACTGCCTGTCTCCTAAATAGCAGAGAACCCAATAGAAATACTTGATAGCTCATTAAATTAAAGTTATCAAAATGGGGGTCAGTAAAATACAAAAAGATGATCAAATTCATAGATAACCAGAGAAATGTAAACCACAGTGAAATAGAATTAAGTGCCCACCAGATTTCCTGTAATTTTAAAGTGTGAAGACAGCATGTGTTATTGAAGATGTAGAGAAACAGAAAATCTCTTGGATTCCCAGTCAGAGTGTAAATTTGTACAATTTTGGAACAAAATTTGGCATGATTTAATTGCTATAGATAGGCTTTTCCCAAAATTCTAGACATATATATATTCCTCTCTTGTCTGTACTGTTGATAATAGGTTTAAGTTGGAAACAATGCAAACATTCATCAGCAATAGAATTATTAACTGATGGCATGCCTTTGCTCCAAAATCTAAGGGATCTGAGCTGTGATTGTCCTACTGGGATTTGTACAGACATTCTTTTGTGTATCTATCTAGTATTATTGAATTGAACATTAAAACACAAGTGGCAACATTGCTTGCAGGGTCTCTTGGATCACCATGCAAGTTTTTGTCTTGAGTACTCTCAGTTTGCTACTACTCAGTCCTATTCAGTCTTCAAAATTAGAGAAGGAGGAGGACGATGAGGGGGAGGGGAAGGGGAGGGGAGGGGTGGGGGAGGGGGAGAGAGGGGCAGGGGGAGGGTTTAGAGCAGCATATCCGAATGCTCCAAATTTCTCTCCAAATTCTGAAAGTGATTATCAAGTGTTTTGTCTCATTGTCAATGGTTCCTGGGACAAAGTACAAAAACCTGCTTTTACTTTAAAGGAGATAGCTCAACAAGTCTCTACTCATGGACATCTAGAAACTTCAAAACATTGGTAAGATCATGAATTTTTTTCCACATTTTTTATTGGTGTATTATAGTTGTATCTAATGGTGAGATTTGTTGTTACACATTCACACATGTACACAATATAACAATGTAATCTGGCCAATACCATTCTCCAGTATTTGTCCTTTCCCTGGTCTCTTCCCTCTCCCTGGCCCCTCTATTCTCTACTGATCTTCTTTCAATTTTCATGAGATTCTCCCCCACCACCTTTCTTTTCCTTTTTCCTTTCTAACTTCCACAGATTAAAGAAAACATAGAACCCCTGACCTTCTGATTTTGGCTTATTTAACTTAACATAGTGGTCTTATGTTCTCCATTTTCCTGCAAATGATATTATTTTATTCTTCTTATGGATGAATAAAACTCCAGTGTGTATATATACCACATTTTCTTTTATCTATTCATACATTGATGGATGATACCTAGGCTGGTTCCATAGTTTGGCTATTGTGAATTATGCTACTATAAACACGAGTATGCATGTATCCCTATAGTATGATGACTTTTAATTCTTTAGGATAAATACCATATGGTGGTTCCATGCCTAATCTTTTGAGGAAACTTCATACTGATTTCCACAGTGGTTGTACTAATTTACAGTTCCACCAACAATGTAAAGTGTTCCTCTTTCTCCATTTCCTCGATAGCATTTATACTTTTTGTATTTTTGATGGCTGCCATTCCTATTGGAGGGAGGTAAAATCATAATGTAATATTGATTTGCATTTTCCCAATTGATAATGACATTGAACATTTTTTCATATATTTGTTGGCCATTTGTATTTGTTTTTTGGAGAAATGTCTGTTTAACTCACTTGCCCATTTATTTATTGGATTATTTGTTTTGTTGATGTTAAGTTTTTGGAGTTCTTCATATATTCTGAATATTAATCCTCAGAGTCAAAAGAGTAACTAGCAAAGATTTTTCCCATTCTGTAGGTTCTCTATTCACATTCTTTTGCTGTGAAGAAGCTTTTAAGTTTGATGCTATCCCATTTATTAACTCTTGCCAATATTTCCTGAGTTTTAGGGATCTTATTGAAAAAGTTGTTCCTATGCCTATATGTTGGAATGTTGACCCTATATTTTCTTCTAGAAGTTGCAGAGTTTCTTTTATAACTCCTAGGTCTTTGATCTATTTTCAATTGATTTTTGTGCCAAGTGAGAGATAAGGGTCTGGTCTCATTCTTCCACATATGGATAACCAGTTCTCCAGGTACCATTTGTTTAAAAAGCTGTCTTTTCTCCAATGTATGATTTTGGCATCTTTGTCAAGGACTGTAGATGTGTGGTATGTTTGGGTCTTCTATCCTATACCATTGCTCTCTGTATCTGTTTTATGCCAGTGCCATTTAGTTTTTGTTACTATAGCTCTGTAGTATAATATGAGGTCAAGTATTGTGATGCCTTCAGCATTACCTTTTTAGGTTATAATTGCTTTGGTTATTCTGGGTCTTTTATTCTTCCAAATGAATTTTAGGACTGTTTTTTTTCCTAGTTCTGTGAGGGATGTCATTGATATCTTGATGGGGATTGTACTGAATCTGTATATTGCTTTTGGTAATATAGCCATGAATATATTCTGCCTATCCATGAACATGGGAGGTCTTTCCATCTTGTGTAGTCTTCAGTTTAATTTTCAGTGTTCAGTAGTTTTCATCGTAGAGATCTTTACCTCCTTGGTTAGGTTAATTTCTAGGTTTTTTTTTTTTGTTGTTGTTGTTTATGTATGTGTGTTGAGGCTATTGTGAATGGGATTGTTTTCCTGATTTCTGTGTCAGCAGACTCATTATTGGTATATAGGAAAGCTACTGATTTTTGTATGTCAATTTTGTAACATGCTACTTTGCTGAATGTGTTGACTAGCTCTAGCAGTCTTTTGGTGGCACCTTTGGGATCTTCTAAGTATAGGATCATACCGTTTCCAATATGAGTTAATATTGGAAACGATATGAGTTCTTCCTTTCCTATTTTTATCCCTTTTATTTCCTTCTCTTGTATAATTGTTCTGGTTAGAATTTCTAGTACTATATTAAATAGGAGTGGTGAGAATGAACTTGTTCCAGGTTTTAAAGCAAATACTTTCAGTTTTTTCCTATTCACTATGATGTTGGCTTTGGGTTTTTCATATATAGCCTTTATGATATTGATATAGGTTCCTTCTATCCCTAGTTTCTTCAGCGTTTTTATTATGAAGTGGTGCTGAATTTTGTTAAAAGCTTTCTCTGCATCTGAGATAACTAAATGATTTTTGTCCTTAATTCTATTTATGTGATGAATTACACTTACTGATTTGTGTATGTATGTTCAACCATCTTTGTATTCCTGGGATAAAATTAACTTAGTTATGATGTACAATCTTCTTAATAAAGTGCTTAATTCATTTAAGGTCATAAGGGATACTGGTCTATAGTTTTCTTTCCTTTATGTGTCCTTACCTGATTTTGTTATCAGTGTGATACTTGCTTCATAGAATGAATTTGAAAGTGTTTCATCCCTTTCTATTTCATGGAATAATTTGAGAAGCATTGTCTTCTTTAAAGTTCTGGTAGACTTTAGCTGAGAATCCATCTGGTCCTGGGTTTTTCTTTTTTGGAAGATAGTGCTTCTATTTTATTGCTAGTTATTGGTATGTTTAGATTTTTTCTATTTCCTCTTGATTCAGTTTTGGTAGGTCATATGTGTTTAAAAATGTATCCATTTCGTCTAGGTTTTCCAATTTACTGGAGTATAAGTTTTCAAAATAGTCCATAATGATCCTCTGGATTTCTGTGATGTCTGTGACGATTTCTCAATCAATGCTGGCTATGATCTTACAGGCTTGACAACAACAAGCTGCAGCATGACCTCCTAAAATGGTTCCTGCTAATCTCCACTGGCTAGTTGAGAAATATAGAGCACTTTTCAAACACCAGTTTGTTGTGCAGTCTGGATCAGCTAAATTTAGGATGCTTTTCTGATCTATAGGTTTCTGTGCTAATTTTTTCTGTTACATTTTTCTCAGTGTGTTATCTTTTCATTCTGTGGTAAACTAGCACCACCACCACTGCTGCTGCCATTGCTACTGCAGCATCTGGCTTGGCTCCAGTGTAGTCATTCTTGTTTTTTTGTTTGTTTGTTTTTTGTTTTGTTTTGTTTTTGTTGTTCAATTCACCTGAATTTATCAGTCTCTAAGAAACTCTTGACTGTTCGGTAATGAATTTTAGTGAAATCCCTCTTTCACTCACCTCTCTGAGAATTCTCCCATTGCTTGAATCCTGAGCACAGAGCAACTGGAAATGTAACTTTCCTCTAATCTGCTATCTTTTGTCCTTCAAGCTCCTGAATTTTCTAGAGGCTTATATCCACCCTCTAATAAACATTGTCTCACCTAAGATATATAGAGTATTTTTCATTACTTCCTGCTTACCAGGTCCAAAGGGGATCAATTCCTTTTGATTACACAGATAAAGAACTTACTGATGCACTTGCCCATTGAATTCTGAGGAACACCATGATCAATTAGTATTAAGGATACCTTGCATCTTTATTGTTAAGGATTTCTCAAACATCCTTATAATCAGCTTTTTATTGTAAAGTAAAATGGTATAAATTAGCCACTCAAATCCTGTGATCTCTAAGGAAACCAAGGAATACATTCCTGTCTTCATTTCAGTCCACATAAAACTGTCATTATAGGGTTTTGTTAAGAATGCTAGGCTTGCTATTCCAATATATTCCTTACCATTTGATTAAATGGATGAAGGGGTCTATGAAAACCAGTTGCTATCTCCTGTCATCTTTGCATTTCTTGCTCTCATTTTTCCAAGAAATTTCTAGCATTCTAAATTTATTTAGCTTAGTTATCATATAGTCCAGGTTCTTGTCAACCTGTTTGTCAATTTAGCAAAATATTTTTTACCACTCACAACTGCTTAAGCTAGCACATTAAATTCAGAATCTCTGATAAGTATACCCATACTTTTAAAATTGCATCAATCAGTAGCTATAGTCCTTCATTTCTGGTCTTAATTTATTCCCAGTAATATTCTAAATTTCTACTAGCACAAATTAGCAAAATTTGTAATTATTTTGTAATAACAAGTTCGAGATTCTCATTTTCAAGAGTTTGTTTCTCATATTTCACTTTCTATATCAAATACTGAATCAGTTCAGCACAAGTTTAAGCAGGAAGGAATTTTATAAAGGAAATTAAGTGCAACAGAAAGACTGAAGGAGCAGGTTCTAGGTTTGCTCCCCTGGAATGTCTTTTCCATTACTGAAATTACTATCTTTGAGGCCATCACTAGAACTAGGCAGAAAGCAAGAAGCCAATTCATATGGAAGTATTATGCTATATGATAACAAAAAACTACTATAAAGCCTCTGTAATGAAGGTGGTGTAGTACTGGTGTAAGACAGAAAAAAGATCACTGAACAGAAAAGGAGACCAGAAATTGTCTAAGACCTTATTTATGGTCAGAGAATATCAACAAATCATGGAGAAGAACTGGATATCTGAGGAAAAACTGAACCTCAACTCCAACTTCACTCTGTACATTGAGATGTCGTGGTTCTCTTCAAATTTCTCCTATTTTTGCAAGGACAAATTATCACAGGTTGCAAAAGAAAGGAGGTATTGATGGTTTGAAGAGAAGTACGATATATGGTTACACTGACTCTGAACCATGCACAGCCAGAGGAATGAGAAGTTGTGCTCCATTTGTGTACTATGTGTCAAAATACATTCTACTGTAAAATTAATTAATATAAAGAAATTTTAAAAAGAGAGAAGATATGGCAGAGTTGTTTAGAAGAGTAGCAATGGATCAGGAATACATAGTGTATGGCAGAATTAAAGACTCATTTGAGGTTTGTTGTTTTGTAAACTAGTGTTGGAGTTTTGCTGAATGAGTAGGAAAGACTTGTAACCATGGAAAAGTTAATGTAATCTGTAATTTAGTTTGTTGATCTGAAAGGTAGATAACAGAACCTTCTTAAAAAGTTGTTCAATTAAATGGACTAACATATGAAAAGCATTTAGAACAGTGGTTAGCTCAATAAATGTTATATAATTAGTTTTTGCTAGATTGTTATTATTATTTAGAGTTATTATAAAAAGATGAATTCTAGAGCCAGCCTAGACCCTGACACCTCTAATCCCCTTTCCAATATTTACTAGCTGAACTTATGATTTGAGCAAGCCACTGAATCTCTCTGTGCCTCAGTTTCCTCATCTGTAAAATGGAGATGATAATCATGACCTGGCTCATAGGGTGTTTTGGGGATTAAATGAATCAAAATGTGTAAAACACTTAGTGACAGTTAGTTGGGACTCATTGTTAACTATTATTAAAACTAGTATTTTTAGCAGCTAAATTAATCCTACAAATATTTTCAAAATTTTCCTGTTTCTTCATTTCTAGAGAATGAGCTGGTGATGTGGAACAGCATTTGTTAACTCCTTTAAACTATTACTATTCAAATTAGATAACATATCCAAGACCATAGAGCTAGTAACTGGTACTAACCACCTACTACTGTACTTCCTAGAAACACACTAGAGAAATCTGTTCTAAAGAGCTGAATTAATCAAAGACAGGTATCAACATATTATATTACAATTTAGCTACTGAAGTTGCCAGTTAAGTAAAGGTCAGTGTACCTTAAAAGTAGTAATAACATTTGAGATGAAAATCCAAAAAGTCTTTGGTGGATAACCTAATTTATCCTCTCTCTCATTCAGGCATAAAAGCAAAAGCAAAAGCTGGACTATCAGTGACAGTATTGATATTAGAAAAATAGATGTTTTCTGGTATTACAATCAGAAAACTTAAATTTTATCTTAATCTTCAGTATAATTTCAATTTCTATATGTATAAATATTATGATATAATGCTGAAGTTAAATCAAAATTTTAAAATCATACCTGACTGTCCTGTCTTCTACTGTTGGTTGTATCTTCTTCATTTTTCCAAAGAAACTGACTTAAAAGGACAGATTTGAAAGTCATATTAAAATATAATTCCATGAATATTAACTTTCATATTCACATATGAATATTTTACATGTTTTATTTGGTGTTTATAAACCAAAATATAACATTAAAAATTTTAAATTAGCCTGAAAACTGGGTGGGAGGTGTGCTTCTGTAGTCCCAGTTACTTGGGAGGTTGAGGTAGGAGGATCACTTAAGCCCAGGAGTTTAGTACCAGCCGGGGAAACATATTGAAATTCCATCACTTTAAAACAACAAAGCCTGTCACAATTTCTAGACTGTGGAACCAACCCAGATGCCCTTCAATAGATGAATGGATAAAAAAATGTGGCATTTATACACCATGGAATATTACGCAGCACTAAAAAATGACAAAATCATGGATTTTGCAGGGAAATGGATGGCACTAGAGCAGATTATGCTTAGTGAAGCTAGCCAATCCCTAAAAAACAAATACCAAATGTCTTCTTTGATATAATGAGAACAACCAAGATCAGAGCAGGGAGGAAGAGCAGGAAGAAAAGATCAACATTAAACAGATACACTAGGTGGGAGGGAAAGGGAGAGAAAAGGGAAATTGCATGGTAATGGAGGGAGACCCTCATTGTTATACAAAATCACACATAAGAGGTTGCGAGGGGAACGGGTAAATAAACAAGGAGAGAAATGAAATACAGTAGATGGCGTAGAGAGAGAAGATGGGAGGGGAGGGGAGGGGGGATAGTAGAGGATAGGAAAGGTAGCAGAATACAACAGTTACTAATAGGGCATTATGTAAAAATGTGGAGTGTAACAGATGTGATTCTGCAATCTGTATTTGGGGTAAAAATGGGAGTTCATAACCAACTTGAATCTAATGTATGAAACATGATATGTCAAGAGCTTTGTAATGTTTTGAACAACCAATAAAAAATAAAATAAAATAAAGATATTGTATCCACCTTAAAACTAAAAAAAAATAAATATTTTTTAAAAAGAATTCAACAACAATAACTAATAATAAAATAGAACAATTATAAAAAAATAAATAAATAAAACAACAAAGCCTGGAATCATTATCATATTTTCTCTCAAACTCTTAATGATTAACATAAACTACATTTAGTATGAGTTAATAAAATCATATTTCATTATACCATAGCTAAATTCAAATTATAGTCCAATGTCTCTGACAAAGTAAAGTAACTGGAAATTTTAGAAATATATTTTTATAGTTTGTGAATAAAACCCTCACCAAAATTTCAAAAGACTAAAAGCAAAACTGTTATCTAAGTACTCTAATTTTTACTGAAATGATGGCCATGTAAAACTCAAATATACTGATTAGTTTATCTGTAGCCAAGAATTTAAGAGAAGTAGAAGAATTAGTCCTAAACAAAGGTAAAACAAAGAAATTTTTCTGTCATCAATTGTCCCTGATGACAAAAAGACCACAACATCAATAAACTTAATAAATCATCCCTCATTATATTGAAGAGGAACATTCATATATAACAATAAATATGAGAATCAAGGTAATTATAATTAAAGATCAATAATTTCAATCATATCTTTGTTCCAATTAACAGTAGTCTGGACATCACATTCTTTTTCTTATAGTTTAGATTATAACATGTGAAATCAGCATCTGTACTAATCACCTTTTTTTGTTGGTAAAATAATCATTTGAATTTTCCAATGATCCTGGTAACTCAGAATTTCCAATGTGATATTTTACAATCGGGCTTTCTTTAGGAGTGGCTATTTCCTCAGCTGATGTTGATGTGCATGCATGATAAAAAAAAGTTCAGAATATTCATAAAATACTAAAATAAAATTTTCTATGTATATATTACAATCATGTCCTATATTTCATATTCCTCATGAACTTTACTATATAGATAAAAGGTAACAATTTACAAAGTGATTTTCATGAAACATTACTTTATGTGAAAAGAAAATTCTTTGGTCAGCTCAGTTTGGAAGACAATGAATTAAACAATACTAAACAGGCATACAACTCCCTTATACACACACACAAGCAACTGTATTGCAGAAGTTCTCTATGAGCAACATGATTCTGAGAGAGGAAGTAAAGTGGGCTCTACCCAAACTTTGTCTTCAAGATACTTTTAACCATTTGTATTTCTATAGAAAGGCAAATTAAAACTACACTGAGATTCCATCTCACTCCAGTCAGAATGGCAATTATCATGAACACAAGTAACAATAAATGATGGTAAGGATGTGAGGGAAAAGATTCACTCATAAATTGCTGGTAGGACTGCAAATTGGTGCAACCACTGTAGAAAGCAACATGGAGATTCCTCAGGAAACTTGGAATGGAATCACCATTTATCCCACTCTTCAGCCTATACTGAAAGGACTTAAAATAAGCATACTACAGGGATGCAGCCACATCAATGTTTATAGCACCTCAATTCACAATAGCAAAGCTATGGAACCAGCCTCATTGCCCTTCAACAGATGAATGTATAAAGAAAATATGATATACATATACAATGAGATATTATTCAGCCATAAAGAAGAATGAAATTGTGGCATTTGCCTGTAATTGGATGAAACTGGAGACCATCATGCTAAGTGAAATAAGCCAATACCAAAAAACCAAATGCCAAACGTTCTCTCTAGTATGTGGATGCTAACCCACAACAAGGGAAAGTAGGGAGGGGAAGAATATAAGTTCACTGTATTAGACAAAGGGGAATGAAGGGAAGGAAGAGGGGATGGGAATAGAAATGACAGTAGAATGAACTGGTTTTAAGTTTCTTTTGTTCAGATGTGAATACATGACAAGTATAACTCCACATTATGTATACCCACAAGAATGGGACTCTAACTGGAATAGGTTGTACTCCACGTATGTATCATAGGTCAAAATACACTCTACTGTCATGTATTTCTTAAAAAAAAAAAAAGACACCTTTTACCAAAAGCATCTTTTGAAATAGTCTTCTGAGGAACTCTTTTCCTGGAAAATGTTTGTATAAATAAAGAGCATAAAATATCACATAAATTTTCATTTATAGAATCTCCCTTCATTTCAATAGCATTTTCCATTTGAGTTGTTTTTAAATCATTAACATTAATGTACCACATGATCTATACATTAACATAAGATCCATGAACTTAGCAGCATTCATGTAGATTTCCATCCCCCCAGAAATAAATTTTTTAATTTAGGAAAAAATGTCAAATTAATATTTGAGAAGTCATTTTGCAAAGGTTGTCAAACTATTTTGCAACCTGAAGCCCACATTCGTTTAATTCAGTTTGACCACTATCATTTATTTCCTAGCAGGCATTGCCAAATTATTTAGTCTAATGAACAGAATTTTTTATAAAAGATTTATTCAATGCTAAATAAATAAAAAATGGATATACCTACCACTCTCTCTCCATGCCCCATCAAAATAAACAATGATACAAAACTCAATAGATATCAAGGTACATTTTGGTAAGAGTATAGGACATGTATCTGTTGATCTTTGTAACAGTAAAAGCAAAATGAAGACAACCCCAATCAAGATTTGAATAAAATTAAAGTACTATATATATATATATATATATATATATATATATATATATATATATATATATAAAATCATACTGCTGAAAATCAAAGTAAAATCTTAAAGACAGCAGAGGGAAAAAAAGAAATAAAAATAAAAACAAAGTAGACTTATCATCTGAAATTATGCAAGCCAGAAGATTTATAGAGATATTTTTAAATACCTAAAAAATAGTAAACAAATCTAAAGAAATTATTTAGAATGTGGAGCACAGAAACAAGGAGATATAAAATGTCTGATATAATGGCAAGATTATGGTTCAATAGGAAGTTTAGGACTTGATGATGTTTCAAACTTGGCACTTTCTTTAATCTTAGGCACACTAATATTTACTGTTTATTGATGCCAGTGAGATACTCAGTGAGAATCTTTACCTTCTTCTTTGTCTGAACACGTCATTTAAAGGCTCAAGAAAATGATATCTGGGAAACAAATATCCGAAGTAGAATCCCAGTATTCCTGAACAGAGTATATGGTCAAGTGGCTATTGAAGTGGGCAATTACTCTCCATAAAGCTTTGAGTGGTATTTTAATTTACACTGTGGTCCTGAATTATGTACTAAGATACTGAGGTACAACCACTTTGGAAAACACATGGACTTAAAATAACCTCTTTGTTGTTCCCATTTTAATTGAAATCACCTTCTTCCTGATTCGTGTTAATAAGGTCTTTCAAAGTGTTTTCTAAGAAATTGGGATCCTTTCCAAGTTCTTCCTTTGACAAAGTTTCACTAACTGGTCTATGGATTGTTCCATCAATTTCAGCAATATCACTATTAGTCTGCTGCCCATCTAAAGTAACTGATGATGATGCTGAATAAACATTTCCTAAATGGTCCATTACAGGAAGCAAATATAATTCTGGTTGAAGAGCCTAAAACATATAGGAAATTTTAAAAATTAGTTTATAATTAAAAAAACAATTAAAATTAGCATCAGTTTAAAATGTCACATTACATACGTATGGAGGAGCAAATGATTTGAGTTTCAGTTCTGGTTCTTGCTTTTCTTTCACCTAGAAACAAATAGATGAGAAAAAAATAAGAGCTTTTGTGAAATTTTCCAATTATTTTTACCTCCACTTTTTTTTGTAAAAGGCATATATCTGTATGATATAAATCAAATTTAAAAACTAATAGCTATGGCTATATTTTAGAAAAATGTAGAATTCTCTTTCTACTCACTGCACACCCAACATAATAGAAATTCTATGTCACTTAATAAGAATAATTATGGCTATCTTACATGGAGTCACTTTGTGCCAGGCACTGTTTTATGTTATTGCATATGTTAGCTCATGTGATAGGCACTAACATTACTTATAGTTAACAGAGGAGACTGAAGCAAAAAGAAATTAAGTAACTTGCCCAAGATTTTATAAACAGAAGTTTCCAAGTTAGGATTCAAAACCTGGTAATCACTCCAGAGTCCAATTTTGTAGACTTATTTCCCATATAGTCTACCCCTAGAGTTTGCTTTCAATTTATTTATTTTAGCAGATATTGAAGATATACCACATGTCAGGTGTTCTACTTGGTGAGGATACAATGATAAATAAGACAAAGTTACTGCTCTCGTAGACCTCACATTCGACTTGTGAAAGCAGATATTAAATTAAAAAAACAATTTAGGATTGTGATATGTGATTCATGAGAATAAAACAGAGTGATGCAATAAAGAGTAAGTTGGAGAAAAAAAGTTCTAAAAACTGAATGATCAAGAAAAGTCCTTTTGAAAAGATTATGTATTTGAGCTCAAACAAATTACAAAGAGCAGCCAGCTATCCAAAACTCAGGGAAAGTGATTGCAAGGTAAGTGCAAGGACCGTAAATCAGAGATGTCTGTTATAATTAAGGACCAAAGTAAGATGTTTGGAGCTGAAGTATGTAGAACCAAGGTGAAGATGGTAGTAGATGAAATCTGAGAGGTAGTCTTAGTTTTTCCTTATCTCTTGCCTGAACCACTGTAAAAGCCTCCTTGCTGGAATCCCTGTCTCTAGTCTCTTGTTACTTCTCAGTGAGACCCAATTATTGTACTGAAAGCTCTCATTATGTCACTCTATTTTTTTTAAAGCATTTTGTTAGTTGTAGGTAGACACAATGCCTTTATTTTTATTTATTTATTTTTATGTGGTGCTGAGGATCGAACCCAGTGCCTCACCTGTGCTAGGTGAGCACTCTACCCCTTAGCCACAACCCCAGCCCTCATGTAACTCTATTGCTGAAAAACTCAAGATTTCAGAAAAAAAAATTCAAACTATTAGTCTGGCATTCAAGATATTCAACAAAGTACTTCATAACTTTTCTCACTGCACACTCAACATGATAGGAATTCTATATCACTTAATAATAATTATTATGGCTATCTTACATGGAGTCACTTTGTGCCGGGCACTATTCCCTTTCCCACAGTTAATGTTTAATGAAATGAATCAATTCTTTCTTAGTTGCCTGCTTTCCTACTTCCATGCTCATCTTATTTTCTCTGCTCAGAAAGCCATTCACACACTTCATTTTTACAAGACCAAATATTTCTTTCAAAATCCAAATTTATATATTGCTTCTTCCTCAAATTTCTCTACTCTGCTTTCTTCTGCTGAAAAAAAAATCTCTTTTTTTTTCTTTTTTGTGACTATAGATAATATTTTACCTTCACCACTTATTTTACCATTACACTGAACATACTTTAAGGGAAGAATTCATATCCATTTTTTGGCTTTCTAGAAAATAAAATATCAATAAATATTTGTTTAAAATAAAATATTAGAAGGATTTTAGAAGTTGATCTAAGTTATGTTTAAGTTCCCAGCTTGGGATTCTGTGGTTGATATTTTATAAATTTACATATAATAAAAAAAGAACAAAAAATTATGTTCCCTTTCTTCTCTGAGAAGAACTAATTTAACAATCAGTAAATTAATATTATGGCATACTAAGTAGAACAAAAACTTCTTTAAATTTAGCTACTGATCTAAGAATCCTACATTGCAAATTATAATAATACTTCGGGTGGGAGAGATTTATTATCCATTATCATTCATTACTTAATTTGTTTGATAAAGATTTAAACCTTTGTTAGGCTCTGGTTATAAATACAATGTAGTCACAAAGGACTAAAATCTAATGATAAGAGTTAAATATTAAATAATCACATCAATGAACACCTGGCAGTGACATAATATGTTAACTTAAGTGGCATACGAATACACTACATTTTGAAGTTTAAATGTTGACCTTATATATAGACAAGATAAATCAGAAACTTTGATGTCTGATGGCTTGACAGATTGGAAATTTTAGCTAAAATGTCCTCCCTTAGAATATTCTGCCATCAGATTACAGAAACTACCAATAGAAGTGTTCAGTAGATAATAGCTGACACCAAAAAATATATTGGGGACATTATCATTTTAAAACCAATAAGGCTAGTTGTGACCCAAATAAAAAAGAACTCTGTTTTCGCTACAACACAAGTACTTTTTAAAAACATTTTGTTTAAAAACAATATATATTATTGTTATTATTAGTTAACTTTGTCTTCCTTTTCAAGGAAATTGACACATCCCACCATTTTAGTGCCTGGTAACATGCCAAAGAGATCTATTTTTCATGATCTATGTGCTTAGTGATATTTTATGATTAAGATTACATGTCTTACAGTATGTTAAGAAGCTGAGTTCACAAGCATTTAAGATACATAATTTGATAATGAATGCTTTTCTTTAATCAGAAGGAAAAAATAAGAACTCTTACCACAGCTAAATTATTTCCAATGCATTTCAGGAATAAAAATTTTTCTGCAACAGCATCTTCACCAAGGAACTCACCAAGGCGCAACCTCAGGGCTTGCAAAGTAAGTTGAGGAGATACTCTGAAATGTAATAAAATTGCCTTATATGAGGTAGAAAGAAAGAGTTTGGATATATTAATGGTTCAATAATGTTAGTTATCTCAAACATAAATGTTGATTTAATTATCAGACAGAGCTTACTATATTACATTTCTACATTGCTTAGCACTTTATAATCTTTAGCAAATATTTTTCAAAGTAAACGATTATGTCTATCTTCTAAAATTATGCAAACGAATACTATTTATAAAAGTCATTTTAATACTGAAAAGGAAAACGATTGTCTATTTTGCTATTCCACTTCTAAATTTTATGACTAAAACAAAATTTCTGTGTAATCTATATGCTTTTACATATATATTAAAGAGTGACTTAGGCATAGATATTTATTTTGGAAGTTTAACAGTATCTAGTGCTTAAAATGTGTTTAATGATTAAATGTGGTCGGATTCTACTATATTTGCCCATTAGGGATCTTTTCTCAATGTCTAAAATTTAAAGACAATATTATGTCATTGTTCTAAGTACTTGTTTTTTTAAAGATATATTATGGGAAATATTAGAGAATTCATTCAATGAACAATTGTTTGATCAACAAATATTTATTGTGCACCTGTTATGTGTCACATTGTTCCAATGGATGGGAGAACAGCAATCAACAAAACATACAAAAATGTATGCCCTCATAGCTTTTATAATCTAGTGGTGGGAAAGAAAAATAGCAAAATACATAGTAAAAAAACATAATTGATAAGATACTGCTACATAAGTAAAGCAGGGAAAAGGAAAAGAGACTGTAGCTGTTATTTAAAATACAATGATCAAAGAATATATACACAAACAAGTCATATTTGGGTACAGACCTGAATGAGAGGGTAAGGGCAGAAAATGTATTCTAGACAAAAGGAACAGAAAGTACAAGAGTCTTGAGGTAGGGCCATTTCTGATGTGCTCTAGAACAGAAAGGAAACTAATAGGATTGGAAAAGTGATGAGGAAATAAAGAAGAAAGGCACTCAACTAGGTGACGTTAACAATAGGAGGTCAGATCATGTGTCATGTTTCTGTGAATTTGAAAATACACACACACACACACACACACACACACATATATATATATATTTAATTATGTTCTTTGTTTATATTTTTATTTTTCGCCATGCTAGGGATTGAACTCAGGGTCTTGCATATGCAAGTCTTTTGCATATATTTTTAAAGAATTCTAAGAAAATAACAGTGGATATATTGCTGTAACCATTATTCACAGCTCTTCATCAAATTTTTAATTTTAGATAATTTGTTCCTTAATTCTTACACATTATACACTATGCTCTGGGTGGCATATTATGGTCAAATGACATCTATTCCTACAGCTATGTTTGATTTAACTACTACATAGTACTGTTTGTCAATATTCATTAAATTAGGAATGGGTCCATGACATAGGCAAAATATTTTTCATTTACAATTTTTAAATTTCTAGGAAATATTTTTCTCTGCACAAAAAAATATTTTTTTTAGGTATTTTGTTACATGCACAAAATACTTGCCTTATAAATCCAGCAGAAATAAATTTGTTAATAACTTCTATTGAAATAGTATTTAACTTATAGTTCCACGATCCTTCAGGGACATAAAAAACATGAAGTTCCACCAACTGAATGAGAAGAATATCAGTTAAAACGTTTGTAAAATTGAAAAAAACCCTAATTGATTTCCTATAGAATTTTAAGTTTAATAAACACAACTGAAATAAATATGGAATAATGTATCCCTCTGAACATACAGACAAAACAAAATAAAACAAAAACAACCCACAAACAAAATGAAGAACCCCAAAATATTCATTTGGAGTACATTTCTTTCCTTTTATTAAATTTATTTATTATTAAAGTCCCATAGTAGATACCAGTCACAGTGCTAGGAGCTCAAAGCAGACAGATAATATTGTATAATTGGGTCATTATGGGTTTTTAATGTTTTTTTAAGCTGTAGATGGACACAATACCTTTATTTTATCTATTTATTTGTATGTAATGCTGAGGATCAAATCTAGAGCTTCATACATGCCAGGCAAGCACTCTACCACTGAGCCACAACCCTAGCTGGAGTACATTTCCTTTGGAAACACTGTAATAGATGTGGCTTGGCTTCTAGAGTACCTCAATATCCTTGATGAATGGTGTTTTTGTCTGTGGCCTGTAGTAAGAATACTATACGGTAAAGATCAATTTTCTGATCACCAATCTTTCTCTCTCCCTGACTTCTCTCTTATCAGTTCCACTAGAGTGACCTTGTACAATCCTTTGCTTTTAGCACCTACAAAAGGATTCATACTGTGGTTTGTCAGGAACATATTTGCTTCTCAGAGTTCCAGGAAGAATCTATTCTTGATGTAGGGGATGACTATAAGCTTGTCTGTGCTTGTATAAAACTAATTCTCTGTTAATGTTTTGTTATGGCTCTAATTAGAAATCTTCTGTTTAGAATAGTTAGATGGCTAGAACAGAAACAATTACTGCAGTCTCAATTTTTTTAGTCTAAGGAAGGTTGAATACTCACTGCATATTAAACGTGAAAGCCTTGAAATCATTTTACTTTAACTGCAATATTAAATATCTGAGAAAACTTTAAAAGTTTTAATATGACCTATTATTATTAATATTAGTAATTTTTATTAGACATAAAAATGGTCCTTGAACTAAAGGTTTTGCTCAAGTTTTACCAAGTAAATTACTTCTATATTTTTGATATATAAAAAATAAACCAACAATTCAAATGTTTGCATAGATCAGATAATAAAATTTGCCACATTTTGCATTTTGAACTGCAGAGTATGTGAAAGATTATTCCCTAGCTATACTATTAAGTATCTGCAAAACCTTAACAAGTTTGAAGTAAATATAATTTTATTTTTATATAAATGTTTTAATATGTCACAGGAGAAAAATATTTCTTGAACTAAACATTTATATATATATTTCTAAATAATACTTCAATGAGTTTACTATAACAATAACATTATAGCAATATTATAGTAATTATAACATTATATTATAAACATTATAGCAATATTATAAGAGTGCTATGTTTCTATAACAACAAAGTAGTTGAAAAATACTGCAAGTTTTAAAAGTTTATATATTTTAAGGTTAAATATTTTATTTATACCAAAACTATAATTTATTATAATTTTATGTTCTTGGCTTTCTAGAAGCAACTCATCAATAATATTTTTATTAAAATCATTAACTATTTAAGTAATTAGAAGGTATATACATGTGTAGAGTACATTTTTTTAAAAATTTTAGACTTCAAAGTTGCTATGCATAGTACTGTTGGATTGTGTCTATTTAAAATATCAATATCTTGTTCACCACGAATTTTGTGAAATAAATTTAACTTAAAAAATATTGTATTAAAATATTTATCTTGATTTACTGAATTTTTGATGTCCCCTTAAATTTTGCACCCACAGCAAGTATTTCATTTGCCTCAGACTAGTCCTGGTTCTGCGAGTGATATAGACAATAATCAATAAATACAAAGCACTAATAGGTTATATACTGTATAAGAGAGGGGTAATTACTAGGAAAAAAGAATAAGAGCAAAGTAAGGAAAATTAGGAGGATAAGGGTTATAGAAGCCTTCAGTTTTATAAAGAATATTTATAGTAGATTTCAGGGAAAAGGTGGGAACTGAGTAAAGATTTAAGGGAAAGAATGAATTAGTCAAGGGAAGATATGGAGTTCCAGGAAGGGCTAAACCAAAGGCTTTAAGGTGACCATTATGAGTACCTGTATAAATGAAGAAGAGAGAGTGGGAAAAGAATAGTAGGAGATAAAAGTCAGAGAAAAAAGAAGGTAAGGGGAAGAAATTAAGTAGGGCCTCTGAGCTATTTAAAGGTCTTTACCTTACAAGATAGGAAGCCAATGAAGGGTTTTAATAGAAGCATGGCAAGACCTGACATATTTTGTAATTTTTAATGAAAAATTTGATGCATATATTTTATATACATAAGTAAAACTATTATGAATTTTCAAATAATCTAAATATGATTTAGATTCAAAAGTTAACATTTTTCTTGTTAATTCTTTTTTCTCTCTCAATAAAATATTTAAAGTAAATTAGACATATTCATACTTTGGTATCCATCTTCTAAAAGTAAGGACTTCTTTAATACAGTCACAATACCATTTTCACATAAAGAAAATTAACTATTCCTTAATGTAGACTAATATCAAATCTAAAATTTCTCCTATTGTCCACAAAATGGTTTTTCAACCTAGAATTCAATTGAGGATAACATATTGCATTTAGTTGTTATGTTTTTAAAAATCTCAATTGATTCTTCAAAATATTGAGATTGTTTTTCTTTTTTTTTTTTTTGTGGTGCTGATGGTGGAATCTAGAGCCTTGCACATGCTAGACAACTATAAGAACCCTAGCCATATCCCCAGCCCTGTCACATTAAGTTTTTTAAAGTGATAGAGCCAATTATCTTATAGAATGAATTTACCTCATTGTCTTTAAGGTGGCATTTATTTCTCCAACCCCTTTAACTCTTGTAAATAGTCAATGGTACAGCCTTCTAATGACACAAGTTATCCATCCGAGGCAAGAGTATTTTACAAATGGTGACTTATATTTCATATTGCATTACACTATGAGACACAAATTACTGTGAAGTATTTCTACATTTGATAACAGGTTAAAGCAATAATAGCCAAAATAGACTGTAAGGGGCAAAAAAAAGGGAACTTATTATCAAACTATTGGAGTAACTAAAGTGTAAGAGGATGGTGACACAGACTAATATGCTAGCAGTAGAGGTGAGTAATCAAATTTTGTGTATATGTAGAGTTTGGGAGAAAAAGACTCAAGTAGGAGTCATGTATGCAAGAAGAATCAAGTGTGTTTCCAAGGCATTTGGGCTCAAACAATGAAAGGATAGATTTGCAATCACCTGAGATGGAATAGCCACAGGTAGTGCAAGTTTCCAGGAGAGGGAAAGATTCCCTTTCAGATATGTACTATTTGAAATGTCTATTGATCATCCAAAGAGAGATGTCAAGTAGTCAGTTGAATATACGTAGACATGAATCTGAAGTTTGGGAAAGAGGACTGGGATGACGATAAAAATATATAAATCCTTACCATAAAGTTGGTATTTAAATCTACTAGATTGGATGAGACCACCATGTAATGAGTGCAGATAGAACAAAGAGCTGAATCCTGAGATAATCTAGTTTTACGAGGTTAGATTTAGTAATGAAGAGGTGACTTTAGCAAGAAAAGTTTTGTGAAAGGTGAAAGATTGATTGAAATTGGTTTAAGAGAGAATGGAGAAAAGGTATTGGGGATTTGAGAAGGTATGAAACACTTGTGTTGAAGAGATGAGTGAATGAATAAGTGACAGAGGGTATGAATGCCTAAAAGCAAAAGATTCTACTGGTCATGAAGTTAAAGTGGGAATAGTCCTTATGCTGGTATATTTTCATCCATTCATGTTTAGTTACTAAGGAATAGGTGCAGAATAGGTAGAGAAATGAATTAACTAGGTTGTTATTTTGCAAAGGAGTAGAATAGAACAAGAGAGGGGCAAGGAGTCAAAGTGTGAGCCAAGAATGACCAACACTGTGTATGAAATTCAAGCCTCTGGAGGGCATCATAGAATAGTGGAGGAAAAAAGGTGATAGAATCACTTTATTGTAGGTCTCAACTTAGAATACTAGAGAAAGTGAGTTAAAGATGAAATAGTAGTATCAGTTAATGGGATACATGAAGTTGGGACTCTGGTGGAATCAATTTCTAATACTTTATATAATTCATTTTTGCTTTATCAACTTTTCAAAAACAATGATAGACATTATTTTCTTACCTCTGATGAGGAAGGCTGACTTGGATTGTGAGACATACTCACCAATGTCTGAACAGCTGGATTTTTTCTTGTCTTTTTCTCTCTCTTCATTTAAGTAGTATTAAATTAATTTTATAATACACTTTTGGCTTATTTAAAATAGCATTCCACGTATTTCTGGTCTCTGATTTGTTCAAAAAGTGAAAAGAAAAATATAAAACCTTTAAAGTAGATTCCAAAAGAAAACTTGGAATATATATAATCTTATTATTCCAATTAAAAAAAATCACTAATGAACAGACTGGTAATTGCAATGAAATGAGCATATATTCTATGGATGGTCTTCCAAATTACAACAATGCAAAAGCAATTCTGTACCTCAAATTTAGAATCTTGATCTTTTCCTCGGCTAGAAATACATGGTTTGATATTCTCTTGCAATGCTAGGCAGGATTGATAAGCTATAGTTCCCAGTCAGTCACAAGATTATAAAGATAAATAGCTGATACTTGAAAATGTACTGTGTTGCTAAGTCACAATATTCAGTAGGTTAAGTGTATTAAGTGTATTCTATTTTCAACTTTTATCAGGATGTAACCCCATCCTAAGTTGAGAATAATTAAGGAAACTGGTAAGTTACATTGTAATGAACTTTTGGCAAAAACATATTTTACTATTCTAAACAATTCATTTTCTCTGGAGTCAAAAGTTAAGGTTGAATGTGAAAATGCATTCTATTGTCATGTATAACTAGAACAAATTATTAAAAAATTGACTGTCTAACCTTGTATATTAAATGTATTTTACATAACATAGAAATATACTTTTGGAGTGAAAAGATTAAATACAAATGGCTGTATGTAACAATCAGTCCAGATGAAAATACTTGTCTTTTATATAATGAGCATCATTTGTGTATTATTTTCTGTTTTGTCCTCAGAGTATTTATTGCAATTTAAAATAATGAATTATAAAATTTAAAACACATAAATATATAATAAAAATTGAAAAATAAAGTAGCTAAATTATCTTAAAAAGAAATTATCAAAGTGGTTTCATCCTTAAGAATGTACTAATCATACCAAAATCACATCTGAAGCTTTTTTTAAGATTCCAAAGTATGGCTTCATTGGCTTATATTAAAAAAGTTATGTAAATCTAACAAAACTTAAAACTCCTTTGATTTGGTACTGATTACAGCCCTTTGAAATCCTACTAGATACCATTTTTTTATTTTGTCTTCTAGTAATGGGAATTAAACCCAGGTGTTCTAATACTGAGTGACATCCCTACCCCTTTTGTTATTATTTTTAAAATTTATTTATTTATTTTAACCAGGTATATATGACAGCAGAATGCATTTTGATTCATTGTATACAACTGCAGCACAACTTTTCATTTCTCTGATTGTACATGATGTAGTCGGACACCATATGTGCAACTCTAAAGTTCTTTTGACTAGTTGATTGCTCAAAGAATGCCAAAAGTGAGAGGGATAGTTCTACTGCGCAAAAAGAGAAATCAGAATATAGTTAACCTCAGGTCAGATGATGGGAGTACTTATTGACATAATTTTTGATTTTTAAATCATCAAGGGTCAGGTCTATCTGCTCAGGATAAATTCATATTATATCTATGTTCTTAGAGTTTTACATTGTCTAGGTCATAGTTAACCTGTAAACTTCTAATGGTAATTTAACTTTATTTAAGTTCTAATTCATTTAAAGGGTAAATAGATTTTAGGTAAATAGATTAAAATGCCCGAGGGCCCTCTAGAGCCTACATACATTTAGGTTCCTTAGACTTGGTAGGAACAATTGAGGAATTAGTCTATTTTCCATACAGATGCCTAGTATAGACAAAATTACACACTTTTCTTGATTTGGGATTTCCCTCAAGATTTATAAGGGCATTTTAGATGAAAGAGGGTTTGATAGAAATTAACAGAATGATATTAGAATTAGAATGTTTGAAAAGGAATTATGGAATGTTTTCTCCACATAGCTCTTCAAGGCCTTTGAGCAAGTTTAATTTTCATAATCATAAAATAGCAACAGGGTATTTTCAGCAAATTTGTTTACCCAACTTAAAAAATAACTTAGGTTTTTAAAAGAATAGAGCATCTTCTTGCCCAGCGTAAAACTTGATTATACTTCTCTTTTGAATACCTAGTTACAGAGTATCTCCAAGTTTATACTCTAAAAATACAAAAAGTTTAAGACTTCAAATATAAAGCAGAATACAGAAAAAAAAGTCTTGTCTTATTCTTCCTGAAGGTCATAGTTAACATAGTGTTAGCGCACAAAAGAAGTATAAACATGGATTTATGAGAAGTAGAAAGAATAAATTTCCCTCTGTTTATGAAGGAATACAGTGTTTTGAATCTTATATTGAAAGGTTAATAAAAAAAAGTACTTGTCACTCCGTTTCTCTATATGCTTAACAAAACACTGTTGAAATCTTAAGAACTGTTTGCTAATCTTGTTCCCAGAATGTGCTGTCCCCAACCATGGACTGTCTGCTAATCTTGTTCCCAGAAAGAGCTGTCCCCAGCTGCCAAACTACAAAATGTAACTTCTCTCCCTGCCCTCTCCAGGGAAAGTATATAAGCTCTGCTCAAGCTGTTCTCAGGGCTCTATCTCTCTTTGCTATAGAGGGAGCCCCAGCATGCTGGTCTCCAAATAAACCCACCCTTCTGCTTTTGCATAAGACAGTCTCTTGTGGTCTCTTAATCCGACGTTTCGCCAGACCCTTACAATATATAAGTCCATTGATGAAAAACTGCTCTTTCACTTCTCCCATGTACCTTTTGGGAAGTCTTTCAAAAGGATCAACAGAGATAAAATAAGTCTATCATTTTTAAAATTAGAATTATAACTACTTAACTGTCAACTAATACTATCACAAAATACTTGAGATTATCAACTAATTAAAAAGAAATTTTATTTTGGCTCATAGTTTCAGCCCATGATCACTTAGCCCTATCACTTTGGGCCTCTGGCACAGTATCTCAAGGCAGGATCACATAATGTAAGTATTTATCTCATGGTGGCTGGGAAGTCAGAGAGGAAGGGGTAGAATCCCAAGAGTCCCAATATCCCTTTCAAGGACATATCCCCAGTTATCTAACTTCCTTCCATTAGGTTCACCTCCCCAGTGTTCCACCTTAGGAATAATGCCACAGACTGCTACCAAGCCAGCACACAGGCCTTTGCAGGATGCTTAAAAGCACAAGGTGAAGGTAACATAGTAAGGTAAAAAAATAAAAAATAAATTTTAAAAATAAAGGGTATTTAATTGTACTTCATTTACTGAAAATGGGCTTTACTATCCATATAAGCTGAGCCAAAAATACAATGGTGTCTTATGACCACACTATTACTAGGTATCCTAAGCCTTTTTGCTGTTTCTTATAACTAAATTTCCTTATACTTTAATAAAAATAATTATTATTCCAATATATCTGCAACTCCATAAAAAGAAATGCATTACTTATATATACAGTGTAAACATCAGGAGACCCAAGTTCTTTTCTTTGCCATAAACCAGCTGTATGGCCATAAGCAAGTCATTCATTCTTTCCCAAACTCAATTTCCTTAGCCACCATGAAAACAAACTAATATAAGCTCATTCTTTGAGAAAAGAGTCAGAATTGTGAAATCTACCCTTATCTGGCTTTTAGTTAAACTACAAAGTAAGGTGCATAAACCTTAAAATCATTTTATTTATTCAAATACTGAACTTGGAGCTAGTGAACTAAAGAACTTAGAGTACTAATTAAATAAGGTGAAGATCCCAGGTAAATTTAAACTTACAATGCTCTCCTGACAAAAGATTTCTTGCTATATTGTAAGGAATCTCTCAGTGTCAAATTGCTTCACAACACAGTCTGTTCCAAACAATCTAATATGTAAACTCCTATGTCTGTATGGATGGTAAGACCCTTAAAATATTTTAGATCATTTTGGAAGGTCAAAGAACAAGTCTTTGATTTGTAGTTCATGAAATATATTTAATGCTAATCACTTCAAATGCAAATGAACTTGAAGTGGACTTTTTTTTTCTTCTTCTTTCCTATTCCAAATCAAATCCTAATAGATGGGCTAAGGTTGTGGCTCAGTGGTAGAGCCCTTGCCTAGCTTGCCTGTAAAAATAAACAAACAAATAAATGTATTGTGTCCATCTACAACTAAAAAATAAATTAAAAAAAAAACAAAGAGACTACCTTCTACAGCAATCCACTCTGCTTTTCCAATGAAGTAAAAAAAAAAAAAAAAACATTTTCTGAGACTAAACGTAAAACACAATATAGGTTTTGCTTATTCCTCCTCTTTCTCACAGAAGGGAGTGGGCCACATATTACTTGAAAACCTTTCCAGCACATTTCTTAACTAAGTTTTGAAGTATAGTGTATTATTGAAGAATAAACTTTCTTTGAGGAAAGCTATTTGTGTTTTATCTAAAATTTATTTAAAATACTAGTAGGGAAAAATAATATTTATTTATTACATAGGTAAAGAATGGGAAAAAATAATAAAGAAATATTATTTTCCCATTCTTTACCTATGTAATTTCATTTCATTCTTAGAAGCAACTCCAGAAAACTTTATTTCATTTCAAAATGAGGAAACAGAGGCTCAGTGAAGCTTAAACGGCTTGCTCAAGGACCCCACAGTAAGTAGCAAAATCAGAATTCAAAACCTGGTTCCTAGCCCCAGTTATTACATCTAAGAATTAAATAAAATGCTAAACTTACGCTATACATTTTTGAGGACGGATATTCTATTTAGTAAATAAATCTGGTTTTGTTGACCCAGAGAAAATTATACATGATATTCCCACTATACAAAAAAATTGAAATGCATTCATGTTGAAACTATTTATGTTTACAGAAAACATCAGTGTATTCGAAGATGGTTTACTTTAACAGAAATAGAAAAACAAGTGTCTTAAGTGTCATGACGCAATACACGTTTCCACGATGACAGATGCATTGGCTGGGCCTATTTTGTTAAATCCTCTCTCTCCCCTAAAAACTCCTTGGGTGTTCAATTTCAAGCATTAAGTAATTAAAACTTAAATACAAAAAGAGCAAACTTTCCCGAAGCACAAAAACGTTTTATTTTAAAAAGCACAGTAAGAATTCTTCAAACGGGATGGTTTAGCAGATAGCTGTAATCTTCGGCCAGCACTCTGGCTTCTTCACAGCCTTTTCTAGAAAACCGATTTGAGAGTTTAAGAGGCGACAAAAATCAAAAAATCCCGAGATCTTCTTTTCTCCAACGCCTATTTCCCCGCCCGCCCGGTCTCGTAGGCGGGTCACAGGGGGCTCCGCGTCCCTTTCAGTCTCCGGGTCCGCGGGTGGGAAGCGGGCGGAGGACGCCGTTGGACAAAGGGTCACTTCGGGACACGACTTACGCGGGTGGGCCAGCGACTCGCGCGGGGCAGTCTGGCTCCTGCGCCTCCGCTGGGCTATCCCCTTCTCTCCCTCAACTCCTGCCGCAAACTCCCTCGGGACAACTGGGGCCTCCCGGTTCCTCAGTCACTAGAGCTTTAGAGACTTTCAAACGTCTGACTTCCCTCACCGGTCCTCTTCAGTGTCCCCTCTGGTCTAGGCGGCTAACCACAGCTCCTTCCTTACCTCTCCCAAGTCAGCCTACCCGGAGTGGGAACAAGGAGTGCGGCATCCGGCCAGACTCTCTCGGAGCCTCCACACCACGCCCAGGGACCGCTCCGCCCCTTCTTCTCGGGCTACCTCAAGCTCGAGCTCCTGCAGGGCGAGTAGTTAGAACTCGAGGCGAAGCGCGGCGCGCATGCGCACCGAAGGCTGTGTCACCCAGCTCAGAACCGGAAACTTGGAGACAAAGTTCGGAGCCCCGCCCCCGCTGCGCGCTGCCCAGTTGTCTGGCCCAGCCGACCCGCGACTTGCCGACCCTCTGACCGACGAGTCGGCCCTGACCTCGAATTCGCCATGTCTGGTTCCTCCAGCGTCGCCACTATGAAGAAGGTGGTTCAGCAGCTCCGGCTGGAGGCTGGACTCAACCGCGTGAAGGTGAGCGGGGGCCGCGGCCGAACCGGGTAGCGGGAGGCGGCGGCGGGCGAGTCAGTTGGGGCGGGCGGGTTCGCGGTGACTCTCCTTGGAGGACGCGCATTCGGGCGACGATCGCGGACCTGCCAGCTATAGGAAAGTTGCCGCGCGGATCCCCGCGGTGGTTGGGAGGGCCCCCTTAGTCCGCCCTTCCGCCCCAGGACTTTCCAAGGCGGGCTGGCCTCCGGGCTACAGAGCGGCCCGCATTCCGGTCTCCCTCCCTCCCTCCCTCCCTCGGCTGTGACTCCTCGGCTGGCCTTGCCAGCTGCTGCTGGTCCGCGCCCTTCCCTTCCCGCCCATCTTTACCAGCCTCCACCGATTTTCGTCTCTGGACTGGGTATTTTGACTTTTGATTCATGGCCGACTTATTAACTTTTTTTTTTTCATTTCAGATCTTTACCAGATCTACTCCAATTAGTACTAGGTTCTTAACCTCCAAATTCTCCAAACCACTGAACACATAGTTGAAAACGAATTTTCTTGCATTACTGTTTTCGAAACTTTTCCAGAGTCTTACTACCTTTGTCCCTTACAACCTCGCACAAAGCGTGCATTTCAGATCTGTGCAATTTGCTTGAATCCCACCTTAAGTATATCTACTGGTCCACATGCTAAGAAAGTGATTAGGGTGGGCCAGAATTGGTCTGTCTTACTTTGATGTCTTGATAGCATTGGCTTTATCTTGGGATATTTTTGGGGAAAAAAATCTTTTGTTGGTGTTGGTATTGACAACCTGACATGGAAGTGCTGTAGCAAGTGTTTATTATTTTTTAAATCCTAAACAGATTGGCTTCTTTCTAGTGCAATATATAGGTTACATGTAAAACACTTGTGATTGAAAAAAAGAAACACAGGAATTATAAATCACTACCCTGCTAGAAACAGCCAGGTTCCAAGATGATTTGATTTTACACTCATCAGGCAAGTCAGTATTTCTTCCTGAATGTGAGGGCTCCTATTTAGAAATGTCATAGACCTAGCTTACTTGGTCGATGTAACCTCAGGAGGGAAGGGAAACTCCAATGGTCTTATTGTGGAATCTCCCTCACTAATGTGTAAACTGCATAGTTGTTCATTTCTCTAATCCCCAAATTCTCACTTCATCCCAGTGATTTATCCTCACTGTTTTGGCTGGATTGAGATCTGAAGTTTGAAGTCATCCATTTCTTAACCATTATCATTCATGTGTGCCTCTATCACAGATTGAAGTGTACCAGGAAAGAGAACATGAAGGATCAGAGAGACAAAAGAAAAAAAAATGACACAGTAAATATCAGTGCTGCTTTGCCATTGTCGCCAAAGAAAATGAGTTCTCAGAGTAAAATACTCCAAGACCTTTACCTTGAAAATCCTAGTAGCTGCTGCCTTTCCAACTCCCAGCTTGACCCTGGCCTCATACACCCAATTCTTCTGTAGATTTTTGATAGGAATCATTAAAACAACCACAAATGATTCAGTTTTGCAATTTTCAGTTTCTGCCTGATGTTAGGGCTTTAGCAAGGAGGGGAGGGCATCCCACTTTGGGATTTTAAATGAGTCTTCTCATATGCATTGCAAAATGTGTCTAGGTTCCATTTCATATTGTGTACCTATTTTATCAGTGCCTCTGTGGTAGATGATTTATTTTTCTGTTATTTTAAAACTAGCACAAACTTACTTTAAACCTTTATATGAGTACAGCTGAAAAAATTATTACAAGTATTTAACAAACTTTCTCACAGGTAGGTCAGCAGAGTGAAAAGGGACTCTTAATAGTTATGTCAACTTAGTATTTCAATTTTCTGGAGGGTGATTATTGTGCCTTGAAGGGTAACAGCTTGTCCAGTGTCCAGTTTTAGTTTGAGGTTTCCCCACTGCTTGGGATGCTGATTTTCACTGATCCCTTGTTTTGAGTTTGATCTGTTATTGAAATCTCAGCTTAAATGTCACATCATCTCAGTGTAATATTTGGTACCCAGTCGTTTTTTAACAGATATCCCTTTTTACTGCAGAGAACCTTGTCTTTTTCCCACAACTGTCAGCACTGAAACAGCAGGGATCTTGATGTTCTTTACTATTCTCAGTGCCTAAAAGTAGAGCTGGCACATAACCGTGCTTTAGTAGTTTATGAAAAGGAGTTAAGTTGGACCCTACCTACATTTGAAACAGAAAATAAACAGGCACTGCACTGTCTTCTTACTGGGTCAATTTGAATGAAACCAAATCCTCTAACATTGTGGAAGTTGATTAATGCTCATTCCCCTACTTTTAACACTTTTTTGGGGAAGTGGAGTGAGGCAGGGACACAGCCATTTGTGAAAGTACTTGTTACAAGGATTTTAAAAGTGCAGATACTTCTTACTCATGGGAGTTAATAAACATGGAACTCATTATTGTGGACTGTTGTATAAGCCAAATACAAATAAGATTGGAGAAGAGTTTAGATTCTCAGAATGATGGATTCTTTTACTAGGTCTGGGATATACAGGGATATACAGCTTGGAATATACAGGGGTTTTTGGTAGAGGGGACATTGGTAATGGTATTAACTCTTTCAAAGGGTACATAGCCATAGCAATGGACATTTGCTATGTGTCCTTAGGAATAACTAAGACAGAATGTTATTTTTCTATCTTCCTAAATCTCAATTCAGGATTGAGGATATTGGGACATAATAGTCATCCAAGTTCTATATTCGAACCATTCAACTTATTGTTTTGCTATTATTGTACCATCAACTGTTAATGTTACAAAATTGTATGCATTGACAGCTTTCTGCCCTTTGTCATGCGGCTTTAAAGGCTAATAACAAATCTCAGTTCTAACAATCTCTCTGAGCAGGCTGCCTTTAGAAACTGTATTTGTCTCAATTGTCTTTCATGTGTATGCAGTGCTCCTCAACTAAGATTTAAGGCACATTTATGGTTTTATGCTTATTTTGTTAATACATCATCTTACCAGAATATACAAATAGTAGATAACTATGTGAATGAAGGCAGGCCTCTCTTAGTTTTAAATGCAAAGGAGTATAACATAAATTTGAAGACCAATGTACCATGCTAGTTATTCCACATTATATTCATTCACAGTAGCATTTTTTTTTTCCCCACTGACACTGCTTTCAGGACAAAGTAATAATTTGCTAGAATGTTAAGACTGTTGTTGTTTATTCCAAAAATACCATGTACTGCTTTTAATTTAAAAAAGATGTTAAGTACTTGAACAGCCTATTACTAATAAACAAGAAGTGCTATGCTTTGTAGATAAACTTTAATAGTAGTTTCTAATAAATCATTTGAACTTTTAATAAGCAGGCAAAAGAACATACTATAGTTTTGTTTACAAGGAATGTTTAAGAGACAGTATATGATTGTTACTTTTCATTTTGTATATTCTTTCTTTTTCTAAGGCAAGAGAAGTGCTGTTCAGTACAAGTATTTTCAAAGATTTGAGAAAAATCATTAAAACTTTACCAACTGGTATCTCCCCACCCCTTCTTTTGTTGTGTATAGGTTTCCCAGGCAGCTGCAGACTTGAAACAATTCTGTCTGCAGAATGCTCAACATGATCCCCTGCTGACTGGAGTATCTTCAAGTACAAATCCCTTCAGACCTCAGAAAGTCTGTTCCTTTTTGTAGTCAAATGAATCTTACTCTGAGGTAAGAGTAAAACAAAACAAATTCCTTTTTTATTTGCAGCACTTACAGGATCATTCCATGCATTTTGTTTGGCAGTCCCAATTTTCCAGTCGTTGTCTATTTTGTGAAAAACTGAGGATCTATGAAACTTTATTTAGTAGTCATGAACTGTCATTTCTGTTTCATCACAAAGAAGGTTAAATACAGGACTTAATAACCATAAGAGGTTTAGGAGAGTTACTATAAAACTCCATTTGCTGTGATAGCCATATGTTACTTTTTATAGCACTGGTTTAATGACATGCATATTTTGGGGTCCTTAAATAGTAGATTAATTTTATTTTCCTGAACCAAGCAAATATTTAGATAGTTTTTTAAAATCTGCAGTGTCCATGGGGAGTGACTTATAAAGTACTACCAATTGATTTGGATGAATCCTCATGTTGCTGTAATAGAACCCAACTATAGGGTAGTGGAGCAAACAATTGGGAATTAGGAGAAAGTCAGTGGGGTACTTGCATAAGCAGATGTGGAGTTGGTTCTTGGGAGTGAGGAATAGCAGGTTATACTTTTTCTTATTTGTTGTGAAAAAAACCTAACAGAAATGAGGTATTTTTTGTGGTGGTAGACAGTGGATTAGATTTCTAAGGATTAAGAAACAGCAAGAAACCAATTCCTGAATTGTTATAAAAAGAATGTTTCTATGTGTTAGTTGGTCTCTTCCAGGTCAGATGTCATTGTGTAATAATGTATGTTTGTCCAAAAGAGATGTGACTCCCCCTGCAATCCCCACCTACCCCCCGCCCCCAAAAATGTTCTCTGGTAATTTAGAATATGAATCCAAGTATGCTATCTTTTGCCATGGTGAAGATTGAACCTGGGGCCTCACATATGCTGGCAAGCACTACCACTGAACTACATAGCTGCATTCCCAGCCCTTTTTATTTTGAGATGGTCATGCTAAGATTGTCCTGGCTGGTCTTGAATTTGTGATCAGTGCTCTGGCCTCCCACTTCAGGCTTTCAAGTTGTGTGTGCAACCATGCCTGGCTAAGGATACTATCTTCTTAAATCCTTAGTATTTAAATTAGGGCATGTACCCATAGTTCAATACTTTGACCATCAAACTTTAATAGTGCTTTTAAAAAAAGATTTTGTATATAGTACACATCCTTTACTTTCTCATTTGAAAAGATCAGGAACCTGCTTCCTAAAATACCTTGTTTAATAGGTATTTTAAACCTATTAAAATAATAGGTATTTTAAGTATTAATAGGTATTTTAAACCTCCCTAATTAAGCTTTGTAGACCTTGGAGTATCCAGAAAGTCTGTGTGTAAGTACAGCATGTTTCCAGTAAATATAGTCATTGGTTAGAATGGCTAAGTTTTTTGAAACCTGGGGGTAGTGGTGGTGGTGGGCACAACCAAAAAACCCTTTATAAGTAACAGAGTTTTCTCATAAAGTAATCTTTTAACAGTGTAGCACCTTCATATTTAATAGTCTATTTCCTTACTTATGGCAATGTTAATTTCATTATTCATCAGAATTTCAGGATGTTTCATATTTTTTTTTATTGGTCCTTTTTAAAACTTATGGGTTCTGTTGTAACCACTTTACAAAGTGGTTTATTTTCATTTAACATAAAGTACTATTAAGAAAACTGGGCAGGCTGTTAATAATTTTATAAATATATTAAAAATATAGATTTTTTATATAAAATATATAAAAAATATATAGATAAGTGTTAAAATGACTTGCTCAAGTTGATTAAGGTGATTAGAATAAGAACCCAGATTTCAAAGTAAAATAATGTCTGTTAACCCCAGCAGACTAAGAAAAGAACATTGTGGATTATTATAAATCAAAGCTATTTTGGATAAGGAAGAAATTTGGGAATAAAAAGATTGTTTCTCAAAAACTTGAATATATGTACAGATCACCTTATTCAGATGTATATTATATATAATTCAGGAATTCTTGAGGTGAGGTTCTAGAACTTGCATTTCTTATAAGCTGTCATTTTATATACTGATGGTGCTAGTCTATGCTAAATGACATGGATATAAAACTACATAGTAGTGTTTACACTTAAAAATGTAGCTTTTAAAAACTATATGGCCATCATTTTTCAAAAAAATATGGTAAGTTAACACAGGCATATAAGAAAGAAATCACTATATAAGAAAAAAATCAAAGAGTTTTTTCATAAAGTAATCTTTTAACAGTTTAGCACCTTCATATTTAATAGTCTTATTTCCTTGCTTATGGCAATGTTAATTTCATTATTCATGAGAATTTCTCCTGAAATAACCATTGTTACAGGCATATTTCAAGAGCAAAAGTTTATTTTTTAAAAATCATAATATTGCAGTTTTATATTCTATTCTATCCAGTATCTCATGCATGCTAGGCAAGTGCTCTGCCACTGAGCCACAGCAGCAGCACCTATTTCTCTACCTTTTAAAAATACTTAATGAATTTCCCTATTCCATTATTCTTCATAATTAAAAAGATTTTCAGTGGTTGTATGTACCATAACTTAAATGTACTTCATTTAATGTTGAAGTTTCTGAATTTGAAGCTATAGTGAAGCAGGCATCTTGGTGTCTATATGTCTACTTTGCCTCCAATTATTAAGATAAATTTTTGGAAGGAAAATTAGGAAACAAGAAATAAAAATTTGAAGTTTTAATTATACTTGATGATAACCCCTGCTATAGTATAGTACTTCACCAGTATAGTATTTCACCAGGAGCATGTTTTTCATATACTTACTGCTCTTTCAAATACTCTTTATTGAGTTTCTAGGAGTGTTCAGAGTTTTCTTGATTTGAGAACTTATATATACTTTATAATGATAGAGTGTATTTCAGCAGTAATCTTAGCAAGTTAATCTGTAAGTCTATTTATAAACAGTCAGTACTAATACTGAGAATAGTTATGAAAATTAAGAGAAAGTTGGAAGTTTACTGCCCACAACATCAGTCTTTTCCCATCCTGTTTTTATATTCTTTCTTAAAAATCCTGCAATGTATCTGCTTTAAAAAAAAAAAAAAAAGTAGATAAGTTTTCCAACAGGTTTCATTCAGGTGAAAGCTCTTTATAAACTGACATTTGAATGAAACCTTTAAAGGTAATACAGATACTCCTAAACATGTGATAGTGTTATATCACAACAAACCCATCCTAAGTCAAACATGTATTTAGTATAACTAACAAAACAGGATATCTTAATGACATAGTTTCACTGTGGATTATCAGTTATTTATCCTTGTGATCATGTAGCAGACTGGGAGCTATGCTCACTGCTGTCTAGCACTGACAGAGGATCATACTGAATATCCCAATCCCAGAAAAGCTCAAAATTCAAAACCTAAAAGTATGTCTTGAATACTTATTGTTTTTACATCATCGTAAAGTCAAAAAAATTGTTAAGTTGGGGACCATCTATATAAGAAGTATTGTTAAAGGAAAAAATTGGCAAAGGACATGAGCAATTTAAAAATATATACACGCATATATATTAAATAAACAATGGTAACTGTTATGTATTCTTGGAAAAAATGTGAAAAACTATCCATGATACTTTACTCTAATTTACCTTTCCCCACTTCCTTTCAGGTTTCCCAAACCACTGCTCAAGAACCAGTGAATATTCAAGAGAGCTAAATTTGAAGCCTGTACAAAAAGCTTCCCTATAACATGTGCCATAATATAATCTTCTACTTTTGTCAGTCCTTAACATCTACCTCTCTGAATTTTCATGAGTTTCTATTTCACAAGTGTAATTATTTTATATACACTGGCAGCAACATACAATAAAATACTTAGTATAAACATTTTTTGCTTTATTATTATATGAAAAACATTGTTTTAAGCTGTTTTGACACTTGAAGGGGTTAAGTTTTTAGTTCTAACTTTTCATTGTTTCACCAATTCTTCTCATATTATTTTGTGTCTTACCAAGTATAAATTGCAAATCTTTATTCTTTTAAAGTTGGGGTAAAGTGCTATTTCTGTCCTTGAGTTATTTACATAATTTTATTTTAATAATATTTACAATATCCTCCTTTCTAGGGATATTACCAGTTATACTTAAGTAGCCAGTTACTTCAATGGTTTTAGTTTAATCAGAATAGTAGTAGAGAGAAGAGATTGGCAAAGAAAGTTCCATTAGTAGTAGTAAGAAAAAACTTCAGGATTTGAGACAGTACCTACTATGTAATACCATAGTAACATGTAATGAGGTTAAAAAGGAGTAAATAAAGGGAATCAAAGATTAACTTCAGTAATTTGCAAATTTGGTTCAAGTTCTGATAAATCATTTTGAAATATCCTAGAAATCTGGCTTCTAAATTAAAGTTAAAACTATGTGCACCAGACATGGGGATCCAAAATTAATCCGGTAATAAATCAGGAGTTACATGGTATCCATCAACCATTCTGTTTATCTCCAGCCCACATGTTATTTGGGAATGTAGATAAGAAAGTTAATCTGAGTCTTTATTTCAGTTTGAATCATTCACAATTACCCCAACGTAAGCAAGCAAATTAATTGTTAGGAAACCTGAATTATAACTTCTAAATCCTCACCCAAATTACTTTTATTTTGATTTGCTATGTAGAGTAGCAATTCATGGCACTTGGTCAACTGTTCAGACATGAAGATTTATAAAATCAATAAATGCTATTTTGAAAAAGGTGTTCTTTTCACAAATAAATTACCAAGTTCAGCAAAATCCAATACTATTTCCTTAGGACTTTATAAATGGAATTTTCTTCGACTTGTATCCATTTCTCGGGGCTGAAAATTAGAGGGGAAAAATATGTTATGAAAACCATTTAGGTAAAGATAGTAACATGCAGTAGAATCACATAACACTGGCCTAAAACAATGCTATCCTTCACCCCCAGCCATAACTGATCCAGTATATCAGGGTTCCAAGAATTTTCATTGCTAAAGTGACACTGCCAGTTTTACTTTGAGAATCATTCTCTCTTACACTACTTCAAATAAGTCACAGTTAAGCCTCAGACCCAGATACCATATCAGATTGGTTCTTTCTTTATGGGCTCATAGGGGACAAAATTCAGAACCACAGTTTAAGGTATAAATACCCAAAGTTGAAAGCACAAGGTTTTCTTTTCATCACATTTAAAATGATTTAAATGGATTTTTCAGATAGTAAGCACTTACCTTATGTACCCATTCGTATTCTCCATATTTAGAATCAAAGGTTCCTTTCTGAAGTGACCTTAATTTTAAGGTAAAACGTGGTCCAAGTTCCTGAATTCCCACTTTCTTTTCACTCTTGAATATATATCTTCAAAGACAAAAAAGTTAATGCTAAAGGAATAATTCTAGTTGGGCTCATTCAGACTAATTTACTATGACACAACTTAAAAGATTTGCCATAATATATTAGAAAACAGATTCATGTTAAAGGGTTTGGGGTATGGCCCAGTGGTAGAGCACTTGCCTGGAATGTGTAAGGCCTCAGGTTTGATCCCTAGTACCACACTCCCAAAATAAACAAAATAGGTTCATGTTGAAAATGTAAGTCCAGAATACGTGTCTCACCTGTGAAACCTGAAGAAGATATAATCACGCTGATTGTGGAATGTGGCAACCTGCCTTCCAATAAATTGAGGATCATGGGGAAAGAGTGAAGCAAACATACGTCCAATTGAATGACCCAGTCGTGTTGTAAAATTATTCAGAATTATTTCAGGTACGTGTTCTGTGGGGTCTTTGCCTCTCCTCTAGAAAAATTGTGAAAAATCACAATAACAAATTAAGCTAAGTTGTCAAAACAATACTTCTCAGTGCAATTTCATGTCTTGGAACTTGGAGGTCAACTGAGAGTTATTGTTTTGTTTTTTAAATGGCAGACTACCATGGATAGTTTATTAAGCCAATGAAGTAAGATGTAGAGTACACCAAAAAAGTCAGAAATTCAGCAATTTCTTACTAATAAGGGCTATTTCCTGTCTGCCATAAATCATCATAATAACAGAAGACAACTGTTGAAGGAAGCCATCTGTGAAAGGCACAAGGACCCTTTTCATTTTTCAGCATCACATCCAGTGAGGGGGTAGATCTGGCACTGGGAACTTTTCATGGCAGTACCACCAGGGTAGATTGCCCGACGCAAGTGAATCCCCCCTTAGTTCTGCTAGAAAGGTCCCATGAAGCACTGGAGATGGGCGTAACCCACTAGAATTGAGCAGCCTACCTGCCCCCACCTCTATCCTGTTTTGGTAAAGAATTTTCTATTGAAAGCCTTTGATGTTTTCCAATACAAATAAAACAAACAGAGGCTCTCTTGGCTAGCAGCTGGATCCGTCTGGTCAGCTTTGCCCATCTCTGCCCCCTCTTTGAAACTACTTTCTGTGTTCTGTAGTCACTTCATGGTTCTACTTTTCTTAGCTTTAATTTCTCAGCCAGCCCATCCCACTGAAGGGAAACCCATTCCCTCACTTGCACGGGATATGGGCAAGAAACTGTTAGGTGAAATATTGCTGTAATCAGAACAAATGTCATTAAAATGAATTTGATCTTTAAGATAAAATAATCTATTATTCAAATAATATAAAATCAATACCCATCAAGGGTTGCATAAAACTTACCTTAATTTCTTTACGAAGACGAACACTGCTCATTTTAAAGTGAGCAGTTGGGCCATTTGGCAAGTGACTCAATATAAGCCCATCTGTTCATAGATGTTAAGAAACACATTATTTTAAATTGTTTAAAATAACTAGTGTCATGGCTTACATGTGAGTTGTCCCCCAAAAGCTCATGTGTGAGACAATGTAAGGTTTTGAGAAGAAATGACTGGGTTATGAGTCTTAACACAATCAGTGAATTAATCCCCTGGTGGGATTAACTGAGTGGTAATTGAAGATGGGTAGGGTGTAACTGAAGGAGGTGGGCCTCTGGGGGGTGTGCCTTTGGGGTACGTATTTTGTATTGGGTGAATGCTTCCCTACATCACACCCTTCCTTCCTCCATGTTCAGCCTCACCTTATATCCCAAGAAATGGAGCCTGCTGGCTGTGAACTGGGCAATTTAGTAGACCTGTCTTAAAAGTTTTTTAAAAGGGATGGTATGTGGCTCAGTGGTGTAGTGCCCCTGGGTTCAATCCCCCCAAAACCTGCAAAAAAAAAAAAAAAAAAGCAAAACTCTTAACACAGTGTGGGATATGCTTCACCATCCATCCAGTATGTGGTGAGACCTCTGAAACCATGAGACACTAAATAAACTTTTCCTCCTTTACACTTGTTCTGGTCAAGTCTTTTAGTCACAGCAGCCAAAATGCTAACTAAAACAAGTAGTCTCCTACATGTCCAAACAGCCTTAAAATCTGAAATGATCACTAATTAGAACAAACTTTTAAAACTCAAAACATATCAGTCAACCTAAATCTTTTCAAGAAAACAATCTAGAGTAGATCTTTTCTTAAAAAAACCTTACTGTCTACCATAAACAGAATTATGCCAGACACTCTTAAACTACAAATGAAATATATTATATCTACATATAATCAGCAAGGTAGCAGCCCAAGGATTAAAAGTCCCAACTACAAAAAACTTAAGATTATTATCCATCCAACAGTCCTCAGGTCTCTAGCACAACTTGACTTGAACCTCTCCTTTACTTTTCCATGAATTTATTTTGGCTACTGTCCATTTGTACTTTAAGCAGGAAGAACTAACAGCTATGGCCTGGGCTTACAATTTATAGTGTGCTTTTTGAGTTTAAGAAAAATTTCAAACATGATTTCATCTGACTCAGAAATTGAATCCTAAGGGGATGGGATTGTGGCTTGGCAGTAGAGCGCTCGCCTTGCATGTGTGAGGTGCTGGGTTCAATCCTCAGTCACACAGAAAAATAAATAAAGGTATTGTGTCCATCTATAATTAAAAGTATTTTTAAAAAATTGAACCTTAAATGTAGGTCAAAATCAAGACTATTTCAATCCTTATCTGTATACAACATGAAATTTATAAAATTCTATTCCCCCATCCCAAATCTTTTTATTTTTAAGAGAGAGTGAGAGGGGAAGAGAGAGAGAGAATTTTTTAATATTTTTTTTTTAGTTCTCAGCGGACACATCTTTTGTTTGTATGTGGTGCTGAGGATCAAACCCGGGCCGCACACATGCCAGGCAAGCGTGCTACCGCCTGAGCCACATCCCTAGCCCCACATCCCAAATCTTAATCCTTCACTTTCACAAGTTCTCATTTCTACACCTGCCTCTTTACCTTGTTATTGTCACAGTTGAGATTCTTGAGATTTTCCATGTACATCATTGAAAACAGTATTGTGGTTAGTTCTATTCTTTCCATGTCAAGTACATTCTAATACAGACTATAAATCAAGTCTGGATTTAGGCTTTGGTTCTCTTAAGTAATAAGCTATGTGACTCTGCAGTGTCGTTTCACTTGCACCATAGTTTCTCCTGTGCAAAGTGAAAACTAGATACCTTCACAGTCTTGATAGCTGTACCTAATTTCACATTCTGTTGTTACTGACTCAAAGACATCAATATGGCACTTGTAATGTGGCTACAAACTGCCTTTCTTATTTCCCCTTTTTCTCTCCCCAAATATTTTCTGACTGGTAGGCACCCACACAATCTTATATTCTTATATTTCATGTTAATCTTATCAGTGCTTTTTTTTGGGCTGTTATTTTGAATATTTCCAGCACTTTACTCGCCCTAAGATCCACTGCAAGTCCCACCTTTTTATAGTCAGAACTCTGCTCTGAATCCTTGCTATCATTGTTATTTACCATAGCACTTGTCACTTTCTCCCAACTATCTGTTAACTCTGGAAAATAGGTCTTTTTCTTTTGGACGTTAGTGACTACCACATCACACATTACAGCAAACATTTCTTTCTTTTTAAAATATTCACCACAGGTGCAACTTCATGAAGTATAGGAAGTGTTTCTGTATCATTTGCACATTGAGAAAATCATCAACTATTAAGGGGGCTAGGAAATGTAAAGGTCATTTCTTCTAACCCCAATCAAGGCTTCAAATCCTTCCTAGAACATTCCCACTAAGTTGTGGTTTATGTCAAAAGCAAAGTACAAAAATTTAAACTCATCAGTTCCTAAAAAACTTTCCTGGTACCTATACTATACAAAAAGCTTTATGTTATTGTTAATACCTGACACAACTCATGCAAACAAAACAAGGAGTCATGGCTATTTCATTCAGTAATGAGGAAAAGAGGCTGACAGCTTACCCTACAAAGTATCCAATATGGTAATCAGAAAATAATATATTTTAGGTAAAAAAGAATACAATTTTATAAAGAAAAGGCAATGTAATTTTTCTGAAAGTCACAGATGGTGACAATCTGTGCAATCTGTGTCTTCATGAAATACCTCAGTAAAAGAATAGAAAATTTACTGAATTATATGTCTGCTTCTTTGTTAAGAGTTACGGTAATCTTGAAATGACTGCGGTTTAACTGACAAAAATAAAGAGGAAAACAGACCTTGGCACTTTATTTTGGGGGGCAATTAAAATAAGCAGCGTGTGCCTTAGAAATGGATCTTTTCTGGAATAGTTAAGTGTTCAAAAGGTTTTAATGTGGTACATTAGTCTGGTTAAGCCAAATTATAATATGGCCAACAAAGCACCATATTACAATACTATTTTTGCTTCTGGAAAACTACTAGTATAAGTGAATAAAGAAATATATTTCAGTTATATTTAAAATAATAAAACCAATAAAAATTACTTATGTTTTAAAAAACAGTCTTTTAAAACATTTATATAAAATAATATTCACTGATATAAAAAGAATATTGTTCCATGACTGAATTCCCTGAAGGCTGATGTCTCTTTATCACTGCATCTTTTTTCTAAGGATTAAAACAATGTCTTGGGTATTTATGTTCCTGATAAATGTTTGCTGAATAAAAAGGAAAAAAAAAATCTGTTTGTAGAATCTTGGATAAAGATATTAATTTTGGGGGAAAAATTATGTTCTGGAAGTTACAGGGAAATTTCCTATTAAATATATTTTTAAAACAAAATGAGAGGACAGGAAAACTTCCTTTTATTTTTAAAAAGGATACTTGGTGTTTTACGATCTTCATTAATCACAATCAGATCTGTGAAATCCCTTGAGATGCACTGTGGAATAATTTTTTTCAGAGCCAGTCCTCTTCTATAATAAACATGTGAGTCTGGTATAACTGTAGAGAGCTGTTCACAAAGTCGTACTGTTCTCTATAAACAAAATAGCAAATATTCTCAAAAGGGCAAAAGAATGTTATGTGTTATATACTCACAAGAAAAGGAAAAATGATTATTATAGTATTATTAATAGATAACAAGACTGGGAAAAGAATGAAATCAGAACAATGTTTCATTTTTTATCAAAGGCTAATCATCCTAAAGCATCAGTTCTCAACAAGGAGTGATTCTGCTCCACCAAAAGACATTTGGCAATGTCTAGACATTTTTATGGTTGGCTACTGGCATGGAATGGACAAAGACTAGGGATACTGCTAAACATCCTATGATGAACAGGATAGTTCACTCTAACAAAGAAGTACCCAGCCCAAAATGTTAATAGTATTAAGGTTGAGAAAACGTATGAAGAATCATGCTTAGTGAACTCATATCCTATCACCAGTTATTTTTAAATAACTTATTCACAGGCATTATCTAAGACAATTAATTAATTCTTCTGAATAGAGTACTTTAAATAGTAGTAAAAAAAGTAGATTAAGAATTCAAGAATTGGGCTGGGGATGTGGCTCAAGCGGTAGCGCGCTTGCCTGGCATGCGTGCGGCCTGGGTTCGATCCTCAGCACCGCATACCAACAAAGATATTGTGTCCGCCAAGAACTAAGAAATAAATATTAAAAATTCTCTCTCTCTTTCTCTCTCCTCTCTCACTCTCTCTTAAAAAAAAAAAAAAAAAAAAAAAAAGAATTCAAGAATTATACTAATGGATGTGTTTACCCCATGAGGTCTATCTGATGTTGTGATGAGTATCTTGGGAGAAGTCTGTCTGTTGAAGTAAGAAGCAAATTCATCTGTAGCTTCATCATAAGCAACCTGCAAACAAGGAAGATAATTTTACATAAGACAAGTATGCTCTACTGGTAAAGCACTGTCATTAATCACCTATTTGACACAATTTAAAGAAGACATAGGAGGAACTGATGCTAATGGCGACATGAAGAGGGTGGATGATTTTGTGTCTGTAGAAAACAAGTATAAAACTGGATAAAATTATCAAAAATTATTTCAAGACACAGAATGTTATGGTTTAGATAAGAGGTGTTACCCCAAAGCTCATGAGACAATGCAAGAAAGTTTAGGGGTGAATGGATCGGGCTATGACAGCATTAATTTTACCAGTGCATCAAACCACTTGAATGCATTAACTGGGTGAGAAATGTAGACAGATAAGGTGTGGCTTCAGGAAGTAGGTCACTGGGGGTGTGCTTTTGAGCCATGTATTATATCTGGTAAGCAGAGCCTCAGTCTCTCTGCTTCCTCATGGTCATGTCCTGAGAAGCTTTCCTCTACCACACTCTTTTACCATGATGTTCTGCCTCAACTTGCGCCCAGAACAATGGAGTTGACCATTTAGGGACTGAGACCCCTGAAACTGAATGTCAAATAAACTTTTCCTCTTTTGAAGTTGTTCTTTTTTTTTTCCTTCTATAAACTATTTATTATTTTATGAACAATATCAATATCCAGATACAGGTTAGAACTGATTAATTCAAACTGAGTAGCAAGCACAAACTTAAATGTTTAATAAGAGAACTCTGAAATTGTTCTTGTCGAGTCTTGGTCACAGCAGCAGAAGAGCTGACTAAAACACTGAGAGGTACATTTGTTCTTGAAAAATAGCTAGAGAAATGTGCAAGAATATCAGGAATCTTGCCTAGAGCTATTCCATTTCTCTCATTAGTTTGGTTGGTGAAAATAGTAACAACTTCAAGGTGATGGCAGGTAAGAACTAGCAGTCTTGGATTCAAAGGTGGTGGACTAGACCAAGACAGGAATAGAGCTTTGTGAGATGAAGGTGAAAACCTGCACAGCTTTGCCAATCCAGGGTAGTAGACCCAGTTCAAGGTGGGTATGAACTGGCCAGAAATTTAAAGGGGTGCTATGGAAATGAAAGACTCATAGAGTGGTCAAGATTACTGCTCCATAATTCTTGGCTGACAGCTAACCTCACATATGTATTGGGGGAGATTTGAGAATCCACCTAACGTGAAAGACAAGGGAGACTTGAGAACTGATTGCAACCTTGAAGGCATTCCTCAACCCACATGCAGCAAAAAGTATGTATGTCTTAAGGTCCTGAGGTGTCTCAACACCCAGGTGCCTAATCACTCACAGACCATTAAGCCACATAAACACAGGAGCAATTCCTCAGGAGAAAGTTTAAAAATAATTTTTAAAAACTGAGCAGAGATATTGTGCTACTATTGAGGAGACAAATTCCATGTTGTAAGGCCAGGAAAATTAATAAAACAATAACCATTTCTTTCAGACATGCTACAATTTTTGGTCTAAAATGTCCAGTTTTCAACCAAAAGAATTATTGAGTATATAAGAAACAAGAAAGTATGACCCATAATCAGGAAAGTAGTCAATACTTAGTAAGTGGGTTCGGATATTGAATTCAGCAGACTTCAAAGCAGTCCTATTTAATATACTATAGAATTAAAAGCAAAACACAGTCTTAATAGCAGATCTGACAATGGAGAAGAATCAATGAACGTAAAAATTGACAAATATATAGTCTGAAGAACAGAGAAAACAATCACAGAAAGTAGAGCAAAGCTGGGAGAACTTGTAGGATAATGTCAAATATTTCAGTAGTATGTTAAGGAAGTTCTCCTTAGACCAAAGAGGAAGGGCAGGAAAAAAAAATTGAATAATGGCTGATAACACCACAAATTTAATGAAAAATACTAACTTACAGATCCAAGAAGCTCAAAAAATTCCAATAGAAAAAAAAAAAGAATGATACCTAAACACATGAAAATCAAACTGCTAAAAGCCAACACCAGGAAATTTTGAGTGAAATAAAAGAAAGCACAGGGAAGTGATGATTAGTGGAAATAAGGAAGGCTAAAGTCAATAGATGGATATGTGGCGGGATATGTTCAAAGTATTAAAAGAAAAAAGCAAGAATTTTATATTCTTCAAAATTATCTTAAAAATGAAAGCAATATGAAAATTTCTAGGTAAAAGTTGAAAAAATTGGCTTTATTAACTCTGCTATAAAAACAGACTAACAGGGGCTGGGGATGTGGCTCAGGCGGTAGCATGCTTGCCTGGCATGCACAGGGCACTGGGTTCGATCCTCAGCACCACATAAAAATAAAATAAAGATGTGGTATCCACCAAAAACTAAAAAAATAAACATTAAAAAATTCTCTCTCTCTTAAAAAACAAACAAACAACAAAAAAACCTAACAGAAATTCTACAAGCTAAAAAGAAAATGACATTAGATGGTAACTCAGATACAGAGAGTGAAAAGAAGAGTAATGTGAATAGTAAAAATGCAGTCCATTAAAGACTATATATATGTGCATACTCTTGATTTCCTTGAAAAGCACGAAATTTTTTAAAGAAGTAATTACGACTGTACTAGTACGGTACTTGTTAAATTTTACCAGAATTGTATCATCTTTATTAAAGATGCATGTTGTAATTCTTTTCTATTTTTTTGTGTTGGGGATTGAACACAGGGACTGCACATACTAAACAAGCAGCACTCTACCACTGAGGTACACTTCCAACCCCAAGTTTCACTTTAAAAGTCCTAAACAGAGAAGTCATAATATTTGAGATGGAAACGATTTAATCATTATGCATTGTATATATGTAACAAATTATCATAGTATACCCTATAAAATGACAATTAAAAATTTAAAACTAAAGAAAAAACTAACAAAATTACAAGAAATCAACAAAGCTGTCATTATAGGAGATAGTCAGACTTAATAATGAAAGTAGCACATTTTAAAAGTTGTGGGAAATACCACAACTTAATAATAAATAAAAGAGTAGTATTTGGAGATTTGTGGCCTTAACTGCTCACATCAGAAATTATAAAAAATGTTTAAACCAATAAAACAAAACAGAATAAATGCAAAGATGAGAGAAGGAAATAAAAAGATAAAAGTGAATTAGAATTTAGTAGAGAAGATCAAAGAAAAAAGTTCTTTGGTTATATCTCTTGTAAATAATTATCTAAAATGCCCAAATAAATAAAATTAGGAATGAAAAAGGTCATTTCTACAATCTTGCTTAAGAACACTGACACATATTAATTCAATCAAAGTACTAACAACACCAAGCAAGATTTTAGAAAAAGATAAAATACGATAACCAAAATGGGTTTATCCCCAAAATGCAATTATTTAATATTAGAAAATCAATAAGACGTCATTTGCTAGGAGAAAAACCGTATGATCATCACAATATTTGCAGAAAAAGAATCCAATAACAATCTATATTCATTTGGGATAAAACAAGTATAAATGGAATTTCTTTAACCTCCATTGATGACATAAACATTAATGATGATACACCAGCAGTATTCTCTTTCAAATCAGAAGCATGGCAAAAATACCATTATTGCTTTGCTATTTATCTGACACTATGCTAAAAATTCTAGTGAACACAAAGTGGGAAAAAAAATAAAGCATTAATGGATTTAAACAAAACTGTCATTTGAAGAAGTGATTATACATAAAAATGAAAATGATACTTAGACAAATGATTAGAAATGAGCGTAGGTAAGCTATTTGCTTAGAGGACCACTATCCAAAATTCAACTGCATTCTAATAAATCAGTGAACAAAACAATTTTCAAAAAGAAGCAATTTACACTAAAAAAAAAAATATGTTCAGGAATATCTCTAACAAGATTTAAGATAATCTTCCACTCTGCATGTTATTTCTTTAGATAGTCTGCAAGAGTTTTATGAGTATGCAAAAAAGTACCATCAAATGTTATTCTTAGATACCAAAATGTCCAACAAACCCTACAAATATCTACAGTATAGAGACCCTTAAAATATTCAATATGCTACTTAGAGATTAAATGACAAATTTAAAATCTTACTCATAAAATTCAAAGCATTTGTAAAAAAATAAATATTTATTGAAATTTTCTATAGCAGTACTGGGAAAAATCAATTATAAAATAAGTTGTAACAAAAAAGACAACATGCCATCATTATAGCTGGATCAGTATATTATATAACTTAGCAAGCCAGCAAAATATTAACATATCAACATACTATTTATCAAGGATGATCATTCAAATTCATTTAAGGCTTCTAACATTACCTCTTCATCATTAGGGTCTACTACAGTTTCATCATAGACTCGTTGGTTGTCAATGGTCTTGGGTATAGGCTTTGGTGGAGCCTAAATAAAAGAGAAAGGACAGGTTTACAAATAAGCATTTTACATTATATTACAGTTGCAGAAGAAATTCATAAATACATTAAAAACATAATCTGCTCTCATTTCAACCCACTGCTACACATACCATATAGCTACATCAATCCTGATAACAAAACTAAAAAATACTGCTTTTTAACCATCTGAGCAGAGACATATACATAACAGAAAAATGATTACTGTTGAATTATATGGCTTAAAAACTAGGCCAAAGTAGCAAAGAGAAGTAGCATTAACAATAATTATCCATTACTGAAAACAACAAAAGCAAATAAACAAAAAGATGGAAAAAAATTACAGAAAAAAAAAAATATATATATATATAAAATGTGTGGTTTTGTCTATTCACAGACCATGTAATTCTATTTTGGGAAATTTACAGTAAGCAATAAAAGGGGAGGGGGTGGAGCTATCTATAAAGAAATATCACTACGGATAGTATCACTATTTCTAATAGAAATAAAAAAATAAATACAACAAATATCCAATACGAGGGTAATTACTACACATATTACCTGTACGTACATTAACATGATGGGATACTGCTAAAATCATGCACACTCAGAGGAACAAATTATATAAATGACTGTCAAAGATCAGGAACAGAACTATACAAATACTATACAAAATGATTGTCTTTGGAGGGAAAAGCCATCAAGAAGAAGCAAAAATAATCAAAAGTACATGCACGCTAGCAGAGATATGAAGAAAATGTGAACTAATAAACCAGTCATGATTTTATTTTTTGTTACTCTGAAACAAATGCTGTAGGAAGTTTTAAGTGATCTTTAAAGGAGCCAATTCTAGGAAGTCATCTTTCAGCACAAAAAAATGAAAATGTTTTCAAGTGATGATTAAGACATTAATTTGCTATAATTGATTATTGAAGAGTTTCAAAGATACTAACATTGCTTGATTCATAGAATTTTGCTGGTCAAAATAGTCTAACAGTGACAATTTCATATGATTTAACCTAATACTATAAAGAGAATGCATGAAAAAGTATTTAATTTATATAAAGTCTTAATATTTCTCTTCTTCCTCAGAAAACCTTATTCTTATTGTTACCTTATTTTACAAGAAATTACAGTGGACAGAATTGAATATTTTTAAAAGTTTGCAAGTATAAATCATAACCTAGAATTATGTATAAACAAAATGAAACTAAATGAAAATAAAACTTAGCTGTGCAACAATGTGGGAGTATTTTTAAATAGTGCTTATCTATACAGGTTCATAATCTTCTTTATCAGCTCTCATTCTTACATGAACTCCACTCTACTATAGAAAAGACTCCATCTGGTCTTTCCACGGTCTTGCCTGATAAAAAGCCTTTTTTGCTTCAAGTCACAAAAGCTAAACATCAAAATGTCTTGAGGAGTCTTCCCATTCCCAAACATATAAAAAAGACATCCAAAACACCATCATTATGCTTACTATTTACGTACACATATATATTAATGGCATAAGAAGTGCATGGAAAAAATAAGCAATTTCATGTAAATGATTCTCTTTGGAAGGAAAAGCCATCAGGAAGTAGTAGGCAGGAGCAAGGACAGAAAAGTGTTTGCTATGTTATTTTTGCATCTTTCTATAAATATAAAATATTTCATAAAAATTTAGAAGTTATGAATGTAATAGCCAAGATAGAAAACAGATGACTAAAAATTTATTTACCTTATCACCAAGAGCCTCTCTCTCTTTTTTCAGTTTTTTCTTGGCTGCTAACTTTTCCTAAAGGGATAAAAACAAAAGAACAATATTAAGAAACTACAAGTTATATCACAAATACATACTGAAACTACAAATTGATAATGCTATGAATATAACACTTGTAATCCATTAAAATAACCATTCAGATATAGATTTTTATATCTAAATTACTATAAGCCAATCAATAGGATTTGTTTAACAAAGATCTTGCTTTTTCAAAAAAAAGTGTAAACTGGCAAGTTTGAGCATTTAAAATTTCACCACCTTTTTTGCTACTCAAAAAATTAAATATATGTATCTAAACAATTTAACAAGTTTTGTTTTACATAAATGATTACATCCTAAAGATCATGGTTATGATAGTTGAATTTGTTAGAAAGCACTAAAAATAGAAGTGGGAGATGAGTTTCAAGTTGCTTCCAATAAAATTATCCCTAGTTATCCTCATATTTTATAATTAAAATATTCTTTTAAAAATTAAAAATGTGCAAAGTCGGGTAGGATTATTTGTTATAAATCCGTATGGTTTGATTTCTAGACAGAATGCTTAACACACAACAGAACATACTTTTCCCCCCCAATGCCAATTGACCCTCAATTCATTGTTTCTGAAGTCACTGTCCCAAGAAGACTCCTAGGATTTCCCATCGGATACTTGCATACCAGAATAGGTTAGATGTCCTTTGAATGTACTCCAGTGGCACAATGGCACTTATGTAAGAATCAATCCCTGGCCTCAAAAAGTCTAATAAGAGGAGACAGGCAAATAAAAAGAATACTACGTGTGAATTTCTATGATATGCAAAAACAAGCATATGCTTTTCTCCAACAGCGATTTAATCACAGATAAGCATTAGGACCTTGGGGGAGTCATTTGTTTCAGTTTGTTTACCTCTCAGAGCACAAAGCTTTAAAGAACTAATATAATTACTAGAAACTTAAAACTTCAATAAGAGGTGCTGCAGGAATCAGAAACAATATTTTAAACTTGTTATGTATCGCCCGGATCACAAATGCTAAAAATTAACCAAAGTTGGGTAGGCAGGGTAAAACAAGGATTGAGACTCTCGCCTTCCAGGCAATGAGGGAATAATTCTCATTAGGAAAACAGGACTGCGGATTTTCCTTCTAAGTGGAGAACCCTCGGAATGAGCCCTCCGCCCAGATGATAGGGAACTTTCCACCCACACGATCAGGCAAAAGGCTGTACACAAGTCTCCAAAGCAGAGCGCGAGGGCCAGGGCACGCGAGCCACTAGCATCACCCTTTGGGATCAAACACTGCGCGCCCACCGGCTTTCAAAGTACAAGCTAGATTTCGTGAGCCCCCGAATCCTCCACGCGACGCACACCACGCATGCGCCCGGCAACCTCCGCCCCTCCATACCTTCCGCTGCTGCTGCTTCCACCGCGTGAACATCAAGTGACGCCGCTGTTTGTTCTTAATCTCCGAAATGCTGAAGCCTGGGGGAAAGGCAGCGGCTTTCGGGGGTTGGGCCCCCCTTTCCGTCGCTCCATCCTCAGCAACTGCAGCCTCTTGAGGTTCTTTGGTAGCGGCTTTCCTTTTTAGGCTTTTTTTCCCGCTGCTGCCATTCTTTTCGCTGGCCTTCGCCATGTTTGCTCCTTTTGCTCCCTACGGAAACGGAAGTGGCTCTCTTTTCTGACCCGCTTTGTGGGCTTTTACTTCCGGTGTCCTGAGGGTCTTTAAAAAAATAGAGGGCTTTGGAAGCAAGGTGCGGAGATTGAGTGCAGGTAGCCTACCCAGATGTATGAACAGTAAATGGATGAGTTCCTGGGCTCCTTCGTTGAACGTTTGTTATCATGCCAAACACTCAGTGTAATGGGACAAAACAACCTTTGCCCTATTTTGTTACATTTTACTAGAAAGAAAATGATCCTCTGAGTTGTTTGGTGCGCTATAAATACAAGATATAGGAAAAAAGTAGAACAGGATAAAAGATGAGCGGGTAAAGAGGCACGTTGCAACTTTAAATGGGATTCTCAGAATAGACTTACTTGAAAAGGTTACACTGAGCCAAAAGCTTAAGGAAGGCAATGGAGTAAACTAAGCAGTTATCTGGGTGGGAAGCTGTTATTCTGAGAAAAGCTGATAATGTGGGAGAAAAGCTGCCCAGGAAAAAGAAACAGTCAACTCTGTGGCTCCTAGTCAGTACCAAATTCGGCCCGTTCAAGAAGCACCTCAGAGGTTAGAAGTCATGTGGAAATAGAAGAGATGGAGGAGTGGGGAGAGGAATTGAGATTGCACAGACCATAGAGATTCCTAAGGAGTTTGAGTTTTATAACATGCAGGTTTCTTGAAGTGTTTAGAGAAAAAATAATGATATGATCTTTTATTTTTTATTTCATTCTACTTTTTGCAGTGCCAGGGATCAGACCCAGGGCCTTGTGCATGCTAGTCAGGTGAGGGATTATTGAACTACATTGCCTGGTTTTGTTAAAAATAACTTGAATTATAGAAGCATCACTCATATTCTTCTTTTAAAGGGAGACTTAGTATGTTATGGATCTTAAATGGACCCCAAAATCTCTTGTGTAGAAGCCTTGATCTTCAGTGCCACACATTGAGAGGTGGGACCTTTTGGAGGTGATTGGATCATGAAATCTATGACCTTATAAGAGGATTAATCCATGTATGGTTTCATAACTTAATGGGTTTGGCAGGGAGGGGCTTTGCTGTAAAAGCAAACTTTATTTTTACTTTCCTACCTTCAGGAAGTGAGCAGCTTTGTTCAGCCATGCACTCCCCTCCATGATGTTTTGACTCACTAAAGTCCAAAAGCATGGCCTTCACTAGCACCACAGACTGAAGCTTCTGTAGCTGTGAGCCAAAATATCTTCCCTCCATGTGAATTATTTATCTCAGGTATTTTGTCACAGTGATATAAAGCTGACTAACAGGTAGATGGAGGTGGGGATGATAGTGGGGATGTGGAAGCCTAAGTGCAATAGATCCACCTGATCATGATTGGAGCCTCTAAAACTGTAAATTGAAATCTACCTTTTCATTATATAGCTTGATTATCTCAAGTGTCAGTTATAGTGTTAGGAAGCTGACTAGCATACTACTCAATAAGTGCATAGAGTGGGTGGATATGATGGAAATAGTGAATCACAACTCTGGTCAGATCTTGACTCAGTTACTTAGCTGCTATAAAATCTCAGATATATCACGTAATCTCTGTGAGCTTCCATTTCTTCATCTATAAATGGGCCAATTGTACTACCATGTAGGTCGTATAGAGCAGAATAGGGAAAATGTTTATTAAAGAATGAGACACACCCAATAAATACCAACTAGCTGTTTTTGTTATTTCACAGGCTATGCTAAACAGTGCAGAGAAAAAAGACATAATGTTTACCCTTAAATAGGGTTTAATTTAGAAGACGATGAAACACAAGTCTAATGTGCTAAATGTTGAGTACAGATTGGAATAGATATTTTATTAGGCCCAGTTCAGCATTTGAGTTTTTTCACCAGTTGTTCATTGTTCATCATTTTCAAGACGTATTCCCAATAGTGTTAATTTTAAAATGAAATACTTACTTTTAATGTTTAATAAATATTTTTTGGTTATTTGTGTTTTTTTCCTGACATTTTGCGAATGCTGGGATGCAACTCTATCAGATGAGTTAGTTACATGATCTAAACTAAGATTGTATCAGAAAATTTGATGTGTGTACTCTTTTATTTATTTGTTTATTTTGTAGATGAAATGTTTGCTATTAGAAGATAATTCCAATGTTATATGAACAACCTCTGCTGACAGGTGAGAAATGGACAGATGATTTGCCATGATGATAACCCAAAGAAAATTTTAAAAAAGTAAATTATAGGGTAATATCCCCCACAAAAATAAATTCAAAACTACAAAATAAAATGTCAAATCAAATTCACTAACATACTGAATTTGTACCTTAGCTAAGACAGTTGTCTCAAATATGTATGAGTGGCTAATATTTCAAAATCTTTACACAGAATATGATATTTGAAGTTAAATGCATTATGTTAATGACATAAATACCATAAATTTATATTCATTTAAACAGTACAGTTATCTATTAATGCTAAAATATATTGCCATATTCCAGGAACTGAAAAGTGAATTAAGAAACAAATATATTTGCCGAGTTTCTGTTCTTGCGACTAAAAGGCTCAGGGGTCACTCTAGTTTAACTGGGCTAACTGGGCTACACGAAATAACCACACAAGAGACACAAATACCTTTTTCTTTGGGGTCGATGTGATGGCTCCTCTGACCTTAAGGGTCCACAGAAAAAGAGAGAGCAAGAGTACATGCTGACCCCTTTTATTGAGGAGAAGCTATTCAAATGAGGCAAGGGGTCAGGTTTCAGGGGGCTGAGTCTATCTTCATGATGTCCACTGTCAGCAGGTTGACTGACACCTGGGTAGGCCACACCCAAGGGCACAGTAAGAGGAGGGGACACACACAAGGCACTTCCATGGAAGATTCTATCCTAAACAGGGCAAGGGGTTAAATTTCAAAGGAACAGGTGAGCATACCTTCACCCATGGGGCTGTAGCAAGACACACCCATTTCTGTGACTGAGTGCCTCAGCACCCAGATGGGGAGTGAAACTCAGTCACCCATAAGGTTGGCCTCCCACATATATTATTTTAAATTATGACAAACTGTTTACATCAACAAAAAGCTTCCTAAAGTTACAAAATAAGAATTTACTGTATGAGAATAAGAAATAGCAAGTTTGGAAGTTGGCAGATTTAAATTTAGAATGTGGCAAAGCCCTTTGGCAAACATAAGTAAATCAATGTGTCTTGAGCTAGAATTATGCCACACAGTCTGTTGGTAAAAACAATGGAACAATTATAGAATTAATCTCTCATCCATTGATGTTTCACTAGTACCCAAGAGCTGTTATTGGCATCTAAACTACTTACTCTAAGGAATTTGTGAATTCTCTCTCTTTTTAAAATTTCATACCTTAAGATATCTTAGTTACTAATGAGGTTTGCTTCTGTCAACAGGATTCTCACAAGTTAGCTTTCCTTTGAAACAGAAACAGACTAATGGAACAGAGTGAAGAACCTCAAAATAGATCTACACATATAGGGTTAATTCTTCTCTACAAATGGGTATGAAGAATCCACGATGTGTAAAAGGTAGACTGTTCAATAAATGCTATTGAGGAAACTGGCTATCCACAGGTAAAAGAATGAAATTGGTCCTTAGCTTGCACTATACACAAAATCAATTCAAAGTTGATTAAGGCCTTAAATGTAAGATCTGAAATTTTAAACTTCTGAGAAGAAAACATAGGCAAAAAAGCCCCTTGACACTAGTACTGGTAATGTTTTTTGGCATAGGAAAACAAAAGCATAGGTAACTGTGTGACCACATCAAACTACAAACTCTGAACAAAAAAGGGAAAAAATCAAAATGAAAAGGCAAAAATAATGAGCAAAAATATTTACAAATCATCTATCTGATAAGTGGTTAATATTTAAAAACACAAGGAACTAACACTACTCAATAGAAGAAAAAAAGAAAGAGAGAAGCCCACTGATTAGGATAACTATTATTTCAACAAAGGAAACCAAGTATTGGAGAGGATGTAGAGAAACGGATAACCTGGTACACAACTAATAAGAATAAAAATTGGAATAGCCATTATGGAAAACAATGCAATAGAACTGCTGTGCAGCTCAACAATTCCACTTATGGGTATTTATCCAAAAGGACTGAAATTGAGATCTCAAAAGGATGCTTGCATTCTCATGTTCATTGTAGCATTATTTACAATAGTCAAAATACGAAAAAAACATAAATTTCCATTGACGGATGATGTATAAACAAGATGTGTTATTTGCTTACAGAGATTTTGTTTATTTATTTATTTATCCATTCATTCTAATTTGTTATATATGACAGAATGCATTTCAATTCAAAATACACATATAGAGCACCATTTATCATGTCTCTGTACACAAGGTAGAGTCACACCTTTCATGTCTTCATACATGTACTTAGGGTAATGATGTCCATCTCATTCCACCATCTTTCCTACCCCCATAACCCACCCACCCCGATCTGCCCTATCTAAAGTTCTTCCATTCCTCCCATGCGCCCCCCCCATCCTCATATGGGTCAACATCTACATATCAGAGAAAACATTCGTCATTTGGTTTTTTGGGATTGGCTTACTTAACTTAGCATAATATTCTCCAACTTCATCTGAAAATGCCATGATTTTATTCTCTTCTAATGCTGAGTAATATTCTATTGTGTATATATACCACATTTTTTTTATCCATTTATCTACCGAAGGGTATCTAGATTGGTTTCACAGTTGAACTATTGTGAATTGTGCTGTTATAAACATTGATGTGGTTGTGTCACTGTAGTATGGTGTTTTTAAGTTATTTGGGTCTAAACCGAGGAGTGGGATAGTTGGGTGAAATAGTAGTTCCATTCTAAGTTTTCCAAAGAATCTCCATGCTGCTTTCCATATTGGTTGTACCAATTTGCAGTCCCACCAGTAATGTATGAGTGTACCCTTTTCCCACATCCTTGCCAACACTTATTGTTGTTTGTATTATTGAGTTCTATAGTTTCTTTGTTTAGCTTTTGTTTGGAAGATCTATCCAGTGGTGAAAGAAGTGTGTTAAAGTCATCCAGAATTATTATGTTTTGGTGTATATAATTCTTGAACTTGAGAAGAGTTTTTTGATGAATGTAGATGTTCCATTATTTGAGGCATATATATTTATAATTTTTATGGCTTGTTGATGTATGGTTCCCTTAAACAGTATGAAATGTCCTTCTTTATCCCTTTTGATTAACTTTGGCATGAAGTCTACTTTATTTTATATGAGGATGAAAACCCCTATTTTTTTTCTGCAGTCCATGTGAGTGATATGATTTTTTCCCAACCTTTCACCTTCAGTCTGTGGATGGCTTTTCCTATCAGATGAGTCTCTTGAAGGCAGCATATTGTTGGCTCTTTCTTTTAAAATCCAATCTGCCAGTCTATGTCTTTTGATTGATGAGTTTAGGCCATTAACATTTAGGGTTATTATTTGCTGGTAGCAGGCCTTCCCTGGCCCCCGGGCCCAGCCCCCAGTTCCTTGTTCTGCATGTCAAAGTGGCCAGCTCACAGGGTCGTGATGCAGGTTTGCGGTTTCCTGTTTATCTGCCTTGAGCACATGTGTCTCTCGGAACATCTTGACCTGTTCGGAGCCTCCTGATAGGGGACGATGACGGTAACCCAAGGACGCAGTTATTACTCTTCCCTCCTCGCTTTTGAGTCATTTCCCCAGCTGTTACAAAAGATATTTAAGGGGAACAAATTTGGCAATAAAGCGCGCACACATGCCTCCTCCTGGATGAAGAACCTTGGTGTCCTGTGTGTTTTTTTTTTTTTTTAACCTCGACGTCCCTCGCCGGACTCGGTTCCTGAGGCCGGATGCGGCAATTATTGAGATATGATTTGTATTCCCAGTCATTTTTATTTATTTTTGGTATTTAACTTGACTTGGTTTCTCCTTTGATTAGTTTTTCCTTTAGTGTAATACCTCCCTTTGCTTATTTTCATTGTTGTTTTTCATTTCCTCCTCATGGAATATTTTGCTGAGGATGCTCTGTGGTGCAGGCTTTCTAGTTGTAAATTCTTTTAACTTTTGTTTATCATGGAAGATTTTTATTTTGTCTTCAAATATAAAGCTTAATTTTGCTGGATATAAAATTCTTGGTTGGCATCCATTTTCTTTCAGATCTTGCTATATGTTGTTCCAGGATCTTCTAGCTTTCAGGGTCTAGGTTGAAAAATCTGATGATATCATAATTGGTTTCCCACATATGTAATCTGATTCCTTTCTCTTGTGACTTTTAATATTCTCTCCTTATTATGTATGCTTGAATTTTCATTATAATGTGCTTGGTGTGGCTGTGTTGTGATCTTGTACCTTTGTCATTGTGTAAGCCTTTTGTATTTGATCTTCCAATTCATTCTTCATGTTTGGAAAATTTTCAGACATTATTTCATTAAATAGATTGTTCATTCCTTTGGTTTGTAACTCTATGCCTTCCTCTATTCCAATCATTCTTAAATTTGGTCTTTCTTTGTTATCCCATGATTCTTAAATGTTCTGCTTATGGTTTCTTACCATCTTCACTGTGTGGTCAACATTTTTTTCAAGATTATATATTTTGTTTCATTGTCTGAGGTCCTGTCTTCCAAGTGATCTAATCTCTTGGTAGTGCTTTCTATTGAGTTTTTAATTTGGCTTATTGTTTCTTTTATTTCTGTTTTTTTTTCAGAACCTTTACCTTTTTATTGAAGTAATCTTTTCTCCCTGTATTTGCTTATGTATCTCTTTAGTGAAATGATCTTTCGCTGCCTGTGTTTGCTTTCTCATATCATCCTTTAATTCACAAAACATTTTAATTATGTATATCCTGAACTCCTTCTCTGTCATTTCTTCTATTATGCTGGCCATTGATTCTAATAATGTTGTATCTTGGTTTGTTTGGGGCACTTTCTTCCCTTATTTTTTTCATGTTTTCGTGTCTTCCCTTCTAGCACTGCGGATCCGAGACATTACAGTTTTTACCCTATAGGCTTACTGTGTCCCTACAGGGTTATAATACTTCTTCTTGATATTGCCTCTAAGTCCCAGCCAGTGTTTCATGCTGGGACTTGCCCCAACTCAAGATGGCGACAAAGGTGTCCCAAGATGGAGGCGATTGCTTTCAGCAATGGGGTGTTGGGTTGGGTGGTGCCGGGCAGTGGTGTTGGCCTGCAGTGTTGTGGCTGGTGACTGTCTCTAGACCCTGTATGATGTTTCCAGGTGCAGGCTACCACGTGTAGTGGACTATGGCAGTGGTTGCAGCAACCCAATATGGAGGTGACCTGAGGAGCCCCACGATGGTAGATGGGGGTGCAAGGAGTGGTGGTTGGATTCCTGCATGTGGGCAGTGGCTGGGTAGCCTGTGTGGCAGTGGCTGCTGGGATTACTGTATGGGTGGGTGGCCAGGAGTCCTGTGTGGGTGCTGATGCTTTTGGTCCTGCTCAGGAACGGCAGCTAGTGGTCCCTCATGGGAAAGTAGCCAGAATTCCTGTGCTGCCTCTGAGGCCTGGAGACATGTGCAGGTACCATGGCCATGATTCCTGCACAGGAGCAGCTGTCGGGGGTCTTCTAATAACTCACAAAGAAATGGTATTCCCACTACTTGAATCCCAGGTCATAGAGCAACAGAGAATGCAGCCTCCCTCTAGCCTACCATATTTGATCTTTTCCAGCAGAATATTATTTAGCCTTGAAAAAGAAGGAAATCTGCCATTTATGACAATAATGGGTCTGAAGGTTATTATGCTAAGAAAGATAAGCCAGCCACAGAAAAAGAAATACTGATAATCTCACTAATACATGAAATCTAAAATAATCAAACTCATAGAAATAAATGTAAAATGGTAGTACCAGATAGGGAGAATGGAAAGATGTTGGTCAGGGGGTATGTGATAGGTTTCTGTTACAGTACCATAATACCTGAGATAATCAATTTAAAAATAGGAAAGGTTTATTTAACTCACAGTTTCAGAAGTTCTAGTCCATGGTCAATTGGCCCTGTTGCTTTGATCCTGTGGTGAGGCAGCACATCATAGCAGAGATTCCATAGTGGAGCAACCTCTTTATATACCTTAAATCTATAAGATTTAGATGCTGAAAAGCAAAAAAAGAGAGGAAAGATTGGGATTCGAATATTCCCCTCAAGGACACACCTCCAGTGACTTAATTTCCTCTTATGAAGTCCTACATCTTAAAGATTCTACCACCTGCCAATAGCACCAGAGGGCAATGACCAAGTCTTTAACAAATGGGTCTTTGGGGGAATTATCCAAACCACAGCAGGGTACAGAGTCTTGGTCATACAGGTGAATAAGTTCTGGAGATCTATTGTATAGCATAGTGGCTACAGCTCACGTACTGTACTGTATACTTGAAATTTGTTCACAAAGTAAATCCTAGGATTTCTCACCCTGCACTAGTTACCTGTTGTGTAGTGATAAATGTGTTAATTAGTCTGATAATGCTGATCATTTCACAATATGTATATATCAAATCATCAAGTTATGTCTTAAAATATATATAATTTTCAAAAATAAATTGAAATCAACAGGAGTAGAATTAATGTAATTTAATGAAGAGACATTAGACACACACCTTGTCACATACCAAACCAAATTAAAGTCACTCAAATATGAAAACTTTTCAGACATTGAAGATTTGAGTAGTAATTACATGCTAAATGCTGTCATCTCTGTGTTCTTTACACTGTGAAATAATCATAATACACATGATGAACTTTTCAAAAGCCAAAATTATATTAGGAAACATTATCAATAGGTCTTCAGATTATGTCTTTTGAAATAATGTATCATCATTTCCTTCGGGTATTTTTTTTTCTCAACAGACTCTAAATGCGATGGTGATTTAGGACACAATGATAGTTCTCAATGTGTTTTCCAAATAGCTGATCCCTACCAATAAGATAAGCTGGTTAGATAAACAGAAATTTTTATGCATGTCACTATTTCCAGAAAGTATACAATTCCCACATGTGTCTTCTAAGGTGATCCAAATTTCTGACCAGGGAAAGCAGCACCATAAGAAAATTGCAGTTTCATTAAAATATCATCTCTTAAAAGAACTTCTGGTTGCATTCAACTATCAAAAGAGCTTTTATTTACATCTTTGGAATGTATCTTGGTCCTGTGGTTAGTATTTCTGAAGATGGGGCAACCATCAATGTAATTGTGCTACAGTTGCACCTTCATATGTGTGGGTTCCACATCTGCAGATTCAACCAACCACAGATGAAAAATACTTGAAAAAAAATTGCATTTTTACTGAATATGCACAGACCATTTTTCTTGTCATGATTCCATAAAAATACAGTTTAACAACTATTTGCATAACATTTGTACTGTATTGGGTATACATAATATATCTATATATATTAGCACATGTCATCTAGAGGTGATTTAAAGTATACGGGAGAATGTGCATAGGCTATATGCAAATATCACGTCATTTTACATAAGAAACTTAAACATTTGCAGATTTTGATTCATTTGGAGAGTTCTGGAATCAATCCCTTTGTGGATACAAAGGAGTCTGAATGATTTTTCTGTATCTAAATATTTATTCTGTTGATGCATTCATTCAACAAATATTTAAGTCATACTTCTTGTCAAGTCTGTAGATACAGCCATCAAAAACAAGCCACATCCTGCCCCCAAGGAAATTCAGTGGAGAGAGACCAACAAATATAGTATGTCAGCAAATACAAAAATTGTGAGAGGTTCTGGGACTGCTACCTTGTTTTATATTCAAGACTAAATTGAGAACTAAATCCTCTAGTGTTTTCTTCAAAGAACCAGAGCTGATACACAGTCACATGCCACATTCACAGTTTCTGTCAATGATGGTCTACATATATGATGGTGGGCTAATAAGACTTTAATGGAGCTGAAAAAGTCCCATTGCCTAGGGATGTCTTATCTGCTGTTATGTCTTAGCACAACACAGCACTCCTGTGTTTGTGGTAATGCTGTTGTAAACAAACCTACTGAAATGCTATTTTATAAAAATATAACACATTCAATCACAGACAAAACATATTCGTTGAAAATGATAACAAACCACTATGTTACTGGTGTTTTTGTTTACCATACTAAATTTTTTACCATTAGAGTATACTCCATCTATTTATATTAAAATGCTTGGTATAAAACAGCAGGCCATGTTGCATCAGCAGCAGTCTTGTGCATATTGTGTTTATCTTATCTCTTGATGGCCCTGTTGAGTGATTATCTATGCCATCTAGGTTTGTGTAAGTGCACTCTAAGATAGTCCAACAGTGGGGAATTGCCAAACAACACATTTCTCAGAGTGTAGCTCCATGTTAAATGACTAATGACTCTATGTGGATGTCCCTGGTTGCAGTTCTGAATTCATTTTCTGTAGAAATTAACCCATGTGTTGTGATCAGATCACTTAGATCAGAGACACAAATTTGTAAAACAAGGTAATAAAACATAAGACTGTCCATTCTTAAAAATTATTAAAAATACTTAAAAATTATTGAGAACATCCAAGGAGCATTTATTTATGTGGTTTGTATTTATCAATATTTACCAAATAAAATTAAATTTGAAAAAATATTTTATTTAAATCTATATAATAAAACTATTATGTGATAGTTTACATACTTTATGAATATGACTATATTTTCCAAACAAACAAATAAGAAGAATGCATTATTTTATGTCTTTAGATATCTTTTATGGAAGACAACTGGATTTATAACTGCTTCTGTTGTGATATGTCATTTTAGTTGAAGTATATGAAGAAAATCTGGCTTCAACCAACTGTATGGTTGAGGTACTTAAGAGCTTTCTCAGATAGGTTTGGGATATAACCTAATCTGAGAAGTAGAAAAACTACCTCAAAATTTGAGAAATTGTTTCTTAAAGGTTACTTGCAAATGTGGAATCTGAATCCCATCAATGAACTTTTCATATTATATTACATTAAAATCTATTTATCTACATTGTATTGTGGATGGATCTTTTACACATGCATCATTTAGTAACAGTACAAATTTATTGGTCATTTGGAAAATATTGGTTCACTGAATTATATGTGCCTTTTAAAAAATTGATACATTTCATTATATAATATTGAAAAATCATATTTAAAAAAATCACTGCTAATCTCATCAGCAACATTTTGGAATACTTGCAAGCTGTCAAGTTCACAGTGGTGGTTAAAAGTTTTCCAGATTTTAATTTTTGCTTGAGCAGTGGCTTCCTTGGATCTGGGTCAGGAGGGTTGTACTCTCCAAGCTGTTGGGGGAAGGGCTTAGGAGAAGAAGTAGTCCTGAGCAGTGAGGGCCTCTTGTGGATTGTAAACTTTCCAGTGCTATTGCTCAGGCTGTTTCCCTGTTGCCTTCTCTCGTTGGTAGACACCTGGAGATTGGCTTGCTTTGCATTGCCTCCACTAATTAATGAACAAGAGCAATGTAATCATAAAGCCTTAATATGTTCTGGAAGTCTGCTTGTGAAGGCAACCTGAGGGGGTTCTTTGTATGGTTACTTCCACCTTCCTCAGTCCTGTGTATGCAAGACACTCACTCCTACCATACGATAAATCCTAAGGTAGAGCTGAAGTCTATACCATATATTGCTTCTGAGTAAGGATTTTCTTCTCTCCTATCCACCGTACAAAAGAATGTGTATTTACAATCTCTGATTTTATCCTTCAGACAATCAATAAACATTTAAAAATTTTTTTTCTGGAGCTTTTCCCCCTATAGCAAACAAATGAAATATAGATTTAAAAAAAATCTCTTTATCTTTTAACATTCTAATAGAGATGAGAGGTCTCATATAATAATGTTGGTTTGGCTTCACAAAACATTTAACGTTAAGCTTCATTTAGGGAGAAAAATGAAATTCAGTAGCTTTTCTGGAATTTCTATCACAAAAGCCTGCAGGGCCTCTCTAAGAGAGAGAAAGATGAAGAGACAGAAGAGCATTCTGAGGAACTGAAAATGTGTTTATGAGATAAACATAACAGTAGTGATATGAGGAGAATGTAGAATTGGATTACTCTTATCTTCCCCATTTTTCTTATGTCACTACTACTTAGAGACTGAAGGAGTAGAGATTAAGGACAAAGAATCTTTCAGTAAATGATCAGGTTTCAGAAGTTTCCACCATGTTCCAGTATACTCCAGGAAGATTTTGTTGATTTAGTTTTCCTAAACGTAATCCCTTCTTGAGGCTGGGGTTGTGGCTCAGTGATACGCCTGTCTTGCACGTGTGAGGCACTGGGTTCAATACTCAGCACCACATAAAAATAAATAAAGATATTGTGTCCATCTACAACTTAAAAAAAAAAAATCCTTTTTATTCTAAAGATCACTATATCCAAACTCTGCCTTAGTCAGTGGTGCTAAATAGTGCATATGACTGAAACATGCTAGGAAGTTCCAGTGTCTTTCAGGGATCATTGCATGCTGCATTCCTCCAGACAAAAACACTCAGGGTTCCTCCAGGGGAACTGGGCTGCGCGAAATAACCACTCAAGAGACAGAGATATCTTTTTGTGGGGGGGTCCTGTGATGGCTCTTCTGACCTTAAAGGTCCACAGAAAGAGAGCCAACACGTGCTGATCCTTTTATTGAGGAGAAGCCATTCAAATGAGGCAAGAGGTCAGGTTTCAGAGGGTTGAGTCTAGCTCCGGTGATGTCTGCTGTCAGCAAGCTGACTGACATCTAGGAAATCCACATCCCAAAGGCAGAGCAAGAGAAGGAGTCACACAAAGGGCATTTCCATGGAGCTTTCTATCCCAAACAGAGCAAAGGGGTAATATCACAAAGGGGCCGCAGGAAGGCACGCCTACACATGAAGACACATTCTGCTACTTTGAGATTGGGGCAGCATCTAGGGCCACTGCAAAAGTGACCAGATTGCTACAAAAGTGACGGACAGAGCCTCTACCAATCACGGGAAGGAAAATGCTAGTCATTCAGTGTGACGGCCTCCCACAATTGGGTACTAAATATCTTGTACTAGCCAAAACCTTACAAAGGGCCTGTAAAACTACTTGAAGTATAAGTCAAGGAGCAACTTCTGGAAGCTTAGTAGAATACAGAATTTTGAGGCTCACTCCCACACCATCTGAAAGACCCCAGGTGGTTTATGGATACATTTAAGTGTGAGAAGCACTGTGGAAGAAGATGTGTGTTATAAACCTCACACTGAATTAATTTTTATTTATTTATTTATTTATTTATTTATTTATTTATTTATTTATTTATTTATTTATTGTTGGTCTTTCAAAACATTACATAGTTCTTAATATATCATATTTCACAGTTTGATTCAAGTGGGTTATGAACTCCCAATTTTACCCCGTATACAGATTGATGTATCACATCAGTTACCCTTCCATTGATTGACATATTGCCGTTCTAGTGACTGATGTATTCTGCTGACTATCCTATTCTCTACTATCCCCCCTCCCCTCCCCTCCCCTCACCTCACCTTTTCTCTCTCTACCCCCTCTACTGTAAATCATTTCTTCCACTTGTATTATCTTGTTTTACCCCTCCTTTCCTCTTATATGTAATTTTGTATAGCCCTGAGGATCACCTTCCATTTCCATGCGATTTCCCTTCTCACTCCCTTTCCCTCCCACCTCTTGTCCCTGTTTAATGTTAATCTTCTTCTCAAGCTCTTCGTCCCTACCCTGTCCTTGGTTACTCCCCTTATATCAAAGGAGTCATTTGGCATTTGTTTTTTAAAGATTGGCTAGCTTCACTTAGCATAATCTGCTCTAATGCCATCCATTTCCCTCCAAATTAAATGATTTTGTCATTTTTTAATGCAGAGTAATACTCCATTGTGTATAAATGCCACATTTTTTTATCCATTCATCTATTGAAGGGCATCTAGGTTGGTTCCACAATCTTGCTATCGTGAATTATGCTGCTATGAACATCGATGTAGCAGTGTCCCTGTAGCATGCTCTTATTAGGTCTTTAGAGAATAGACCAAGAAGGGGAATAGCTGGGTCAAATGGTGGTTCCATTCCCAGCTTTCCAAGAAATCTTCATAATGCTTTCCAAATTGGCTGCACCAATTTGCAGTCCCACCAACAATGAACAAGTGTACCCTTTTCCCCGCATCCTCTCCAGCACTTGTTGTTGTTGGACTTCATGATGGCTGCCAATCTTACTGGAGTGAGATGGTATCTTAGGGTGGTTTTGATTTGCATTTCTCTGACTGCTAGAGATGGTGAGCATTTTTTCATGTACTTGTTGATTGATTGTATATCCTCCTCTGAGAAGTGTCTGTTCAGGTCCTTGGCCCATTTATTGATTGGGTTATTTGTTATCTTATTGTCTAATTTTTTGAGTTCTTTGTATACTCTGGATGTTAGGGCTCTATCTGAAGTGTGTGGAGTAAAGATTTGTTCCCAGGATGTAGGCTCCCTGTTTATCTCTCTTATTGTTTCTTTTGCTGAGAAAAAACTTTTCAGTTTGAGTAAGTCCCATTTGTTGATTCTAGTTGTTAACTCTTGCGCTATGGGTGTCCTATTGAGGAATTTGGAGCCCGACCCCACAGTATGTGGATCATAGCCAACTTTTTCTTCCATCAGACGCTGTGTCTCTGATTTAATATCAAGCTCCTTGATCCATTTTGAGTTAACTTTTGTGCATGGCGAGAGAAAGGGATTCAGATTCATTTTGATGCAAATGGATTTCCAAATTTTCCCAGCACCATTTGTTGAAGATGCTATCCTTCCTCCATTGCATGATTTTAGCCCCTTTATCAAATATAAGATAGTTGTAGTTTTGTGGATTGGTTACTGTGTCCTCCATTCTGTACCATTGGTCCACCCGCCTGTTTTGGTACTAGTACCATGCTGTTTTTGTTACTATTGCTCTGTAGTATAGTTTGAAGTCTGGTATCACTATACCGCCTGATTCACACTTCCTGCTTAGCATTGTTTTTGCTATTCTGGGTCTTTTATTATTCCATATGAATTTCATGATTGTTTTATCTATTTCTACAAGAAATGCTGTTGGGATTTTGATTGGATTTTCATTGCATTGAACTTATAGAGAACTTTTGGTAATATCACCATTTTGATGATGTTAGTTCTGCCTATCCATGAACAGGGTATATTTTTCCATCTTCTAAGGTCTTCTTCCATATCTCTCTTTAGGGTTCTGTAGTTTTCATTGTATAAGTCTTTCACCTCTTTTGTTAGGTTGATTCCCAAGTATTTTATTTTTGGGGGGGATATTGTGAATGGAGTAGTTGTCCTCATTTCCGTTTCAGAGGATTTGTCGCTGATATACAGGAATGCATTTGATTTATGCGTGTTGATCTTATATCCTGCCACTTTGCTGAATTCATTTATTAGCTCTAATAGTTTCTTTGTAGACCCTTTTGGGTCTGCTAGGTATAGAATCATGTCATCTGCAAATAGTGATAATTTAAGTTCTGCTTTTCCTGTTTTTATGCCTTTAATTTCTTTCGTCTGTCTAATTGCTCTGGCCAGTGTTTCCAGGACTATGTTGAACAGAAGTGGTGAGAGAGGGCATCCCTGTCTTGTACCAGATCTTAGAGGGAATGCCTTCAATTTTTCTCCATTCAGAATGATGCTAGCCTGTGGCTTATCGTAGATTGCTTTTACAATGTTGAGGTATGATCCTGTTATCCCTAATTTTTCTAGAGTTTTAAACATAAAGGGATGCTGTACTTTGTCAAATGCTTTTTCTGCATCTATCGAGATGATCATATGGTTCTTATTTTTAAGTCTATTGATGTGGTGAATCACATTTATTGATTTCCGTATATTGAACCAGCCTTGCATCCCGGGGATGAATCCTACTTGATCATGGTGTATAATTTTTTTGATATGTTTTTAAATCCGATTCGCCAGAATTTTATTGAGAATTTTTGCATCTAGGTTCATTAGAGATATTGGTCTGTAGTTTTCTTTCTTTGAAGTGTCTTTGTCTGGTTTGGGCATCAGGGTGATGTTGGCCTCATAGAATGAATTTGGAAGTTCTCCCTCTTTTTCTATTTCCTGAAATAGCTTGAAAAGTGTTGGTGTTAGTTCCTCTTTAAAGGTTTTGTAAAACTCTGCTGTATACCCATCCGGTCCTGGGCTTTTCTTAGTTGGTAGTCTTTTGATGGTTTCTTCTATTTCCTCTATTGTTATTGGTCTGTTTAGGTTGTCTATATCCTCCTGACTCAATCTGGGCAGATCATAAGACTTAAGAAATTTATCTATGCCTTCACTATCTTCTATTTTATTGGAGTATAAGGATTCAAAATAATTTCTGATTATCTTCTGTATTTCTGAAGTGTCTGTTGTGATATTGCCTTTTTCATCCCGTATGCTAGTAATTTGGGTTCTCTCTCTTCTTCTTTTTGTTAGCATGGCTAAGGGTCTGTCGATTTTACTTATTTTTTTCAAAGAACCAACTTTTAGTTTTGTCAATTTTTTCAATTGTTTCTTTTGTTTCAATTTCATTAATTTCAGCTCTGATTTTAATTATTTCTTGCCTTCTACTTCTTTTGCTGTTGTTTTGCTCTTCTTTTTCTAGGATTTTGAGATGAAGTATGAGATCATTTATTTGTTGGTTTTTTCTTTTTTTAAGGAATGAACTCCAAGCAATGAATTTTCCTCTTAGAACTGCTTTCAATGTGTCCCATAGATTCCGATATGTTGTGTCTGTGTTTTCATTTAACTCTAATAATTTTTTAATTTCCTCCTTGATGTCTTCTAAAACCCATTGATCATTCGCTAACCTATTGTTCATTCTCCAAGTGATGCATGATTTTTCCTTCCTTCTTTTATCATTGATTTTCAGTTTCATTCCATTATGATCAGATAAGATGCATGGTATTATCTCTACTCCTTTATATTGTCTAAGAGTTGCCCTGTGACATAATATATGATCTATTTTTGAGAAGGTTCCATGTGCTGCTGAGGAAAAAGTGTAGCTACTGGATGTTGGGTGGTATAGTCTATATATGTCAATTAAGTCTAGGTTGTTAATTGTGTTATTGAGTTCTATAGTTTCCTTATTTAACTTTTGTTTGGAAGATCTGTCCAGTGGTGAGAGAGGTGTGTTGAAGTCTCCCATGATTATTGTATGGTGGTCTATTAGACTCTTGAACTTGAGAAGAGTTTGCTTGACGAACATAGCTGCACCATTATTTGGGGCATATATATTTATGATTGTTATGTCTTGTTGGTGTATGGTTCCCTTGAGCAGTATGAAGTGTCCTTCTTTATCCCTTTTGATTAACTTTGGCTTGAAATCTATTTTATTAGATATGAGTATGGACACTCCTGCTTGTTTCCGCAGTCCATATGAGTGGTATGATTTTTCCCAACCTTTCACCTTCAGTCTATGTATATCTTTTCCTATCAGATGCATCTCCTGTAGGCAGCATATTGTTGGGTCTTGTTTTGTGATCCATTCAACTAGCCTGTGTCTCTTAATTGGTGAGTTTAAGCCATTCACATTTAGGGTTATTATTGAGATATATAGTTTGTTCTTCCAGCCATATTTGTTTATTAATGTTACTAAACCTGATTTGTTTTCCTCTTTGATTACTTTCCCCCCTTTACTGTCCTACCTCCCCCTGTTGGTTTTCAATGTTATTTTCCATTTCCTCTTCCTGTAATGTTTTGCCAAGGATTTTTTGAAGAGATGGTTTTCTAGCTGCAAATTCTTTTAACTTTTGTTTATCATGGAAGGTTTTAATTTCATCTTCCATCCTGAAGCTTAATTTCACCGGATACACAATTCTTGGTTGGAACCCATTTTCTTTCAGTGTTTGAAATATGTTATTCCAGGATCTTCTAGCTTTCAGAGTCTGTGTTGAGAGATCAGCTGTTATCCTGATTGGTTTACCCCTAAATGTAATCTGCTTCCTTTCTCTTGTAGCTTTTAAAATTCTCTCCTTATTCTGTATGTTGGACATCTTCATTATAATGTGTCTAGGTGTGGATCTCTTATGATTTTCCACATTTGGCGTCCTGTAGGCTTCTAGGATTTGGGATTCTGTCTCATTCTTCAAGTCTGGGAAGTTTTCTCGTATTATTTCACTGAATAGATTGTTTATTCCTTTGGTTTGGAGCTCTGTGCCTTCCTGTATCCCAATGACTCTTAAGTTTGGTCTTTTAATATTATCCCATAATTCTTGGATGTTCTGCTCATGGTTTCTTAGCAGACTTTCTGAGCTGTCTATGTTCTTTTCAAGTTGAAATACTCTGTCTTCATTGTCTGATGTTCTATCTTCTAAGTGATCTACTTTGCTGGTAGTATTCTCAATTGAGTTTTTAAGTTGGTTTATTGCTTCCTGCATTTCTAGGATTTCTATTTGTTTGTTTTTTATTACCTCTATCTCCCTGTGAAATTGATCTTTTACTTCCTGGATTTGTTTATGTATTTCCTTGTCAATGTGATATTTCATTGTCTGATTTTGCTGTCTCATGTCTTCCATGAGACTCCAGATCATCTGAAGCATTTATATCCTGAACTCTTTATCTGACATTCCATCTGTTGCAGCTATTACCTCTTCTAAAGTTGAGTTGACCTGCATTGCTTGTGGTCCTTTCTTTCCTTGTCTTTTCATACTGCTCGCATTTCTTTCTGCTTGGTGAAACTGTTGTGTTTTTGAAATTTACCCCCTATTTATTTATATTGCTCTTGTATAGTTGGGAAGTCTCCCTTGTAGTGGCTGTGCTCCTCCTCTAATTAGGGTGGTCTGTGCTCCTCCTCTAATTAGGGTGGTCTGTCGCTCCTCCTCTAATTAGGGTGGTCTGTCTACCACGCTGGTCGGTCGCAGTGGCTGTGCTCCTCCTCTAATTAGGGTGGTCTGTGCTCCTCCTCTAATTAGGGTGGTCTGTCTACCACGCTGGCGAGTAGTGGCTGTGCTCCTCCTCTAATTAGGGTGGTCTGTCTACCACGCTGGTCGGTCGCAGGTCTGCCCCTCTCTGCGGGCGCGGGTGGCAGCTCTGCTCTGCCCCCACTCCAATTGTGGTGACGTAACTACCACACCCTTAGGTCGTTGGTCCTGATCTGGATGTGGGCGGCGGCTCTGCTCTGCCCCCACTCCAATTGTGGTGACGTAACTACCACACCCTCAGGTCGTTGGTCCTGATCTGGATGTGGGCGGCGGCTCTGCTCAGCCCCCACTCCAATTGGTGTGACGTGTCCACCACGCTGGCAGGCCTCTAGACCTGTTCTGCCGGTGGGTCGCAGGTCTGCCCACCCTGCGGTCTTGGGCGGCAGTTCTGCACAGCCCCCACTCCCAATGGGGGTACCTGACTGCCTCTCCAACGGGTCGCTGAGCCCCCTCCGGACACGGGCGGCAGCCCTGTTCCACCTCCACTCCAACCAGTATGACGTGACTGCCTCGGTGCTACGTGTCCCACACGCTGGCAGGCTACCAGGCCTGTCCTGCCAGTGGGTTGCAGGTCTGCCTACCTTGCAGGCTCAGATGGCGGCTGTGCACAGCCCCTACTCCAAATGGAGTTACCTGGCTACCGCGCCGTCGGGTCGCTGGTCCTATTCTAGGTGTGGATGGCTACTCTCTTCGGCCTCAGCTGCAGTTGGGGTGTCGTGATACCACGCCGGCGGGTCACTTGGCCTACTCTGGGCGCAGGCGGCAGCTCCACTCTGCCCCCCCTGGCCCCCACAGCACCCAGCAGGACCCTGCCCAAGAAACAGTCACCGCAGGTTCCCCAGCCCTAGGCCAAAGCAGCTTCAGGAGCCAGAACCCAGCCTCTCTGATCCCGATGCATGCTCTACTGGGGGCTGGCTCCAAGGAGCGCCCCCCCCCGAGGGTTCCCCATCCCCAGGCCAAAGCAGCTCCAGGAGCCAGAGCCCGGCCGCTCCAAGCTCTCCAAACTTGGTGCACGCTCCACTGGGCGCAGGCTCAAAGACGCAGTCCCTGAGGGCTCCCCAGCCCCGGGCCAAAACTGTTCCAGGAGTCAGAACCCAGCCACCCCAAGCTCAGCGCACGCTCCACTTGGAGCTGGCCTCCACATGCAGTCTCCGCAGATTCCCCAACCCTGAGCCAAGGCAGCCCCGGGGACCAGAATCCGGCCACTCAGAGCCCGGTGCACGCCTTGCCAGGAACGAGCCCCCAGGAGTATTCTCCACAGGTTCTCCAGCCCCAAGCCTGAGCGATCTGTCTGGGAGACGCAGGCAAATACCAGCCTGAAATCACCTGTTCCATAGCTGAATGCGCTGAGTTCAGTAGAAAACAGGGATGATTACATCATTTCTCCAAGATGGCGGTTGCTGTCCTCCTCCGTGGTCCGACCGGTGTTAGGAACCGAACTGGACCGCTTCTCTCCTCTGTCTCAAAGCCGGAACTCAGCACTAAGCATGGCCATTGTACCACTGGCGGGAGCCCCCAGAATCCACATCGCTGCACCCCCCGCTCCGGCACCTCGCCACTTCCCAGCGCGCGCCACAGACTCCAGCTGCAGGGCGTTCCCCCGATCAGGCAATGCAACCCTCCGTGCGGAGAAATCGCCCTCGACTGGGCTCCCGCAGCCGAACCTCGCATGATGAAAATCCGTCCACTAGATTATGGAGCACCTCAATTTCACTGGAAATTCCCAACAAGCTAGCCTTCAGCCGTTTCACCTCGTTTTTCTCCCACTCGGTGACGCGGCGCACTGGGATGATGCACTCCCTTTGCCACCATCTTCCTGAATTAATTTTTAATCATCAGAGAACTTGTTTCATCTGAAAAATATTATGAGTGATTTTAAATAATAGTTATTTTGTTGATTAAAAAACAACATTTTATCATTTAAAAAGTGATAGCATACTCTACTGTCATGTATAACTAAAAAGAACAAATAAAAAATTTAAAAAAGTGATAGCATTGCCCTAAAGTAAGAGAGGCTAATAAAAACTATTGCAGGAATTCACAAGAGCCAATTTATGGAACCAGCCTAAATGCCCAGGAACAGATGAAAGACTGAAGAAAATGTGGTATATACACACAATGGGGTATTATTCAGCCATAAAGAAGAATGAAATTATTGCATCTGCCAGTAAATGGATGGAACTGGAGGCCATCATGCTAAGTGAAATAAATCAGACCCAGAAAATCAAAATTCAAATATTTTCTCTGATATGAAGAAGCTATTTCAAAATAAGGTGTGTGGGGGAGGAAAAGTGGAGGGATTCCATTAAAATAGAAGAAAGATCAGTGAGAAAAGGGAATTGAGAAGAAGGGAGGATGGATGGGATAAGGGATGAACAGTGGAATCTGACTTAATTTTCCTACATACATATATGAATATACCACAGTGAAGCTTACTTTCATGTATATCCACAAGGCAATAAAAACAAAAACAAAAAACCCAATCCTATAAGTAAATGGCAGAAAGATTAGTAGAATAGAGGGAAGGGAACAGGGAGAGGGAGGAAGAGAGGGAAAGAGAAAGTATTGGGAACTGAAACAGAGCAAAATATATTCCATGCTTTTATAATTATGTCAAAACGAATCCTAATGATAATGGTTATACCTGTCAGAAAAAAAGTCTTTTCTCATTTTCTAATAAAGCATTCATGGAGGTAACTTAGGGAAGACCCAGAACAGCGATTCTCAGAGTCTAGTCCCCAGACCAGCAGAGTCCACATCACCTGGGGAACTTGATATAAGTGCAGATGCCTGGATCTCTTTCAACCAGAGGCTCTGGGGGTGGAACTCAGAAGTCTATTTTAGGTGATCCTGATGCACAACCAAATTAGAGACCTACAGCTCTTGATCTATTATTTTCTTCTGACACTTAGAAGCAGCAGATCATTAGGACTCTGTTTCTTTAGTGTCCACGAATATCTTCCTTGACTGGCAAATCAGCTTCTCCCCATGTCTAGGTGTTCATACTAGGTAATACCAAAAGAATTATAATAGCAAGTTGTTATTATCTATATATAGTTTTAAAAGCTTAGTAATTATGGTAAAACATGATATGATCAGCACCTTTAGGTAAATAAAATGTTTATGAATGGCTACAAAATCTTGTGTACTTTTCCTTAAAGTCAGTTAGAATCTTGACTATCTTATGGTGTGTCCAGGTAACTCTTGGACACCCAATTCATTATTACTGTTCACATTAATATGTAACATTGATTAGCTGGCTGATTACGAGTTGCTGATTTTTTAATCTTAACAGTAAGACATGAAAGTCTCTTCTTGCTAAATGCAATGCGGTATCCCATATTGAATCCTAGAGCAGAAAAATAATCATCGGTGGAACATGGATGAAATCTGAATAGAGTCTAAAGTTTCTTTACTACTAATGTACCAAGGTTGCTTCTGAGTTCTGAAAAATTTACTATGGCAAAGTAAGATGTTAACACTAAGATGTTAACACTTGGGGAGAGTATACAGGAGCTGTCTGCATTATTTTTGTAATTTTTTTTGTAAATTTATTCCAAAATTATTCCCCCCAATTTTAAAAGAATTTAAAAGTTATTTTAAGAAACATGTCTCCCTGACCCTTTGCAAAATCCTTGAGGTAGTAAAAGAAATTGAAGAGCTGCTGTGTATCAACTCAGGGTGCCTGTTTGTGGGTAGACCAACAGTTCAATTTGTTTTGTTGAGATACCCACAAAGCTACTGTCAGCCACAAAACACAATTGCTAAATATACAGGATAGACAATTACTCTCCATTCCTTGAACTTTTATATATAGAGTTTCTACACAAGTACTTTGCACTTGGTGATATATTGTTTTAATAATAATCCTTAAATCATTCCATGGGTGACTGTTCCCATCCACCCCCGCCCTCCTCCAGAGCACTTAATGCCTTGTGCTGCAGGAAGCAGGCATTCACGGAGCTCAGATCTCTGACTAACTGACTGACTCAATGTGCTACCTGTAATTATATTTTAAATTTTAATCAGGGCAGTTCTAGGAACTCAAGGGGATAAAGTCAAAATCAACTATTCAAGTTAGGTTTGCATAAATTGTCTAGAGTGAATAGACTTCATCAAAACTTGTCAAGATGCAGAATCTGTCACTGGAAACCAGAATATCAAAAATTCAAATCATCCTATGAAATATACTCAAGACTGAAGGTGAATAGTTCATGGTGAAGTTAACAGAATAAATTTTGGGCTGAACGCAAAGTTACCATTTTACTTTTCTCATACTGTTTGTTTTACTTTATTTTGGTTTTTTTCCCCCCACAGTTTTTATTGGGGCATTATAGTTGTACATAATGATGGGTATTTTGTTTTTTTAATGTAATCAAGAAGCAAAAATATTATCCTGCTGTGTCTGTTGTGTCTTGAGATATTCTGAAAAAGGCCTGAAATAGAACCATTTATCTTTCTGATTCTCTTTAGTATTATCAATGTGAACTGAAGCCAAAACTGTTTAAAGATACCAAGAACTATGATATATCTAACATTAGAGATTTTCAAAATGTTTCTAATATATCCTCAGTCCTCCTAAAATTCCTATAAATTATATTTAAGGCAGGAATCATATTCATTTCCCACTGGGAAAATGGAAATGCAAAGAGATGAATACCAGCACCCAGTTTAAACTACAAATTGTAATTCTTATGACATTGCTTATTGCTCTTTCAACTAATCATGTGGTTTGTCCTGAGGTCCATGTTACTTAGAGTAAATTATCAGATGAACACAACACCATACATCTGTGTGTAACTCATTTTCTTTTCTTGACTCTGCAGTGTATTTTCAGAAACAAAGCATTTGATGAAGTGTAATTTGGATCCTTCAAATGAGGCAGATGTATGAAGTTTGGAACAGTGAATGCAACAGCAATATTTGTTTTTCATTTAACTGTTTCAACCCATGTATTCTATTGTAGATATGGTAGAGTCTGATGCAATTTTGGTAAAATTAATTTAAGAAAAAAATTATCTATTTTATAATCATTTCCCATTTCTGTAATTAAGTGAAGGAGACTTATCTCCGGTATTCCCAATTACAGAAAAGTGGAAAAGAATTATCTTTAAGATTTTGAGAGGTGAAGAAATAAATTGAAAATTATTTGGTTAATATAATTACAAAATTATTGGTAAGAGCAGGAGAATTACTGATTTTTCTTCCAGATTTTCTTCTCAGAAATAAGATAATTTTCAAACTAAACTACATTTTACATTTAAATAATTCATGGAGAGGCTTAAGATATGAGCTGATAAAAGTAGGTTTACCTTTTGAACTGCTAGAAAATTGTAACTTCTCGTCTTCTATAAAGATATACCGTAACATACTTATATATCTGATAAAAGATACCATCTATTCCATATTTTACCTGATATCTCATTTGAACAGTTAGCTCTTCCTTTGTTGTGAAACTAACATTTAATGTAGAAATTTCATGAGGTTTGGTGCTCGAGATAAGGAGATACAGTGTGTAATGCTTTCCTAAGACACTGTATTATCATATCCCACATTTAAATGGGGGGCATGGTATCGATTCACAGACATCTCCATTCAAAAAATGGAAATCTCAGTAAACCTGGAATGGTGTCCAATGAAGACAGTACATATCATCCATATAAACTATCAAGTAAGATTATCCCAGTACTCATTTAATCAATCATTCTAAAAATATTTTTGAGCACTCACAACCAGACATGGACCTTGTGAAGAAGCCAAGGAATCAGAAGACAAAACAAACCTTCTCTCTGCCAAGAACTTCAAATCTAATTTAGAACCAAAACATATGAACATGAAATCTTGGTTCTATCTTAATCCAGGTATTAAATAACACTGGAAAAGAACAGCACTCCGGGAGTCAGGGAATTGTTTTACCAATAAGCATAATGCATCATAAAGGTTAAGAGCATAGGTTTTCAAGTCACCAGATTTGGGTTCCATTTTCAATTAATTTCATTTAGCTGTGCAATCTTGAACAGGTCTCTTAACTTCTCTAGGAACCTGTTTCCTTCTTCTATAAGAAAGTAGCATCTAGCCATGATGATGTTGTGATTAGGTGAGATCAACAATACATGGAACAACTCTCAGCTCTATCTGTCTAGCACTCAGTATGCTCTCCATAAATAACTGCTGTTAGTAATAGTTAATTATTATAACCAGAAGGTTTTCCAGAGAAGACAAGAACCAAGGCAGTCCTGCCCAGTATTCAAGCTAAGTCTTACTTCATTTGTTACCTACTGAGGAAAAGAGATCAGCACTGCCTTACTTGGAGATCTTCTCAATGACTTTGGGTAAAAACATGTAAATCCATTCATTTATTCATTCACTTATTCATTTAATATTTCTTGGGTGCCTTCTCATTTCTGGCAGTACCAGGAATTCAAAGTACCAGGAATTCCTAAGTACTAGGTATGCAAAGGTAAGTAAAAACACTCAGGATCTTCTTTAAGACCAATGGAGAAGACAGACATTTAACAAATGATCACATAAATGTATATAATTATTATAATGGGTTTTATGAAGGCATGTGTTGTGCCCTGACAGTGTATAACAAGGGGATACCTGCCTAGTTTGGGGAAGACTTTCCTGAGGAAGTGAATTATGAGCTAGAATCTAACAGACTTGGAAGTGGGAAAGAGTATGTAGGAGATGGGAAAGAATATGTGAAAACTGAACTTGGTGTGCCTGAGGCCTGAGAAACCAGTGTAGATGGAGGGCAAAGAAGGGAGCAGAGTGTATGAGGGCTTTGGAGGCAGTGATAAGACTTGAGATCTTTATCCTAGGTATAATAATGCTAAAGTCACTAAGGAGAATGAGTAGGGGCATTATGTGATCAGATGCGTGTTTAAAGAGGCCACTGTGGCTGCTGTGTGGCAAGAGCTAAAAGTTTTAGAATTAGAGCAGTATTTTTATAATTGATTGGGATTATAGAGAAGATTAAAAGGATTAAATTCAGTGGGGTTATAAACATGAAAAGATTCTACTTATTTTTTTGACCAGTGCCTTCAAGTGTGCTGATAAAATTTCCTTTCAAATTCCTTAATATTTCCAGCAGATAGAGTGTTCAGATGACTTTCCATTATTAAAAAGTCCAGTCTGGTCTTTTCCAATTTTATACCAAGTTTGAACCTCTCTCCTCTGGATCCCCCCAAGCCTTCCTTGTCCCATCATTTTTCAAGGACTAAGAGACATCCCTGGAAGCGGGTTTAGCAGATGGTCTATTTTCTCACTCTTCTCTTTTATAACGTTTCCTTTGCCCCATGGCTTGTGGGGCCTGAGAACTGGGAAGAAGTCACAAATGTCTCCTACTCAATTGTAATTGCTGTGCTCTGATAGGCATCCCAATGCTGCCTCTATCTGATGAGGCACTCTTCAGGAAGCCATGCAAGTGCCTCTGCACAGTTCTGCCATGAAGGAGAGGCCATGTCCTCTCAGGTCTTCTTTGCTGCTAGTGTAGGGGTCTTCTTACTTGATGAGCAGCACTCTTGGCCAGGGACCAGCAATTCACCCCGAGCTTGGCTTTATTCTCTGGTGGCTTCTGAAATCTAAGCATCTTGCCACTGCTATAACTTCTTTTTGTTCTGTTATTTTTTTTCCTCCTGCTTAGATTAGTGCAGAGAGCAGATCCGTAGTTCACCACCTACATAGAAATCTGATCCAGCCATGAGACACGTAAGAGGGCATTTCTTGTCTTTACAAGTAATTTGATCAGATTCCTGAACTTGACTTGAGGGAGAAGAGCCAAATTATCTGCTCCCAGGAACTCCTTCATGACCCTCTAGTCTATAGATAATGTAAACATAGATACAAACAATGCAGAGGAGAGAAGGAGAGGATGAGAGACTGATTCAGCTTTTCTCAACTAGATAACGAGTGGATGGTACCACAGGGAAAAGTCAAGAGTACCAGGTTATTTGGATGAAGGGGAAGCCCAGGGTTTGATTTTGGGCATTTCAGATATGAGATGTCTCTGAACTTCTAACTGGAGTTACAAGCTTCTGATATGTGACTGACTAGTAAACTTGGTAACTCTGATCCCATAGAATAAGTTTGACTGAAAATATAAAATATTGATTCATGAATTAACTGGATTCATCAATGAGTTCTAATTCCCTAAGTTGGTGGAGTAAATTTTTTTTTTCCCACAAAGTTTAAGATTTTTTTTCACTGTTGGCTTCCTCCAGAATTAAACAGCAAGTTTTTTGGCCTAAACCACTTTCAATTAGGTAACCTTTCCTTAAGCATCATTCTCTGTTGAAGTGGTGTTGAATTGTTTCTTATGTCCTGAAAATTACTTTACCAAAGTTTGTGGATCCTACTATGATGGAAACAAACTCTTGTTTACATGCGTTCTGTTATTATACTTCTCATTTATTGTATTATTGTAATGACCAAAAATATTGTAGCAATATAGTATGGAATACATTTTATTGCAATAATAATAGCAGCTAACATTTAGCACTTTTTATATGCCAAACAATGTTCTATGTGCTTTACATCTATGACTCATTTAATCCTCTCCACAATCCCATGCTTGGGTACCATTATGAACCTCATTTTTATAGAGAAGGTATCTGAGACAGGAAGAGGTTAAATACCTTGCCCAGAGTCACCTCACCAGAACCAGGGTCCACACCCAAGCAATCTGGCTCCTGAGATTACTTCTTAGGGGCTATGCTATAAAATGATTCATCATGCAAAACTAAGCATCTCAGTAATTAAACACAATAATATTTTGGAGTATAAATTTCATCATTCTAGAACTGAAAAGAAGATAAATAAAAATTTGCAAAAGAAAAATTAGCTAATACAGTAGAAAAAAATGGCACATTATGCTTGCAAATGGACATGGAGATTAAGGAGAGTGAATATTTGGTGATTCTAATGTACACCTGTGTCCTACCTAGACCCTTTGTCCATCCCCACTGATGGTCTGCATGTCCCTACTAATACTGCATATGCCAAGCACAGCAGGCCTTTGGAGAATGTTGGTCTCTGATTGTAAAGTTTATTTACTCATTTAATAACTCATTTTTCAGAGCTTTCCTCCAAAAGCTCACAGATCTGTAGAGGAGATAAACATATTCATAAAAAATTATAACTCAATAAAGTAAATTTAAAAATAGAGGCATGTGCCAGATGTACAGTGGGGTTACTGAGATGAAGGAAAGTGATAGAGAATGGGAAAAGAAGACATCTGAGAAGCATCTTTAAAGAGGAGATGCTTGAATTGGGTAAATGCTCCAGGCAGACAAGGAGTAGGGCAGGTCATTCCAAGCAGAGGTAGTGGTATTTGTATGGACTCATGAATATGGAAGAGGATAATGTGTTCAAGTTACTGCAAGTCCTGTAAGATGAGGACATAGGTGGAAGGAAAGAATGAAGGAACAAAGGAAGGGAGGGAGGGGATAGCACTGACAATAAAACTGGATGAGTAGGCAGAAACTAGAAGAATATGAAGGAATTTGGAGCTTTATTGGAGGGAATGGTGAACCAATGAATAGTTGTGAGCAAGGAAATTACACAATGAATTTAGGGTTTGGGCAATTTTAACTTTAACTTCTTTAGATTAATTATCACATATGAGCAATGTATTAAAAAGTAATGAAGCTTCATGCATATCTAAAAAGAATAACAACAAAACAAAGTGATGAAACATATGAGATTTTTTTTTATATCAAGTGGCTATCCATAGTGACCATTGATTTTTTATGCTTGCCTAGTACCCACTCCCCTGGCTCACTGCCCCATTTGTAATGACATCTGATTTTTACCTTTGGAGGATCACCTATACCCAATGCTGGCAGTCTATTACAACTATCAAACAAGTCTTACTCCCCTTGCCTGAAGGAATATTGGGCAAGAGATCTGAGCAAGACTCCTCCCCCCCCTTCCTAAAGTTTAATTTTGTGAGGAGTGACTCAAGGATAGGAAAAGATTGGACTTGATCCAACTGGTATTAGCACCCTGAAGGGACAGTTTTGTGCTTCCTGTTACCCAGATTATCAAAGGTACCTCTGCCCTCCCACTTCTAAAGCTAGGTGTCCCCAGATTGCCTTTGATCCCCATAACCTAGCAGTAAATTCCACTGTTGCTTGAGGTAACAAATTCTGCTCAAACCAGGTGCAGTTTGCTTTCAAACTAAGAACCTTAAATTATATGTCACCTGGAGGGGATGATTTGCTTACTTTTACCTGATGAAATTAACTGGGGATTTTTGTGCAAAGTTCGTTGTACCTCTGCTTACCTAGACACAGCATGCAGCCCTTTCCACCCTGGATCTTGTGCTGGCAAGAAATGAGTTTAGGTTTGCTTTGCTTTCCTCATTCTCTTCTTCCCTCAGCCACCAGCCCAGAAGAGGAAGAACCTCTATTTGTGAAAGTTTTTTTTGGTTTTGTTTTTTTGATTACTTTACATCAGGCCAAGACAATTTTTCTGTTTGGCACAGAAACTCACACCCTTCATCAAAACACCTATGTCCTCCTAAGATCTTGGTGGGATAAAAATAAAAGACTTGTAGGCCTCTTCTGCTTTCCATCTTGCCCCAAAGCAACTCAGAGGCCATATACACATAATTATGTGCTTAAATTGGGAGGCAGGGTGCAGATAGAAAAATGTTTAGGCACGAAGAAGTAGAAGCAAACAAGTTAATGGTTCAAAAAGTTCCAGTATTTTAATAATAAAATAATTGTGCCTGAATTATCATTTATTATTTTTATAACTGTTTTCTGTTTGTATGCCTTTTTTATTTTACTAACAGATGGAGAGTCTAAATTTTTATTAGATGTAAAGTCAGGCACCAATGATCAAAAGGAGGTAGATTAACCAAACAAGGCTTTATTGAGATTCACTCCCCAGGGAGACCCTCCAGTCCAACAGAGTGTGCACCCAGGCTCAGCCAGATTGGGATTGTAATTTTATCGGGTTTAGGGTAGGAAGAGAGGGCTTGGGACAGAAATGGGAGGTTTTTAGAGTCCCTTGTCCTCCTGGGGATGGTAGGGGATCCCACTGAGCTCCAGGTCCTTCCAGAATCAGTCAGGAGACCCTGCTGATTGACAGATGGTTATCACTGCGTGTCTATTGACACCTGATGGGTTATTGGCTGGTGCTTTGTTCCCTTAGCCACCTCAACCCACCTAACACTAGATGTGTTGGGTTCTTTTCCTAGGTATATAGCACTCTTTAGTCACTGTAATGCTATCAATGATTACACTTGTGTCTGAAGATGAACAGTTTTCATGCATTTCCTGAATTATCTGAAAGAGCTATCAGAAGCTGCACTTCCTGTCAGAATGTTTGGGATGCAGCCTGTCCGTGTGCAACACTGGGGTTTGGATTGCCGGTTAGATATTACCATTTAGTCTCATATTTTTCACCCCCACCTTGACTTCTGGCATGCAAAGCTACCTGTATACTTTTATGTAATATCAAATCCAATTGGTAGAATGTATGGGGTGTGTGTGAGTGTGCAATAGATGACTGTGAGTCCTTCAACATGTATCTTGGCTAGAATTTATGGTGAGGTTTCCTTCCTAAGTCTCCAGCCTTGCCATATTCTACAGTGATTTTCACCAGGTTAAGAAGATTCTGATAGAACCAAGGCTTAAAGGAGATGAAATGGTGATTCTTGTAATCAACAAAGTGGTTCTTTCTCATTCTCCCGTCTTGCATCATTTCTTTCTTTTCTATAGAAACAATACACAGAAGAGTGAGACAAAAAAAAAAAAAAGAAAAAAAAAAGGCACTAAAAGGGGGGAAAAGCCAGTTAAGAAAGCTAAAGTCTGAAAACTTAAATATGAAGGAGGAATTGATGCCCTTAAATATTTTCAAAGTATTCAAAATTGAAGGATTAGATTTTGTTCACAAAAAGTATTAAAAATGGGCTGGGGATGTGGCTCAGGCAGTAGTGCGCTCGCTTGGCATGCGTGCGGCCTGGGTTCGCCTCAGCACCACATTCAAACAAAAATATTGTGTCCGCAAAAATATCACATATGCCTGCTGCCCTCCTACTGCTCTCCCTGCTCCACTCCTTCCCCAAACCTTTCTGGTCCAGGATATTTTAGCTGCCTATGTTGTCTTAGAGGCCATGTCACAAAAGCCACAATGTTTTTAATTATATCCTTTTGATATATGTCTTAGAGCAATTGCTCCTTGTTACTAGGGTTCCTCTAATTAAACAGAGAGCTGCTTCTTGCTGCTCTATTATGGCCATGTGGTGAAGTTATCCCTCCTCCAAGGGACTGCCTGACAGGATGATTGGAGATGAGAATCAAGGTTTAAGTTCGCTTCTTCCTACAATCCTCAGAATGGAGGTCACTTGCATTCTGAACACACCCTAGAACTGCTTTTTAATCTTGTTCCTATTTATATTTTATTTTCCTATTAGTTCTTTTTACCTGTGTATCCTAGCTAATAAATGAAAACGTATTTGTCTAAGAATGTAGCTGATAGTACTAGAAATGGTAGTTTGTCAAGGGTGATGGCCAAGAAAGCCTAGGTAGTTCCTCTTATTACAGGTTTTCCTCCTAAGAGGAGTTTACAATGAGATGAGGGCAGCATCCTTTATGCTAGAAAATGCTGTGCTTCCTGGTCTGTCTGTACATCCATCACTCCCTTCCTTCTTTTCCTCCTTTTGGATACAATAATAAATCCCTTTCTTAGGGATAATAAATCTGGCTTAGAAGGGAAGCATGAAAGGTGGCTTCATCCAATGATGGCCTTTCCTTCTTTGGAGACTTGCTTTCATAATTACCTAGGCTTTGATGTTTATGTTTCCATATTTGCTGCCATTCCTTGATGCTGTCGTTGAGATTTTCCTCATAAGCTCTTCCCCTCGTAACTTTACTTCCCAGAGGCAAAGAACATGCTCTGTACCTGACTGGATTACGAAACACCTGGGTTTGCCTGACCCACCCCTCTACAGTCTACAACACCCAGGACACTATGAAGATGAAGTTGCCATGACTGGAGGTCAGCAGTATTCTTCTGGGGCCCAGTGAACTTAAACCAACATGGCACCCCCAAGGCCAGGCTCTAGAGGGTCATCCTTATACCTCCTTAAAGTAAGTTTTCAGCCAGGTTGTTAATTATTTTGGTGTTGGTTTTTAAGATGCCACTTCATTGGGCCTTTAAATATTTTGATGCTTGGCATTGAAAAACGAGTTCTGTACAAGCAGGACTTCATGGAATGAGGGTGATTGTTAGCAGACTATTCTTTCTTTTTTCTTTGGAAGGGTCTCTTTCTCTTTATTTATTTTACACTTTGTGTCTTGGGAGAAATACCTGAAAAGGGGACTTGGAAGAGAAAGGAGGTGAAATTCAAGATTTAATGAATAACATATACATTTTGGTTTTGTTTTATATGACTTACATTCATTTTTATAATATAATTTCTCTGAGTCCCACAGGTTATATTGCATATTATTTACTATTTATTCACACATTTATTAAAGTCAGCACTTTGAAAATAAAGAGGGAGAGACTTTGATCAAAATGTAAACTGAATTAATAGATTATTTTTGTCTATTCTATTCACTGCTATAACCCTAGCACTCAAAACCGAGCCTGCAACAAGAGGTGACACCCAATAAATATTTGTTGATGACTGACTGAATGAATGAATAAATGTTACTGTGGTTTAATAAAAAATTCATTTTAAAATAAGAGGTATGTATACTGAATATGGAATTGTAAATATAATAAAGTCCATTGTTTAGAAAAGTCCCCTAGGAAGACTTGCAGCACCCAAGCATTGGAGGAAATATGTTCATTTGTATTCAAAGGTAAGAAGCTCTTTTATGATCCAGATTGTTTTTGCCTCAAAGGAGGTTTGTGGTTCATTTAATCTTTTTCAGTTTTACTTTTTTTTTTAAAGAAAGTAAAAAGACTGATCTATAAAAGCAATGCATTAGATCTATTTATTATTTTCTTCTGTGCTCACTAGTGCCCATCTCTAATGAACCCCTAGGTACTGGAAGTCATATTCAACCCCACAGGTTAGTCTGGAGATTGTACTTCTGTCCAGACTGTGGGCAGTGCCAAGCAGACTCTTATTGAAACTTCCATTTTTGATTTTGTATTTGCTCTTCATCTATTTTTGCATCCTTCGAAGGCCAGCAGTACAAAGATGGGGAGTAAAAGACGGGGATCTGAGATGTTGGTGGGAGTCTTAGCTGGTACTTTTTATCACTCACCTTCTGTCTACCTAGCTCAGAACATCTTTTTTTCTGCTTTTCTTCTTCAGAGTGGACCCCAAATTCAGACTTGGCTGAGTGCTCTCCCTAGATGGGGAGGGCACCATTGCCATCTTGGTGTAGTCGCAGGAGTCTCAACTTCAGAATGACTTTTTAGAGGCTACGAGGTGTCCGTGACAGTGAGACCAGAAGCTGTGTCTGAGGCTTTAGCCATTAAGTAATGTGCTATAAAAAGCACATAACTCAGTCTAATACTTTTATGTTGCAGTTGAAGTATGACATGATTTCATATTATAAAAACTTAAATTCAACACATAAATCTCTCTCTCAGGTCAGCTAGGCTTTGTATTTTTTCTCTTATAACTCCCTCTGAGTTCATCCAAGGCAAACATTTCCAAACTAGCCATTAAGAAGAGACACTCTTGTGTAGTGGGGAAATCGTAAGATTGAGAATCAGGACTCAGGTCTATATTGGACTTTGTTGGTAACCAGTTTTTTTTAATCCAGAATGAGTCAAGACTCTGTGTCTCATTTTCTTGGTTTATAAACAAAGGAAATTTCATAAAATAAACACTGTTTTCAGCTCTAGTGTTCCATTTAGGTACAAGATTTTGGTACTTCCTTCTTCCTTTTTGAATAATGGAAAATAAAGTATTGGAAAGAACCCTAGCATCAGTTCAATAAATGGTAGTTAAGACTGAGTTAAATAGAATCTGGAAAACCCACTTGGTTTATAGAAGAGGGAATTAAGTGAGCAAAAAAATATTCAAGGGACTTACCTAAGTCATATCACTAATAAATGGAAGAAACCTGATATTTTACCATCAATCATGTGTTCTTTTTTTCTATCAGAAAAACAAATCCTTTTATTACCTTTTGATGGTGGTGACGGGTGCCCAGGAAGCAGAAGTTTCCACAAAAATGTGGAACTCTTTTTTTCTGCTAAGGTGGCCTTAGTTATTAAGATAGTCCCAATGTACATGTTGGGGCCAAATGTCGGTGGCTGTCATGTAGAGACGTGTTGGTTTCTTTAGCCTTAGACATAGATCAGAAAAGCCTGGAGAAAACAGCTTCTCACTTCTTTAGGAAACGAACAACTTTCTTTAACTTTTCCCTCTGACTCCACTTTTAAAATCATGCTCCTTGTTCAGATAGTAAAGGAGGTCAAAAATATCTGTTTAAGCAAGCAAGAACCAGGAATTCCAGTAGGCATTCCACGTGGGTTTTGGGGAACCTGATGGACAAGTGACATACACTAATGTAGCTCTGGGCTCCTTGCACAGCTTCCCTGTTTAGGACCGAGCGTTGTCTAGATATGAACTCATCTTCCTCCTGGAGGCCTCGTGAGTTCCCTGTTTCTTTGAACAGTGTCACTACTCCCCAAGTTACTTAAACGCAAACTTCAGTCATCTTTGAGTGCTCCCTCGTCTTTGATACACTGAAACATGGATTCCTCCTTTGCCATAAGTCTGAGATTTTCACCTGTGTCACATAAAGTCATGTTTTGTAAGTAGTTTTGGGCTTAGGCAGAGCTGGGTTTGAGTCAAAGCTCTGCCAGTTACTACTGGTGCATTACTGCTTAATCTCTCTGACTCTGAGTTACCTCATGTGTAACATGAAAATAATAATTGTATTGGCCCCAAAGAATTGTGAGAATTAAATGAAACAACACATGCAAAATACTCAGTAGAGTTCCTAGTATATGTGAGTTCAACACAAAATCATAATTATTTCTTCTTCTAGTCCATCCTACTTCCTGCTAACAGGTGAATCCCCCTATAACTTGATTCTGACACTTCTTCAACTCCAAAGAGAACAATGAGTCAGCATTGTCAAGAGTCTGTCTCTACAGCTTGACTGCTAGGGGTTGCCATTTGCTAGCTGTGTGATCTTGAGAAGTTGCCTAACTTCTCTTTGCCTTAGTTTTCCTATCTGTAGGATAGAGATGATATTATCTACCTCAAAGGGTTATTATGAGGTTCATATAATTAAATATTAATAGCTAGTATTTTGAAGCATTTAGAGTAGTGCCTGGCATATACAATAAATCAATATTAGTGTTTGATAAATGAATAAAAACCTACACTAGATTCTTTTTTTTTTTGCTGTTTTATAGATATGCTTGGTCAAAATATGCTTGTTATTTTCTGCAATTATTTCTTTGGACTTGCTGTTTCTTCCACCTGGAATGCTGGGTGGTTTGGTGGAAAGAGTCCTTTTTGTCCAGGGAGAGTAATGGGTTTTACTTATATGTCAGCTTTGATTTATTAGTGGTAGCAACCTAGAGAGTTCTATTGCCAAAAATTCTGAGGCTTTATTTGGTTTCAGTGAGAAGAATTGAAGAAGAAGCCCTTGTTTGCTGATCTGGCTAGTTGTATTTCCCATGGGCCCTGGAAGGAGAAGCAGAGACACATCCTTATATTTCACTACAATTAAGAAGTAGTCACTCCAAATTATATTGTTATATTGTGTGCATGTACAAATACGTAACAACAGATTCCACCATCATATACAACTATAACATACCAATAAAATAATGTGGAAAAAGCAGTAGTCACAATGTTTTCATAATAAAACTAATACAGTTTTCAAGGACAAGATACATTTTCTTGATACTGAGGGCTAAAGAAAAGAATTCTTCATGGGTCTTTGTAAATCATAAACAGCATTCTTCCAATTGCTTTATATAGTTGGAATTAATTTATTCCTCATAGTGGTCTCTGATGTAGGTACTTGTCCTCATTTACAAATGAGGAAACAAAGCACAAAGAGGTAAAGTAACTTGAATAATAAATGGCAAAGCTTGGATTTGAAGCCTGGGTGAGCTACCTCCAAAATCCACATTTTTGGCAAATACGCTAATATGATTCTAGGTAGCACATGTCCTTGGGTTACTTCTTCAGCAAGTTTAATTTCATTTTAAAATAAGGGAACTTAATTCAATTTAAGTAAATTTGATTTAGTTCTGTCAGAGAATTAATTCTACAAGGGCACAAATCACTCTTCAAACGTGTATCTCTGGTTGTTTGGCTTAACACAGCAATAAAATTAAGAATGTCTCGAGCAATGGATTTAAACCACTTTCTGCAGAGCTCAGGGTTGGACAGAGATGTCTCTGGGGTACCAGGGCTAATGTGGTGAATGCAAAAGGGGCTCTGAACCTCCAGTTCCACTTGAACAAGGACAGTCTTGCTTTATCTAATTAAATAGTAGAATTCTAACTAGGATTTACCTTGAAGAGATATCTGTCTTTGCAAAGTGTTTTACAAAAATCACTGACCTAGAGAAGTAAATGGACAGCATATGTTGGGGGAAACTCTTATTAAATATTATTTCTGGTCAGTGATCTGTTAACATGAGTTTGGCAGCACAGTATGAAAAATTACACTTCTGGCAAATATCTGGCATGCAACAGGACCATAATGTTGCTGTTATGGTTAGGTATACAATCACTGACAATGGAATAGAGAGCAGTAATATTCTCTAACAAAAGCTGTGGTACCCAACCTGGACTCACATAATAGTTACTAGATAGTTCAGTGGCTCATTCCTTTGACTTATAGAAACTTACATGTTGAAACAAAAATAGCAGGTCTAATTGTAAGCCCTTGTTTGCTGGTCTGTTATTAGTCAAGAGCACATGGTTAAGGCATCTTATTCATAGATAATAGAGAAAATTATTATAATTGGTTTCCATGGCTTTTGTAGTATCTTGAGTTTTCAATTTTTTAAAAAAGATACTGTTTTTTAATAGGAGAGCATGTTCCAGTAATTCTGATATCTGTAAAGTTTCCTAGAATCTATTTCTCATTAAATTGAATCACATGTCAGCACTAATTTGGCATAGAAGGTGACGAAGATTCTTTGCATGGCTGAATTTTAGCCAGACTTCTGAATATTCTGCTTAGGTCCATCTGTGTAATTATAAAATCCAGTAGGAGCAAAGAGCCCTGCTAAGTCAGGTTAGCAAGAACTCCCCATCTTCAATATCTGACCATAGTTGGTATTTTGTCAAGTTCCTCATTTTCCACCATCCTCCTTCCTCCTATCTGATCACCTTAATAGTGAGAATTATATTAGAGCTGGGTGAGGTGGTGCATGCCTGTAATTTTAGCTACCCTTAATGCTGAGGCAGGAGAAATTGAAAGTTTAAGGCCAGCCTTTGCAACTTGGTGAGACCCTATATCAAAATAAAAATAAGATTAAAAAGAAAAATGGCTGGGAGTATATCTCAGTGATAATAACACCACTGGGTTCACTCAGTACTGAAAAAAAAAATCCTATTAGGTTAGTTTAGCCAGCATTCACCTAAACACTGATGTCTTCCCTTGGTAATTTTCCATCCACTGATCCCCACCTTACTCCATGGCATTATATTCTACTTGCCCATGCTATATTTGGAGTTGGATTCTCTCTCCCCCTCTGCAAGATCCTCTTGTATGATCCATATACTGTCCTGAGGATATTAACAAGCATCATTGAATGATTTTTTTCTTTAGCAAGGTACAACGGAAAAGAAAGTGACATATAACAACAAGAAGAATGCTCCTTGGATTTACTTCTAGGAATCCAGGCAGGGCTCTATCCATCCCAAGTTTTTACTGAATTAACTTGTGAAAATGCAGGGCATTGATTCACTTGGTCTCCTTGGTTAGGCTTTAGGAGTATGTCTAAAAAAATAATTTGTCTTCAAAAACAGTTTATAATATTTATAATCAGTTTTTGATATCACAGGAAGTAGGACTGTGGTGTTAATTATTCAAAACTCTGAGCTTTGAACCAGTAGATTGTTTGGCCTCGGGTGCCTTGCATGATTGGCTTAGAGCAGACTCTCCCTTCTAATTATGATTTGTTTTATGCATGTGGCGTTTAAAATGTCTTTACATTCAGGAGCACCCGCCCCCTGGGAGTAGAGTGGGTTTGAGAGAATGTTGATAGCAAGACAAAGCCAGCCTAGTATTAACATTTCGAGTGGGAAATCTATCCAGTAGTAATCCACATGGGCAATAATTGAAAGTTGGTTTTGTAAGCAAAACTCATTACTCCAGTTGATTTGTGACTTTGTGGAGCTGAGACTCTAATCTCCACGGCATACCTCTTCAGTGCCCTTATCTCTGAGAGTTAATAAGATATTGATAGAGTAGGAGAAAGGAAATCCTCTGTCCTCACCATGGGCACTGCTGTGAAGTTCTGGGCATCTGCAGACTCCATTTAAATGAAATGAAGACTTGAATCCCTGCTGAAATAAGTTTAACATTTCAAAAGTAGTAGAATTTAAATGGTGATAGGAAACCAGCTGCTTTTTGTATGCTTACACTTACCTTTACTTAAGCTTTCTTGAAAGAAAATCTTAAGGAAATTCCCAAGGAAGAATAAATCCTGACCTGAAATATTCTCAGTGAATATTCAAACAGAACACCTTCCAGTGAGCTTAGAAATGCATGGGGACTGGAGATTGTGTTTCTCCAGTTGCCATCTTTTGCCCCAGGAATAATAGTATTGGGGAAGATGGGCCAGTAGTCATATGAAAATTATGCTGTTTCTTTATGTAGTGATTTTGGGTGTATAAAGTGACTCATATCTAACTTAGCTAAGAAAGTAGAATTTTTAGTTTTTCTGCTCTATACTGCCTCCTTGTGTAATGATATTTATATTCTAATGAATGGATCTGTATATACATATTCATCGGAATATAATAGTTTCAACAACCCAAACCAGTTAGGTTACCTTGTTGAAGAAAATTCCTTTTTTTTTTTGATAATTTGATAATTTCCATTCATCTATTTATAATTTCTCACTGTCTTCCCCAGCCCTGCCCCCGCCCAGGACTATTTCCCCAACTAGACTTTATCTGTTTTCTTTTCTTTTCTTTTTTTTCTTTCTTTTTTTTTTTTTGTTTATACTCCTTATCTCTCTCATATGCCTTTAAATTGGTGGAAAGGAATAAGAAAATGGATGAAAATTAAAGCACTGCTTTTGTTACTTAATATATCGTCCTTGAAAGTTTCCGTGGGATGGAAGATAGAGCGTTCTGGATAGGTGAAAAAATTCCACTAATCAAAAGATTCTATTTATACAGCTGTTCTAATTTTATCAAAAGCAGTTGGTTCAAAGTAGTAAAGCTCAATGAATTTTTTTTTTGCCTTCTTCCTGTTTATTCTTGATTTAGTAAACTGGTACTATTTGTCTTCATTTAATTCATTCAACCAATAGTTATGTGCAAGTGTTAGGTGCCACAAACTCTTTTAAGGATTGAAGATAAGCACCACAGGAAACAAAACAGAGACATTTCTGCCCTCATGGATCTTATTCTCTTCGTGGGGGGATAGAAAAGAAAGATAACATGTAGATAAGGTTAGATGGTGAGAAATGCTAAGGAGAAAAATTGAAACAGGGAAAGGGGATAGGGAATATTCCGAGTGGAAACAAACAGCACAATGCCAGACAAGACAGAAGGACCTTATGGAGGAAGTAAAATATTTCACTGAAGTGGTGAAGGGGCAGAGAAAGCAAAGCTCCAGGGTAAACGGAGGAAGAATGTTCCAGGTACAGGTAATAGCAAGTGCAAAGATTCTGGCCAAAAGAAGTTGGCCAGGAAATGGGTGCCTGGTTTATTAGAGCAACAGCAAGGTCATCATGAAGTAGAATCACAGAGGACAAGGCCAGACAGAATCTTAGTGATTTTGTAGGGATTTGGTATTTTAGTACTATGTAGATTTGAGCAGAGGGACGAAACATTCTTTTTTTTTAAATAGTTTAGTGATAAGAATAGAATGGAAGAGGTAAGCTAAAAGGCTAAAATTCAATTTTATAGTCACTCCATCATTTACTCTGTAATATACATGCCCTCATGAGCTGAGAATTTATTACTAATATACAGGGGTATTTGTCATGATCAAGACTTGTAATTGATAATGAGTTCCCATGTAGTAAAAAAGTTGAACATAAGCAGGGAATAATTTTTAGAACATTAAACTGTTGGCTCTACAGAAGTCAAAAAGATTTTTATATGTAAAAAACAAATGATCAAGGGCTGGGGATAGAGCTCAGTTGGTAGAGTGCCTACCTCACATGTACAAGGCCCTGGGTTCAATTCCCAGGATATCTCTCTCTCTCTCTCTCTCTCTCTCTCTCTCTCTCTCTCTCTCTCTCTCTCTCTCACACACACACACACACACACATCAGATTTGGAAATAGAAATGCAGATAAGATTTTAATTAATATTTTGTGTTGGAAGAGATATCCCATCTTACAAAATTGGAACCTACACAGAAAGAAATTTGGGGTATTTAGGAATGGCTTGTGCTGTAGGAGAACAGCCCTCCCTCACTGTGTTAATATAGGTTCACGAGATTTCAACTAGGAAGAGCTCTTTGTATATTATAAAAACTTGCTTTCTTTTATGTAGAGAAACATAGCTTTCACACTCAGCCCTGCTTTACAGCAAAGTCTTTTATATTGCTCTGTTTGTATTTTACTAAAATGACATTAAATGCACTGCATTACTATCGTATTGAACTTATTTTTGCAATTAATGCTTGAAAAACATTATTATTTCAGAAGCTAGTTGTGAGAGCACACTGTGATTGCTATGTACACTGCTAGTAAGGGGCTTAGCATGGTTTTGGATGTGCAGAGATCCCTTACAGAACCCTTCCACAAAGAAATCATTGATTTGATTATTAAAGGCTACAGTAGTGTTGAGAATGTTCCATTAACACTGATGGGAGCTCTGGAGAATCCATCCCATACTTTCCTGAAGAACAGCCTTCAGTGAGCCCATGGCATAATACTCAAAAAAGTGCTTCATTATTTGTTTATTAAACATAAATTTGTTGAAAACCTATTATGAGCAAGCTGCTATAGGAGGGCAGAAATATTCAAGGATCAAAAGAAAGAGTTAGTGAATGCATGAATGTCTCAGTATGTCTTTCTACTAATTACAATTTCATCTCAGTCCTTAGGAATTATTATTTATAAACATAAAATGAGTCCTAGCTGTATAAAATATTATAAATATAGAATGCCACCTTTCCATTTGGACCATTGATTTGAATATCACTGTCTTCTTTTCATTTTAAGTACAGAAGAAACAAGGATCTATTTTCACTTATCCTTCCCATTTGTTCTTTAACATTTATTTTATACTGTTTGATTAGAGATGCTGATTCCCTGCGATTAGCCAAGGCTTGTTTGACACAAACCCAGTTTTCAAGACTTTGTGGAATATTTCCATCAGTTCTAGGAAGGATTATCACCAGTGTCCCCTTAATTGTGTCTCCTTGGATACCAGAAATAATTCAAGCTTTTTCCCTAAGCTGGCTTTTGGGCCAGTTTTAGCTACTGTGGAATTTTCCTAAGTGCTCCACACCCTTGTTCAAGATGCTTTTCTCTTGCAGGCCCCCAGCGACTCTACACTGCCTCCTGAGCTCCTTGTGGTCCCTTCAGAATTATTTCATGGGCACTTTCTTTCCCAGAGCACTCTGGGCTTTCCCCCAGCCACTTCTCCTCCTTTCATCCTCCATCTAGAATCATATAGGATAGAATTTTTGAACAGATCTTTATGGGTCTCCTTGAACCAAAGCAAATTTAGCAACCACCTTTAGGGAAGCTACTTCATAGAATTATACTCATAGCATATTTTTAGAATCAGAAAGAAACTTGGAGCTTACCCATTTTAATCAGTATGAATTTTGCTTAAAAGAAATCTTATCTGGAAACACTGTTTGTAAAACAAGTAAGAATAGAACTATGTAAGTTGGAGGGCCAAGGGGTCCCCCAAGGCTCTCCAACTTGTCACCCCTGTGTTCCCAGATGGCCCAGAGACACCATAGAAGTCTTACTCCACAAAAGTCCTCTAAAAACTGCCTGACTTGCTAGATAAAGATTGTCAAAGAGTTTCACTTTGTACTTCCTCCTTTCCCTTAGAGGTCTGAACTCTGTTCCCATGAACTTGAGACTATTAACTACCAGATCTACTTGCCAGGGAGCCAGTCCCCTTGCACTCACAGGTTTAGCAACACTTTGCAGCAGTGAGTGTCATGAGGCTAGGTTTGATTGACAATGGTCCTGGAAAAATATTCCAGGGGCCTAGACACAAGTGTTAAGTTTTCTCTTATTGCAACATGACAACTCTTAAAAATATTTAGCAAAAATAGACCCTTGTGAAAATGTTCTCCTTTCCAATGACTGTGGTGAGAAAGCACTTCTCTGTGAGTTTGCAAAGGCACAACACAGTTCTCATTCTCACTTCAGCTTTCGACCAACAAAATCCAGCTGAATTTCCTTTCATAGCAATTGTGTCTGTCCTCAGAGGAACCTAAACTCATTTTACTTACTTTAATGCCAGTGGAAGGAGGATTGGCATGAAGATGGGAGTTATGATAGTTTTTGGAAAGGAGCATGTTAGAAAAGAACAGATTCTTTTATTTACCTGTCCCACGTGACAATTTAGGGCAGATAGAAGATAACTGGGAAGGCTTGATGTAGGGCACAATTTAGCTTAGGCTGTGATTTAAAAATAAAACAGTATGGAATAGAGGGGGAGAAGAAAGGAAAAGTTGGAGGGCTTCTTTATATTTTACAGCTGGAAATTAGATTTTGTCATCTAATTAGACCACACCCGCTGGGGAGATAGTAGGGTACAGAGGAAAGCATGTCGGCTTTCCAGGTCTTTCCTTCTCCTCTTTCCTTCCTTCCTTCCTTCTTCTTTGTTTCTTGGTCAATAGCTTATACTTTCTTTTCCTTCTTTTTCTCCTTTCATCCTTGGCAATTTTTCTGAGCTCCTAAAATGTGCTTGGCATTGTTAGTTGTGGTCACAACACTGAAGCACTCAGTATGGAGCTTCAGCTAGGGGTGTGCTTACATGCCACCGTTATCAGTAGTTGAGGGAACTTTAGGGTGGCTACTTCATAGGATTATAGTCATATAATTATGACTGTAAATCTCTTATATGACTTATATGACTATAAATTAATCTCTCTGAGCTTAATTTCATATTCTGTAAAATGGGAGTAATACTAATTTCTCACAGGGTGGCACCAAGGAAATGAGAGTCAGGTGAGATACCATGTGTAAATCACTCCCCCAGAGTGCCAGGTACCTAGTAGAGCCTACTGCCTTTGATATGTGCCCTGAATCCCTGAATCCATCCTCTCCTCACCACCTCCTCTGTTCCCACCCTGGGCCATGCACTTGTTCTCTGGTTCCCTTCAGCTGGTTTTCCAGCAGCTTCCAATTTCCATTCTTGTCTCCCTAGCAGGCGATTGCCTACATTGCAACAGTGTGATCCTTCAAGAGTGTACTAAGACATGTCCCAATGTCTCTGTTGGGAGGTGGGGAGGGAAGGGAGGAAGTGCTGGGGAGTGATGTTAACAAAATTATATTGCTATATTGTATGCATACTGTACAAACATGCAACCACAAATCCCATCATTAGGTACAACTATAATGCACTAATAAAAATGTGGAAAAAATAAAAATGGGAGCCTAGTACGGATTCCCATCCTTATAAGAATTCTAATCTTATCATTAGGTTCATCCTCACAAATTTCTGGGAGGGGTTTGGATCAGGCTTTTAGCTTTACCCTGCTTCAGAGAAAGCATCCTGAACATTCAGCAAACTGTAGTCCAAGAATTGTTCCATTCCAGACACACTGAATTCCCCTAATCCTGTCTAGAATCCAGCTTCTGACCTTAAACCCTCCACCCCTCCTTTCTCTGTGTCAACTCGTTTCCTGTCAGGAGCCTCCTGCACACCACCACCATTCACTGTTATAATCCCACTAGAACATTTCTTTATCACCCATTTCCATGACCACCACAATCTCTGAATTCACCTATCTGCTTTTTTATTCTTTCTTCTCATGCCTTCTATTTACCTGTTGCTGCAGGAGAAAACCACCCTCCAGGGCCGCTGCTTATCTTCTGCATTGTATTTCCAGTCTTACTATCTCCTCAATACTCCCTTGAGAGGCTTTCAAAACTTTTTAGTTGGCTTGATTTTTTTCTTTCTTCTTATAGCATGAAACCTCCACCAATCTCCTTGACCTGTCCTCAGTGTTGACCTTCGAAAAATCACTGCCACATCTTATCCTCATTTGTGCGTGCTTTTCCAGCTGTCCTAAGATTTTACCTGTGCTCTTGGTCGTTTCCTCCCTTCCAACTTCTTCTGAACTTGGCTGGACCAATTATATCTTCTCTCGTAGTTCTTATTCATTGGCTCTTCCTCATTAACCTTCAAAGATGTTTAAGTCAGATGATCTTAGGAAAATTTCTTCTGCCCTCATCGCCCCTCTGAGTGCCACCCAGTGTCTCTCTTGTATTTCACTGTGAAATTTCTTGATAGTGTTATTTATCCTTATTAATTTTACTTTCTCATTTACCATTTGAAATACCACTAAAGTTGGACTTTTACCCTCAATACTTACTAGACCAAAATTCTCTTGGGGTCACTAGGAACCCGCTACGTAACAAATCAAATGCTTTATGTTTTTATGCTTCTTGACTTCTCTTTGGTATTTGACACTGTTGACTTCTTCTTTGTCTTCTGATGATTCTCTTCATTTTCTTCCAAAATCTCTGAGCATTCTGTCTCAGTTTCCAATAGCGGTTCCTTTTATGCCTATTTAAAAATATTGGCATTGTTCCCAAGTTTCCATGTTTAGCCTTTTCATTTTCTATATATTTTTTAGATGATCTTCACATTGAAAAACCAGCCTCTATCTCAGAGCAAAGCCTGTCCAAGGAAGGGACATGACCTTAGTCCTTGGAAAGACCCACAGAGCACTCCTAAGCTCATACCCACCCTGCTGAGTTGTTTATCTACAAATAACAGGAGAGATCTGCTGCGCCAGGTGTCCCTGACTCAGTCAGGCTAGGTAGGGATCCATAGCAGCCCCCTAGCAGCCACCAATCAGCATGAGACAGGGAAATACCTGGGATGCCAGTGGTTTATGGTGGTTGATAACAAGTTGGGAAACCATGTAGTTCAGCACGTACACCCCTCTTGGCTCAAACCAATCAGTTCAAACGAATACCCCTTTTGTACTGACCAATCACCCCTACCCAACTTGTTCCCGCCAGTGAATGTGCTAATCATGTTTTAGAGTTATTTGATTTTCCCGCGGTGTGTGATGATTTGCTAAGAGATGCTATGATGTATGTGAAGTCCCTGTCCTCTCCAAAAAATGTATAAAACTGCTGCAAACCCTGGGCTCGGGGCCTCTCAGCGTCACCAGTTGCTGTGTGTGTGCGCACGCGGAGGACCCAGCTAGCTCGAAATAAACACCTCTTTTGCTGCTTACATTGATCTTGGGTCTCTGGTCGTCTTTGGGGGTCCTGAATTCGAGCATAACAACATAGCCATGACTCCAGCTCTAACATTTAGGTTGATGGTTTTTACATCTATAACACTGTTCTGAACTCTCCTTCCTCTGGCAATAGCTACCTGGATAGGTTGCAGCACCTCACAGTCAGGGATACTCTCTTGTGCCTCCTCAATCTAACCAGGCCACCTGTACCACCTCTCAGCTTTAATACTATATGCATATATTAATTCCCTTGGGGAAAGAAGCCAAGACCTCCATGGGGTTTTCTCTCTTTTAACATGAGTAACTAGTGATTAGCCCAATTCATCACTTAATATTATAAGCACTTTCCAACCCTTGGTCTTTTAAAGAGTTAAAATGGTACCCAAAGCAGTAAAATTTGTGAGGTGAAAAAAGGTCTTAACTGCTAAGTTCACTCTGAGCTGAAAGAGAGTGAATAAATAAATAGTTCCAAGCACTGAGAGAACTGGCATGGGTGAAAATCTGCTTATGTCTTAACACAAGGAGCAGGAAAGGAAATTTCTGGTGTCATCTATATAAATTTCTAGTGTTCTTTGAATCTATTTTTGCAGGTAAAGTCCAAAGTTGTTTACTAAAGACATCTGATTGCCTATTTGTTTTTGTTTTGTTGATACAAAGCAAAACAAAAGGAAAAAAAAAGGAGCTTTTCGGTCAGCAGGGGGAGCACTATTACTTTTCTCTGAAAAGATTTTCACCAAGGCAACACTGTCTTTTAATATAGACCACATCCTAGCAACCAGGAGGAAAAAATAATGATACAATCGATACACTTGCTCCCTGGTGGTTGCGATTTTTAAAAATAGCTTTTTTTTGCCTTTGTAATTGAAAAGTGTTTGCTTAGGAAGGGGTCTTTGGCTCAGTCACTTTCTAATTAGAGAGAGAGGTGCTTAATCCAGGATGTAGGGTTTGAAATAGGTCACAAAGCTAGGGTTCCCACACCTGGTCAGTATTTAGTATCTACCTCGGACATTGAAACAAAGAGACTAATTTGCTCATTTAACTTAGACTGGTCAATATAGTGAGAGAAATCAGTCAACCTGAATTTGTCTGAAACGACCTTTTGTTTGAGTGAATTGATTCAAGGAGATCTAAATGAGGACATGGTGTCCTTCTCAGACTCAGCTGGAATGAAGCCTATCAAATCCTGGTGGTAGCACTGTGTAAAGGTAGAATAAGGAGACCAAGGTCTCATCTGGATTCTACTCTGATCTTGAACAAACATTTAACTTAACTCTTTGCACCATCATTTATTTTCTTATAAGCATCACGTGTTTTTGTGAAGAGATGATAAAAATGAATTTAAAAATACCTTGAGATTAGAAAATATCTCTATAGTAAGGCATGTACAGTGCATACATACCCTGTATGTGTATACGTACATACATATGTGTGCACAGCTAAGTAGATATATTTGTATCTATTTAAGAAATGTGTATATATAAATAAAATAAATCAATACACATACAGGAGGTATACAAATGATGACAATTCTCTCCAAAGTAGCATCCTGTTTATAATGATTATTCTGTTCACTCACTGAGAATAATAATAGCTCATAGTCAGAAATAATAAAGAATCCGAATAAACAAATTATGGAACCAGTCTAGGTGTCCATGAGTGGGTGAATGGATAAAAAAATGTGATGTGTATACACAATGGAGTTTTATTAAGCCATAAAGGAGAATGAAATTATCTCATTTTCAGGAAAATGGAGGGAATGAAGAACATCATATTAAGCAAAATAAGCCAAACTCAGAAGACCAAGGGTCCTATGTTTTCTCTCATATGTGAAAGCTACAGAGTAAAAAAGGGAAAGAAAGCTGGGCGGATCTCATGTAAATTGAAGGGAGATCAGTAGAGGAAAGGGAAAAGGGGAGGGAGGATGGTAAGGAAAGAGGAAATGGTGGGGAATGGTAATGGCTGAATTATATCGCTATATATTGCATGAATTAACATGTAACAATAGATTCCACAATTATGTGTAATTATAATGTACTAATAAAAATGTGGGAAAAAATAGTGAAGAATCCAATACTTTTTGGAAATTTTTTAATTTCCTCAAATACTTATTTGGTGAGGAGAAGCTTATATTACTTATTTCCCAAACACATTTTTATAAGGAAAGAATCAGAGATGATGCTATAACTGTATCTTATAGTACACACCCATACTTATCTAATAATATGCTTGTTTAAATGCTCTGCCAGTTTGCTTTTCCCTTATTTCATTTGTACTCTGAATGGAAGCATAGCATAAAAATATTTAATAAGCATTTTAAGAGAAAGAAATGAATAAGGGGAAATCTAGTTTGGCACCGAAAAATAATTCATTCCCTTAATTTCTAAAATGGCTGATTTTTTTCAGTTAATCTCTCTCTCTCTTTCCAAATGATAACAAATTAATTAACATATGACATTAGTGTTTATATTTTCTTAAAGTAATGAATTTTAGAGAAGACAAGTAGAATAGTTTTTGCTTTTACCAATAGAGTCTTCCATTATAAAGTCCAATTTGATCTATTTGATCTGTGGCTAGTTAACTTAGACGTACAGAGTTAGGTGCCGATGAAGTCAAAGTAATAAGTTTAATTCCTGTGAGCTTCAGGTTTACTTTCTCTATGGCCATAGACACATTCCTAATTCTGAGTAATCATTTATCATTTTTATTATGATTCATATCCGAGACCAGGAAATGAAATGTCATCCAAATAAGACGAGGCAGTCTCCATTAAAAAGAGGCAACCAAGTCCCTTACCCTCCTGTTTTTTGTATCATTTTGGGATGGCTCATTCATAATTATAGTTTATATTTATGTAGTACTTAGGAAAGAATATAAGCTGGAGAATTCCAGGTAGTTTAATTAAATCTAACAAGAAACCAATACCACACCAGACAAAACTGAAATCTATTGAAAAATATTCTGGACTGGGAACTATACACACTTCCATAAGAAACCCAACACTTCCATTTACCAGATTTGAGCATTTAAAACCTTTCCCAGGGCTGGGTGCTGTGGTGCACACCTGCAAACCCAGCAGCTGGGGAGGCTGAGACAGGAGGATCACGAGTTCAAAGACAGCCTCAGCAATGGCGAGGTGCTAAGTAACTCAAAATACAAAATAGGGCTAGGGATGTGGCTCAGTGGTTAAGTGCCCCTGAGTTCAATTCCTGGTACCAAAAAATGAAATAAAATAAACTTACCTAGCCTTGATTTTTTTCATGGGAGTATGGAGAGAAATATTTATCTCTCTGCTTCACCATAGATATTAAAATAGTTAATATATATAAAGTACTTAGCACATAGTAAGTACTCAGTACATAGTAAAACTGTCTTTATCATTCTCATTATTATTATAACTCCTGTGTAAGGGTATTGTAAGAATTAAATGAAAGCTGAGTATGGCCCACAATCTTTCTTGAAGGTATTTTATATATAATTAAGCATTAAATTTATTAAAGAAAAATGGTCTTTGGACAGTACATCAGGATCAGGGCTTCATGGCCTGGTTTGTGAGTGATGGTAAATCCTCTAGGTGGGGAAAATTAGAAGAGCTGGGTCACCAAATTCAAAATACCAAAAAGGAACCAAGGAACAGAGGCTAAAAGTTCAGGAATCCAGGAGAACTAATGTGTAAAGGTAGAGATTAAAGGCATTTCTGGACTCGAAGTAGAAAGTAGACTGAAGAAGGAATATTTGAGAGGTATTAAGGAGGCAGAATGAAGAGTGTTTGTTTGGATGAGTGAATGAAGAAAAGGGAAGCATCTTTGTATCTATAGAGCTAGGTTATTGGATGAGTGGCTCCCAGTGGTTCCTCCTAAAGATGGGCAGGTCTGATGGTCAGAAAGCAGGCATGGCTATGACTCAGTTCCACCCAGGTGGAGATGTTCACAGTAGGGTTTGACAAACTTACATGTTTGTGTGTGCATACTCACCTAAGTGAGAACTTCTCAGAAATATACATATGGTACCATTGAAGCAATAATGGATAAGATCTTCCAGGGAGAATATTTCAAGAACAGAACCCTGAGAATGATTAATATTTAGGGTTCAGAGAGAAGAAAGAAAAACAAGGGACTTAGTCAAATGTGCAAAACATACAATTAAAGGTTTTTTTTAAAAAACGTTGAAAATTAGCAAGAGATTTGTTGGGAAGTGGCCACAAGATTGAGAGCTTTTCCTAAATATCTGATTGTTAATGGAAGGAGAAGCATAAGTCATAAGTTGGGGCATGGGGGAGGAGATGTAGGAACCAGGCAGGTTTGTTGTTGTTGTTTATTTTAACATGTTTACATGCCTAAAAGAAAGAACTAGTAGAGATCAAGTGAATGAAGATGTGGGCAGAGAAAAATAGTGGTATCAGGTCCTAGAAGGGGTAAGAAGTTATGGCATTTAGCTTAACCAGTAGTGGCATTTGATTACAAAATACATATGCTTCGTGCATGTAAGTGTGTATGTGAACATATAATATGAATATATATATATACATATATATTAATATCTCAGAAAGATTATGTAAATAAAAGCTATTCTTGCTGAATGGGATTTTTAATATTGCAATATGGACTATGTCTAATATTTTAAGTGAGAGTACCATGAACAGCCAACATAATGTAACCTAAATTTAATGCCAATTTAAAATTTTTACTTTGGAAAATGATTTTTCCAAAATGTTTTACATAGTACTTTGCCTTCTTAAACAAAATGTTCTGAACACAGTCTGACCTTTTCTTGATGACTCACTTTGGACATCAATCATTTTCAATGGTATAATCTAGCCATGGCCTTAGGGGCGTCTGAGGACCACAGGGCTGTAGGCTAATGCTAAATGGCTCCAGACAGCTACGCTTTTAGAATTCTTCTGTTTTTTCACCCTGTCATTTGTTATTGCTCTTCTGTTGTCAGTGTGCCTTGACTTCCTGCTTCTTATGTGTCACCTTCACTTTGTACACACATGCCGGGTGAGAGGCCCAGAGTGTCTCCAGATGTCCCCAGGGTGCAGACACAGACACAGGGGCAGCTTGCTCAGCCACTCAGGTCCTTTTTTGCAGAACCCTAACTCAGGGGAACTCAGGTCTTCCTGGTTCCTCCACCCCCAGCTTGTCCCACAAGCTGCAAGTCTGACTTCTTGGATATAGGGACAAAACTGGCAATCTCTAAAGCTCAGATCATCCTGTCCTTGGTCAGCAGGCACACCTCCTCCTCACAGAGGTGGAGGCGTGTAGACCTGAGTCATCCGGGGCTCTGATTAAAACTTGGTCTTCAGATGGTCCTGAGCTACTGGGCACTGCAATAAATGAGTCATAAAATACAGTGTTTTGCTTTTATTTTTCTGACGTTGGGGCCCCAATTTATTCTATCCCTAGCAAAACTGGCTGGCTTTTTATAGCTTCTTTTCCTGCTCTCTAAGAACAAGCTACCATAGTTAGAATCTTTGTCTAATTCCCTCAGGAGGACATATTACCTTTCTTGGCTGAACAGCCACGGGCTCGCACATGCATACCTACCCACAGGAGTAGATTTAAGGGTCAGATGTGACGATGCTGCTTCCCTTGCATCCAGCCTTTAGGCTGCCATCCATTGTAAACGCCAGGGCTGATCTTGACTTTGTCTTCTGGCTCCTTCCTTATGAGTGAGGCCTTAAATAGGTAACAGGAGGCTGGATCTTAGAAATCTAAAATGATAAATCCCCCAAAATAAGGCTGGAAGAAGTGGTCAGAGTGTTCTGTTGCCCCTCTCCTTCAAAGTGCCGGGCGAAGGTCCAGGTGCAGAGGATTGTGTATCAGGTTGAAAAATGCAGATGAAATCACAGCTTCGGAGGCAGATGTGACGTAGCCGAGGGTATCAGTAGGAGCTGCCAACGAGTCTCTCAGCAATCAGTTGCCATTAAATTACCCATGGCAAAGATTGCAATATGATGTTTATATAGCAGGACCTGCCTATTAAGTATGTAATGGTTGTTAAATTGTCAATAATGAGATCTCAGAGGCTGTAAAAGTCAAAGTAGCTTCCTGTTTCTCTCCAAAAGCAATTTTCCCACTTGGGTTTTATGAAATAAGCTTTCTGGGGGCAGTTGGTTTGGTAGTAAAATCGACTTTTAGGTGAGAGAAAAAAACTGAAATAGACAAAAATCAGTTGCATTTAATACAAAATGATACCAAGGCTGGGTTTGTGGCTTAGTGTTAGAGCGCTTGCCTAGCACGTGTGAGGCACTGGATTTGATTCCCAGCACCACTTTAAAAAAACAAACAAACAGACAAACAAAAAAACACAACTAAACAAAAATGATACCATTTTCTGTACAAATGCACGAATATATGTATATAAAGACGTATATGGAAATATTTGAAAAAATACATGCAAATGCATTAATAGTAATTTTGTTTGGATGACAATGGAAGTATTTTTAAAAGTAATTAGTTGACTTCATAGAGGTGTAATTTCCGTACAATAAAATAAACCCACTTAAAAATAAATTTCAATGAATTTCAACAATGTGTACATATTTGTAGCCACCATCAAAATCAACACATTAAACATTTGTGTGTTTCTCAAAAAAAATTTTTTTAAATGCCTTTAAAAATCAATTTCACCTGCCCTAATTTTCAGCCCCAACCACTGATCTGCTTTTATGAATCACTTTGAATTGTCTTTCTTTGGCTTAGCTGCATATTATAATATTACCCAATGAACATATATTTATTTTTAATAAATAAATAAAAATATTTAACAATTTCAAAATACTTATTAGAGTATTAAAATAGGAAAAACGTAAAATTAATTTGAGAGAGCTTTACAAAATTAATTTATCTATTTCCCACCATATTCCACCAATGGGGTAGAATTTCCATTTGTCTGCATTTCTCTCTGTAATGACCAACACATACTAGTCATTTGGCAGAACATTACTGCCTCTAAAGTCAGCAGCTCCCTACATCCTTCAGGAATCAGTTGCCTCCAAAAATGATTACAATTTTCTCACCCCAAACAAGAAAAAAAAAAAAAAGGAAACAGATCTTCTTTTCAGAAGGTTGTAGATATACAATATTGATATCAATTTATTAAGACAGTCATTTGTATAACTACTCTTCCTTTAATTCTGTTTTAAATATCTTATACGGTGACAATTGAACCTAGTGGAAGCTTAACATAGTCCAAATTATCCAACAGATTGCCTTCTGCACAGACCTCTCCTGCCAAACCATGAAAACCTCCTGGTTCTACAGGAAATGAAGAAAAACAGTGGTGAATGAAAGAGATAGGATCTTGGGATTAGATTAGGATGCTGCAGAACAAGCAAACCGGGGGCTTCCCTATCTACAAAAGTTATGAAGAAGATCCTAGACTAGGTTTTGGGTACACGAAGAACTTCTATTAAAGCCAAAACAAATGATCAGATATTTGTTGAACACCTGCCTGCCTGCCTAATATCCAGATACAAAGTCCTCCTTTGTACGCAAATACCACGTACGCTTCGGACAGGTATAGTCTAGAAACTCTGATCAAAACACGCAATTTCATTCAGTTTACACTGCCTATGAAGGTAGGGATTCGATATACGTTGCCTGCTTATCTTGCATCAAAACCTTACATGTATTATTTTTCTTAAATTTCTCCATTTTACACATAAAGAGATCAAGACTTTGAGGGTTTAAGTAAATCATCTGAGGTAGTGTAGTTGGAAAGTGGCAGAACTGGAATTTAAGCCTTCAGAAACCTGCTCTCATGGCCTCATGCCTGTTTGCTCTGCAAATAATTGCCACAGTGCCCTTTAGTCTGCTTGTTATTGCTGTATCAGGAACGTTTATACTGAAGGCATTTGAATCACGGATGCAATTGTTAGGTTTGTGTGTGGCTTAGTCTTCTCTGGGAAATATGTCTTCCATTCATTTCCTCTTGATTCCTCAAGTGTGAGATAAAGTAAAAAGTGATTTGTTTTTATTTATTTATCTGTTATTGAGAAAACACTATCACCATGGAGAAAAGGAACAATTTAAACAGCCTTGGCAACTCCTTTACTCTATTTACTGTTAGAATGATTTCTTCAAGGAATTGAGTAGTTAGAATGTGGAACAGATAGAGCATTTGCTTTCCCTCAACCTCTGAATTAATATGATTAATTAATAGAGTTAATATTGATTGTCGTTCTGGTAGTTTAAAATGGAAAATAAAGGAAAGTTGTTAATTGCTAGGCATAGAACTGCTTTACATAATTATCTTATTCCTATTATTAACATTCTTGTTTTCCAGTTTAGAAGCTAACTTGGAGAGGTTAAGTAATTTGTTCAAGGTCACACAGCTGGTAATTGCTCAAGGTTGACAGAGCCAGGTTTTGTACCAAGGCTGTGTGATTCCAGAGCTTTTACTATACTAGGCTCTCTCCCAAATCAAATTGGCTCTTATAGGGTGGTATAATTAATTAGTTCAAATAACACTAATATTTTCCTTCCAAAAGCTTTGCAAAAAATATGGAGAAACAACAAAAATATCAAACAGTATTAGAACTAAACGGGGCATGGGCAAAGAGAAGCCAACAGAGGCCACTTAACAAGGAGGAATGAAGTGGGCTCAGGGATAACCCAGACCTTGGTCTCTAACCATCTGCCTACAGCAAGGAATTGTGTTAATGTTTTAAACAGAATTTGGCAGAATTACATGTCATGGGCTACCGCCTACTGGGTGATGAGACATTTTTATTGTTTGGCTGGTGTGTGACTGCTGAAAGCCTTTTCTAAGAGAAGTGTCAGAAAGAGTGGCAAGAATAAGACTAAGATATGGGCTTTTAAAGTGATTAATTGGAAAGAACTCCACTTGACTACATTTGTTTTTAAAGTGATTAATTGGAAAGACTATATTCATATAAATGCTGGCAAGATGGATAAGAAATCATTCAAATCTCTTTATGGTCTACTTCACACAGGCCTGCTCTGCTTATGTCAGGTTAGAACAACTAGTTTATGTGGATCTTGATTCTAATAAGGTCTAGTCAAGAGATCACAGAGGCTGTCTGTTTACAACAGAGGACATCTTTTCCACCTGACCGGGATCAGCCAGCTATCCATGGGGCTCTGAAGACAAAGGAATCTTTGTGAGACAGTATGTGCAGATCCACTGCCACTCTTATACAAAGGCTTCCAGATATTTTGCCAATGTTAACTAACATGAGCTAATATTGAGTACCTAGTACATCTTGAGTTCCGATTATGGAAATAACTATAGAATTATTAATTTAGACATGAAATCTGGGCAGGTTTTGTTTTGTTGGAAAAATGTCTCAGATCGATCTTTTTTTTGTTTCACTTGTTACTATTTCAGGCCAGGACCTCATCATCTCACATCACAATTATTGTAAGAGCTTCCTAAAGTGGAATAAAATAGGGAAGAATGAACTATTTTAGAACTGAAGGAACATGATTTAATTCAAATCAATTACCGGGCTCAGAGAGAGATGAATTTCCTTAAATCATTGCCTTTATCACATGTTCATTTATCACCTTGAAAATACTCAGGATTTGCCCACTGAGTTGAATTCTTGTTTGGCTTGAAGTTCTCATCTTGCATTATGGCCCCACTCTACCTGGCCAGTGTTATTCTTTTCAATTTTCCAAAGCACATTCTCACCTTTAGTTCAGCTAGCTCCTGATTGTTGTCTCCTCCTCTATACTGCACAGGTCTGCTTTTGAGATTCTGCTCATGCTATTATTTTCTCCTAGAACATCCTCCCTTCTGTTACAGATTTTTAAATTCCATCTACCCTTGAGGAGCCCTAAATCTCTTCATCCTCATTGGAAGTTTCTTGAATGTTCCAGTCTTCATTAATTAGCCCTTTCCAAATTACTAGTGCCACAGTTTAGTATTTACTTACAGAATTTGGGGAGTGAAAAGGACTTTCTGATCAGCTTCACTCTATGCATGAATTTCCTATACCGTACTCACCCAATGAGATTTGGCTCTGCACCCATACATTTATCTAGGCAGTTTTTGCCATGTTTTATATTCATTTATTCAAACAATAACAGCTGAATCCCTAATTATTGGAGGCAGTACACAGGAACTGGGTTCAACTATGAATAAGACTTAACAATCCATGTTTTCCTCATGAAGATAATATTTAACTTCTTGCGAGATGACCAACTAGAGGTACTGGATATGCTTCTTCCCCAAAAGGAAAGATCAAAACCACAATAAACAGCTACAACTTGGCTAGAATATTAAGGGAGAGTGTTAGGATGCAGTGCAGATTAAATAGAGAAACTATGGAACATGTAGATTCTGAATGATCAGGAACAAAAGGCAATGAAATGCCTTTTTTTGACCACTATGCTGACCCTTGTCTGAATGAGTTTGAACATGGGGAAGTCCTTGCAGGATGGACAAAAGGTAAATAGGAAGCCCTCAACAGCCTCCATTGACACATAGACACCTGAATTTTTGCTGGTTGGGGAATCCTGCAGCCTTTGTGAGTCCTGATCCCTGTTGTGGGAGACCTTGTGAAGTGCTCCATTGTAGTGCTCCAGAGGAGGAGCTGTTGGCTAATGCCATTTTGATGTCAAAATTAAGCGTGTCCCACCCCTACTGTGTGAGCACACCTTCCTGGGGGCCTGGGTGGCTCATCTCCCGTACAGACCATTAAACTGGCAAATACACTCTTGCAGCCATGTGTGCACACAGTATGGCATCTACCAGTGCCCAAAGAAGTGGACACACAGTGGGTACCCCACCCATTCTGCTGTGTACATTACCCCCACCTGGTCTACAGGAGTATCCCCACTCCCACACAACCTATAGTGACTGGAGGCTTTCTGTACCCAGTTGGATACATACCATGTCCAAAGCCATTGATTACAGTAAAAGAAGCTACACAGAGAATACAGTACATGCCCAAAGCCAACAGAGCATACTCTAAGACATATTCAGGATAATACCTTTTTTTATTAATTTAATCTATTAATTTTATAGGGTACCTTTAAATAAAAAGGTACCCTATAAAATTAATAGAGACAACAAATCTGCCAGATGTTCAAATATCAATGTAGGAACATGAGAATTATGAAAAAACAAAGTAACATGATTCTTCCAAAGTAACACAGTGACTATCCAGCAACAGACCCTGAAGAAATGCCTAAAAAATAATTCAAAAGGGATCCTAAAGAAACTCATTGGGATACAAGAGGATCAGATTTGACAATTCAGTGAAATTAGGAAAACAATCCATGGGATGAATCAGAAATTCAGGAAAGGGATAGATATCATAAAAATACAAATTGAACTCTTGGAGCTAAAGTTCATAAGCCAAATAAAAAATATATTTGAGAGCCTCAATAACAAGCTAGGTCAAACAGAAGAAAGAACTTCTGAACTTGAAGACACATTTGTTGAAATAACCTAGATGAAAGAAAAAAGAAAAAACATTTAAAAATGAAGAAAGTCTCTGAGACATTATTGGACATCATCAAATGAACAAATACCTGATTTATATCTTTTCTCAGAAAGAGAAAAAAGGGAAAACACATTCAAAATATCTTCAGTGAAATAATAGCTAAAAACTTCCCAAATCTTAGGAAATATGGACATTTGGGTTTGGGAGGCTCAAAGGATCTCAGGTAGACTTGATCAAAAAGGGCTCTCTCTTTGGTATTATAGTCAAACTGTCAAAAGTTCAAGACATGAGAAAATTCCAAAAGAAAAACACAGCCAAATAACATTTAAGAAAACTCCCATTAGACTAACTTTACATTTTTCAGTAGAAAATTAATAGACCAGGAGGGAATGAGGTGACATATTCAAAAGTCCGAAAGAAAGTAATAGCTAACTAAGGATACTATAACCAGAAAAGCTTTCTTGAGAAATGAAGGACAGATAAAGACCAGTAACATAGAGTAGGCTTTTTCCTCATTCTTTCTAATATTTGTTCTTTTCATTTAACTCAAGCTTGTATTAGCTCCTTCTTTCTTTCTGTTTTCAGCCAATCACATTATTTAGTCATGCTGCATCTTCTGCCAAAAGCTTTGGATCATTTTCTAACTTGTCTGTTGCTAAACTACATTTCTCTTCAACCTGTACCTATGTGATGATCATTGTGTTTTGTTTTGATTCGAGAAAGACTCTTACCTCTACCCTTATTATATTTAGGGTTATTTGATTTAACCCATTACACAAACTTTTCAAGATCCCTTGGGAAGCCAATTGTATAAACTCCTTGATCTGCTATTCTTCTTATTTGTTTGTCAAACACAAATTTAATAAACATATTTTCAAATCCTCACCAAAATCATTGTGTTAGTCAGCTTTCTGTCACTATAAAAAATTCCCGAGATAATCAACTTAAAAAGATAAAAGCTTTATTCTGACTCACATTTTGGAAATTTTAATCTACAATTATCGACGTTGTTGCTTTTGTGCCTGTGATGAGGCAGCATATCATAGTGGCAGCAGGTGGTAGGATAAAATTGTTCACCCCATGGTTGAGAATCAAAAGAGAGAGAAGGAAGAAAGGATTGGGATACCATGATCCACTACAAGGGCATTTCCTCAATAACCTGAAGACCTCTTACTAGTCTCTATCTTTAAAAAGGTTCTATACTCATTCAGTGGTGTAAATCTAGCTGTTTTTTTTTTTTTGTACTTAAGACTGAATTCAGGGATACTCAACTACTGAGCCACATCCCCAGCCCTATTTTTTGTATTTTATTTAGAGACAGGGTCTCACTGAATTGATTAGCACCTTGCTGTTGCTGAGGCTAGCTTTGAACTCGTGATCCTACTGCCTCAATCTCCTCAGCCGCTGAGATTATAGGTGTGTGCCACTGCACCTGGCTCCACTCTAGCCTTTAACACATGGACATTTGGGGGACACTTATGATCCAGACTGTAGCATTCATCTAAACATATTTTTGGAAGAGGTTTAAGAACAGGTTCAATGGCAAGTTCTGTAAGGGCATCTGTTGTATTGATTCTTCCTTATACTTATTACACTGCCTGGTAGAGTGTGTTTAATTAATTCAATTGGGAAAAGTGCTTGAGCTCTTTGACATGAAACCAAGAAATCCATTTCAAATTGGCCCAGATTTGTTATTACCACCACTTGAGTAGTGCATAAATTCATTGAACTGTACTTTTGATCACTCAATGTTATCATATTGATCATAAGGATATGTTGCTGCCCAAAGGTACTGAATTTACAATAATTCTATAATCCACCAGTCTTGAAAGTCTTGTCAGAAGTGGAAATGAGGTATTCAGAATGCCTGATTCATAGACAATCTGGTTCATACCCAAACCTACAGAATGTCTAGTTGATTGCCTTCTAATTACTTATAATCTAGTCCTTTAAAGATTCACTTGAATTTATGCTAGGGACTATATATGAGATCATATCTTCCATTCAGTTATAAAAATTAAAGTATTTGTCTTCTGCTTGCTTTATTTATTTATTTATTTAGGTACTACAAATGGAACTCAGGGTCATATGCAAGTTAGGCAAGCACTCTATCACTGAGATACATCCCCAGCCCTGTCTTCTGCATTTCTTCAAAGATCATTGTTCTTTCAGTAGTTTTTTTCCATATCATTTATCGAAATTGGAAGTAGAACCTCATCATAGGGAACTGTCTTGATCTTGATTTGATTTGCTCTGATGGCTTTTTCTAACTTCTTAGTGAGTATCATTTACCTTCACCGAGAAGAAAGAAATGAGACAAAATTTTTTTGGCATTCATAAATTACAATTGGTTTCTGATCAAAAAATAAGTATAAAACATTTTTTTGTTTAACATTTTTTTTTGCAAATAGTATGAGGTTATAGCCTTCATGTGTGTATGTTGGTGCCATTCTTTTATTCTTCCCTGTTTATTGACCTTTTTCTCTCATAACTTGTATATACTTGAGTTGTTATTGGGCCTGTGAAAAATCAGGCTGTGCACTGACATTCTTTTTCTGGAACTTTTCTCTTTTTCTTTCTCATGATGAAATCAGTACCTGAATTTCATTTTAACCTCTTGAGCTGCATTCACTCTGAAGAGTCTTCTGCCATTGAGTCATATTTCCTTTAGTAGCTTCATCTCAGACCTTCTAAACCTGTTCTATATTCAGCTTTTCTTTCCTTAATGATCATCCAGGTGCATTTTTCTCATAGGGCACCATTATTTTTTTTATTTGATCAAAATGCACTCCTTGTTTGTAAGATTTAAGTTCAGAGCTGAAACTTACAAGTACTTCCTGTCAGTGTATTAAGCCAAAATCAATCAAGAATTTTTTTAGATGAATGAGACCCTAAACAAATGTTTGAATATTTGAAGTCCCATCATTATTCTTTCTTATTCCATCCTACCAATTTCTTCCTACTGCTTCTGTGAAAGCATATTTTTTCATCCTATCTCATATTCTCAACTTTATTTTCTCTATAATCCATATTCCATTTTGGTATGTAAAACACCTGAGATTCTGAGCCTATGAAGATTGTTCATGACTGTGCTTCAATTATTATTTCAAATAAAATGACTTGGCACCACACTCACACTGTCATTCTTGGTTTTTTGATTTAAACAGGGAGCTTCTGCTTGTGATAAGCATTAATCTACTTAAGCCAGTGGAAGCTAAATCTGAGACATTTAATTAAAAAATATAGGGGTATATTATTGTGTAGAGTTTTTGATCAGAGAGAATTGCTGGCTCCATAAGGAACTCAACTGAATCTGGCCAGTTGGGAATTGGTAGCACTCTCCCTGTGAACTTGTGCTTCTTGCAGTGTATCTTCACCATTCTCTAGCCTCTGCAATCCAGTATGTTCTATTTTCTTTTTTAATATTAATTTTTTTTGTTTTAGATGGACACAATATCTTTATTTTATTTTTTATGTGGTGCTGAGAATCAAACCTAGTGCCTCAGGCATGCTAGGTGAGTGCTCTCCACTGAGCCACAACCCCAGTCCCAGTATGTTTTATTTTCACATGCACATGGCAGAAAACTAGGATCTTAGCTCCAATGCACATGACCTTCCAGATCCAGTGCCCAAACCCCCAAATTCAGTCTTGGTACTCTTTGTTTAAGCTCTCTCCCAAATCCAATTGCCTTAGCTTGGCCTATGGTTTATTTTTTTGTGTGTCCCAAGCCCACTCTTTGTCCAGTCATTTGGAGCTGGAGAGGAAAGTGTCACTTGATATCAGCAGAAAGTGGGGAATGCCTTTTCTAGAAGGATGTGATGGTAGAGAAGAAATTATTTGGTATTTTTATGTTAGAATTGCCTTCCTCCATTGCCACAAGTCTATTTCTGTTTTTAATTTCTTTTCTTCACACTCATGTTAAGTAGCTTCTACTCAAACACAATCTTACAGTACTTTTAAAATAAGATACACTCCCAACTTTAATGTGGGTCTTTTCTTCTAGCTTTTAAAACCATAGTTTAGAACTTAAATTTCATTCACTAATATAACCCACACCTTCCTCTTTCTCCCAGAAGCAATCAATAAAAACATCCACTATATTATGAAGTGTTTTAGCTTCCTTTCAATGATATCATTCCCTAAAGATATCACCAAGTCTTCTTACAGGAATCAGTATGGTTGAGTGACAGTCCTGGGAATATGCTTGAGAAAGAGCACTGCTAATTCTCTTTGGTTTATTATGGCTGTTTTTAAGCCCCATCTCAGGGAATTACCAACACCAAGATAAATTTCTTCCTCCCAGAGTCAGTGTATGGTATCTTCATATTTAAACGTGTAAGTTCTCCAGATAGAATACACCATACGTACCATACCCATAGCTTATATTTGCAACAGATAGGAAGAAAAACAACATTTTCTCTACTTATCATCAAACCATTTAGTCCCATGAATTTTGGTACTGAGCTCTCAGGACAGATATTTTCCTTTATTGCCTTATTGCCTTTTATTGTCTCTTAGAATAGAAATTAAAGGCATAGCCTCAGAGGTCAAATATACCACTATGATCCTAGACAAGTAACTGAAATTATGTAAGCTTCAGTTTCCTTGTCAGTACAATGGGAACAATAACATTTTCTAATGCACAGAATTGTTATGAAGATCAAATAAGAAAATGTGGGTTGAGTGCTCACTGTATGGTAAATGCTCAGTAAGTGCTAGTAATTGTTGTTGTGATTGCTTTCATTATATGGTAAGTGTCTTGAACTTGAGACCTATAACTCAAACTTTATTAAGCAACTAATTCTTATAAAATAATTATTATTCATTTATATAATAGTTCTGTTTAGTGATAAGAGTCCAGAAAAAACTTAAGATTGTTAGTTTTGATTCTTGTTTCTTTGTTATATTTCAATAAGCTGATAGGTTGTATTTATACTGATTTTTCTCTTATATTCACTTAATTTTTTTGACAAATATTACTCATTTCTAAAACTTCTTTTTTTTGTCCTATTTTTCTGGGTGGGTGAGATTCAATTTCAAATACCACCATATTTTCAAGTGCTAGCTATGTGCCAGGTTTGGTCTTAGGTGCTTAAATATACCTAGATATTATCTCCTTTGCATAGATTAAAAATTCAAGGTTCACAGAATTCAAGAAGTAGACCAACATCATACATTAGTAAGTAGCACTTGCAAGAATAGCAGGTAAGAAGAATCAACCATAAACCAGTGAGAAAGAACTTTAGGAAGAATATAACCAAATAGTGTGAAAGTACAGGGAGAGAGCAGTTTTTCTGGAAAAAAAAAAAGATAGGTATGTTGAGAGCCACAGCAGAAGGGGCCTCAGCAAACTTTCAGACTGCCAGCTGATGATTGGCTCACAGCGGCCCCAGCAACTTCTAGCTGATTGGCTCCTCTGCGGTGATGCTCATTGGGCTGTTTCCCCACCCTTTCAGACTACGGAGCTGCTCATTGGGGGACTTTTTTTGGCTCCGCCCATGCGACCCAGCCAATCGCCTCAAGAGCAGGAGGGGTGGGGGAGGTTGAGAGGCTTGTGGGAAGCCGGTGGTGGCAGTTGGGCTCTGAAGGTTTTTCCTGAGGAGCAGTTTTGTTTGGCATGTGTGGTTCTAAAAATAAAGTTCGTTTCTTTTGACAAGTGGCTCCTGATTGTGCCCAGCCAGACTGTGGCATAGGTAAGAAGATGAGAAAGTCTTTGTGAAAAATATGAAATTTAATCTAAAAGGTGACCAGTCAATTCATAAGAAACTAGAATTCACTAGTACTTTTTCTTTCATTCACTCTGTTCGCATTTTAATTATGCATATGATTTTGTTTATGACACCAAAGATGCACAGTATATAAATAACCATTAACTAGAACATAAAATTGTAAACATTGGAAAAGCATGTTTTATTTGATGATATGTTGAACATACTTAAAGGCCTCAAATATTTAAATAATGGCTCTCATGCAAGATTCATTATAGACGTTTTCAATGATAGCACAGGTATTCTTTCACTGAGTTAGTCACAGTCCTCATAATACAAAACTAATCTTTGAAATGCTTGGTAAATATGTCGATTCTGGGTACAAATGAATCCTCCACTTCTGAAGGCTTGGTATGGGCTCCTATTTAGGTCTCCAATACATGTCCAGCGGTTTTTGGTGCCTTTTTGGGAAATACACCATTTGGCATGGTCCTGGTAAGAACTGAAATAAGATTGTCGAGATATCTTAATGGCTTTGATATTGTAGACATGGTAAGGAAGGGAGCAGTTTGAAGGAAGCTCTTGTCTCTTTCGCTGCCAGGTTTCTGTTAGCAAGTGTGTCTTCAACCGTTGAGCCATCCAGGCTGCAAAGATGTCTGGGGTTCGGAAGGAAAGAGAGAGATTGACATTTACACTTAGAAAAATTTCTGAAAATATCCTCAGGAAGGGATATCATCACTCACCTCTGATAGGTGGATGTCATAAGTACAACAGTAATAATATAATTGAGACAGTGCATGGGAAAATTTTTCTAAATCCTGAAGTGGCATGCAACTATATGCTGTCATCATTACTATAATGAGGTTGATATCTGCCAATGTCTTGTTTCACACAAACAAGGGAGCAATATGTGTTCTTGCCCTGAAAGATCTTTGGAAAGAATAAGGCTAGAGAAGTAATCAGAGGCCAGTTCTAGGGATCCTTATAAGCCATGAAAATATATTTGAATTTTCCTGAACTAAAAGCGGAATTTTTGAAGAATGTTCATGGAGAATTAATAAAAACTGATTTATGATGATAGATATCAATTGAGAGGCTGTGTGCAGGATGACTTGGGAAGAGTGGGTTAGAAAGGAGATAGGAAAAATGTAAGATTGTCATAATAACTACAACAGTAAACACGGGCATGGACTATGGTGGTGGCAGAGGATCAGGTAATTGTGAAAGTTATTAAGGACCTGGAACTGATGGTGGGTTTGATAGAGTAGTTAAGAAAAAGAAGGCATCAAGGAAGCCTAGGTGACTGTGCAGAATGCCAGAAAATGAGTGAGTCCGTGGGGGAATGAATGATGAGCTTGGCATCTTTATTTGGTGTGGTTGTACCACCTCCAGGTAGAACTGTCCCGCTGACTATTGAATATCTCACTCGGTACAGAGGTTTGGGTGGAAATCTAGACTGAGAGTCATGTGAGGACTTGCCGGAAAGGCCTAGCATAGAATGTAGACTGAGATAAGGAAGGACAGAGGACCACCTGGCCATTTCATCACCTATGGAGTAGTCAGAGGAGGACGATGTGGCAGAAGACACCTAAAAGAAGTGGAAGGAAGACCAAGAGATGTACCCTCACTCCCAATACCAGTGAAGTGTTTCAGGAAGTGTTTCAGAAAGTGCCAAATTTGCAGAGACTATTTCTATCCTGTTAATTTTTGCATCTCTAGTGCCTGACATAGGGCTTGGCAAATAGGCATTCTATACATCGTATGCAATCTATAAAAGAAGGAAGGAAGCAAATAATCAAGGAAGTCAGTGAGGGGAATACACCATTTGGCATGGGACTGATAAGAACTAAAGTAAGAAGTCAGATCATCTAGGGCAGCCACTGTGGCAGGTGGGGTGGGGGTGGGGGGTGATTGGTATCTATAGGCAGAAGAAAGACTACAGTGAGAGAGAGCTTTGAGTAAGTAAAGGCTCTGACCAGGATTTTCAAAGATATGTAGGAGAAAAAGAAAAAAAAAAGAGAGATGTGGGAAATTTTGAATCGAGGGAGGGTTTCCATCATGTTTGTATGTAAAGAACCTGAGTGGGAGCCTCGAAGTAGAAGAGGCAAAACAGATCAAGGGGACAAATCAAGGTATGTTGAGGCTACAACGTGTTCCAGAGGATGGGGTATAAATGCTTCTGTTGGGATGGCAGAAAATGTGCTAAAAAGAAATGAAGACTGGTAAAAATGTTGGGAGGCTAGGGTGTGATACTGAAGTATTTTTTCCCTAGTGAACTTTGTTGTCTTTATGGGTAAAGGGGCTCGGTAGTGTAAAAAACTTGACAATAAGGAAGACTCAAAATAACTGCTTAGGGGATGGAAGAAGAAGAGATGTGTTCAGAGGGAGACTGAATTTTCACTGGCCCCTGGCTGTATGGTTGTGAGATAGCTCTGGGGTCTGTACCAGCAATTCTGCTATTGAAGTGATACAGGAATATGTTTAAATTGACCCTTAACTTCCTTTTCCCTTTCCTTCTTCTTTTTTTTTTCTTTCTCCTTCTTTTCTCCCTGCATAATCAAGTTGTTTTCTCTAGGTAATCCATAGTGAGTCCAACAGCAGAGTTACACAGCATATCATTTGATGATGGTCTTTCATACCATCAAGAAAAGAATCCGATTTTGCAAAATGGAGGAAGTTTTGTCCTCGGGATGACTGAAGTGTGGCGAGGTGCCGGCCAGGAATCTTTGATGAGCTCGACCTGGCACACAGCTGGGGCATGTGGACAAGGTCCCTGTGAAAGGTGGCCGGGATGGAACAGCTATAGACATTTGGGTTGCAGATCAAGAGCTGAGAATCTGAATCAAGAAACAGCAAAGAGAAGTTGAGAACTTAGACACAAGGGCATATGGAGATTATAGATCTTGTTGTAGACAAATAAACAAACAAAAAAACCCATACACAGGCATTCCCCCTTTTGAAGCAATGGCCTTCAAATGGCTTTTGTTTACAGTAACTGGCACCTATTGAGCACTTCATACTTTCCAGACATTGTGCCATGACTTTTATATCATTTTACTCTTCTCATCCTCAGAGCAAACTTACTAGTAGGTAAGTTCTGTTGTTATCATTATCCTCATCTTATATATGAATTAACTGAGCCTTTATGTCAAATGTCCATGGTTATAGAAGTTAATATTCAAACTCAGATAATCTGGCCTTTTTTTCCTATATATACATATACAAAAAGTAGAGAACACCTTGTTTCCAGAATAATTAATTCATCAGTGCGTACATCCTGTATCTACAATGTTTAGTTCTCTAATCACCACATGATGCTAGCTAGATTAGATGTGACTTAGGTGAAAGGCTCAGGGATCCTTATAATAAGATAGAAATTTGATGGGAAACATTTTCTAAACCTGTATCTGAAGGCAAAGATGATCCTCACTGCTGTTTAGCCGCTTTCTCAGTAAAAAGTGATTGGTAAAAGCAGTGTTCCTACTTTTTCTCCTCCCACACCATAGTTTGCCAAACGTAAGTATTTTTGGCTATTTGAGCTTGAGATCTTAAAAGAAGTTTATCTGGCTCAGATGTGTCATGTTGGCAGGGTACAGGAAACATTTGGTCTGCAAAGTTTTCTTTCTTTCTTTTTTTAAAAAATAAGATTGAACCCATATTTGAAAATCAGGATCTCTCTTTCTCTTTCACACACATGAATACCACATACCCTAGGTTTCTGGTTCCTCAGGAGAAATTTATAATCTGTGGGCTTGTATTTCCTGAAGAGCCACAATATGATGGCTTTGAGGCCTTTGAAGCTTCCAGGGGAAAGTCAATACCCCAACTTGTCATGGTCCCCAGTGCCATGCAATTCATTTAAATGAATCCCTGAATTCATTTAAAACTACTGCCCCTGATGTCATTGGTAGACCAGGAACTGAGGACCAGTAAGCTTTAGTATGGCAGAGGCAGTATTAGAACACAGGTATTAGAGGGTCTATGAATAGATTAATAAATGAAGTGACATGTTTATTAATACATTTCTCAGTTCCTTCTCCAACAGTGCTATCTCGTTTCACACGTTCTGGTATTACCTATTGCTTCATACTGGTTGTACTTAAAAGTTACACAGATGCCAGTTTGTCCATTTCGTCTCCCAGTGGATGGATAATCGTAGCCTTCTTGAGGAATTGGAGGAAACCGGGGAATAGAATGAATCAGCCAGAACCCCTGGATTCTGTTCCACAGCAATAAACCTACCCAAGATACATTTAATAAAGATAAATTAGGAAAAAAACACTTCCTTTTAAAGTAGGGTTCAAAGCTGCAACATTTATTCCTGTTTATGCTTTAGTCTAATGTTTTTTTAGGCTAATAATCACATTTTTTTAAGGATGTCAGAAGCAAGTTACACACACATCACAATGCGTCATTACTGATGATAAGCCACCAATAAAGGGAGGCAAGGGCAGCCATTCTGTGAAGAGTTAAGAGGAATTTCATGTTGAACTACATGGAAAATTTGTTTTGGCAGAATGCAAATTTGCTAAATTGGAGTTTGACCTTGTTAAACTATATAATCACCTGACAAGCTTCAGATAGAGTCTTTACTGCTAAGCAGCTAACTTTTTTTTTTTTTTCAAAAGCCTGCTAATAAACAGAGGTAAAGGAGACAATATTAAATGAAGAAATGTACTTGTAGTACTTTGTTTTAAGAAACTAATGCTCATTTATTGGAGAAGAGTCACCCAGTTCGACAGACACAATAAAAGGGGTAAAAAAAGTAAAAAAAGCAAGCCATACTAAAGTATCCTTATTAATTATGTTTAGTAAAAGTCTCTAGAGCTTAATAATATGAATTTATTCATGTTTTCCTTACTAGAGTGGAAACCAAATGCCTGCTAATTATTTCTTTTTCAAAGAGTATACCTTTAAAAAGCTTGCTTTTGCCTAGGTACAGTAGTACATGCCTGTAATCCCAGATACTTGGGAGGCTGAAACAGGAGGATTGAGAGTTTGAGGCCAGTCTCAGAAATTTAGTGAGGAGATCCTGTCTCAAAAAATAAAAAAGGGGATGTGGCTCAGTGGTAAAGCACCCTGGGTTAAGAAAACAAAGCATACCATTGCTCTTTGGGAGGAAAAAAAAAATCAATACTTACATTTTGGTGAAACATGTTGACAGTTCTGTTGCCTAACAGAGCTGGATGGCCTTCAAGTACTCCCCTCTGCCCAGATAAATGTGCTGTTTTGCTGGAATCTCAACCTCCTAGTATGAATGCCACAAATGTTAGGGTATCTGATGGCAAAGAGAATCCCTTGCCTCAAAACTTAACATCAAACCTCATTTTCTTTTTCTCCAAACTCTTGCAGCAACTAATAAGGTGGAGTAGAAATGACAAAAGTTGCTGGAGGAGAGGTTGGAGAATGTGGTGTGTTATAAAAATTGTGGGCTCCATGTAAATAGGGCCTTCAGGAGGGCAACTTGACAAAATTAAGAGCTTTCAATGATCATGAACTTTGAAAACCACTACAAATTATATCCTTAACCAGATATTGCAAATTAGCAGTCCATGGACCAGATACAGACTGAGGATATATTTTATTAGGCTTGCAATGTATCTTTTAAACATTCAAGTCATTGCCAACACTTAAAACCTTTAGGGAATTTCCAAAAAATACTAATTTTCAACATTTCCTAAAAAAACTGCAAGGTGAGAAATAATTACACCCTTTAGTTTGTATATATACCTCTTGGTTCAGCCCACTACACTTGCTAATATTATCTACCTGCTCCCTGAGGGTATTTGAGTTTGTAACCTTCTGAAGAATATTGTCATAGCTAGTTATTCATGACATATTTTTAAAGTAGTCATTATGATAGCTTTATGAAATGGTTTAAAATAAGTATTTTAGAAAGGATTAAGTCTGTTTATCTAATGGGTATTAGGATTACAGATTTTTTTTTGTTTACTTGCACATTGAATTTTTCTATAAAATGTATATGTATAGTTCATCAATAGAAGAATAACAAAAGTCACTAAAACAAAAATCACTATATATAATAACCAAATTATGAGACCAACCTAGGTGTCCATCAATAGATAAGTGTGGTATATATACACAATGGAGCTTTCCATAGCTATAAAGAAGATCAAAATCATGTTATTGGTAGGAAAATAGATGGAACTGGAGAACATCATAGTAAATAAAATAAGCTAGGCTCAGAAAGTCAAGGGGCATATGTGTTCTCTCATATGTGGGAGCCAGAGGAAAAAAGGGGAAAAGAAAAAGGGATCTCATAAATACAGAAGGGAGACTAGTGGGATAGAGGAGGGGTATGCGGTGAGGGAGGAGGGGAGAGACAAGGGAGGTACTAAGGGTTAAATTGACCAGGTTATGTTACATATGTATATGAATATATCACAATGAATACCATTATTATGCATAATTGTTATGCAGCAATATGAAATTTTAAAAGGATTGTTTTGAAAAACCCAACTATTAATTAAAATTGTAACAATACAATTATGTCCATTGACTGCATCATAAAGACATATGTTTTTGTTCGTTTGTTTCTCTGACACTGGGGATTTAACCCAGGGCCACTTTACCATTGAGCTACATCCTTAGTCCCCTTTTTATTTCTTATTTTGAGGCAGGGTTTCACTAAGTTGCTGAGGCTGGCCTGGAACTTGTGATTCTTTTACCTCAGCCTTCTGAGTCAACCATAATACAAATTTTAAGCAATAACAGAGTAGATTTGAAGTTTCATTTGTTCATTTGTTTTAACAAAAGATGACAAAATACCTTTCAAATTACTATGTATAGTAGCAATATGTAATAAAAAATGTTACAAATTACTGTGATGTAAAAACTAAAAATATTTTTTTTCAAAAATGTTTATTTCTAATGGGACTATACATTATAAAGAGTGAATTTTACTTGATATGTATTATACTTAATATACCTAACTACAAAGTGTGTGTGTGTGTGTACACATATTACCCACACACACATAATATAGACTTCTTGGGGTATGTATGTATAAATATAGAGATATAGATGTGTATATAAATACATGTATAGTTATACTCTAACTGGTATTCCCAGTGGTCAGCACTTGGATTTTTGCTCTAACACACACACACACACACACACACACACACACACACATATATATCTTAACATATATATATATGTTTTTTAACATAAATATATATATATATATATTAAGAAATAAAATTATATTCCCAAAAAGGGTACTGCCAAGTCAGATTATATAATTATATTATAACCTGTTATATGGAAATCATACATTTCAATTAATCAAAATAAACCATTAAAAACAAAGGTTATCTATTTAATATGGAATGTGAGTGCATTCACGATGAAAGGTTTAAGAAAATGTCAATTTCTAATAGGAAAGAGAATCAAGAGCTGTTTCACAATACCTTTGGTGTGTCCATATTTTCTGTCATAATTCATAGATGTAGGGACTCCATCATTGTATATTAGATAGGCCGTGCTGTTACCCTGCAGGAATATATTAGGGTTATAATGGCATAAATGCTCACAATATTTCTACCAGCTAGTCAGCCTACAATACAAAGCTTTTGTTAATACACATGAGAAGTCATCCATTCTCTTAATAGGCAGCTCTCGCATCAATATGAATTCTGTGGCATGTAAGACTGTGGGGGTGGAGTCCATTCTGAACTATGCATGGTTTTGACTCACATGACAGGGGTGCTGTGCATTATGATCTGCATGTGAGGGTACATTCCTATTTCTCTTGGTTGTTTTGGAATCAGATTCTTATTAAGGAAGCAGTGTATGATAAAGGAGTGCTGAATTATTTGTTCAGGAAATGAAGTAGGAACAACCAGCCAAGGATTACACCTGTTTTTTTTTCCCCCCCCATTGGTATTATAGGCACAGTGCAGAACAGGCTGTCAGGATATGATTTCCTCTGTCTCCTTTGTGCTTCACTGCCTGGTCATAGCTTTGTATTTAATCAGGATTCCTCATTATCTGCTCCCCTTCTTCTCTGATACAGGAGGCTTTTTTTCTTCAATCCGTTTCTCAGTGTCACTTCACCTTTCTAACTTGATATTTCCCTGCTTCAAGAGAGTGGTGAAATTTAATGTGTGATATTGGATTTCCTCTGGTATGGCAAAATATGAGACAATTCTTAAGTTAGCCAAATCTCTGAATCAAAATAAAGCTACTATTTTGATAGTTTCTCTTCATCACCTTTAAGCTTACTTATTATTGTTCTGTGTGGTTCCATTCCATTTGTGTCGGTGAATTTTATTGAAGCCAATAATGTTGATATTGAAAAAAATCTCAGTGACATAATAATAAAAGCAGGAGAAGCCAATTCATCTCCTTTAAAATGCCCTTTCTTTTCTTTCATAAGAAAGGAGTCAATACCGAGTCTCTTGTAGTTATTTAATTATTTTAAGGAATCTAAAAACATTCTTTAAAATGTGCAACATGGGTAGCATTCTTGGCTACTGTACTTAGGCAAATCCAGAAAGTGAGATATTTTCTTACCATCATTTTCCATAATCAACCATAGCTACAGAATGTCATTTGTACCATTCTGTTCTCTGGAGATCTCTGGCAGTTGTTTTATGAGCTGACAGTGAATGTAGTAATGAGGCCATTTGTGTGCCTTTTGGGGTGCAATGTGAGGGACTCTGGGAGGATATGGTGTGAAACTATATTTTTATAGTAGATAAAATTTCTCATTCTAACCAGGAGTGTAACAGCCAGCCTAGGTTAAATAAGTTGTAGCTGTGGTGGGAAGAAAGGCTATTGATAACAGGAAAGATCCTAGACTTAAGAATAGGTACACGGTGTATTTCTTTGGACACTTTTATTATTTTTTAATATTTTCTTAGTTGTCAATGGACTTTATTTATTTATTTATATGTGGTGCTGAGAATCAAACCCACTGCCTCACGCATGCTAGGCAAATTCTCTACCACTGAGCACCAGCTCCAGTTTTATTCTTTTAATACATACAGAGTATGGTTTTGATTACTGGATGTTGAACATCTCTGACCCTAGACTAGCAGGGAATCACTTTAGGAAAGCACAGGCAACCGCAATATAGTTTGATCAGTGTTATTGTGGCATCTGGAGGGTGCTTATTTGCAAAAGCAAAAGAATGGAAAAAATTCCAAATGTAATCCCATTATTGGCTTTGATTACCCTTGACATTTGAGATTTAAAATTATTTGGTTCGATCTTGCATTCCACTCTCGGTTAGAGTTCAGTTCCAGGTCAGGGGACAGGAAAGTTATGTTCTCATAGTCCCTTCTGACACATAGTTCCAGCTTCCAAAGGATACTCAGTCTTACCTAGCTATCATCCACTGCTATTGCTCTGTGCCAATCAGACATGGAAACCCGCCCCTTTCCTGTCATTTTCTTCTCAAAACCAATCATTCAAGGCATTGTGCTTGAACAGGTTTTACTGAAGGTAGGAAACATTGAATGGTTTTTTTATGCCACAATGTCCTATGCAATCTCCCTCTATGTTTCTCACACTTTTTAAATCCTTGCGTCCTTCCACTATTTTTTTTTTTTTTTGCAAAGCAGTTTAGTTCTTTTTCCCCTCCCAGGCTCTAGGCCTGCCTTTGTACCTCCTAAGATCATTATTGGATTCTGCCAAACTAAGTGCCAACTACTCCAACAAAGATGAATGACAGGCTTGACAATGTTACTTTTCCTCTTTCCTGCCCCAGCAATTCCTGTGATGGGGAAAGGAACAATGTAGGCATTTGTTTTGTCTCTGATGGCTTAAGCTCCTGGTCCCTGTCCTCAACCTTGGAAAGCAAAAGCAGCTGCAGGCTGTTTACATTTTGCATAACCATCTATTTATTCAAAACAGAGTTGTTGTTGAGGTTAAATAATTTTTTAAAACACCTAGAACTGTGGTTGGCACATCACATGTACTCAAACAGCCTACGAAGTGGTATTAACTTTGAGATTTCTCTCTGAAGACTGCTTTTAATGGCAGGTGAATAAAATGAGTATTACTTCAAACAGTGACAGCTCCCTGCTCATTCTGAGTAAATATTCAGACCCACACATGCAGTAGTGCTAGAGGCGAAAGCAGTCTTGTAGTGAGCATTAAATTACTTGCCATATGTAAAAGCCCAGCACAGAGTCTGGCATATTATAGTTATTGTTAGGAAATGCATACGTGAGTGTAATTGGATGTTAATTATTGCTTGATTTTACTTGTCACCCTTGTTGGAAAGCAATTGCTGTGCAACAGATGGAGCCTGGAATACTGGGAGGCTGCCCACACTGAACCAGCAGGCCTGCTTACCTATGTCTTTGACTGGCTAGCTCATTGCCTGATGAAGTCCAAACAGTAGATTTAGTCTCCATTTAGGCAAGTTCTAGGACCTTGAAACTTAAATCTTAGCTGTCAGCCTGCCATCTTGAATAATTAATTGGAAGAACCATTGGAACCCTTTACTTGGATTGTTGCTGCTTATCAGCACCATGGCATGTACAACCCATAACTCATGGCATATTGATCACAGATCTATATTACCTTGTAGCAGAGAGGGCTCTTCTTCCTGCTTCCATTAAATGGATGAGATAGCAAGCACTGAGGGACTGGCAGAGGTTTTGGCAGCCAGAGACTTTAATGAGCAATTAGTTTGATACCATTGGACATGGTACCAAAGAAACCAGCAATTTGGCATAGCTGTCGCATATGATGACTTATTTCCCAAGATCTTGGTCAGGTTGGTTCATTTAGTTGTTCTGGAATAGTTATGGGCTAGTCTATTTTTAACTACTGGGATTGGGGTTTAGATGTGTAAGTAGGGAAAAAATCTTCACACCTGCTTTTGGAAGCTTTGAATTGTGTTTTATGCATTTTCTGTGATTCAAATAAATGATTAACTGTAACATACCTTTGAGGCATATGCTTCATATAGCTGTTGTAATGTCCTTCCCAATGCACTCTCAGTGGTATTCATTAACTGCTCACTCCTCCTCCAGCTTCTGATTGTGGAGTCTAGGTATAGGTACTCTAGCCCAGTCTCTCCAGTTTCCTTGTCTTGCCTTTTGGGTAATTTATAAAAGACAAACCTAATGAAGGAAATATTTATGATTTACTATGACTTATTGATGGATTTCCTGGTTGCAATCTGTATCAAATACTTGCTCATGTTTCACAGAAAGCCCCTAAGGAAAGGGATTTGCTCAAGATCTCCACCTTTTCTTCCACCTTTTTCTTTGCTCCTCCTCAGGGAAGAAAATATGAATCTGATCAGATATGTTCTAAGACAATAGCTGGCCTAGTGGATAGAGTCCTTGAAATGAAAGTCCCTGCACATTGAGAGAGGCTCTCTCTGATGTTTGCACAGTGCTTATGACTGCAGTAGGGAGAAGACCAAGGTCCAGGCCTAGACTGGAGAAGTCTTGGGTTCTCTTCTGCTACAAGTGCTTGGCATTCTCATCGCTTTGCAGCTGGCTGGGTATGAGATTTGGAAGTTGGCTTTCAGGGCAGCTGGAGGTTCCTTTGAGACCCTGGCCCAAGTCTCATTCTTCAGCTCATTTTATCTAAATGTTTTACATGAAGGATTTGGGCCCAAGACTAATTATGTAAGCCCTTCTTTTCCTTTTCTATTGTTTCTTGTTGTATATGTCCTTTGGGTATCCCACAGGGAGGACAGGTGGTAGGGCCCACATAGCACTCAGGCAGTCTTAGATCATCTATCCCAGAGTTTGTTAGTGTTCTATTTAGGTTTTGAGCCACACCATTCTTTGTTGTGGGGGCTGTCCTGTGCATTGTAGGATCCCTGGCTTCTACCTGTTAGGCCCCCCCAAATTGTGATAATCAAAATCCATGTTGCTTCCTGCTTCTGCATTACCTCATTGCTCCTTTATTGGCCAGAAATGCCCTTGCACAGCCCTAATTTTTTCTAGCTACTCATGACTGTTCTTAAAACAGCTCAAAAACTACTTCCTCACCAGGCACAGTGGCTTGGGAGCTAAGGCAAGAGGATTGCAAGTTCAAAGCCAGTCTCAGCAACTTAGTGGACCCTGTCTCAATAAATAAGTAAATAAGGCTGGAGATGTGACTCTGTGCTTAAGCACTTCTGAACTCAATCCCTGGTACCAAAACCAAACCAAAACACAACAAAACAAAAAATAACTACTTCTTCAAAGAAGTCCTTTAGGCTCTGTGCTACCCAATATCCTACCAATGCCTTTATGTGTGAACTCTTTAAAGGGAGGAAGTATGTTTTGTTTATATTCTATCTTCAAAACTCAGCATGGGGCCTAGTAGGAGCTCGCAATGGAGTTTATCTATATTCTCTAGCCTGAAGTTATACAAAGTTTGATGTCATCCATAATGGCAAACCTAAACACCTTGACTAAAAAAATGAAGTGACCAAAGCTTTAGGAGAATCCAACTATAATGCAATGCTATGTTGTGTCTTTTTTGACACTGTACAAGAAGTCAATGACCTCCCACTCACCCCAACAGTTGCCTAACAAACCAAGGTCAACTGAACAGGGCTGTGTAGAACCAAATCCTCCTTGTCCTCCTAAGGAGAAACTCATACTCGAATTTCAGAAAAGGAGTCTTCTGCTTTATCTCCTGTGTCAATTTTCTTTGTCAAAAGAATATTAAAAGGGTTCTGTTAGGAAAAGCCACATGTAATTAAAGAAATTGCCAATTGCCAGAAGTTGTCATCTCAAGCCCACTTCTGCAATGACCAGCTCGCCCTGCTGAGAGCGCTGAATTAGTCCAGAGGGGCTGCTCAGCTCTCATTCCAGGATGCTCCAGCTTAAAAGCTGTGTGGGTATTTAGCCCATTAGCACATTTTAAGTGCTTTTCTTTTTAAAGGAAGAGAGTGAGGCGAAAGTTCTCCTTAGGAACATCACAGCCAATCAGTCTGCCTCCTATACTTTGGCTTTCTATCTGCATACACCCAATCCTTTCATTTCATTTACCTACCAATCCACAGCTTCACCTTCTTCATTTCTGCATGATATTGTTGATGCCTTCAGGACCCCAAAGAGGCCAAGGGAGAGCAAAGCAAGGGTTGTTCTTAGAAGTCTCGTTGTCATTTTCTTTCTATTCCATGCCACAGCAGGAAACTTTCCCCATAGATGGTGGAGTCTGAGTTTCAAGTCTCTCTCAGGCTGCGCTGACTCTGACATTTGATTCCATTTACCTCTGCTCTTTGCTGCTCAGGCATTTTCAGAATGGGATGAATCCCATGTAATCGTGTGATTCTGTCACAACATCCCAGCGTGACTCTGGATGCTTTTGTGCTGAATTGTTGATGAGTTTGCAAAGTCATCAAAAAGTTCTAGAGAGACAATAAAGGATATATATATATATATATATATATATATATATATATATATATATATATATGTGTGTGTGTGTGTGTGTGTGTGTGCGTGTGTATACATACATATATTTAAAGTGAACATTGTGTATATAAAGTTCGGTGGGCAGGGAACTTCATTTTGATAAGCAGATGTTGAATTAACATTCTCATGTTTTTCCCATTCTGAATGAGAGCAAATGCATAAGCTTCATACGTTAAATAGAAATGACAAAAAACATTACCTTAATAATAATTAGGATTTTTTGCTTATTATAATCTCTATCTTAAGAAAATAATTGCTAGATATCACTTTAAAAGATTGCTCCAAAGTAAGAGCATATTCAGTTTGCTGAATTTCACCGAGTGTTGACATATCTTCTCCACCTCCCTGGTTTTGGCCACTCAGTGTGGTGCTTTGCTTTAAAGAGGCTTTGCTGTCTAATTGACTACTATGCAATCAGGCAAACATATTGACCGCCTATTCTTCAGATTAAATAAAAAAATCTTACAAACACTGGTTTTGTCCAAACTATTCTTTCTCATTCTTGAAACTGCATCTGAACTTGAAGGCCAAGGGAAAATGACCCATTACCATAACGACTCTAAAGAGGTGAGACTCATCTATTTTGGGAAGAAAGAAGGAAAGAATAGACATCTGAAAAGAATTTCTTTAAATGCATGGTGCTCTTGAATCAATTATTAAAGATGCTGTCATAGTAAATAGCAGTTAATGTCAGTCCTGGAAGTCACAATGGCTCTAATCTGTCTCTCTGATTATGGATCTAGATCAGAGTTATTTAGAGGATCCAGATCAAACAATTCCCTTGCAAATTAGGCTGCTTTTGTGGCCCAATGGGCACTGTTGGGGGTTCTCAGAGTTCTTAGGAAAGGGAGGGCTTATGGTTCTACTTCTCCTAAGACAATTTTTTGAGGAACACGCTGGGCTACTGACCCACATTATGTGCAGTATCTGCAAAAAGGGCAGAATTCTGAACCTAATCTTCAATCTGCTGAGTCAGAATCCTTCCAGTTGGGCTGAGAAATAGATATTTTTAATGAGCTTGTTGTTGAGGCTGGTGCACCCGCCTCAACAATGGCCCAGCTGTACCATTTCTGGTAGACTAACAGCCTTCTGCATGGAGCAGACTAAATTGGCTAAACCAAGAAACATTTTTTTTTTTTTTTTACCATTTCTCCATGGATATTGTCTCATTTTATACAGGTTTCTGCTGTGTGCAGAAAAAAAGGATTTCAATAACTCCAAAGAACAGTAAAAAAAAAATATGGCATAAAGATAAATTTTCTGTTAAAGTGGAGTGAAATTGAGTTTATTTGTTTATTTTATCTTGCAAAAATTACAATGGTGAGCACCCAGGTATAGGGTGTTAATTAATATATTCAGAAAATATAAGCAACTTATTTTCAGTATGTAGGCTAAAGACTACGTTGAAGCAGTTGAATAGCATGTACACAATTCCTGCTTTCTTTCTCTCGTTACATGCTTGGCACAGGGCCTGGTAATAGTAAATGATACTTAAATGTTAGCTAAGGTTATTATTACAGTCTCACAAAGTACGATGTGGAAAATCTGTGTTAGGATGCTATTTGCTAAATGCAATTTTATTTAAAGATCTGGAAAGACACTATTTAGATTGGTTTCTTTCAGCTGCCATTTTCAATAAACTGTCATCTCCTGCTTTTTCTGACTCAGACATGCTGGTTGTCAGTCAACAACCTTCCTTTTATAGTTGTGATTGTTGAATGCCATAGACACTGAGGGTCTCCAGGGATTTTTAAAAAGGCCTGAAGCCTAGATTCCAGTGTGTCCCCATTTTTACTAAAAATAGCGAAGTAATGGTATGGAGAGAAACTCCTGAATTTGGTGGATGAAGAAAATGCGAACAGGAAAGAATATTTTTCACAATATTATCTGCTTTTGAAGTCCAAGTAGTATAAAAGTATGAAGACAATGGCTCCTTCACAACTCAGTCACTTCTAAAGTAATATAAAATGCTTTAGCTGGATCTTGGCTCCGTATGGCCAAAAAGAAAGGATTCTTCACTTTGTAACAGGTTTCTGATTTCATAGGTGAAGGTTTGCATTTACTCATCCAATATGGAAAATTCCTGTGTCGATCTCTTTAAACAGTGCATCTTCCACTTTTGCTTCATCACATCTTTCTAGTACATTCCATGTCTCTTCTATCTGCTTTAGCTCCTTGTATGACTGTATTAGTCTTTGATTCCTTATTGGGAGCCATCTTCTAGTTCTCTAATTCTCTATTCAGGAACATTAATCCATTGCTTAACTTATCTCTTCCAAATAATATTTTTTTGGGGGGGGTACTGGGGATTAAACTGAGGGGCATTCAACCACTGAGCCACATCCCCAGCCCTATTTTATATTTTATTTAGAGACAGGGTCTTACTGAGTTGCTTAGCATGTCACTTTTGCAGAGACTGGCTTTGAATTTGCAATCCTCCTGCCTCAGCCTCCTGAGCCACTGGGATTATAGGTATGTGCCACCATGCCCGACCCAAATAACGTTTTTTGAGTTGTGTTTAATCTGTTTATTAAGCCATTCTTAATGCATTTCTAGAAGTTTTATTGGTTTTTATCTTTTCTAGATTTACTTGTCTTTTTTATGGTCTCTTGTTTCTTGATCATGTACTCAATCTTTTATTTCTATCAAAATATTAAATATATTATTTTATATTTTGTATTTAATTCCAATATCTGAAGTGTTTGCAGGTCAGATTTTGTTGTTACTTCTGCAACTCTTTCTCACAATACTTTACTGTTGTATGTACTTTTGACTTGGGGCTGTAAATTCATGTTCCTTGAAACTTTATCTGTGAAAGTTTTTTTTTTTTTTTTTTTTAGATTAAGATAAAGTTGGGTTTTTTTCAGTTCCTAGTCTATGCTGTCTTCATCAAAGTACAATCATCCTGTGAGGACTTCCGGGAGTTAGGAGTCAGGCTGCTGGATTTATTTATTCATTCACTTGTTTGTTTATTTTGGCTTTTGAAGTATGATGAACATATCATAAAATTTATCTGTTTAAGTTCAGTTTTCTTTTGCAAGACTTTCACAAGTCTGTTGGTGGACCAAGTGAAATCTGCAATGTAACATACTGAAGGAAAAAGTTGATGTACTTATGTTAGGAGGAAGTGGGGAGGACTTAAATTATTTTGATAAATAGAGATAAGAAAGTGTAGAAAAAGGAATAGTCCATGAGAAATGTAATTTAAAGAACACAACTAAAACTAAGAAGAGGGACTGATGACTGAAAAATTGTATTTGGTCCATCACTAGCCTGCTCTTGGTTGCCCTGAGAATGCCCATTCTTCCTGGAAGCCATCTTGATCTCCCCCAATCCGAGTTAGGTGTCCTTGCAGTATATCCCCAAAGCTCATTGTACTCTCTCAATTAGAATAACTAACAAAATGTGTTACTAGTTAGTTTTGTGTTTTTTCCCCCTGCATCTTCCTTTAGATAGTAGTGGTCAGAACACTCTTGTGAGCCACAGCTTACTTTTAAAATAAAGTTTCATTGGAACATGGCCACACCCGCTCAGTTATGTGTTATATATAGCTACCTTTAGGTTATAATGACAGAGCTCAATTGTTGAAACAGAGGCCCTACAGTCTAAGAGGGCTAAAATATTAACTACCTGTTCTTCACTGGCTGGTCTAGTGTGTAAGCTCAATGAGGGCAGCCTGGTGTCTGCCTCGCCTGCTCTTGCATCTCCAGACCTACCACAGTGCCTCTTACATGAGGTATTGGATGAGAAAGGTTTCAGAGACTTCTATCTGGAGAGATGTGGAATTTAGAATGAATTAAATGGGATCACAGAAATAAACAAATACAGATATGTAGTAGGCAAAACCCATTATAAATAATTTAATTCTGCTGTTTATAAATCAGGGAGGTAGCTGTGAGGACCAGGCAGCCATGTATGTGATTTCTAACTGCACTGAGCTTCAACTTCCTTTGCTGAAGATGGACCTCCTGTTTTCTACCTTCATAGAGAGCCCACAGGCTCAATGAAATGCTCCTGCCTGGCATATAACTGGTGGCACTGAATGCTGGTTCCTTCCCACTTTGTTTCTGTCTCTTCCATGACAAAGTAATTTCCTTTTCCTTGCAGATAGATTTAAAAAAGTTTTAAATAACCTCAAATAAATCAAATAAATTTCAGTGTTTTTTTTTTTTTCCAAATGAAAGTCAGTTATTCAACTCAACCAGGAGTTAGGAGTCAGGCTGCTGAATTTATTTATTTATTCACATATGTATAAATTGTGATATTTATACATATGTGATGGGTCCAAAATAACTAACATTTTTGTATCTCTCTCTATTATGGAGGCTAGACATTTTCCTTACAGAGACTCTTCTAAGATTTGGGAGAAGATTCTGTTAACAAAGGCTTGAAGCTGTACTTTCATCCCAGAGGGCTGAATCCCTCCATTTTCCTCCTGCTGACAGCACAAACACAACTCACATAAACACAGAATCCACCTGAGCTCAGCCTCCCTTGCAATCACACAAACATGACTATAGTGCTAGCAAATGGGATGATTTGGGCAGGGGCATGTCTTGTGTTGATGAGTTTCTGCCTATGATAGTGTTTATTTTAGTCTATAGCACTCTCTGCTATGCCAGTCTGCCTGTCCCTGTGTCCCTGTGTGACACTGGGCAACTCATTTAACATCTCTGCACTGCTTTATTTTAAAACAGGGATTTTTTTTTTTTTTTTTTTACCAACTCACAGAGTTGTTGTGAGGAATAGATAAAACAATGTAGGTTCCAGTGGGTGGGAGATTAAATGGGAAAAATGGTATATAAATGCAAGTATCTGGTAGAATGATTAATTCTCTCCTTCTGTTGGGATCAGCATATTTTCTTTTTCTCTTTAATGAGTGTGATTCTAGCAGCATTCATCAAGCAGATCAAAGTGGGTGTAGGGAATGTGTTCCACGGGGAAAGAACATGTCACTTGGAGGCCCAGTCCGGGACTGGGCTCTCCTCCAGCGTCTATTACCTAGTATCTTTGTGACCTGGGATGTTACCTAGCCCTAGTGTCTTCCTTTGTCAAGCTTGGATAATAATACTGACTTCACAGGGCTCTCATAAAGGATTAGAGGAAATAATATGTGCACATTTTCTTACATATATCAAATCCTCAATATATGGTTGCTGCTGTTATTTTTAATTTCAGGACTGTACATTTAGAAATAAACATCTTTCAATATAGGCCTTTCAGTAAAATTGTCTTCTAAACACATTTCTGGAAGTCTTCATCAATTCCTTGAGTTGGAGTTTCCTGCCCTTCTTCTAGAAGCTTCTGGGGGCCTCTTCAGGGTCCCTGCCCTAAACCTGTTGGTTCAGTGGAGACGCTGGCAGGAGAATTAGCATCTCTCTTGGAATTTGGTGATGAGTTTCACTTCCTTAGCAATAGTTAGAAGAATTAACACAACTGGGTATCTAATTGGAGTCTTTTTTTAGGTAATAGGTTATCCTTTCTACCATAATTATGCAGATACATTATTATACTGCTCTTGAAACATCTACTTGACAAATCCCTTCAGAGTTGCATTTTAAACATAATACACTTTCCTCCCAATAACAATAAATCATTCTACAGGTTAAAGCGACATGTCATTTTTTTTTATTGGATATCAACATTTTCCCATCTAACATTTAGTAGATTCCAGGCAGCCAAAAAATTAAAATAAAAATACCAGCTGCCTCTAAGATTATTACTCACTGTTATTTTCCTTAACATTATTATGCAATTAAGATCCACCAAACTGATATTAAGATTGCAACAAATACTCCTTTTTCTCATATTAGTTCAGCATGTTTCTCTGAAGTCTTTTTGTTCACAAATGCCCAAGAACACAGTTAAGCAAAGAAGAAACCCAGGCAGAGAATTGGAAGAACCTCTCCAGCACATTCCAAAGATAAAGAGGCCATCTCCATGCACAATTCTTCCTCCTATTCTAGCACATTGCAACTGAATTGTGATATTTATACATGTGTGATGGGTCCAAAATAACTAACATTTTTGTATCTCTCTCTATTATGGAGGATAGAGATGATCCTTACAGAGACTCTTCTAAGATTTGAGAGAAGATTCTAGTCACTTTAAAATTTAAATTTATGACTGTTTCTCCTTATCTGGACTAATATTTTTCCAATACTTTCCCTCTAATTAAAATCTACTTATATGAACACATGCTTGATGAATACACACACACAACAGAACAAAATTTATTTTTAAATATTGGAAAGAGGGGCTGGGGATGTGGCTCAAGCGGTAATGCGCTCAGCCTGGTATGCGCGGGGTGCTGGGTTCGATCCTCAGCACCACATAAAAATAAAATAAAGATGTTGTGTCCACTGAAAACTGAAAAATAAATATTAAAAAATTCTCTCTCTCTCTCTCTCTCTCTCTCACTCAAAAAGTATTGGAAAGAGCTAAAATTAACAACAACCTTAACTGAAGTATTTTCCTCTGCCAGCAGAACAGAGAAATTCAATGGTTGGAACATGGCATACTGGAATCAAAAACATAACACCATAGCTAAGAGAAGCCACTAAAATGAAAGAATTCTTTGCAAAAAATAAATGAGTTTGTATAAGAGGTTAAAATAGTTGGAAATTGTGTCATAATATCACTACTTCTGACAAAATATTAAGTTATATAGAAAGGCTCATGGGTGGTTTCACAAGGGTCTTTATTCTTTTAGACTAATTTAAACACACAAGTGACATAAGCAGATCTTGTTTCTTCTCTCTGTAAGAGTTCTTATAGGGTAAATATAGACTAGTGTAGGTTGGTCTCCTTCCACCCTCCACTTCATCCTGTAACTTGAAAATATGAACCTAAAGCAGGATTCATGGAGTGACTTAATACTGGAATAAAAATGTTTTCTCTACTAAAATAAAAATGACTTAAATTTTCTGAAATACTGTGCAAACTGAGGGAGCTTGTTCCTTGGTTAAATAGTCTGTGACAATTTACAAAGCGCTGTCAAGTGACTTGATGGTGCTTTCAGATCATTGCATTGGCAATACTAAGACACGCACATAGATAATAGAGGAAGAAACTGACCTCGATAGCTAGTGCCTGTTCACCACAGTGCACTGTAAGGAAAAAGACAAGAGACATGCTTTACAGAAGAGTTCAATGTGAGATGAGCTACAAGGCCTGGAGAGAGCACCTTTCAGGCAGTGGTACTGATGGGTGGTTAAAATCTCAGACTTGAAGTCAAATCCCAGCTGAATGGCCAGGGAAACATACTTCTTCCTGTCTTGGTTCTCAACTAGAGAATGAGGAAATTCATTTGGGAATCTGTTACATGTAAGTATGAGTGTGTGAACATTAGTGTTAAAAGGAAGCCTGGATAAATGCTAAAAGGCTAGAAAGCATGGTGCACAGGAGAGAAGAGCACCAGCTCTAGATAAATATTTGCCCTCAGTGTGTATAAACAAGTGGGATTCATTCAAAATATGATTTTTTTCTCCCCTGTACTGGGCATTGAACCCAGGGATGCCCTACCACTGAGCTTTATCCCCCGTCCTTTTTATTTTTATTTTGAGATAGGGTCTCAAAATAAATTGCCCAGTTTGGCTTCAAATTTGAAATCTTCCTGCCTCAGCCTCCTGAGTAATTGAAATTATAGTTGTGCACTGTAATATAATTCAAAATATGATTTATATTGTCAGGGACTGGTTTTGTCCGTATCATACCACTATAACAAAGCAACATGCACCTGTGTGGTATGATATTGTCAGTCCTGTTGATCAAAAGAAAGAAGGCCGTCTCCCTAAATTTAGTGATGGAATTGATATCAAAATGTTCCAGCCACTACTTCTTGTCAAATTGGCAGGCCAGATAATGATGATAGCTGACATTTAGTGACACTTACTAAATGCTAGTCACTGTTCTAAGTACTTACTTTCAACCTCACAACTATTGGTAATAGGTACCTCATTATCCTATTTTTCAGATCAAAAAGGGAAGGAATCAAAGGATTAAATAATTTTCACAGGACCACATAGCTAACGGGCGATGCAGGTCAGCTGACACACACCAGGGCTCACATACTCTTTTACTCTCTTCTTACAATACTGCTTCACTGCATCCAGGAGGCTGTACACCAAGAATGTTCAAGTCACCTCCTTTGTGCTATCTCATGGCCAGTTGGAGGATGGCAAGTTGACCAAAGTGTTCCCATAACTTGGACCCACCTTACACAGAGCAATGTTTCTTAAACTTTTATGAGTCATGAACTCCTTTGGAACCTAATGAAATATACACGTGCATTCCCCAGAAAAATCCACCCTGTGCCCTGCAAATGCATAGTTTTAGTGACAACTTCATAGAGGACATACTTCCACCTCAAATTCATCTTCTGGGCCTTCTGGAAATTAACAGACCCCAGGCTAAAAACCCCTTGACCTGTCATGACAATCTCATCATTGTAAACATGGCTTAGAGATAAGCAAATGTCGTGTCCCATGACAAACATCCCGGGTCATTCCAGGTGTACTGGGCTGGCACGAAATAATCACACAGAGACATAGAAATACCTTCTTCTTTGGGTCCTGTGACTGCTCCTCCGACCTTAGGGGTATCCGAGCTGGGACAATACCCAAGTCACCACGAAATCTAGTGATTGGTCAGAGCCCGGTGCTTCAGGACAAGAAAGCGTGGTCATTCGGAGCGACTCCCCACAAAGAAATGCTAAATGATCTCATTGCAGAAATGAAAATTGGTGTCATTTCAAATCCTTGAGGTCCCTCCACCATTACTTTGTAGACAAGTATAATTCTCTATCCCTTTATATTTTAAGATATGTGTAGGAGAGGAGATTCTTCTTGTGTAGAGACAGATAAAAGATTTATTCCTGCAGACATTTTGTGCAGAGCATTACTCTAGGAAATTGAGTTTCCTTTTTTTTTTTTTCTCCTGAGATTGAACCCAGGACCTTATGCATGCTAGGCAAGAGCTCTAGCGCCGAGCTACCCACCAGCCCTTGAATTTCATTTTGTAAGTTGATTTCCTCAAACCACACACTGAGGGCTGAGGAAGGACAACCAAAGGTATGAGTATCAGTGATCATGAAACTTTAAATAAGGCCATTACTACCTGAGTGTAGACAGGTAGAAGTAGCAGCCATTTGATTTTACCTACCCCAGCTTTGGTTTGGTTTGGCATATACTCTACTTATCTCTACAAGTAACTAGAAAGATCCTTTAATGTAAAATTGGACATATAATTATTATTTATCAGTGATAATTATAAAATTTATTGAGCACTTATCTTTTTTTCCCCTAAAGCTTTATGTTTTTCTCCTGTACTCCTCACTTCAATCCCAAGAGTTGGACACCAGTATTACTCCCTTTTTATAGATGGAGAAATTTGCTTCTATTCAGAGTTAATAGGTGTCAGAACAAGGATTCCATGTGGGCTTCCTGACTTCAAAGCCCAAAGCCCACCCTCTCAGCCTCGTGCTTGTCCAAGCCATGATCTATTGTCAAATCTTGCTGAGAGACTTTTGGGGTGTTCCATCCTGGACTTGTTCCATCCTGCTCCAGGCTCAGATGTTTAGGTCCATTTTATTTTGACTCACTGCTCAGTAAAACTTGCTTACTCAAGCTTTGCTCTGGTCCCAGTTTTTCTTAGCTTCATCCAGGATCTTGCTAAGAAGTGCTGACCTCTCCCTGATCTCAAACGATCTCTGGCCTGGGATAGCTGCCTTGCACTCAGCAATGGGAACACTTTGCTTCATGGACTCCCTGTGCACTTATTTCTGTCCTTCCTGGGTCTCTGCTCTCTGTTCAGGCTGCAGGAATCAGAAGGCACAGTTCCTATCTCCCCTTTCTCAGGAAGAGGAAGTTCCTGATGGGGTCCTGGCTGAAGCAGCTCTTCCTGTATTGAAATCTTTTGTGTATTTTCGTTGACTATTCTGTGTCATCACACAAGCAGCGGAGGTGGTTAGCGGCAACATCCATTCATTCATGACACATTTATCAAGCACCTATTTATGTTCCAGGCACTGTGCTGAGTGTTGGGGTTGCCATGGTGACCGAGAAAGAACTTGTTCCTGCTTTCATAGTTTACTGTTTTGGAATGAATCAGGCATATGAAAAGGCAATTGCAGTACAATTTGACAAAGATTCTAAGGCAAATAACAAGTATTTTGAGAGCACATAAAAAGAGGTTACCTACTCCAGACTTGAAGGACTGGGGCAGAATACCTGGAGGAAGTGTTATCTGACATCTGAAGTTCAACCAGAAGAAATGAGGCAGGCGAAGAGGTTGGTGGTTGGGTAGCAAGAAAAAGAAAGAATGTTCTAGAAAAAGGGAATAGCAAATTCAAAGGCCAACAGGCAGAGGAAGCTTGCCCACCCTGGGCAGCACAATTAGCACAGGATTGCTGAAGTAGAGTCTGAAGCAGGGTGTGAACAGGTAGGAAGCTGGAGAGGTGTGGATCTGAAGGGTGGCTGTCATGTAATCTCTCTGCGTCACATAGATACCACTTAACAAGCTTGTCTACCACAGCGCTTGGATATTCACTGCAGGGGATGGGACTGAAGACTACATTGTGCTGAGTCCTGCTGAATGTCGGAGACAATACTGATTTCAGAGATCTTTGACTCTGGACCCCAGTTCATGCCACTTAGGGGCTCCAAGCAGCCAAGTGCCTTTTCCCCCAGGTAGAACACCTTCTGGCTCAAGACTTGACAGAGTCTTCCTCCTACTGCTGCCAGCTGTGCTTTCCTCCCCTCAAATTGGTGCCCCTGATCAATGTGCCTTGGCTGCTGTGGCTTCCACAGGCGGGACTGTCATGGTCAAGGTTGCTGCTCAGAACAGAGTCAGACCCTTATTCACCAGCAGCCTACAGGTAGAGGTGGTTATCTTCATTGATGCAAATGGGAACACGAAGGCTCAGAGACATTAAATCACTTGTCACAAGCCACCAAGCTATAAGTGGTGAGCAGAATTTGGAACTGGTCTGTTACCAAAGCTATTATACTTACACAAGAGTTTCTCCTTCCCTGTCGGTATTAAAATTCTTATTACAATCTCTCAGATATGCTGTCAGGTTCCTTATCTACCCTTTTCTTGATTGCAACTTTCCTGAAGGTTGGATTTGAGGCCTTGGAGGGGCCTTTCCAAGAGTTTCCCTTCAATTTCCTGGCTGGGAAGGACCAAATCCAGCCACCTCACCTCCACTGCCAGTGTGTTATAAGACTCACAAGAGCCTGCTTCATCCAGTTCCATCCCCAGAATTTGAAACAGCCTTTCATGCCACAGTTTGATTAAGGGAATAGCAATAATTTCTTTTCCCCTCAGAGAAACCCATAATTTTTTAAGAAAAACAATTTTTTTAGGTGACCCATTGTGTATCTGAGCATCTTAACTGTGCTATTTCAGTGAGGTTCCTTGTCTTCCTACCCAGACTCCCACTGTGTGCTGTTTTCTGTTTATATTCATTTCTGTCACTCTCATTACCATTTTAATGTTCAATTTCCATGCTAAATGAAATAGGTTTCTCTCTCTCTCTCTCTCTCTCTCTCTCTCTCTCTCTCTCTCTCTCTCTCTCTCTCTCTCCCCTCCTTTCAAACACCAGTAAAGCCAGGGACAAGTCTTGTGGATTCTGCCAATGGAGATGAACGTGTTCATTAGCTAAAGCTCCAGCTTCAGACTAGCGTCCTAATGAATCACCAGGCTTTTATTACGTCTCTTTGCTAAAAGCGTAGTTCTCTCTGCAGCCAGGTGGCTCTGGCTCTGCGCTCCTGAAGGTAATCTGGACCCTGTCACCAATTACTCTTCTCCTTCCTGGCAGCAAATGGAAAAGGCAATTTTCAAATTGTTTCTATTGATCACAGGGCATTTTCTCCAGAATATCACTTTCTATATAAAAGGGCCCAGGATTATTTCCAGTTAACACAGCCAAGAAATTTTAGAGACAGAAGGCAATTTACAATGTGGTCACTTTATAATTTGGAGTCAACAAACTTGAGTGTGAATCCTAACTGTCTTTTACTACTATGAACTAGAGGAAGATGTTAAATCTCTTTGAACCTCAGTTTCTCCCTTTGTAAACCAAAAGTATTAGTGCACAGATCTGTTAAAAGGATTAGATTAGTAGGAATTACCTATACAGAGAAAATTAGCATAGTTTTGACTCAGAAGTTTCTTTTTTTTTCCTACTTATCATTATCACTAGGAAGGTCATCTTCCTGTCTGTCTTCAGGGTAATCTGATATATTTCACTTTCTTTTGGGATTTTTTTCTATATAAGTTCCCATTCTTCCTCAAAGATAGGATGTGATATTGCTTTCATAACTACTCTGGATCTTTTATAATTGAATGATAAAATTAAAGCTTAACTTTATGGAGATTCTTCAGAAAACTTAGAATGGAAACAAGTTAAACTTGGCTATCCCACTCCTCAATTTATACCCAAAGGACTTAAAATCAGCATACTACAGTGATACGGCCACATCAGTATTTATAGCAGCTCAATTTACCATAGCTAAACTACGGAACCAACTTAGGTGCCCTTCAGATGAAGAGATAAAGAAAATGTGGTATATATACACAATGGAATATTACTAAGCCTTAAAGAAGAATGAAATTATGGCATTTGCTGATAAATGGATAGAGCTGGAGAATGTCATGCTAAGTGAAATAAGCCAATCTCAAAGAACCGAAGGCTGAATGTTTTCTCCAATATGCGGATGCTAATTTACAATAAGTGGGGTGGGAGAGGGAAGAATAGAGGTACTTTGGATTCAGCAGAGAGGAGTGAAGGGAGAAAGGGGGTGTGGGAGTAGGAAGGATAATAGAATGAATTGGACATTATGATCATATGTGCATAGACAACCAATGTAATTCTACATCATGTACAATCAGAAGAATGTGAATGTATGCTCCATTTATGTATGATGTATCAAAATGCATTCTACTGTCATGAATAACTATTTAGAACAATTTTTTAAAAATTAAAGCTTAAAGAAATTTCAGTTGACTTTTTGTTTTCATTTAGCCTTCTTCAATAAGATGATTATGTTTTCATTACAGAACGATGAAGTGGAGTTTGTGCGAACGGGCTATGGGAAGGATATGGTAAAAGTTCTCCACATTCAACGAGATGGAAAATATCACAGCATTAAAGAGGTGGTGACTTCAGTGCAACTTACTCTGAGTTCCAAAAAGGATTACCTGTATGGAGACAATTCAGACATCATTCCTACAGACACCATCAAGAACACAGTTCATGTCATGGCAAAGTTCAAAGGGGTAGGCATCTTCATAGGTGCTGCCAATGTAATGTAGAATTCACTGTGAGATAGCTTGGGGGTGTTGCTTGATTTTTAAAGTTTTCATTACTTTTTCACCTATTTTTTGACATTTAAGCCATTTTTTAAGATTTTCCTTTCTACCACAAGATTCTCAGTCTTGCAAAAAAAAAAACCACTTATATTTGCTTTTTCTTTCTCCCTTTTTCTTCCTTCCTTCCTTCCTTCCTTCCTTCCTGCCTTCCTTCCTTCCTTCCTTCCTCTCCTCTTTATTCTCTCTTCTTCAGTCTTTTAGACTAATAATCTTATAGAACAAATCAACATGTTATTGCTAATTACAGGGAAATCAGAATCCTGGGAGGATTTTAGAATGCAATTTAACACACTTTGTCATCTCTCTCTTTGAGCCCTATCATTTATTGTTTCTTTTAGAATAATGTGAATTTATAGTAGAAGGTAACATTTCTCTTCTTGTTACCCGGAAGAACATCTTGAGAATGAGATACATTTCTTTTTTATTGTTGAAATCTACTTTCCAGATTTTAATGCCTTCCTAGCTTATTCCCTTACCACTTACTTTCCATAAGTGGTGGTTAATTGTACTCTTCAAGAGTGACCTAGATCTGATAGAACATGATACTTTAATATTTCCATCTCCAATTTCTTCAAATGTGAATGGAGCTGTGATGGTGGGCAATTCTAAATAAGTATTTATTTGCCAAGAATTCTAAAAGGCAAGAAATATAGACTCAAAGTTTATTTTTTTGCATGAAATCTATATCTATAACACATTAAATGAACATTCTAATTGCAATATAATTGCTATAAGGCCTATTTCCACTCTGAACCTTTCTCTTGCAAATCACATTGGCCCAGCAAAAGGAAAAGGCTATGGAAAAAGAAATTGCTCTTAAAAATTTTTTTGAATATAGGCCTATATTCTGATATGGAAAAGGGCCAGCTACCAGAGTTTCCTGTATTTTCTATTCTGGGGAAAAGTGAAGGAATGGACCTGAATGTTAAAGCAATTTAAGTTTATTCATTAGAGATGGAGTGGCCATATAATTCCTTATCTAAACCAAGATACTTTTGAATGTGAAATGAGATGCTATTAATAATTATGCTGGGACAAATACAAAACATAATTATGTTGGGGAAACCTTCAAATAGACAACCTTAATTATATATAAAGCTATTAGTAATTCACAGACCATGCTAGCACTTTAAAATATTGTTTGGAGATTAATATAGAGAATTTGTGAGAACAAGGTGAACAGATTTCTGGGAGGGCAACAGAAGACCCATTTTCAAGGCAAGGCAGGTGAGATATTTCTTCATTGATATTTTTCCATGGGGAACCAGCAGACCCAGTTGCAGTGTTATGGAGGGTACTGTGATTGGTGTAGGTGATAATTGAGTTTACTATGAGAAAAATCTGAATGACAAGTACCTTTTTGCTCATCCACTGCTATATCCTCTCCTGAAAGACAGGTTTCTTTAAAAAACAGGCTGGGACTCTCAGCTGGGGATGGTAATCTATGAACACTTGGGAGCTCCAATGAGAACTTGGTATAGGGATCAGTTTGTCTTTCTAATTCTTTTTCTTTTATTCTATAAAGCAACTGACCAGGATAGAGCTCAATGAGTATTTTTTAAAAATATTTTTAAATGGGGAAAGTATTTGTGATCACTAGCATTTTGTTTGTTTTTACAGATCAAAACCATAGAAAACTTTGCTTTGAATATCTGTGAGCATTTCCTTTCTTCTTTTAACCATGTCCTCCGAGCTCATGTCTACGTGGAAGAGATCCCTTGGAAACGTTTTGAAAAGGTTATCTCAGTCATTTATGGTCCTGATTTAATTAAAGAGACTGGCTTTGTTATATATGCTAAAATTTTATTGAAACCAAAATTTTCCCTAATTTTCAGAATGGAGTTAAACATATTCATGCATTTATTCACACTCCCACTGGAACACACTTCTGTGAGGTTGAACAGATGAGGAACGGTAAGAAACCATTTTTTTTTTGTTTTAATTCTGTGAAGGCAATAGCATGTTTTTTTTTGTCGTCTAAACAATTCTGTTTATTAACATGTATAAAAGCTGTAGAGAACATTTAAGGATTTTAAATCTGAAATGGGAATGAACATTGTGACTTTGGATTACATTAAAGAATTATCTACTTTTGCTTGAAAATATAAAAGTGGAACAATTAATTTTGTAACACAATCTGGAGGTTGAGTGAGACAGATGATTTTTGTTATCCAATTTTGAGGTGAGGTGGTGGGGGAGGAGGCCCAAACTGACAAAAACCCAAATCTCTGAATTTTCTCATCAATATTTTTTTGAACCATATCATGCTATAATTACAGTAATTTCTATAGGAAATAATTGCTAAATAACTGTTAAGTTTTCTTGACACTTTATTTGTATAATAGACTGTTGATAATAATGAATCTTATTTAAAAAACAATAACCATTATATAATTCTAGTTACCGAGAAATTTATAAATTAATGGTAGAACATTATTACAATACAGACCTAATGAGTACTGATAATTAAGTGGAGCAAATATTAAAATCCCCAAATCCATATTCCACTAATTTTTTGAGGATGTCAGAGCAGAGTTAAATAATCCACTATGATTTAGACAAGACGACTTCTAAAACCATGGAGCCAAAGGTGGAAGAAATATCTCTATCCCAATTTAAAAAGTAAGCTTCAATGATCATCATAAATTCATAGCATAGGCTCTGAACATTTTTCTGAAATTCTCTTTCCTTTTTATCTATGTCTCTTTATCATTCTTCTCTAGCCATCTTCAGTATGAATTTGAGATGGCATCTGAGAGATGTCTGAAATACTATAAGGTCAATAAAATGAAAGGTCTCTTTCCATTCTGAGTTGTGTTGGATAATACCCCTTTTAGAAAGTTCTGGTATACTAGCTATCATTTAATATTTTTAACACAATTCAGAGTCTAGATATAGGTAGGGCCTTCTCAGTGTTTAGTTGTGGTTACATGAAAGATTGAACAGCTGTATTAAGTTGAAAGAAATGTTTTTTATCCTCTAAATGTGAAGTTGCATCATATAACTCTGTGTTTTGGGTTAAAATGGAAATAACTTCTGTTCCTCCTACCTTCTACTCCTCCTCTTTTTCTTCCTCTTTATCTTCCTTCTTTCCTTCCTTCTTTCTTGCCTTAGGAGGAGAGAGAAGAAACTTTTCTTGACTGTTAGGCCAGTGTTTTCCTACCCAAACCGCAGTGACTACCCTCATAAAACAGAAACTGTGAACCAGCTCTGTCTAACTGAAATAGACTTCAAATAACATACATAATTTAAAATTTTTCTAGTAATCACACTAGAGAAACAAAAAAAAATGAGAAAAATTAAATTTGATATGTTTCATTTGACCCAAAATATCAAAGATATCTTTCTGCAATAAATGTAAAAATAACAAATGAAATTTTTTACATTCTTTAAAAAAATATTAAGTGTTATCTCAGTGGTTTAGGAGGCTGAGGTAGGAAAATCACAAGTTCAAAGCTAGCCTCAGCTAGTTAGTGAGGCGCTAAGCAACTTAGCTAAGACCCAGTCTCAAAAACAAAACAAAACAATTAAGTCTTTGAAATCCTGTGTATATTTTATATTTATAGCACATCTTAACTCATACTCATCATATTTCAAGTGCTTAATAGCCACATGTGGCTGGTGGCTACTTTATGGATCAATGTATCTCTCAACTGGTTTTCAAAGACGTTCAGGACACTGAGCACAGTCCTCATTTCCTTTTCAGTTATATAAAATAACAGCAGGGGATAGAATTAGACTTCAGGAAAGCTGATTAAAAAATTTAAAAAATTTATGAAATGTTTATGTAAAGAGTTTATGTCATTCATTCCTATATCATTCATTCAGCCATTAGATTTTAGACACATATTACATACACAAGGGACTGTAGATAAAGAGATGAGCATTGCTGATGCTCTTCCTGACCCTTGTAAGTTTACAGGAGATGAAGGGAGCCAGATCTATGAACAGATTCACTGCAATATGAGGGACTAAACACCACAACCTAGGGATTGAAGGAATGATAAGGGAACAAAAAGCACAAGAAAATAACTCTGCCCCGGAAAGCCGGGAAGTCTGACAAGGGAGAGGAAATATTCCAAATGACTTTTGAAAAATAATTCAGAACATGCTGGGCATGGAGAAAGGGGCATATAGGGAGAAGAAATGGCATATATACAGGTAGGATTCACAAAGGAATAGAAGAAGAAAATTGAAATGTTTTGAGCACCAGCCTCAGGCAGAGTAGGGTGTTAGGCAAATATTTGATTGTTGAAAAGACAAAACATTTGAGGACCAGGAACAGGTTCAGTGGGTCTGGTTCCTAGATTGGAAGAGGTGGAGATGAGGATGAAGAAGTTGGCCCAGATTGGACTCTGGTGTAAGTCCAGGGCATTTTCCCCCCACAGTGGTTAAGCCCAGAGATCTTGGGGGCAGGATGAATTCTTTGAGCTCTAATTTTGTGGTCAGGAACAAGTGAGCTATACAATTTAAGTGAGTTTTTATTTGCAACATGTGGATGCCAGTGGCTAATCTCTAATTGCCCAGAGAAATGAATGAGACAAGTATTAAATTAATTTTATTAATTTTATTAGAGCACTTAGTACAGTGCCTGGCACACAGGAAGCTCTGCTTAGATAGTAGCCATAATTATTGCTTAGTATGACAACGGAGAACCACAGGAATCTTTAAGGGTCAGATGAGTGAGTGAGGGTGCGTGCATGTCTGCGCTTTTGTTCAGTAACTCTGACCAAGTTCTGGTGAACAAGGCTGCTGGAGAAGGAGGCAGCAGTGAGACATTTGGAGAGATGAAGATGTGATGGGGACTGAACGAAGGCAGTAGAAGTAGAGACGGAAAGATTCAGAGGTTGCTGTGGGCATCGTGTGAAGACGTGTGCAGTGGTAACCAGTGGGTCTCAGTGTTTGGGTAGGGCTGGGAGGTTGGAGGGAAGGAGGAAATAAAGAAGCCCCCAAAGGGGGAGGGCTGAGGAATCAACTAATGATATAGACAAGGAGGATGTTTATGGGGGAGGGTGGTGAGTTTCAGAGTATGGGGTAGAGAAATATTTGGGGACCATCAGCACACTGATAGATCAAACTTAGGAAAAGAGACTTTTCCAGAAAAGCACATTAGGTGAGAAGAGGAAAGAAGAGGGCCTGGCGGAAATTCCTTAGGTGACGGATGGGCCATTCAAAGAGTGAGACAGGAGAATGGTCAGAGAGGAGGTATGGGGCAATGATGTCATGAAAGCAGAAGAAAAAATATATAATTCAAGAAATCAGGGACAGAAGGCATAACATATTGGTCTGTATTTAATAGGTCATCACAAGAAGCTTCTTTTTATATAAGTCAAATTCAGTGTTCGTTTGCGGGAGCTCTGCTCCATGAAGTTATTCAGAAATCCAGGCTAAGGACAACTTTATATTTTTAGTCTTTTCTTTTGGGGGTTACTTGGAAGTTGATTCCTTTGCCAGGCAACTAGGAGAGGGAGAGATGTTGGAGGAGAAAAAGGAAGGGGAAAAACCTCTCCAACATCAGCACCAGGCCGGAAATGACACAGTGGCACAGAGCACTTTTACTGGGGAGGGTCAAGGTCACATAATCACTCTGATTGCAAGAGAGGCAGCAAAATGCAGTCTATTGTGCCCAGGAAGAAGAGGAAACAATTATGTCTCTGCCACAGGAGGGTTAAGAAGTTTGAAAGTTAAGAAGTTAAAAGAAGACCCAAACAAACTAAGAAACTCTGCTATTAACAAATAGACATCATTGGTGACTTTTACAAAAAAAGTTGAAGTGAACTGGCCAATGATCTGTTGACCATTAAAAAAACAAAAAAAGCTTTTTTTCCCCCAGAATTACTTAGAATTATTATCTCCCTGAATTCTAATAACTTGGCTACTGTAGAATGGAAAACCTAACCAGGGCAATCAGGTTAAATCTTTTCTTCCTGCAGAAAGCTATAGAGTTTCTGGGGACCGGGGTCACTATAGCCTTGTTCCCAAAGGCTCCAGATTGAATCACCTAGAGCCTGGCCCTCATCTGAGGTCATGTAGGGCTGGCAGGGATCAGGGTATGGAGGAGGCATCTTTTGTCCTAAGTGTACACAGGTACATGTGTGCACAAGTATGTGAATGTGTGTGTGTCTTCCGGGTTGTGATACAAGGAAAATGTTTGTACACGTCCCTCTTTGGAGAGTAGGGATGTATTTTTTTGATAGCCAAGTTTAATTCTTAATTTGCTTATTATCTAAGAGCTAAAACTGCGGGAATTGTGACCATGAGTCAATATTATAAGCATTGTCATAAGAAATGCTGTTGTGTGGGTTTAACAGAAGAAAATAATCATCATCTTAAACACACACACACACACATCAACTCCAATTGTGAAGGCTGCTGTTACAAACCTGAGTATTGTCTTTTATGGGGGGCTGACTAGATCATGAGAATTCTTCCCCCTCAAACACACGCACTTAGTCACTCATTCCACTATTCAACTCCCAAAAGGGATTTTTTTCCCAGCAGGATATGTCACTGGGCTTCTTCTGATAGAAGGGGTTCACTGCTGTCTATCAACGATCAAATAGTTGTAGAAAGCCTACTGAGTCTCTGGAGCCATTTTAGGCCTTGGGAATTGCTCTAAGCCTCTCATTACATGATTTCCTCCTAGAGAATCTTGAAAGCCATGTCATTGAGCTGTATTTTTAGGTATTCCAAAGTCTTCTGGTTCATTGAGTAACTCCTGACGAGAGGAAGAAATTTGTTGACCTGAACAGCTGAGGGCTGCTCTTGTGTTGGTGACTTTCCCAATCTTGAGAGGGGAGCTGGGCTCTGCAGATGTGATGCAGTCTGTTGGGTGAGGTGTCATACAGAATCTGGATCTTCGACTTTCTCGCAGTGTCTCTGTTGGAACTACAAGCTTAGCTGAGCTTTGACATCACTGGGGTGGTTGAGTCACTAATGAACTTAATCAGCCTGAAACCTCTGCACTGTTTGTCTCAGAATTCATAATTCTTTATGCATCACATTTCTCCTATTCTGACACTAATTATAAAAATTCAGCTAAAGCATAGCTAAATAGAGAAATGGAAGATGGAGTAGGGATCTCAAGTAAGAGATACTGTCTTCTAGTAGTAAAGAAAAAAAAATAGCAACACATGGTTAATTGATGTGAAGGGGCGGTGTTATGGCAGGGGGCTGATGAAATCAAAGTCCAGGAGAACAGATTTAAGAGGTGACAAGCTTGACAGGTGGGGAGGGGAGAACCAGGGTGGAGATGGACTCTGCCAAGGAGCCTATTGATGTCCTTCTGGTATCAAGATGCAAGGTCTTCAGTTTCTCCATGAGGAAAGTTCTTGGCAGACCAAGGTCTTACAACTGCCTTAATCATTTCTTAGTTGTACCAAAGCCTGACTTCCTCCTGTCCAGGTGATGTCATCTCTCCCCATACAGAATCACAGGGAAGGGGCTTTCATGCACGTGGCATAAGCTAAATGGACTCTCAAAGGCAAATGCAATTTAATTGATCTTCACTTTTTTTTCTAGCACTTTACAAGTTTGAAATATTCTAGTAGAATGATTTATATAGTTTTAAAATATCCTCCTTTTAGCTATTTGTGTCCTTTTTGGAGGTGTTAAATGTGGAAGCAATTATCCTCTTCATGACAGTTTTTTTTTTTTTCTTTCTTGGCTCAGTAAAGCTTTGTGCTTTGTGACACCTGATGCGTAGGTAAAGGATTGGGCTTATTTTCTATTAATTTGCTGTGAGTTCTTTCCCTTAGAGAGCTAAAGGGTAGATGTATGCTTCTCTAAGAGATAAACTGCAGTCTGTTAAGTGTGTAGGAGGACACTAAGAGCTAGAAAAGATTATGTTCTAGCAAAGTAAAATGTGAAAAAATCTTCCTTTCGCATTACTCCATAACCATGGCAGAAAGGAGGACAGAAGAGCTGATTAAGTGGTTTCACCGGAAGTAACCTAGAAAAGGACAGTCTTCTTGGTTGAGTTACTTCTTGTTAGTCTAAATTGGAATCTCTTGGAGTGCGTGTGAGGCATCATATTTTTAGTTGATGGCCCCATGAATTTGAAAGCCTCAGGTCCCTACCAGTGTTTTGGAAGCTGGGGCACTGCCAAACAGAGGAGATAAAATAAGCTCTATGATTTCATCCAGTGTGTCTAATGTGTGCCAAGAAAAAAAAATTCTTTTAACTTTGAAGAGAATAGTTTTTTGTTGTTGTTGTTCATGAAACGATGGGAGCACCAGAGGAGATGGTTTGTGCTCTGCCAAAACTTGTGGCAACAGTTAATTGTTTGGGGGAACACGAGATATTTTATGCTGTGGGAAACTGTTGCCAAAACACACTACAAATGCAACCGTTTTCTCCATTTTCAGACTCCAGTTTGAAAAAAAGAGTAGATCATTTTAAAGTGGCCTAGGGAGACTGACACTCCTCTGATATCAATAAATCTCATCTCAGGGCTGGCAGTGGACTGGATGGCACAGGAGAAGTAGTTTTCAGAACCCAGTGAGGCTTTTGAAAAGCATGGGAAACATTTACAGTTGGTTGAAGTCAGTAAGAAAAAGTCAGTTTTGGCAAAATCACCGCAATGATTTACAGAGTACTTTCTATATGCAGCTATCTATTAAGCCCTTCATATGCATTGTATCGACTCCAGGGAACAGGTATGATTGTCATCTCCATTTTACAGGTGAGAAAAATAAGGTAGAAAGAGGTTAGGTAATTTCTTCAAGGTTATAGTGCTCATAAAATGGGAGGTTGAAGAACCAGGAAAAAACTGAGATTTGAATTTAGGGAAATCTGAGTCCCAAAGCTGCAGAATCCACAACCACTTTGCAATGCTGCATTCAGGAATCCTTCTATGAATGAGCCCACTGGACAAGCCAAAGTCTAATTGGATTACCAGTTGCAGACAATCAAGGCCAGCTATATTGGAAAAGATGATGCAGGTTAAGATTGTCTTTGGTTATTGTTCACCTTTTTATTCCCATCCCATGGTTTCTACTACTTGTTTTAACTCCACTCTCAATTGCAAACCTATGTTTCATTCCTATAGGATTTTTTTTTCTAGGAGGATTTACTACTAGAGGTAGATTCTATTTATTTACAAATGCTAAAGACAAATTATTATTATTATTATTATTATTATTATTATTATTATTATTATTATTATTATTTTGTGGTGCTGGGAATTGAACCCAGGGCCTTGTGCATGCGAGACAAGCACCCTGCTTACTGAGCTATATCCCCAGCCCTGAAGACAGAAATTTTTAAGGAATAAGAGCATTTCCAAGATAGAAGCCATTTCTAAAACGGATGCTTCAATCTCCATTTCAGATCAACAAAAATTGTATTTTCAGGCTGGGACCAGAGGCCCTCAAAGAATATAGGAAAATGAGAGGCAGCCACCTTTTCATCTCTTGGAAAGGCCTCTTACAGTACAGAAATGGGGGAAAAGAGTTAAAGGGAAGAGAAAACATTGCACAGATGGAGAGTGATATAAAAAGGGGGCAGAAAAGCATGGAATCTCATATGTGGTGCTGAATTTAAACTCCACCTCTGCCAGCTTCTAGCCATGTGACTATGGGCAGATGAATAAAAATCACCTGCATAAAAATACCTACTTTCTAAACTTCTGAGGATTAAGTAAGATAAAGACTGAAAAAGGCAACAGCCAAAGGCATGATAACTACAGACAGGACATTTTCAGCCAATATTGATCCTCCTCTCCTCTCCCCTTTCCACATGGTGTGTGAGAGTTGAAAGGAATCAGGAAGAGAAACAGGGAAAAATTGAGGGAAGTAAACTGTCTAGAAGAGAAAAAGACTAAGCTGTGAAACTCTTATTTCTTGACATGCATCAATCTTGCTACACTCATTTATTGAACAAATAACTATTGATGACTTCTTCAGTTCTCTTGAGTTGGATATTTAGACTCACCGCATTTAAAATACGCATTCTGTGGGGACCATGTCATTATACATTTAGGTCTGATAAACCCAGCCAACTGAAAGCGTTGAAGCATTGCTATCCTTCTCTTGATCTTTCTTCAGATGTAGCTCCCAATGAGAACTTCAGAAAGTGAAACGCTTATCATTTTATGTTATACCACATTATCCTGGAACACTCTGCACAGAACAGTTTATTTAAGCAGAACATATTTAATCATCAGATCTACCACTAATTTCTGGTCATTGTGCCTTCTGGTAGGTGCACCCATATAGCACTAAAAATATCAAAATATGTCATTGTTTACCTATCTCTGAAACCCACACCTCCTTGGGGAACTGCAGTGATTAAATCCACAAAGGTGATATGAACCAATGGATGCTTAAGAATGTCCTTGGATGTGAATTCATATATGAGCATAGGAAAGTTATAACTGCTTCATTCCCCCCTATTTCCATCCCTCCTCCCTTCCTTCCATTCCCCTTTGTCTAATCCAATGAACTTCTACACTTCCCCTCCCAATCCTCCCTTGTTAGCATTCACATATCAGAGAGAACATTCTACCTTTGGTTTCTTTAAATTGAGAATCGAGTTACATTCCTGATCTTCAACTAAGACCATATAGTAGTGATACCTGAGACCTCTGGCCTTTAATTTTTAGGCTAAACAGGCCAAGAGGGACATGTATTTTTCAGGACCAAATTAGAGACTGAAAGGAGGTGGATTTAATAATCCTGGTGTGGCACTTTGCTATTGGGATTTCTCTGAGTGCATGGTCCACTGTCCTCACCAGTCTGTGCATACAAAAAGGGTCACGATAATGTTGATTCCTGAATTTTCCTAATCTTATGGCTTCCTCACTGTTAAACTACTAGACTTGTGCAGTCAAACTCTCCCCCCTTCTGGCAGCCTCGAAGGGCTGTTTGTCTCACGTGTGCTGAGGAAGAAGTTTGCACCCATTGGGTCAATTGCTACCTCTCTAGCTCTGCCCTGTTCTCTTCAGGCTCCACTAAAACTGCTGGAACTTTTGTGGGTTCCATATAGAAAGAGAAAGGAAACACTCCTCTCCCGAATTCTGTGTCCCACCTGTCAACTGGGCCCTGAGCTGTAACTTCTTGGCACACAAGTAAAGGGTTTCCTTGGATTATGCCTGTTACCCCTCTACCTGCCCTATCACCTTATGAGAGGACAGTTAAGATGGGGGAGCCATACCATCCCCTCCATTTTTTCAACTCTCCCCTGTCTCCCCCGAGGTACCCATGAACAAACCTCAGCCAAAAAAGTAAAGTCTTCTCCATCATCCAAATAAATAAATAAATAAATAAATAAATAGTCTATGCGGATACAATTTAGGCAGATCCATGCCTGTGAATCACAGCCTCATCTTCCCAGTTTAAATTTAGGCTCAGCCAGGCCCACGCTGCTACCCATTCATGAAGTTGTCTGGATTTGCTGAGCTAATAACCACAGGGGTACTGAGACGTCACCAGGATCTAGTGGTGTTCCAAGTCACCAGCCACTGTAGATAGTCAACATGAGAGCTACCCCCCTCCCCATAAAGGGGTTACAGTACTAGAGAGAAGATCTGCTCTTGAGGAGCTTATTAATTTATTTCAGCATGATTTTTCATCAAATGAGATGGAGCTTAAAACTTATAATTTGAGGTCTTTGATTCTGGAATGAATGACTGGAGATCCTATTTCAAATAGAGAGGTAAGAGAAGATGAAGTCATAAACAGAACATTGCCTTCTTACTGACATCTAGCACCTTGTGTATAGCTGAGAATTATTTCTGTGGCTTTCAACACCATATGAGGGTTTATTCTCAGACTTTCAGTTTTCTTAAAGCAGGAGAATCAGGGATTCATGGAATCCAGATATAAGGAAAAGCATAAAAACCTTATCAATTTGAGGAGACAGGAAGACAGAAAACATGAGCAGAAGATGTAGCTCTTTGTGCAAACACAGTGTGCCACATTTTACTGGCCCGGGTCCACGGTGCTAGATGTCAGTAAGAAGGCAATGTTCTGTTTATGACTTCATCTTCTCTTACTTCTCTATTTGAAATAGGGTCTCCAGTCATTCATTCTGGAATCAAAGACCTCAAGATCTTGAAAACAACCCAGTCTGGATTTGAAGGATTCTTGAAGGACCAGTTCACCACCCTTCCTGAGGTGAAGGACAGATGCTTTGCCACCCAAGTGTTCTGCAAGTGGCGCTATCACCAGAGCAGATACGTGGACTTTGAAGCTACTTGGTATGACTGAGTGTTAGGATGTGAAGTGCAGGCAGGTAGTATCTGCCCTTTTCCCAGGGGCCTAGAATTCAGAGTCTTAGATTTAATGGAAAATTTAGAGGCCATTCAACTCAATCTCCCCATTGTTCAGAAATCCCTTCCGTATTTTGCTTAAATCAGAGTCTCTCTAGAGAGCATCAGAATTACCTGAAGGCTTGTTAAAATAAAGATCGCTAGGCCTACCCCCACCGGTTCTGATTCTGCAGGTCTTGCAGGGGAGACTGAGAATTTGCCTTAGTTATAAACTCCCAGGTGATGCTGACGCTGCTGGACTTTAAGAAACACTGCATCACATGGAGATAATATCTAGCCTCAGTGCCTCACAGTGATGCTGAGATGGCCGAACCAGGGTGACCAATCTTTCCCAGTTTGCCAGGGACTTTCCTGGTTTCAACACTGAAATTCCCATGTCCCAGGCAATCCTTTGATCCTGGGCAAACTGGGACAATTGGTCAACCTAGGCTAAATGCAAAATAATAGGATATTCAGAGAAGTGCTCTGTAAATGGCAAGTTCTTTAAAAAGGTAAAGGTATGATTATTATTATAATATCTTTGACAAGGAGTAATTAGGCTGCTGAACTCCCTGGGCTTGCTTTTTAACTAGGTATCTTATTTCTTCACTGAAGCTCGAATTGTTAGAAATTTCTACCCTAGGATGAGCCAGAATCTGCTCCTCCCCCATGTAGTTTCCTCCCACTGGTATAGTTTTTCTCTGTTGTTTTTTTTTTTTTTAATTATGTGATAGGTTTTAAAATGCTTGAGGACAACTTCACCTCAGTCTTCTATTTTCCCTTTTTAATTTCAAGTACTCCTCTAGGCAGCAGGAGCCTGCTATATTTATGTTGAAAAGAGCATGAGATTAAACATGCCAAAGTCAGGGTAGTGTTCTGGGTCTTTCACTTAAGACAAAGACTCAGAGTAGATCACAAACTTTTGCACTCAGATTCATCATCTCTAAATTGGGGCGAATAGTAGTATCTGCTTCAGCTACATTGAGAAGTCAATGACAATGTCCCATAAAATGCTTAAGCTCAAGTTTGGCAGGGAGTAAAACTCCAAAGGCAACAACAGTCAAGGAACCAGCCTATCAGGGCTGTGAGTGGGTTAGAGTATTTGGGTGTTCACCTCACAGGTTCTTCAAACATGGTGAGAGATTTACTTTAAAAAGTCCATTAGGCCCTGGTGCCAATCCAGTACATTCAGTGTTTGCTGAGCGGTATGTGTGTGTATGTGTTTGTATGTCTGTGGGGAAATAGGAAGTGAGTTTTGTTTTGTTTTGTTTTTTGACATTATGGGAGAATAATCTCTTATAAAACCATCAATACGATTGTTTTCTGGGGCACAGAAATGTCACTCCTTAAATAATGTGTTCTTATAATGTGGTGCCCTGAGAGTCCTTAGTCTCCTTCCCTGTGTTTCAGGGACACTGTTCGGGACATCATCCTGGAGAAATTTTCTGGGCCTTATGACAAAGGCGAGTACTCACCCTCCGTCCAGAAGACCCTCTACGACATCCAGGTGCTCACGCTGAGCCGGATTCCCGAGGTATGTTTTGTCACTTGCCATTCTGAGGATTTGGAGAACTTGTGTCTCCTGTCAGCTCTGAGAAAAGAGTTGAGAGTTAAAATAGGAAAGTGGAAGACACATGAAAAATGACATCTGTTGTTGTTCAAAAGCTTGTTATAGCAAGTGAGAAGAGAGCAAAAATGGAAAAATCTGCTCAGCCTAAAAACACAGGCCACTGATAGAGTTCTTTAGTTTTGTTGAAAATGCTTTGAATCTTTTCAACCTGCCACTTATTTAAGTCATTCAGGACACTTCAATGCCTTGATGAGATAATTAGATGGAGCCTCTGTGTTTTAGTGGTTCCAGAGAATGAACGATAGTTGTAAAAGGGATTCATTCTATCAATCCATCTATTTATTTGATGTTATTGGTTATTATGCCTCTGGCAGTACACAAAGGATGCAAAGATAAATTAGACAATATCCTACCCCCCCAAAGTGGATAATTCAGTGAACAAAGAAAATCTGTAAACACACAATACAATAGAAAGGTAGATTATGATGGAAATACAGAGAATGCGTTTAACTCAGGCATTGGAGACAGGGAGAGCCAGATTTTCCAGAGGGAGATGTGAATGTGTTCAGTCTTTAGGGACAAGTAGGGGTAATTTGGGCTTCTATGCTAGGGTGAGGAAGCAGAGTAGGTATGGCAGTAATAACATAATATTATTATTTACTACTAAGAGTCAACAATATATAGGGTGCTAGAACTGAAAATCCCTCCATGTGAATCATTCCTTCTACATATATGACAGAAACTAATCAAGAGGGCCTTTGTAGACTTATTTATATAGCCTTTACTTTATCCTGAGAGCCCTTAGGAGCCACTGAAGGGTTTAAGGCAGGTGCGGTGTGGCCTGATGTGCACTCTAGAAAGAATACTATGCCAGCAGTATGATGAGCTAAAAGGATGATGGGGCCTCAAGCAAGGGGACCTGTTGGGATGTTGTTGCAGAAATATGCAAGGACAGCCTGGGCCAAGCCATGATGGAGTTGGAAAGGAGAAGTACACCCCTTAGACCTGGACAAGAGGGTCTTGTGCCACACGGGTCAGCACTTCAGACCTTCCTCTGGCTATGCCTCCTTCTGTTGGGTAAAGAGTTGGTGGACCCAAGGCAGCAAACTCTGCAGAGGCTCACACAGTCTCCCAAACTTCCTGCCCAAATAGCTCTGAGGTTCCTTCCCGAACCTGGGAAAAATCTCTTCTAGAGACCTATCTCCAGAGGGCACACGGTGCTATTGGTGTGTCCACTGTTGGACCTGAGAGTGGACAATGGGGCAGCTGTTTGCAGGAGGTATTGATGGGACTTGGCATGTGATCTGGAGTATCTGCCCACACAAGTCCAAGAAAAAGGGTGGAGTGGTCAGGAGCAGATTTGGCTCTTTCCATGTGTGTTTTGAAATGACACGCCAAAGCACTGGAGGATGTGACATTAAAACCTGGCCTTCCATGTTGTTATGAAAGTATGTTTGTCAGGTTAGGATAGACATATTTCACTTAACATTTTTAAGCTTGATTTATAACTTTTAAGTCTTTATACACGTGGGGACAGGCTTGGAGGGGAGGGAATGGAATGGGGAGGAGTTTAGGATGTTGACTGGTCTGTTCCTGGAGGCCAGTTGGATGCTGAACAGTTCTCCTAGGTTTCTAACTTGAGGAGTACTCATTTTTTCAGAGAAGCAGGTTTTGTATACTGAGGGGAGAGAAGTGGGCCGCCATCTAATAATAGGACTAGCCAGAGAGAACAGAGTTGGGCAGTGGAGGAACACCAGAGGGTGTCTCGAGGACACAGCCAAAAATTGTATAAAGGTCTAGTGGGGGCTGAGGGGAGTGGAGTGACAGAGAGTGTGAGACTCACAGTTGCCCAGTGTGATGCGTGCTATTGTGGATTCCAGATCGAAGACATGGAAATCAGCTTGCCAAATATTCACTACTTTAACATAGACATGACCAAAATGGGCCTGATCAACAAGGAAGAGGTAAGAGAAGTTTAAAAATACTTAAAGCACATTTCTGCTATCCCCTCCCCCCACCTTAATGCCTCTTTGTAAACTTGAGATGATAATATCACTGACTAAAACTCTTTAACAGCTGCTGCTTTGGGGAATTATTTATAGTTGCCACTGATTAGAGCCCTCTTAGACTATGGGACTTTCAATGCCTGAGGCTGAAGTACCCCAGAAGTGGACCAGTGATTACAGGGGAGGGTGGGAAGTTGCAGAGAGGAAGAGACAAAGAAGGAACAGAGTGTGCCCAAGGAAACAGATCTGCTTCTCGGAAAACTGCCACACAAGGTCGCCGCTTCATTATTCCTCCATCACGAGGCAATGAAGAGAAGAAAAGATTCTATTTTCATTTTCTTTCATCATCTCTACCTTTTGATTAAGTAGTCAATTCAGTAGCACACAATACACCCAGGAAAGATGAAAGTGTATTTGTGTTTCTAGTTGCAATTACAGGAGGCAAGATGAGGAAATTCATCTATTGAAAGGAAAGTTTTGTCTTGGAAAATGCACTGGCCCTGACGTGTTTCAGCTATGGCAGAAGGTTAAACCACTCAGTGTGTCTGACTAGGCAACCTGATGTCCTGACTGGTGGTCTGTGTGGTCGGTTCCTGGGAGATTAGAACTGTCTCTCCCCCATGGGCCACTTTCAAAATGGTAGAATTTCTCCATTGCATTAGTCTGAAAATAGCATTTGGGTCATTTCTTTTAGTATATGATAGGGAGTGAAATAGGTAAGGGGCCATCTATTGGCATGGCTCTGCTGCTGTACACTCATACTTCTTGGTAGATAAAGATTAATAAAAGGGTCTCCAGAAGGTCCCACATTCTGGGCCTGCTAACCAGCTGCAGGTGGATGCTGGAGGATGGCATTGAAAAACAAAGGTCACACTTAGGTATGTGTAGAGGTGATCTCAAGCCTGCTATTGCAGGGGAGGGCAATTTTAGTTCCTTGCATTGTTTGTTCTACTAAAAGGAAAGGCAAAAATATTTGCCTCAGAGGAAAGAATGGAAGATGATTTCCAGAATTTCATTAGTTAGGATTTAAAGTGTTATTCCTATGATTATCTGCCAAAGGCCTGGAGGAAGATCTGAGAGGAATCCTGGTCACATCCACCAGAGGCAAAGCAAATGGGCCCAGTCAGAAAAAGCATCAGGTATCATGACTAGAGTTTAGCTCAGGATCCCAGGCAAAGAGAGGAGGGTTTCTTTGGTGCTCCTGAGCCTCAGCCCTGCACTGATCCTTCTAAGGGCTTACTTGTAGGCTGAGGTCTCGGTCGCCCTCCCTCTGAGAAGTCAGATTCACAACCCCCTTCTAAATCCCAGCTGGGTTTCTGGAGGCCGAAAAGTCCAATTTACTTGGGTCAGGTCTCTGTATAAAGGCATCTGAATGGCTGAAGGAGTTGTCACTATACCTTGGGGATGACTGGAGCCACTCTCGGACCGTCACTTGGGTGTGTACAGAGTGGAGGCAACACACAAGAAGCAGGAAGTCAAGGCCCACGGACAGCAAAGAAAAGTGACAAATGACAGGGTGAGAATAAAAAGGAACTCAGAAATCAGAGCTGCCTGGAGCCCTTAGCACTGAGCTGGCAGTCCTGTGGACCTTAGATGCTCTTGAGGGCATGGCTGGATTGTATCATTGGATCATGATCGATATGCAAAGTGAGTCATCAAGAAAAGGTCAAATTGTATTAACTATACTCTACTTAAAAGCAGGGACATATAATGCATTTTAGAAGCATTTATATCCCAGTGATTACAAATTAAAAAAACAAAAAAAAAACCTCTTTAATTTTCTGGGAAACTGACTCATCTCTCAACTAAGGCCAGAAAAAAATAAAGCAATACCATGCTTGAAGTGACTTTACTGTAGGGCATTTTACTGTTTAACAAATTGTTTTTGTTGTTGATTTAAAATTCATAGAAAGGAAAGGGCTATTTTGATGTCTCTGAAGTTACCGTGTGTGTTTCTGTTTTTTTTTTTTTTTTCCTTACAGGTCTTGCTGCCATTAGATAATCCATATGGTAAAATTACTGGTACAGTCAAGAGGAAGCTGTCTTCAAGGCTGTGACCTTGTGGTATAGGAATCCATTCTCAGTTGAGAAACTACTTCATTTGCGATGCTGTAGATTGTAGGTGTTAGTCATTTAGTCACGTAACTTTTCAATGTAGTACATTAATTATTCACTTTCCTCCTGTACTTTTCTGATACTTGACTCAGCAAGGCATTTTGTGGATTACCTTATTAGTAATAATAACATGCTCTGTGGATAAAATTTACTTTAAAAACCCTGAACAGTATTAGAACAATCACAAATCAATATTTCTTTTTGGTGGTCTTGTGCCTTCCTGTCTTAGAGATTTAGAATCAAATCATTAATGAAATAATTATGAATTAATGGAGGTGCCACATCAATTAATTTGAGCATGAGTTGAAGAAGCAAATATTGTTTTCATTATAGCAATGCTTCTGGGGAATGCAGAAAATATAATAAAAGCATATTGAAAAATATCATCATGGGGACTCCAATTAACTGAATATTTGAATTTTTAGAAATTCTTTAGCATAAGAATCATTGGTAGTTTATTTCTACTCTGAGTAGTTTTATGATCTTTTTAAAATTTTTTTGATATTTATTTTATTTTTTTTAGTTTTTAGGTGGTCACAATATCTTTATTTTATTTTTATGTGGTGCTGAGAATCGAACCCAGTTCCTCACACATGCTAGGTGAGCACTCTACCACTTGAGCCACATCCCCAGCCCCTAAATTTTTTATTTGTTTTAATTAGTTATACACGACAATGGAATATACTTACATACTTTGATATATCATACATAGATGGGATATAATTTCTCATTTTTCTGAGTATACATATTGTAGAATCATATTGGTCATACAGTCACATATATACATAAAGTAATAATGTCTGTTTCATTCTACTTTTTTATCCCCACATCTCCTGCCTTCCCCTCCTTTCACTTCCCTCTTAATGTACCGATTTTGTTACTTTTACAATCCTTACAGAATACTTAGTACACATTCAGATGTTAAAATAAGTATAAGGTTTTTTTTTTGAATAAGCATCCCTTTGACACAAAGAGCCATATTTAATAAATGTCTAGTCAGTACATGGATGAATGTATATAGATATAGAAAAATGGAGTGTGTGTGTGTATATATATATATATATCAGCAGTGTATATATATATATATATATATATATATATCAGCAGAAATGATTTCTTGATGAGATTATGAGTGGACTTTTAATTTTCACCATGTACTTTTCTGAATCTTCCAAATATTAACATTTATTGCTTTCATCATCAGAGCACTGATGCTCTGTATCTGATTGTACATGATGTAGAATTATACTGGTCTTGTAATCAAATATGCACATGGGGTCAAAATGTCGATTCATCCTGCTATCTTTGCTACCCACTTACCCCCTCCCCTCCCTTCACTCCCCTCTGTTGAATCCAAAGTACCTCTATTCTTCCCTAGCCTCCACCCCATGCTTATTGTGTAGCATCTCTATATCAAAGTTTGGCTTATTTCACTTAGCATAATATTCTCCATTTCTATCCATTTACTAGCAAATGCCATAATTTCATTCTTCTTTAAGGCTGAGTAATATCCCATCATGTATATATACCATATTTTCCTTATCTACTCATCTGTTGAAGGGCACCTATGTTGGTTCCATAGATTAGCTATTGTGAATTGAGCTACTATAAACACTGATGTGGCTGTGTCACTGTAGTGTGCTAATTTTAAGTTCTGAACAGACACGTCAGAGAAGAAGAAATACAAATGATCAAATGAAAAAATGTAAAATATGAAAAAAATGTTCAATGTCTCTAGCAATTAGAGAAATGCAAATTAAAACTACACTGAGATTTCATCTCCAGTGATAATGGCAAGTATCAAGCATACAAGCAACAATAAATGTTGATGGAGATGTAGGGGGAAAGGTCCACTCATACATTGCTAGGATTGCAAATCAGTGCAACACTCTGGAAAGCAGTATGGAGATTCCTCAGAAAACTTGGAATGGAATGATCATTTGATCCAGCCATCCCACTCTTTGGTTTATACCCAAAGGACTTAAAATCAGCATACTACAGGTAGTATGGTTTTATTAGTTAAATTTTCATTACTATAGCAAAATACATGAAGCAATTAACTTAAAAACCAAAAGGTTTATTTTGGCTTATGGTTCTAGAGGATCCAGTCCAAGATCAGGTAGCCCTTTGCTTTGGGCCTCTTGCAAGACCAGCACATCATGGTGGGAGCACCTGAAGGAGCAAAACCACTCATATCATAGATAGGAAACAGGGAAGAAGAGGAGGAGACCCAGGTCCCACAATCCTTTAAAGAGTATGCCTCCAGTGATCTAAGCACCTCCCCTTAGGGCTCATCTCTCAAAGGTTTCATCACCTCCTAATAGCACCACCCTGGGGACCAAGCATGTAACACATGGACCTTTAGAAGCACTCGTCCAGTAGTGTAGCAGTTAATCACACAAACTCACTAAGTCCTGACTCCAGCTTTTTCTATATATATGAGGTTCCTCATCTGTGAAGTGGAGGTGAAAATAGAAGTCCACAGGTAGGAATAGTCCACAGGTCTTTTGAGGATTAAATGGGATAATATTTGTAAAAAAAGCTATGGTAGTATCAGTGACAAATACAGAAATTTCTCTGTGTTTGTTGGATATAATAAATATCCTGTTTTCTTTTAATTATTACTATACTCAAATAGGAAGTCATCATTGGCCTCTGTGGGTCCAGCAAGAGGTGGGTGACCTTCAAAGCAGCAAACCCTACCAGATGCTGGGGGCCATTCACAAGCTAGGGCCTGCTTGGAAAGAACATAGGATAAGAAAGATGAAATGATTTGATAAGGCCAGTTTGGGCTGCATTGAATACTCATGTTGCAAAATGTGCTTCTACATCATGTAACTTTCATGGCCAAATGGCTGGTACATTTTATTCCTCTGCTAATTTGATAATTCTGTTCTAGAGGAAAGAGTCTAGCATGACTTTTCTTAAAAAAAAAAAAAAACCACAAACAACCAAAAACTGAATTAGGCCTCTCTTATTTGACATTTCCTTGTTTTATAAACACTATTTTTTATTATCAGGAAAGAAGCCTATATTTGAGCATAATCCTTAGAAATTATGGCCTATTTCATACATATATGCAATTTTGCTTCTCCTGAACTCTTATTATACTTACTACAATAGATTACAGGTGAGTTATAGGATGTTATGTCCCATATGTGTGGAGGGAATGTCGATCTCTGTCAAACTGTCAAAAACCAGGTTTGTTTGTTTGTTTTTTTGGTGTGTGAATGTTTTCTTGTGGTTAGAGTTTTAAACTGTGAGCTGAAAATGAGCTTTGGGTTTTACCTGCTCCTTTTGGCTCTGGCAGGCCTGAACTGTAAGCATCTACAAGGTAATTTGTATCCAACCCTTGGTAATTTTGCTCCAGAAAGCTACAGGGATTCTGATAAAATTTCCTGGGAGGCAGAGCTGCTCTCCCAACACTGTCCCCTCTCCTTCCCCCAACCCTATCGCACCATGGAAGAGTAATGCAGGTGATTCCAAGGTCACGATTCCAAGGTCATGTACTTTGCATGGTATCTGAGAAAAACACAGGCTTTTATTTGGGGCTTGTGATTTTGGCAGCCAAGAATCTGGAGGCTTGTTCCATATGCTTGCATCCCATATCTTTCATGATCTCATTCCATAACTGTTCATAGCAACAGTCTCAGAGAATAGAGACCATTACTTACTTTCTTCCTTTTTTATTTTGTATCAGGGATTGAACCCAGGGGCACTTAACTTCTGAGCCCACAACCCTTTTTATTTTTTATTTTGTGACAAGATATCACTAAGTTGCTTAGGGCCTCACTAAATTGCTTAGGCTGGCTTTGAACTTGCAATCCTCCTGCCTCAGCTTCCTGAGCGGCTGGGATTACAGGTGTGCGCCAGGGTACCTGGCTCCATTCCTTTCCTTTTTAGAGTCAGGCTTAAATTCATACCATTCTTTATGTTTAGAAGCCAATTTTTCTCTCCCTTAGAAATAAATCTTTGAGACATGTTTTACTTATTTATCGCTGAAGCAGAATTTATCTTTTTCAATCATCTGTAGGTTTTAACTGCAGAAATCTGAACTTTTTTTCTAACTTTTTCATGCTTTGTCCAGAGAAAGAAGATTGCCATTCCTTCAGACTCTGAGCTGTTTGAGTTCACCTTTGTAGGAGCCTTTGTAAAACCTAACTTCTGCCTCTGCTCTTGAACTTAGCTTGTTTCTAAAGACATGGATTTTGAGTTTTCTAACCATATACATCTGCTTCCAAAGGTTTCAAACTCAGTTTTTTTGTCTTTTTCAGTCTTTTATTTTTTTTCCTTCCTTACAGCAAAGTGGCCTCTCATGTTTTCACATGCTCAGACTCCCTTCTCAGAAATTCTGGAAGGGTGTTGGAGGCTATTGAGACAGTATTGAGAATAGAGTGGCTATGGACCTGTTCCTAGCACACTGCAGAGAACCATAATTAGACCAAAATCTTACAACTTTTTATTGGGGGGATGAGATGGCAGCATATGACAATATTATAAGTTTTAACTGAATGGTGAAAGGGAGCAGTGACACATATAACTCAGATCATTGCATTCTTAGAAAAATCATAAATAAACATCTAGTTGAAATAAATATCTAGTTGTTTTATTTTAGATAGGTGGCAACTAAAGAGGAGAAATGAAGAGACATGTGCAAGTTACCTGTCTCTTCACTACTGATTGTTCAGAACCCAGGTCTTCTGACCCCTACTCTGGAACGTCCTTTCTCCTCCACTGTGGATTCATAGCACCAGTTTTCCTTCTTAACTATGTATGGAATAAGCCTGTGTTAATTTACTCTACGTACTACATACTCACCACACAGAAGGTGTATGAACAATCTACACTCTGGTGGCTGGGAGAAATCACCTCAGCATTAAAAATTCATTATAGAAATCAGCCCAAATAGATAATTAAGCAGACTGCCTAACTGGCTGTCAACCTTAAATTAATGAATGCAACTCCACTCAGACTTTGCTAAAAACTTTAATTTTTTTTTTTGCTGTCTGTTATTGACCCATACCCATCTTCATTAAAATCACAAAGGTATCACAATCTTCCCGTCCTTAGTTTCACAAAACCACTTTGAATGCCGTTGAATATTCATTTAGAATTCACCAGTGCCTCAAACTAACTTCTTTAGGTCTTTAGGGGCCAATAAAAACTTACATGTATTTTTTTTCAGCATATTTATTTTAACTCAGCATAACAATTTTTTAAGGGGCTTAAATAGAGTAAGGTTTTTTAAAATTTTATTTTAGTTTGATTTTTGTGCCTTTATGAAGATAAAATAGTATGCTGATTTTAAGTCTTTTGTATATAAACTGAGTGGGATAGTTGGGTCAAATGGTGGTTCCATTCCTAGAACTACCTGATAGTGAAGGACCTAAGGAATCAGTGCTATTTTATTTTTAGCAATATGAGCATGCATCAGATAAGCAGTGTCTGGGTTCAGCATACACTTGTTAATTTGTGACTGCACCAGACTTGAAGTGGAATGAGATCATAGTAATAAACATTTAAAATTTGATATTTATTAGTGCTTTATAATTATACATAACTATGGAGTTCATTTTGACATATTCATAGAAACATATAAGATAGTTTTATTCATTTCAATCCCTGATACTTTCTTTTCCTTGTCCCCCAACCCTCTTCCTCTACTCTAGTGGTTTTCCTTCTATTTATTGGTTTATTTTTATTTATTTTAAAATTGTGCATTATAGTAACATATAAAATTAGAGTGAATTGTGCTATATTCATACATGCACATAGCATAGGTTGACCAAATTAAAGCCACATTTTTAGTGTTTCTTTTTAGTTATACCTGACAGTAGAATTCATTTGGATAAAATTATACAAGCATGGAATATATCTTATTCTTCTTGGTGTATTCATATAAGTACACAAGAAAATTATTTTAGGTTCATTCCACTATCTTCCCTTTTCCCATTCCTTCTCCCTTCCCTTCATTTCCCTTTGTCTCATCTACTGAGTATCTATTCTTTCCCTCTCCTCCTTTGTTGTTAGCTTCCCCATATCAATGAAAACATTCAGCCTTTGGTTTTGGGGACTGGTTTATTTCACTTAGCATGATAATCTCCAGGTCCATCCATTAAAGGGCATACAGTTTGGTTCCATAGCTTAGCTATTGTGAATTGGGCTGCTATAAACATTGATGTGGCTGTGTCACTGTAGTATGCTGATTTTAAGTCTTTTGTATATAAACTGAGTGGGATAGCTGGGTCAAATGGTGGTTCCAGTCTTAGTTTTTTGAGGAATCTCCTTACCTCTTTTCCATAGTGATTGTACCAATTTGCAATCCCACCAGTAATGTATTAGTGTACCTTTCCCCCACATCCTCATCAACATTTATTTTTATTAATAGTCTTGATAATTGCCATCCTGAACTATAGTGAGATGAAATCTCAGTGTACTTTCAATTTGCATTTCTCTAATTGCTAGAGATGTTGAACATTTTTTCAAATATGTGTTGACCATTTATATTTCTTCTTCTGTGAAGTGTCTGTTCGGTTCCTTTGCCTATTTTTTGATTAGTTGGTTGTTTTTGTGGTGTTAAGTTTTTTGAGTTCTTTATATATCCTAGAAATTAATGTTCTGAGGTGCGGTTGGCAAAGATTTTCTCCCATTTTGTAGGTTCCCTCTTCACATTCTTGTTTCCTTTGCTCTGAAGAAGGTTTTTGATTTAATACCACCCTATTTATTTTTTATTTTACTTCTTGCACTTCAGGAGTTTTGTTAAGGAAGTCAGTTTCTGAGCATATGTTGGAGTGTTGTGCATACATTTTCTTCTAATATGTGCAGGTTTTCTGTTCTAATTCCTAGGTCTTTGATTCACTTTGAATTTTGTGCAGGGTGAGAGATAGGAGTTAAATTTCATTTTGCTATATATGTATTTCCAGTTTTCCCAGCACCCTTTGTTGAAGAGGTTATCTTTTCTGCAATATATATTTTTGGCAACTTTGTCTAGTATGAGACAACTGTATTTTTGTGGGTTTGTCAGTGTCTTCTATTCTGTTCCATTGGTCTTCTTGCCTGTTGTGGTGTCTATACCATGCTATTTTTGTTACTATAGCTCTGTAGTATAATTCAATGTCTGGATTGTGATGCCTCCTATTTTGCTTTTCTTGCTAAGGATTGCTTTGGCTATTCTGGGCCTCTTATTTTTCTAGATGAATTTCATGACTGCTTTTTCTATGTCTATGAAGAATGTCATTGGAATTTTGATGGGGATTGCTTTGAATCTGTAGTGCTTTTGATAGTATAGTCATTCTGATAATATTAATTCTGCCTATCCAAGAACATGGGAAGTCTTTCCATTTTCTAAGGCTTTTCTCTATTTCTTTCTTTAGTGTTCTATAGTTTTCATTGTGGAGTTCCTTAACCTCTTGTGTTAGATTGATTTCCAAGCATTTTTTTAGTATTGTGAATGAGATGGTTTAAAACTATACTTCATTGCTCTTTTTATGTAATACCAGTGATTGTACCATGCACTCTCATTCAATTCCCTACCAGCCGTATGAGGTTGGTATTATAGAAAGACTGACAGCTTTTTCAGTATATGCATTCTCCTGCCCTTGTTCATCTGGACATTGGGCTGCCTGAGATAAAAAGCTCCCAATCTCCTTGCAGCTAAGTGTCACCAAATGACTAAGTTCTTGTTAAAGGGATGTTAGTGGAAATACTGTCATAAGAAGTGTGCTTCTCTACCTCTTCTTGGTTGGAATATAGCTGTGATAACTGAAGTTCAGGGTGCCATCCTGAGCTACCACAAGGTGGTCAGTGCCTTGCCAGGGTAATTTTTCCTGTTCAGGAGGGAATAAGCCATTTGAGGAAATAAAGCCTGAAATAATTAGTGAAGAAATAAGACAAAGTCAGAATTATAATTTTCAGAAGCCTGAAGTACCTGATAGGTCCATCCCACACAGAAACTGGACCTGAACAATTATAAAATGGATCCGGTGGTTTATTCAAGGGGGTACATCAAAGGCAGAGATAAAGTTTCAGGGACAGATTCTTATTTCACGATGTCTGGAGTCAATAGGTTGATTGGCATTTTGGCAGGCTACACCCATCTCTGAGAGGCTGTGTGGCTACAGGAGGTCATTCTCTCTCCTGTGTTGTGTGGGACCTGGCAGGGCTGAATAGAAATTCACATGTATCTGGGATGTCTTTACCAGTAGGATTGCCACTGGAAGTTCCCTGACACCAGATTTTTCCTATTCACTGGGTGCGATGCCAGTTCGGTCCATACATAGTTCTTGGATGGATTCACTGAGCCACACAGGAAGCTATGTATTGAGGGTAACAGAGAAACTCATTGAGAAGGCTGGGACCCAAGCATGATGGAGCAGGCATCCAGCTCTGGACTGCTTACCTTCAGACCTCATATAAACAATCAAGAAGTTCTATCTTCTGTTATCTTTGTTTTCAGCTGAAATTAATCCTAAGTGATACACTTGGGCTATGCTGTCCTGATTGACATGTGCTATAGGTATAAAATGCAGACTGGGTTTCAAAGATAAATTTTAAAAGAAATTGTGAAGTCTATCATTAACATTTTTTACATTGATTTTATATTAAAATTATAATATTTTATATGTGGGCATAAAACAATATTGTCAGAAAGATTTCTTCTGATCCTCTTTCTTTTATTTTAGCACTAGGGATTGAACTCAGAGGTACTTTACCACTGAGGTACATCCCTAGCCCCCTGCTCCACCCCCCCACCCCCGCCTTTTTTTTGGTACCAGGGATTGAACCCAGGGGTGCTGAACCACTGAGCCCATATCCCTAGTCTTTTCTTTATTTTTTAACATTTTGAGACAGGTTCTTACTAAAACCTGCCTCAGCCTCCTGTGACAGTGAGAGTACTGGTATGTGCCACGGTGCCCATCTGTCTAGCCCTTTTTTAAGTAGCTTAGGGTCTTGTTAAATTGCTGAGGCTGGCCTCAAACTTGCAATCCTCCTGCCTCAGCTTACAGTGCTGCTGGGCTCTTTCTTTCTTTTTTTTACTGTGACTACTAGAAAATTTTAAATATAAATGTCTGTGGTTCACATGATATTTTTATTGGGCTAGTAGTGATCTGCCTTGTCTCTGTATCTGCAAAAAGAATAGAAGAAGTCCTGGAGGTGAACAGGAGCCACACAACTTAACGGGTTCCTATGTCAGGTCTGTGGTGGGGCTGCATTCCAGCTCAGGTCTCCATGGCAGGAGCCCAGTGTTCTCACCTCTGCTTGTGGTGTCAGCCTCCCGAGTCACTGTGTTCAGGTGGGAAAGAGAGAATGCCACCCAGCGCTGATTCTCAAAGGCAGGAGCTGCTACTGCTTGAAGAGTTTCCCTGACTTTCTCAAATTATGTTTATAATCCGATGAGTTCTATAGTACCATTTTCAAGTAGTTATTTCCCTGCATATAAAAATAGCAATGTAACCCACTGAAAATGGATATGAAACACAATTTACTGAATGACTCTGCTGCCTTTGATTCAGAAAGAAGATATTTAACTTGGAACACTTTGCCATAGATACAGCCTACAGATGTCAGAGCCAGAGGCCCCGGTGGCCAGACTGGCCATAGTTGTTTCACCTCACTTGTCTGAAAGCTTATGGTCTCTAATGCTGGTGACTAGGGATGCCCCTTGGGTGGTGTCTGGATGATAGCACAAACCATCTCACTGCACCTTTCCTCTTATCTGATTCCATGGAGATCTGGCTACCTTTGCCACAGCCTCCCCGACAGGTAGTAGGTATATTCAGGATTATTTTAACCTATACTCACCGACCTTACTTCCTCCTCTGCTATGATAGAGTTAATTCAGGAACTAAGGAGGCTCTCTGCATTCTGATTTGAAGGAAGGGGGCCTGTTTTCTATTTGGAGATGGCCTAACATCCCCAGCTTTCCTGATTTCTCTTTAAAGACAACTGCAGACAGGACTACCATGACCTAACTGAGGTGAAGACCCATCAGCTTCACTGCCTGCTTGGGGAAAGCCCAAAACTCTTCTCACTTCACATGCACGACCTTCCACTGCTGGGCACCAGTGCTAGGCTGCACACCACACTCCCTCCAGGCTCACTACCTCCAAGTGATTCTAAAACACACAACAGCCACAGTCACAAAATGAACCTGGATGGGACCATTGCAATCTCTTTCTCTCTACTTAATGCTGCCACTATGGGCCAGAAATGGTACCCAGACTACTTAATTGCCTATGGAGCTACAGCACAAGACTAATGAGCTGTTCATTAATGCACCCAGTGCGCTCCCCTCTCCTTCCCGTGGCTTCTGTTCCTGGTTTAGAAGCAGAATTAACAAGTTTTCTCCTAAGAGGCGTATCTGTCCTGCAGCAGTCAGCTCTTTGAACATTTAACTTCATCCTCCAAATCATTACCGAAAACACTTAATGGCTCTGGGCCCAGACCTGACCCCTGCAGATCCCATTTGCAAGGATTGTCAAAGGCAGATGAATCACCACCAGTAAGTACTTTTTGCATTTGGCTTCCAAATATGGGAGTGATTGGGCAACTCTGGGTCATTAGATTTCTGCAAATTAAATTCCCTAAAGATATATGTCACTAATACAATCAAAGGACAATGTGTGTCCCTGACAGGATATGCTAATTTCAAAGGGACAAAATTCTATATTCATGTAGGATATATTTGTTGAGAATAGAATGAAGACACTACCACCGATTGGCCTCTTTTGCTTCACATTCATCATTATGTCCACTAAATACCACGAATGATGCTCAAATCTGTTATACATTTTGATGCAATAAGCCAGCTCATTTCAATTAAATCTACTTGCAGTCTCCAGTTCCTGGATTAACTTACTCTGAGGATGCTCTCTGTGTTTTTTGCTTTAGATTGGGCAGGGGAAGGGGAGTTTCTAAAACTTAAATGTCTTTAGAGCACTGACAGTTACTATAAAAGTATTAAGCTGCTGGTTGTGAGCATTAGAGAATGGAAGACACTAATTAAATGGAAATTTCAGTTTCCTTAGAAGTGTGTAAATGTCGAGTAGAAAGCACACAAATACTGCATTGGTCAAAGGAAAACATGTTGGTTTAGATTCCACTGAAGAGTGGCCAGTTTGTGGCTTAGCTTTTAAATCAATTCATTAAATTTCATACATAGGGTCAGAATCCAAAGTTCAAATGTAGCGTTGGGAGGGAAAGTGTAGGAGCAGGTACTTTTTTAAATGCTTTCTGGTTCTGAAATTCTGTCTGCCTCTTAGGTTAATAATAATCAAATTCAACATTAATCAGTTCTCACATAAACCTTTGCCGTAATATATACTGGCATCTGAGTATGTTCTTTCCCACTCACATTCATGAAGTGATCCCCCACTAGGTAATGTAAACAAGATAGATGTCATCTTCTCTCTTATATAAATGTCCAGATCGGGGTATCTAGCACATGTATTTGCTACCAGCTACAGACAAGATCACATTAATAGAAATCCAATGTGATCTGAAAAGGAAGCATGCAACTTGCTTTCACAGCCATCTGGAGACAAAGGCTGCCTACCTGCAGAATCTCAAGCTTCTCTCTGTGGCCTGTCTTGATTATACTGCTCTCGCCCTGGATAGAGGGGGATGGAAGCACCTTCCTCATTGCCAAGGCTCTCAGACTGCCTGCTGTAGGCCTTATTCCTGAGTGTAAGAAAGGCAGACAATCTTTAATTTGCTGATTTTACACTAAAAGCTGTCATGAGGCTGAGCAACGATCTTACACTTTTCTGTGGCTTTTCAATTATTTCCCTTTTCCCCTCCAACAAAAACAGAGAGAGAAATCCAGGTCTGAAGTTTGAGTTAATGGAACCCATGTTTAATCTGGAGAAAAATACAGTTTAAGACACGCTTTCAGCATTATGTGCTCTGAGTGCTTAGTAGTCCACTGACAGTGATAACTCTGAATTGTTCCTAAATATCCCTTTTCCCTTATCTTCAGTGTTAAAAGGGGAAAAACTGAGACCTGTTACATTTATTAAAATTTGCTGGCACAAGAAGTAGTTTCCAGAACTGGGTAACATTACAGACCAAAAATGGCTTAGAATGCCTCTTCTTACAATGTGGTGAACTCTTTTTATAACCAGAGAGATAGGAAATGGCATACAGATTATCCAATTAATGGAATTTGGTGTTTACCTTATTTGGGCATAATCTGGCAAACTTCAGTTTGGGACTGGCTGAGAGGCTGGCTGCTGTAATTGACTGAGCCTTGGTTGCTTAGTTACAATGGTATATACTCGGGTTAAGTTGTAATTTGCTTGTATATCAAGCTAGGTTGTAGTTTACTATATATGGAGACTGCTTGGGGCCAAATTTTATCACTCATGTACAGAGGCTGGTTTAGGCCACATTTATTTCAGTTTAAGATCAGAATAAAGAAACTTGGAATTTTAGTTGAGTCAATGGTTTCCAAGTCAAAGAAATAAAGAAATATATCAAGCTTCCCTTGTAGCTCAAGTATGGCAATGAGATTGAATTCTGGTCAGTAAGACAGGAAGAAGTGGTTTGTATGATTTCTTGGAAGTGCCCTTAAACAAAGAAGATCTGTTTTTTTCCCCCTTCTTATTCTTGATTGGAATTCATGTGACAATGTCTATGGCTGAAGCATTCATTTTGGTCTGTGGAATAATTCTGGGAATGGATGTTAATGCATGAATGGAGCACACAGTCAGCAGAAGCCTGTGTTCCTAATATCATAGAGGTCCATACCATCTTTGATACCTCTTATCTGGACATTTATGTAAGAGAGAAGATGACATCTTATTTACATTACCTAGTGGGGATACACACACACTACTTGGCAAGTTTACAGCATGTCTCCTTAAGGACCAAAGATGCTACACTTTTGGAAGTTAGGAAAGGGTGGTATGGCATTTGAACTCTGACTTACTTACAGACAAAGCTGATTTATTACTTACAGCCAGAGCTACTGCAAACTAATATAAAGGTAGCAGGTAGATGCACAGAAGCAGGGCTTGGTCATTCCTCCTGCTTGCTTTTTGAGTTAGAGAGAGGTCAAGTATCATCATCACTTCACCATGGGAAACTCCTTTTATAAAAGTATGAATGAAGTCCTTCATTCCAGCCTCCTTCTCCTTGTCTTCTTACTTGGTCTTCAGAAGTTGCTGCTGTCCTCTTTTGTGCCTGTCACTTCTCACAGCACCTAACTGATTTTGCCTTTGATTTGTTCTGTGTTTGCTGCCTTGGAAAGACTCTGGGAATCTGGGGATAGATAATGTTTCTTTTGTAACCACCTTTCCCATTTACAGTTCAAAACAAAGTGTTACTTAAGTTTTAGACACTTCATAAACTTCCTAATTGGAGTAATTTGGAGTGTCTTTTTGAACCCACTCACTATCTATACTATTTCCTATGTCTTTTTATTCTCACCTTCCGATTTTTTTGTTCTTTGGAGAAACTATTTCTACAGGACATTGAATTATGATGCTCTAAAATAGGAACTCTTGAGGAGGAAGAAGAGAGCAACCCAGAGAGTCCATCAATTCTCTGTAAAGATTTAATATGTGGGAATATGAAATTCTGCCTGGAGAGAAAGTCTCTTGCTTTTATCAGAATTAAAGAAAATAATCAGGGCTGGGGTTGTGGCTCAGTGGTACAGCACTTACCTAGCATGTGTGAAGCACTGGGTTCGATCCTTAGCACCATATATAAATAAATAAAATAAAGGTCCATTGACAACTAAAAAAAATATTTAAAGAAAATAATCATGACTCTGGAAGGCAAATAAAAAAATCTTTGGTTAATTTTGATAGCTAAAATTGATTGTTGGGGGTGGGTAAGAGAAGGAATGAGATCTACTTGGATGATTCAGTTTATAAAAAAGACAAATTCACTTATAGATCCATGTATTTTTTATAGCTAAGCATTTTTAAGGCTTAATTTTCATTCTATGGTTTTGAAGAGACTTTAATCTTTAATCTCTAAAGAAGTAACCAGACAGAAGAAATCAAAGGATACACTAGAAATAAACTAAAGCAATGCTTTATTGCAACCACAAAGCACCAATTCAACAAGGCATTGACACACAGGGATTGGACAGTGTCTCTTTGAACAGAGATGTAGCAAGCCCACTTTTTCAGTTTTTTAGGACAAGTACTCAAACCAGGAATCAAATAAAGAATCAGACAATTAAAAAAATATTCCAGCATCATGAAGGAATATATATAAAAATATTCTGTACTAATAACAAGGCTTTTATCTATAACTCTTGGCAATTTTTTTCCAGAAACAAATTATTATAAATACTAACCATAAAGTAAAAAAAAAAAAGCTTTCGAAATAATCAATATAAGCAAATCTATGCAGAAAATACCATTACCCATATGACAGCTAGCTGAATACGGATGGATGTCCCCACTACACAACAGAGTTTCTCTATTCAGAGCTGTGACTCTGCTCCAAAAGGGGCCAAGATGCACCTCACTTCAAACATCGCATGTAGCAAATCCCAGTGAAACCTTAATAAGGTCAAGTGGAGGACCCTCTATAAAAAAGGGTGTTGGCAAATCCATCCAAGTAACACCAGCTCTACAGAGCAGAGGAGTTCAAGGGAGACAGTGATCCCTTTCTATTTTTTTCCCCTCCCCAAGTACATGTGCTTTTACTCTAAGTCTGTAACCCAAAGATGCTTATTCCATTAAAATATTTTTTAAGGAATTTGGGGAAAGCAATCCATGAAGAAATGGAGAAGAAAATCCTTGATTTCAAAACCTTTGTGGGGAGGGGTATCTAACAGTATCAAAGATCATTCTACTTGATGAACTCCATAAGGAAAACCAACTGTGTATACCTTGTCCCTGCTCCTCCTGGCTGGATTCAGGCCAGCCGATGGATTGCCTAGTCTATCCAATAGGATAACGTTTCATTTGATTGAAATTCTTTACATATACACATGTATGTATTCTGTTTACAAAGTTTCATTACATGAAACCAAATTATGTCACTGTATATTTTTTGAGGTCTAAGACCCCAAATGACTGCACTAGGAAGAGCTATTCTTCAAGTGCTTAGTCTGAAGAGGTTTTACGTGATATTCATAGATTTTCAGAGCAGGCCCCAATTTTAACTGAAGTCCTGTCAGCACATCATTCCTTGTCATCAATAGCAGGGATTTTCCATCAATTTCCTACAATGGAAGCAGAGGATAAAACCAATATGTAAGTCTAAAAGTTCAAGGATAATGAAGAACAAAGGAAGCTCAAACACAAAAGTCATACCAGTTGTCCCCAAGCTAGCAACATTGCTTTTTTTAGTAGTGCCAAATGCAAAAATCATAGGATCTTCTATTTTTATTTTTTCATCCATCACTTTTATTTTGGGATTAAACACAATCCATAGTTGATCTTGTTTTCAAGATTACATAACAAACTTTACATCTTAAAAACTCATGGCAAAACACACACACACACACACACACACACACACACACACACACATACACACACACACACACACACACACACATTTCATGGCAAGTTTACAGCATGTCCCCTTTAAGGACCAAAGATGTTACTTTTGGAAGTTAGGAAAGGGTGGTATGGCATTTGAACTCTGACTTACTTACAGACAAAGCTGATGTTCTTTTAATAACCTCTTTCTGATTCTCTTGACACTGAGAATTAAGCGTATACTATCTAACTGGTCCAATGGTGTCTAAAGTCTTAGCTGTCTCTGGGAATCTTGTCAATCTCAACAATGAGCACTAGTAAAATGACATCTTCTAGGAAGTTGTTTCTACCCATTAAAAGAATCATTCTGTTTTACCCCAAAACCAACCTCTCCATTCTGAGGGTTTCTACCACACTCCAACTCAATAGATCCTCAGGATTCCAAATAATATAGTGAGGGGTGATGTCCTGCCAGCTGAAAATCAGCCCTGTTCTGCTGAGTCTGTTCCTCCCATCTAGAAGTACACAGTTAGGTGCACTCCACTCCAGTCATTCTGGAGACTATGAAGCTTTGGGGTAAAATTAAAATGGCCTTCTCACCAAAGAGGAAGCACAGAAAAGTGTCTAAAAGCCCTAAGCACAGAAAGTGTCTGGAAGATTCTAGAAAAGAAACATTAAGACTTCTCACTGCCATCTTATATTTGTTATTGTTTACTGTAGAAACCTTAAACTGTTAAGAATCTGAGTTGGTTCTTAATAAGGTGGGGTCAGAAGGTGGACTGGCAGTCTTGGTATTTTTGTTTATGATTTCACTCACATACTCCTGTACTTACCTGGATCAATAGATAAGAGAACACGAGGGGACACAGTATGCAACAGCACTACATGAAACTGTGACTCTGTTTTTACCAACCTCAGGGAAGCCACTCCTCCCAACCCTTTTGTGTACCTTGCCAGGGAGTGAAGAAATGTGCCTTGGATGCTTGAGAGTGTAGGAGTAACAGCTCCAGGTTAGGGGGCTGTAGGAAAACCCACTCTATGACTTCAGGCAAGACTCCCTTTCTCCTCTTTCTCCTCATATGGTGATGTGGGAACCCGGGGTTTCTGACAGGTTTCCATGAGACTGCTCTTGAGTACATACCCTGAGCCAGGAGAGACAGAAATGCATGCCGTTCTCCCTTGAACCATGCTCTACAGGGCTGTGGTCCTCTTTTACTTGTCAACTGCCTAGCACGAATTAGAACTGAACAGGGAACTCCTAACTGGTCTACACTGTTTTTGAGTTTGGAAACATTTATTTTGTTAGCTATCTGTAGACAAAATGTCTTGCATTAATTTGTGAGATACAACTATTCAAAACATTACCATATTAAAAAAATTGCTTGCTATGGCAAAAGTGGAAAATCACTAAGGACACAGGAACTGACTCTCATGATTAAGCTCTTTCTCTCTCCCTCTCCCTTTCCATTAGTGAATCCTGTAAGTTTAAGAAGGAATTTACTGTCTTTCAGTTTCTCATACTATTGAGAAGTGATTTTTTCCCCTGGTGCCTCTTATTTGACTTTACATCCTTCTTCTTCCCTCCATCCCTCTGTCCATCTCATTATCTTCCACATCTAGAAAAACTTATTATTTCCTCTCTGGCCCTGGTGTTACTGTAGAGGAACTCCTGGTGCCTGGAAATCACAGTGGCCAACCTGAAGACATGGTGAGGCCACAGGAACCTGAGTCACAGGTTCCTGCAAAGCTGGTGCTCTGTCCTGGGCACTGATGAACACTGACCTGGAGAAACCCTTCCTGTTCTCCATCTTTTCATTGCTGGTGATTGCTTATACACAACACTTCTACATATTTTAAACAGGCTTCAGGAAAGAGGAAATTTCTTCACTTCTATACAAGAAGAAAACTTCCTTTCCTAACAAAGTGAATTTTTAAAAAAATCTTTTCTGATTAAAAAAACGTCCTTCTACTGCTCAGCATTTCTGTCAAAACCAAGTATGTCTGTGAAAATTGCTGAAATTTGAATTTTACTTAACATAAAATGGAAAAACCATGTTTTGTGCTCCAACTTGATTATCCCTTTTTTCAGGAAATACACTGCAGTTCACCTCAAACCAGAGCTGGTAGAAGGAAGCTCCATCTGGAGACGTTATTATAAAAAAGTTGAAATGTATATTGTTAATTCATCCATATGAAAAAAAATCTCCCTTCTTAAACCATGACTATGCAGCTCAGATGAATGAGGGTGGAATATAGCATAATGGAAATGTAAGCTTCCTAGTGGGTAAACCACAGTCTGAAGCCTGTCTCCGCAACTTACTGTGGGCCTGAATCTTCCCTGAGCCTCAGTTTCCTCACTCATAGAATGAAAATAAAACCCTGAATAACACTCTTGTGATTAGAAATGATTGATGTAAAGTGCCTAACACAGTGCCTGTCACGTAGGAGGCTCTCAGTGAGTCCTAAGTAGAGATGTATGGGCTTTGAAAGAAATGAGCTGTGTTCTGAATCCAAATCCATCTTTTGCTTCCTGTCTTCAAGTATGGGCCCTTTGCCAGAGGGAAGCAGGCATATTCCTGTTCAAGTTCAGAAAATTTATTGCAATTAAAATGCTGAAAAACTACATAAAATATTTTTCTAATAAAAATTGCACACATAGGAAAGTTCTTTAAGAAAACTAATAATTTGTTATATAACTCCTAAAAATTATTATGATTGCAAATGAAATCTAAATTTTGCCAATCATCATGGTGTACTGGAATGAGCTTGGCACTGGAAATTGGAAGACAGAGATTCTAGTGCAGACTCCATCAGTAATTTTCCATAAGGAACAATTCCTATGGATCAAAATATGGTCATTAATACAAATGGAAGGGGCTGAAGTGCAACCAACTCCAACTGAAAGGATGAGGGCGGGGGAAAAAGATCCCAAGATTTTGCATGTACATACATGATGGTTAAAGGCAAAAACAAAAATATAATTCATATCTTTAGATTCCTGTGTTAATAGATTCTCATTTGTTAGCTTCAGAGACACTTGTTACGTTGTTGATTCTGTCTTCAAGTGAAAGTGACATTCAAGTTCCTGTTCGGCCATAAAATTAAAAATGCTTGCATAGTACTCATGCATTGAAGTAAGGTTTAGAGATGAAAGATTTAAATTTCCAGTTAGGATGAGACCCCAGATTTTAAAATAAATGAGTAGTTATAGCTCAGTAGATAAGAATGTGCTTTAGAGTAGAATCCTATTTTACTTCTTATTAGGTGGGGCCTGGGACATGTTATTTAATCACTACAAGCCTCAAGCCTCATTTCCTTATCTACCTGATGGGGGGAATGCAGATACTGAATTTCACTGTGGAATGGATTTCTGAGATAACACATGTGAAATAGAATTCCAGACACAGCTGAGATATTAAAACTAAGAAAAAAGCACATAAAAAGCTTAACCCACTTACTTTTCACTCTTTTTCTCTACCAGAATTAACCTATCCCTAGAAAACTCTTTGAATTGAGCCTGAGTGTGATATGGTCCTCAAGAAATGCATAGGAAGAAAGTTGAGGTGGGAAGAAAAGAAGCAAAGAGAGAGGATAGGAAAGAAAAAGAACAGCTGTGGAGAAAGTTGACTGGCAGACAGCAAGGTAGAGGAGGAAAAATGTTGAAGATAAAGATGATGGGGCTTGTGAAGGAGGGCCCTGCAGCTGCCTCAGAAGCCTCATGTGTGGTAGTGGTTTGTACTGTCTCTGATAGTGTGAAGGGAAAGAACCAGAAGTCTGGGCTAGAGTGAAACTGGGCTGCTTACTAGTTTTTTGTATCAACATCTTATCTGTTACCTCCTTCCTACGAAATGAGAGGTTTGGACTAAGCTGACCTCTGTCCATTCTAGTTTAGCACATGCTCAGATTTTAAGTCTGTCTTTGATAAGCTTCATATGATACACCAGCCTCATATGACATTTCCCATTACAGAATACAAGAGCAATTCCTTACCAATGAGGTGGAGGAATCTGGTGAAAAAACCTTTCTTTTTCCACTTCAGTCTCTCTCCTCACATGTTCTACAACTTTCCGTGTAACAACTCTCTTGCCATTCACCATCTGGCTGCAAGTGGTAACCAGTTTGAAGTTTCCCATTCCACTGCTTACAAAGGGTACAAATGTCTCAAAGGTAAAGGGATTCGATCTGGAGCCCACAGATACAAAAGTGGAAAATCCTGTGTCCAATATGGGGGTCACATCAAAGAGAGAGGAGTGAAATCTCCTAGCCCTATCATTGTGGCCAAGAGAAAAATAGTCTGAGAAGTGGTGTTCATCTTCAGAGTCATTCTCAAAGACATGGCGTGGCCTCTCAAAGCGCGGTTCTTCCACCGGATGTTCCTTATATCTGCTGTCTCTTTTGGTTTCCTTTTGGAAGCAGTTCTCTCTGGACCTGTCATAGTCACTGCGTTTCCTGGGATCAGACAAGACCTCATAGGCCTCTGCTACTTCTTTGAATCTCTCGGCAGCAGCCTCCTTGTCCTCAAGATTCTTGTCTGGGTGTACCCGCAGAGCCAACTGGTGATAAGCCTTCTTGATTTCAGAGGAGGAAGCATTGGGAGACACCCCTAATACTCTGTAATAATTCACCATGGTTCTTCAAACAGTCTTTCCCCACCAAAACCCTGGATTCATTTCCCGAAGAATTTCCATATAACTTTGGAAAGGAAGGTGGTGGACTATTCAAGTTTACAACTTTGACTCTTTTCACATAGTTCTTGGGATGAAATCTTCTGGGGAGAAATGTCTCTGGGGTGTAGGGATCCTCTGAATGTCCCACCCTCTCCCTCTGGCCTCCACAGCTCACCATAGTGGGTGACTATGAGCTCAGAATTCTAAGACAGCAACTCTCACTGATGCTGTACTGTGCTGCTTTTCTATTGGTGGGAAATTTAAGATAGATAATACACATATTGGGGAGGCTCTATGTTATTTAAAAGTAAACATACACTCCCCCCAATAAGCACAGAGTGGCTTGTCAGCAGAGAGAAACTATTTGTGTGGCTCAAAAGTCTTTACCTCATTTGTTAGAGAAACAGTTACAAGGCAGATGGGTCTTACACTGAAATCAACTCAATGTCTATGTTGCCTCACTGAGGGGCCAATGTCTTCAATGACTTCATGGGTGTCACACTTATTTTTAATATTTACTGCTAGCACAGAGTGGGTGAAAAGGGGGCTGCATTATATTTTTTAAATCTTGTACACATTTCTCAGGAAGGAAAAAAGAATAAAACTCTATCAAATGAAGAACTGGGTCACAAGACTAATCTAGGTAGATATAAAAAAAGATTGAGGGAGTAGAATTGGAAGTGAACACTTCGCATATATTAAATAATGCTTCTTTGGTTGAACTATTAAAGTGAGCCTTTTTGTAATTTACCTCTGGATGTAAGTAGCAGCATCAAATGGTAAATGCTTTGTAAAAATTTTGCTTTAGAACCCTAATGTAGCAAGAGCTGCTGGTTGTTCTTTTTACAGGGCACACAACTTCACATTTCCCAGACTTGTTTGTTTCTTGGTGTGAGGCCTATGACTAAGTTCTGGCCAATGAAATGTGGTGGTTTGAAGCAAATCTCTTTCAGGCCTGGACCATAAAACCACCTACACAGGCTCCTCCTCGTTCTTCTTCCTCACATCAACTGGTGTTAGTGCACAGATGATCTTGAAAACTGCCAGTTAAAGATGAAAGATCCTCCAGTAGCTTGGCTCTTTGAGTTACGGTGAAGCAGAACATCTCTACTGACTATCTTGGATTATTTATATGAGCAAGAAATAAACTTCTATTAGAGTTACACCATTATACATGTTTTATCTACTTGTGACATCTTGGCCTGTTCTGATACACCAACTATTTCAATAATTTTACCTTCATTTTTAGAATCTACTCCTAATATGTCATCAAGAAAAGTCCTACCTTTGCAACACTAAATGTCCAACATCCTGTCCCACTGCTTCCCCCTGCCTTCTCACTCTCATGAAACCCATCTTTTCATTTCAACCTCCCTGTCTTCAGGGTTATGAGTCCCTTCTTACTTTTGTTTGCATCAGCCCCATGATTCAACATGGGGACCATTCTTCTATACCCTCTAAAATATCCCTGATTATACCACAAATACCCCATCCAGGTGGAGTCCAGTGAACCAGTCCCTCTAAATTCTACAGCAAAACAAATAAAACCAAAAAACCCCCAAACCAAAGAAAATAAATATAAAAAACCATGAAGAGAAAACACTATATATACATTTGCAGTATGCAACTCTCTGCTGTCAGTATGACATATCAACAGTTCTTTTATTTATTCTTTGTCATCTCCCTTTCCCTTTCCACTTGGTGTCCATTCTTAATCTTCACTATGTCCTCTATTTCCTCATTAAACCCCTACCTATCCCTCACCACTCTAAGGAGAGTGCTTTATGTGTAGTAAAAGCAAAACAAAACAACAACAGTAAAAGAGGCTGTCAGCAACTCCCTTAATGTCCCTGAGAGCAAGAAGCACCAGCCAAGGTCCTCCAGGTAAACAGAACTGAAAGGATACTGGTTAGATATAACCAAGCTGCAAACTGGGAAACAATGGTTGGAGAGAAAGGGTTGGGGTAACTGTATAAGTTCTGGAAAGAATCTGAAGGCCTGAGAAGTAGCATCAATGTTTTAGCATCTAAGGGCAAGAGAAGATGAATGTCCATGGTCAAATGGAGTGAATTCTCCCTTCCTCCACATTTTTGCATAGTGGGGGTGGATCAGATTGGATGTGCCCACCCACACTTATAGGATAAGTCTTCTTTATTTAGTCTTTTTTACTGATTCAAATGCTAATCACCTCCATAAACACCCTCACAGAAAAGCCATCTGGGCATCCCTTAGCCCAGTGAAGTTGACACATAAAAGTAATCATTATACAAGGGCAATCTTAGATCTGTAAACATATTCACCTATGCTCCCAACTCAGAGGAAGATACTGTTTTGATTAGTACTAATTCCTTCATATTCTTTTTTAAAATAAAATATTTGAATATTTTATTGATCAAATTAACTCATCATGTATATTATGGCTGGCATTACCTACAAAAGAATTTTACAGCAGTAAAATAAGTATAACATGAAATATACCAAGTTAACCATTTCTAAGTATCCAGGAGCATTTATTAATGTTTATTATGTTGTATAGTCATCACCACTATCTCTTTTTTAGCTTTTTTAATTACCCTAATCAGAAACTCTATAACCACTAATCAATAACTCTTTCCTCCCAATAGCTCTTGATACCTCTAATTAGTTTGTGTCTCTAAGAATTTGCCTCTTTTAGATATTTCATATAAGTGGGATTTTATAATATTTGTCTGGCTTATTTAACTTCACATATGTTTTTAAATTTCACCCTTTTATAGCATATATCAGAACTCCATAACATTTTATGGTTGAATAATATTCCATTTTAAGCACATACCACATTTTGCTTACTTATTTGTTCATGGACACCTTTGATTATTGTAAATAATGTTGCACAGGTGCAAGTACTTGAGCCCTTCTTTTAAATTATTTTGGGTGGAATTGCTGAATCATTCAGTAATTCTGTTTAAATTTTTGAAGAACTGCCAAACTGTTTTCCAAAGTGGCTGCATCATTTTATAGTCCCACCAGCAAAGTACAAAGGTTCCAATTTCTCTATATTTTTGCTCCTCATACTCTTTTGATCTCATCCCTTTCCATAGCCTTAGGAGGTTTGCTTCATTTAACTGTCCTCAATTTTCTGTAATTTTAACCTGCCCAATTCTTCTGGCTACTTTCCTGCATGTAAATAAGTCTGGATGTCTCTACTCTTGGAAAAGAGCTCTCACACCCACAGGGCCCCACAGCCCCTGCCTCTCCTTCACTCATCTGCATTCCACCCACTTCTCCACTGGAAGGGATGGGTCCTCCACACTCCTCCCACCAGCTTCTTGGAATTCCACTGCAAACTTCACCATTGCTCCCAGACCTCACTGTACTTGACTTTTTGGATATATTTTGAACTTGATTGTTTCATTTTTCTTGGAACTGTCCCCTTCAGAAGTTTCTACAAAAACCTTTCATTACTGATTCTCTTCTCACTTCCCTGAAAGTTCTCTCTCAGTTGCTTCTTCACCTTTTCTCTCCTAACAATGAAAACTGTGGCAGTCCTCAGGTGCTGTCCTTGGCCCTTTTCCCCTCACAAGTGCCTTTCTCCTTTACTCTCTTCCTGTGGCTGACAATGACTCTCATATTTCTGTATCTAGGCTTCACTCTTCCTCTCAGCTGTCTGATAGATAGCTTCACTTAAATATCCTACAGACCCTTGAATTTAACATGCCCCATCCTATCTTCTCTTTAAGAACTTACCATCACAAATATTCAGGTTAATCTCACCACTTTACAACCACCCAATCTGGAGACTTGGCAGTCATCCATGCCTCCTCCTTCTCCCACCTGTGGCACCGGGCTCAGTTCTGTAGCTACCGCAGAGAATGAGACATGACAGCTTTGCACTCTCCATTGGCATGATTAACAAAAAATATTTAACCTTCTTCCCCAAACAGCCACACAAAATTTTGGTCAACAGACTGCATACAGGATTTAGTCCCCATAAGATTGTATTTAGTTATACTGCCTAGTCATCCTAGTGACCATGACCATCTTACTTTGTGCAAGTATATTCTATCATGTTCGCATAATGATGAGATTGGCTAATGAGGTATTGCTCAGAACTTATCTCCATCATCAAGTGAAGCATGACTGTACTTTCTAACATTTTTTCTCTTTTGAATTCTAATGGGACCATTCAGCTTCTTTCCTGCCTTCAGGTTCCTTCCTTGTCCTCTGAGCCACTCTGTGAATCTTTAAAAAACATAAGTCTCAGCACAGAACTCCCCACTTAATATCCTCAGAGATTTACTGAAGCTTCTCAGGTAGTTTTGTGTTAGGCAATCCAAACTCTGTTATCTGCACTGCTTATTTTCAGTCCTACCCATGACATTCTCTGTCCCATGGCTACTACTGCAACTCAGAGTTCTCAAAATAAAATCTGTTGTTTCAGGTCTCCCTGCCTTTGTATTTGGTTCTATCTCTGCTAGAATCTTCTGTGTGTCCCTCGTATGGTTCCCATATCTTAAATCATTTTATTAAAGTAAAATAATGCTCAGAGTAACAATGATTAATATGTTAATGACAATGGTTAATATGTTAATATTAACAATGATTAATAGTTTTATATCTATTTTAATGACTATTACAAAAACTATATCAACTATGAAAACAAGTGAACAAGTAAAAAAGCACCACACACCTGGCTGTCTTACTATGTATTATAGCTGTTTTAATTTCAAATGAATGATTTGAACAACCACTTGGGTAGATTAGTTTATAGGAATCTATTCTATTTCAATAAAAAATTCAAAAGGCTCTTTCCTTATCCATTTTGTTTTCAACTCTCTTAGCTACTTTATAATTGTTGGTACTACCAATCTGCTTGCTACTTTAACTTTTTTCTAAATATTTATGGGCTGGAAGGGCATATCAGTGGAGTTTGAATCTCCACATTCCCTGTTCATCATGCTATAAAAATATTTTAAGCATTTCAGTAGCCTTCAATTGTTAAGAAATGCCAGGCATCAAAGGACCTTGAGTTAGGCACAGTGGCATACATCTGTAAATCCAGGGGCTTGGGAGGCTGAGACAGGAGGATTGGGGGTTCAAAGCCAGCCTTAGCAAAAGTGAGTCACTAAGCAACTTAGTACAGTCACTAATATGCCATTATGTAAAAATGTGAGTGTGTAACCGATGTGATTCTGCAATTTGTATTTGGGGTAAAAATGGGAGTTCATAACCCAATTGAGTCAAATGTATGAAAGATGATATATCATGAGCTTTGTTATGTTTTGAACAACCAATAAAAAAAAAGACCCTGTCTCTAAATAAAATACAAAATAGGGCTGGAAATGTGGCTCAGTTGTTGAGTGCCTCTGAGTTCAATCCCCTGTATCTGCACCCCCTCCCCTTGAATATCTTCAGTACTGGCATTATTAAATGCTGATAAAGCTATTAGAGTTTTCCCCAATGTGTAAGGTTTTAATTGGTCTAATTCAGAGCTAGATTTATCATGAAGCTAATGAAGCTCAAGTTTAATAATATTTAATTGGAAATTTTGTAATTTATTTTTCAAATTAATTACAGGGCTTTTAGAATCCTATAAACTTAAGGCCCTACAAACAACTTGGCTCTGTCTCTGGTATAATTAGACATATCCATTTAGTGTCACTACAGTTGAATTCAATCTGGGTATGACCTAGGACACATTGCTCAGTGTTGTTCTGATTGGCTTACTACTTAACTACTCTATTTTGAGGTGCTTAGTGTTACTTGGCAATTTATAATAATAAGAAATTTTATTTCTCCTTATTAAGTCAATGACTTCAGAAATTTATCTAAAGTTATCAATAAGCCACTGTAAGGAAACTCCAATCTTAGTGTTTCACATGAACAACCTAAACACTCATTGGGTATTTCAGAGTAAAATACTGTTCTTACTCATGTGGGTTGAGGAAAGTGAGGGTTCAATATGGTTAAATTTAATTTGTCACCTTCAGTTGCATATTATTTTGTTATGATATTCTGAGAATAAAATGATCTCAGAGACACAGATTGTTCTAGAAATAGGATCACTGATGTCATTCACTGGTAAGTACAAGATATTTAACAATCTGAACCACATGACAGTGACTGAATAACAGATCTCTATCTTCCATCTTCACATATATGCTGAGCATGTGAGTCAGACGGATTGAGGCACAGAAATAAACTGACACTACAGTGGGGAGAATTGTTTTTCGTGACTTGCAGTTAGGTTCAATTTAAATGGTGATTACACTAGAATGCTATAATTCTTCATCTGGTAACTAAAAGCACTGTCAATGTAGATGGCTTTATGCCAGAGAAATTTGCTCATTTAGCTTTCAAATTTGACAAAGTAAATCTTATCCTAAATTTCCTCTCTGAGGAAGGTGGAGGTGCTTTTGGATGAGATTAGTCAAAATGGTCTTTCCCTAAAGCTTTTAGGAAAGTAGGATTCCTGAGGTAGCCTTGTTTATTGAAAACTAGATGACCCATACCCATGAGCAAGTGGCAAATTTTCAAGATCTGTTCACAAAAACTCTACTGTGTCTCAAGTGGGTTTTGTGTCTTGTGCTGTGCATTGGAAGCATGCTTCATAAGAACCAATTCCAAGATTATACCTTTGACTCTTAAAGCAGAAGCTTGAGCAATGTTCCATCTATTTATTTCAACATGCACTTTATAAAAATTTGGATCTTAGAAAGGCAAACTCCTCAGGCAATTGGAAGAAAGTAAGCCATGCATCCGGACTCCCTTCATGCCTTTTTTCCCCTTCAGAAAAGTCTGTCTGCCAGAAGACACTTGGGAAAACAGCTACTGTGCCACAGTGTCCATGAGAAAGAGAGATGGTGCTGACCATACTGGTATCATTGCCTTCTCTGGGAAGGGCTCCTGCTGCCTCCTGCTATTATGGGCCAGTGAACCTTTTGGGGCACTATGTTAGTGAGCCTAGTAGGCCAGAGTCCCCACATGGTGAACAACTACAGCCCTTGGGTTGGCCACAAACCAACCCAAGGGGGAACAACATTACTGGTTATAAAAGGGAACTATCCAAAACAGTTATATAGCTTGAAACACAAATATTATTGACACTGGGTCATCAATGGGGAGTTAAGCAGGAACTTATGCCTTCCCTCTTAATAATTCTTTTGGATTGTAACTGTTGTGTATACATAAGGTTCAAACAAAGTTTGCCAGAAAATTTGATAGAGATAATTGTGCCAAAGTAGGAAAATTAATAGACATAATTGTAATGTGGTAGCTGGATGCCTGGACAGGGAAAAGGAAGTCAGGGAAAGATCACCAGCTGAATCTAGCTGCCAGCCTATACAATAGGAACTGGGGATACCATACATGTCCTTCAGACAAATCTTGCTCAACAGCCTCATATCTTCCAAAGGGACACACTGCTAGAAGGCCATATCTGAGTGTGGTTGTTACGCAACATAGTATCTAATAATATCTGTGAAGCTATATCATTAAGACAGATTCTCTCCTGAAAGTCAGCCTACTTAACAGTGGACATGTTTGACATCAGTGTCAGTATCTTGGTTAGTATGGGATGCTATATCAAGACAGCATAGACTAGATGGCATAAACAACAGAAATTTATTTCCCACAGTTCTGGAGGTTGGAAGTCCAAGATCAGAGTTGCCAGCATGGTTGGGTTCTTGGTGATGGGTCTCTTCCTGGCTTGCAGACGGTCTTTCACCTTTTTATTGTATCTTTACATGGTGAAAAGAGAGAGAATAAGCTCTTCTGCTTTTTTTAGAAGAGCACTATTCCTATCATGGTACTCTACCCTTATGACCTCATCGAGACCTTTTAACCTCCCGAACGCCCCACCTCCGCATACCATCACATGGGGGTTAGGTCAACCACATATGCATTTTGGAGTACACAAACATTAATTCCATTAGAAACTGCCATGAAATAATTAGCGCCCCATATCACTGGCAACTGTATTGTGCTTTCTGCAACTCCACTTTTCAAATATGGCTTAGTGGCTGCCGTCTATCCCTGCTCCATTTGGGTCAAATGGCAAGGCAAAGCCTTCCCTGAGGGACTGCAGGATATGGCTGTTTTTATGGTTTCCCAGCTGCTGTACCTAGACATCTATCTGGAAGGATCATGCATTTAGGCTGGAGGTGGACTGCAGTCTTCCTGTTGGGATGTGTTTGGTGAGTCCATTGCCAGAAGACCCTCCTTTCCCTCTGTTTCCTTAATGGGAAGAGGGAAAGTAGTGAAAATTTCAGAGCAGGAGAAAGATGTGGATTGCTTCCAGAGAATAATTCAAGACTCTTCACCCATTCTATGACCTTTCTATGAGAATGAAGGAACTTGAGCTTCTGGACCATGCATGCTTGTCTTGTATTCTGAAAATTCATTTCTCAGGCTCCTGAGTGGGTAACCTCAACACAGAAGCAAGATGATATCCATTTACCCCTTGAATGATTCTGAATGAAATGTTTCCTTCTGTGTCAGTATACCTGGTGCCAAAATGAGGTCATCCTTGGGAGAAAGGGCATGTTTCTAAGCCAAGCTCAGAGCTCGCCAGATCCATTTCTGAGATCGTGCACAGAATCTGCAAGCCCCAGAGAGCACACTGTCTCCCAGTCTGGGATGTCTGCCTCAGAAGAGTCTGAGCAAAATCCCAGCCTGAAAAGGCTTTTGGGCATTTGGGAATCTGACCAAGAGACCTATTAGCTAAATATTTTTTGTTGTCACTGCTAACCTTTTATAATATTATTTAAATTTAATTTTAGAAGAGAGCTACTCAACTGCAATGACATAAAGGATATTATACCATTAAACCACAAACTAAAATTTGTTATAGCTGATCAACTTTCACTTTTCAACCTGAATTGTGATTTTCACCAGAATTTCATTGTAAGGATTTTTAAACATAAAGAAAAATTTTCAGCATTTTTTATTGAACACCTATATCCCCACCACCTAAATTCTACAATTAATATTTTCTTTACTTACGTTTTCATACATCTATCCATGTAGTCATCACTCTATTTTACTGTCAATCCATATTTTTATGCTTTTCAAGGGAAACTGTATATATCAGTATATTCATCACTTTTCATACCATTGTTTACTATTTTTATTTTTTTTTACTTTTAAGGTAAATGTACATGCTGTGTAATACAGATATGACCCATTCACATATGTCAGTGCATATGCAGTGACCACAGCATATGCCTGTAATACAAACCCTTATCAAAATACAGAGCATCACCACCACCCAGAATGTTCCCTCACAGCCCTCCCCAGTCACTCTCCACTTCACCATTCTTGTCTTCAATTAGAAGCAAACACTTATTTTTTTTCCTACTATTGTATTCCTGTTCTGAAACTTAATCTAAATTAACCCACTCAGCATGCTGTGTAACAAACACTTCTTTCAGTGTCATGTTTTTGAGACTGACCCAAACTGCTGGATGTATCAGTAATTCGTTCCTTTTTGTCACTGGGTAGAATTCCATTGTATGAATATAACACAGTTTGTATGTTCATTTTTTTTGAGTCTTCTAATATTTGAGAATTATGAAAAAAGCTGCTAAGTAAAATTTCTTTACAATCCTTTTTATAGATATATGTTTTCATTTCTCTTGGGTAAATATCCAAGAGTGGAATTCCTAGGTCATGGGGTAGATGCATGGGTGTTTATTTTACACCTTCACTAGCAATGTAGGAGAGTTCTGGTTGCTACACATCCTCATGAAAATTTGGCACTCTCAGTCTTTCTAATTTTAGTTCTTCTGGTGGGTGTAAAGCAATTTAAACTTCTATTTTGTCAAATTTCCAAAATAGCAAAAAAAAAAATACATATGTAGAAGGATCAGGTTTGAAGACAACCCTAGTTAAAGAGATTGAAGTGTATGTTATTAGCAAAGTCACTTTATTTAAATTCAGGCCATACAACAAACAGCTTGAGAGAATGAGTAATGCTAAAGGGATGCAAAAGAAGCAGGCAGACATATTCTTCAGTGTGTAATTTTCCCAACTATACTATAATACTAGAAAAGTAGTTACTGCCCAGAAAACTGCAGCCTTTGTTGCTAGAGAAATAGGAACTGTGTTTCCTTAGAGCTGGCCTGGGTGCACCATGAAGTGTTCTCCAATTTACCTCCTCATGGTCAAACCTCTAGGAGGACCATCCCTATAGAGCTGGCTCAGCCCACAAAGTGGAGTCATGAGTCACCCAGACTATTCTAAGAGATGCCTGTTCCTCCATCCCTCTCTCTAACACCAATCCTGGGTCTGAAAGAAAGGAATTAACATTTCTGAGCATCAACACTGTGCCAGAACCTCTTAGGCAATTTACATATCTTGTCTTTTTATCCTTATAACATCCCTACAGAATCCTGCACTATTTGACTCTACCTTGTTAAGCACATGGGAAGCAAATTACAGGAGGCTAAATGGTTCAGGGGGTGTTGAGGCCAGTAGTAAAATGTGCTGCATGTCTCTTGGTCAGATCTCTCGCTCTTTTCTCTCTTTTCAATTTTCTGATTTCTAGTGTTTGTCTGGAGGGTAGATTCCCTCTGCTGAGCCTGATCAGGCTTTCAGAAGATGCAGATACAACAAGCTTTAGCCCTCCTCTCTGCAGCTGCCACATATCTCAGCTTTGGGTTTTCCTCTGAAGAAAGGAATCATCAGCCTCCCACTTTCACCCTCCTTCTGCCTCAGCTTCTTAAAGCCTCACTGTCCCTTTACTGCTCCTTTGGTCCTCTTCCTCATCACTCCCTCTGTCCACGTGGGGAAGGGCGATAATTGTATTCATCCAGAGTGAGTTACCTGTTCCTGAAAAGCATTAGCTTGCTCCTCAAATCCTGCTGTTCGGAAATAATTGACGACATCCATCACAGCCCAGTCGGCAGGATCAGGTGGTCTTCCATTTTCCATGGAACTGCAGGACACAAACCCAGACAGTTGTCAGGGCACTGGGTACATACAAGGTAGGGCCAGGCTCACTGCTTTTCCTCCCAGTGCTGGACTGGGCCAGCTTGCTGGGACCTTATCCTTCTCTTCTCTCAGAGGACCAGACAGAGCCCAGTCCCCACCCTACACCCTCCAGAAGGGCTGTGATCATTTTCCATTTCTTGGTGTCAGATGATCACTACTCCTACTCAGTCACTGGCTCAGTCACTGCTTTCACAATAAACTATTTAACCTTTAATATAAATTCTTCCTCACATACTGGCTTTTTTTTTTTTAAATCAAAGACATTAAGAGTGATCCAGTGACTTTTAGTGACCTGAAGCTGGATATTCATTCTGTACTTTACACTACAATATTCATTTTAAAATGTGATTTCAACATACCTCTCTTCCCATCTCCTGCCACCTTTCTTCTCCCCATCCCTGCACATCAAGGAATAAAACTATTCTATTCATAGACCCCGCCCTCTCACATTCTGTCCCAGCCTATTTTAATGCCTCCTCTCCTGTCTCTACCTGACAAATTCCTACCATTCCTACTAGCTCAAAGTTCACCTCTTCCCTATTTTATGGCACTGCCAGGTAATTATTTTAGTTACACTCTCCTCTGAGTTCTAGCACTCCATTCAAACTCTCATTGCAATATCTTCTATACTAGATCATATTCTCTGTTTATTGGACAGTCTCTCCTACTAGAGTGGGCCTGTGGGCTAGAGATACGCATTTGAGATTAAATCACTTCTCATTTTATTATTTCTAGAGTCAAGTGTGTACTTAGGAACTCAATCAATATTGTTCAAATGACTAAACAGGTGACAGTCGAACATCTGCCTGAGAGATTCCATAGTAATCCTTCTCTCTGAATTTAGAAAGGAGGGACAGAAGTAAAATAGAGTAAGAATGGCATTGAGATGCAATTGCTATAACTCTGTCTCATTTCTATGTTTCAGGAATATCTATCTGATAATCATCTTATCCAAGGTGATCTTCCCAATCACACTGTTCATCTGCTTAAAAGTCTTCCAAGGCTTTCCTTTTCTCTTAGGATAAATTCCAAACAGTGTAAGTGGGCTTAGGAAGTCATTCAGGACAATGGCTCCCACCTCTCTAAGTTAGGAACATACTAGGAAGCTAAACCCACATATTGCTTATTCTTACAAACCTTATAGTCCCATTATTAATATTAATCAATAACCATACAGGTAAACATACAGCTGCAAGTTAGGCAAAATGCTGTAAGGACAGATGCACTGTGCTATGACAGACAGTTGTTGAATGGCCTCACAGAAAGGGGGTGACCTGACCAGATTCATATTTTGAAAAAAGAAGGTATTAGAGAGGAGCCAGAGAGGAACAATCGGTACAGATGAAAACTCTGTTGCATTCATCCAAGCCAGAGATCATGGTGACCCAGACTAGAGTGGTGGCTATAGAAACGAAGATAAGAATGTGGATTTAAAAGCTATTTAATGAATAAGATTTGTATAACTCAGTGGTGGACAAGACATAGAGAAGGAAAGGGATATAAGTGTTATGGAACTGAACGGAAGTTGGTACCTTCACCAAAAAATGGCATCCCTAGGTTTGGTTGGACACACTGAATCTGGAGCTCAAAGAAACGAGTGAGCCGGAAATACACATTTGGGGGACAGAAATTTAGATGGTGATTGAAACATTGAGAGGATGAGCAGAAAACTAGGCTTCAGATTAAACTTAGTAAAGTTTAACATTTAGTGAAAGTTGAAAATATTCATGTTACTTTGAATAGAAGTGAAATTACCCAAACTTGGGAGGACTACTAAAGATCTTCAGACATCTAAAAGGTAAGAGTCTAGCTATCTCATTCCCAGCAAAATGTTTTGGTCATAGCAAGAAGCTGAAATAATTGATTAAAAAAAATTTAAACCAACTTCTACTCTTGTTAAAGAAAAGGGAGAAACTGATTAATGGTATATGTGATTGCTCATTTCTCAACAGCACTAAATTTTAAAACATTTAAAGCCAATGCTTACTAGTTGGAAGTGTTTTCCTTTTTGAGTTCAGAGATTGTGAATCTCTAAGCACTGTGTGCCGTGTATCCATGCACCCATATGTGTGTACACACATTATTTCCTAGCATTTAATAGGCAACATACATTTGGGAAAAAAACCTACTTTCACCCTAATGTTGTCAAACGTTAATTATGTACTTTTAAAATCAATGCTAAATGTTTTCTTTTTAAGTATTTATGTGCTGGGGTTTTCTGTCATTCTAAGAACATAAGCAATCATGAGCTGACCAGGGACCCTTTTCAAGGTACCATTTTATTTTTCTATTTTGTTTAAGGTGCGTTTGAAGAAATGTCTGGGCAGGAGTTCTTTGTTCTAGCAATTCTTTTAAGTTTTCTAATCATCTCACTTCTGGCAGTGAGCAGAGTCTCACTGGACACACTTTCAAGTGACTGAAAAGTACCTGAATTCACTTTCCCTATGGATGACTTCAATTAGTCACCTTTCCTTACAAAGAATAGTTATCAATTGTAATAACAAAGTATGTTACATTGTGATTTTAGGATGAGAGGCTTTCCTGATTCTTATTCTGTTGTAACATCACCACTTTCATAATTCTGCAATATCATGAGTACCAACAATACCACAGATAATAAGGACTTCATAAAACTGATGACCATGAAGAACAGGAGTGACATGAAACTGAGAACTCTCACACGTATAAGGTGAGGGAATCTAACTGGAAGAAATAAGGGCTAGAAACCAATCAATACATTTCAAGATTATTCTACATAAGGTTAAGTCTGATGACCCCCAAATGACACTAATTTAGAAAAAAATGACATTAGATAATTCATTTCCTGAGAAAAAAATCCTATCTTCTTGTAGCTTCCCAGCACCTCGCACAGAACTGACTGGTACATAATTTATATATAGCAGAGACACTGTTACATTAAATGAACTAACAACCAGAAAGCACTTACGGTCTATGAAATGCTCTTCAGAAAAGCTCAGAAAGGGTAAGAAACTCACCCAAAGTGTATAATAAGATAAAGCCAGGATTGAATTCTAGACATACTTGGCTCCAACCTATCCTTTTCCCATTGTACTTCTTTACTGATTCAACAACTACTTACTGAATGCCCATAGTCTGCTCAGTACTGTGCTAGATGCAGGGTTACCAGGATCAAGAATGTATAGTTCCTGCCCTTGAGGAGCTGGCAATCTCTGGAGAGAAAGCAGTTGGAAACAGCTGACCCTAAGAAATACTAGCATTGAGAGGTGAATAAAGTGCAACTGAAGACACACGCAATGGAGGGCATATTAGTTTTGTCTAAATTGAACTATTGAAGATTCTCTATGACGATTTAAAAGAACACCTATGGCTCCAAACACACCCTGAGCTGGGACTGAGGATTTGCTGAGGCACGTGCACTCGCGTGCATATCACAGCTTCTACATTGCTGATAATAAAGCAAGATGGATGATTTCATTGAGCCCTTCCAGGGGTTTTAGTGATGGTTTTAAGGAACTACTAGAGATGGAATGTAGCATGAAGGTGGTGGTGAGGTGGAGGCTGGGGGTGGTCAAAGCCAAAGCCAAAGCCAAATAATATCTGGCATGGGAACATTTGGGGGGATAGATTAAAGTGACACTTATTCCTTCAAGGAAGGCAAAGTCTCTTCTCAAGGATTGATATTTATAGCCAAACTCAGACTCTTAACCTTGTTCCTTTATAAGTGGTCCATTCTCTCCATATCCTTTCTTATAATGTGTGCATATCAGACTCCAGAAGCAATTTAAATAGCACTTTTTAAAACACCTCCCAGTTGGTGGCTCCATTGTGGCTGCTAATTTTGCACTGAAAATGAGACAACAGATAGGAAAGTTCCATTGTCTTTGGGTGTTTATTATTTGCTATCATCATAGCAAAGTGTTTCTTAGAAAATAATACATATTAAGATAATAAACCCTGAGTATTTTTCCAGGCATTGGAATTTTTATAAAATATGTATTTTGCCTTATTATAAAAATTAGCAAGAAATGAAGGACATAATTTGTCTTTAATTCCCTCTATTAATCAAATAAATGTTTCCATTTAACCCAGTCACCTTTTAGCCTTTGTGCATATGGTTAGGTACGTCATGCACTGATAAAATTCTATCATGTGTGAATAATTCACACTAGGAAGTGATTATCCTTTAATTAAACAATCACCTCACTTTGAAAGAGAGCCAAAGAGATGTGATCATGGGGACAGAAATGCCATAAATAACCATTTGGCAGATATAATACAGATTAATTGAAGACTTTTTCACGTGGGCACATCATAATTTTAAGTGTTGTCAGCAACATTTAAATGTCTCCATTTCCCTTTACATGAAGGCAGGTGGGAAATAGTTGAAATTTTCTCTAAATCTAGCACATGTGTATTTTATGGTGCTTATGATATTATAGATTCTGAAGGTTAGTCAGGCTAAAAAGGTACTTTAGATAAACAGAATCCACATGTGATTTTATAACTATTATATTCATTCACTGCATTTCTATTTCAAACTTCAGAGGAAAAATACTTTAAACACTGGTTAACATATTATGGTGATATTTTTGGCATATTACTCTTATTTTACAATTTTGAATGTTACTTATTTTTATACTTAAAAAATGCACTCTAATTTTGTACTGCCTTAATCTTTATACCTTATTTTAAAATTAAATTACCCTGCTCTTTGCCCATGTCTTAAAACAGCCTTTGGCTAAAAGCAATTTAATTCTGATTCTAATAAATTAATATCGATCCCTTTGCCTATAACATATCTAAGAATGAAGCAACTAAATGAGCTTAGTTTTCTCCTCTATTCTTCTTCTCCTCTCCCTTCATACTAACAGGCAGGGATCTGGCTAAAATGCAGGTCCAAAAAGAGAAAGGATGAATCAAAGGCTCTTGACAGGACATTTTTCATTTAAAAATATTCAGGCAAATAGGAGTTGACTACAGTATGATGAAATGATGAAAGCACTGGAAAAGCAAAGAATTCATCAAGATTTCTATATCTTTTAAATTCTTGAGTTTAGCATTCAGAGTCCTGATTCAAAAGTGGCTTTCTAATTTGTACTAAAATGCAACTGGGCAATACCTGTCCATGGCTTTGCTTGTGTCACTTTGATCCTTTCTGTTAAACTTTGAGGGATTACAATCCTACTCATTTTTAAAAGGTTTACCATTTAAATGTTCCCTTCCAAATACCTGCAATTAACATTTTACTCCAAACATTGATAGACAAATTTTAATCTGTTACTATGAGCCAGCTCCTTAATAAGCATTGTAAACTCATAGCCTAATGAAAAGGATAATCTCAATTCAGCTGTGACATGAAGAGAGCCATGTTTGTTCCAAAAATTAGAGAACAGAGTGAATAGATGACAGAGGAAGATGGGAAGATAACATAGCCGTCTGAGTTAGACCATGCTAAGTGGGTGGACCAGAGGCTCTGGAGCTATGAATCAGCTCCAACACCAGAAGCAGGAGCTGGGGACAAGAGGGGAAGCTTCTTGTATCATTTCTTCCTTCTATGATAGGTATCTTCCCTTGGCTGCTGGTTTTTCTCTGAAGTCACACAGCATTCTGTACTTGGATACCTCTCCCCAGTACCCCATCTCATCTTTCTGAAAATAAGTATCCTATAAACAGCCTTTTTTCTTACCTGTTAACTTCTAGCATAAATAAAATCTTCAACTAAAATAAATACAGATACTTCTTTGAAGAGGACTCATTGAATTTCTAGGGTTTATTTATTACTGGATAAAATTCATGCCAAATACAAACATGAATATTTCATATCCTTATTATTAATGTTTAAAAAGTGGCCTAGACACTGCCTAAAGAACTCTCAATTTCTGCCATGAGCCACAGCACAGTGGTCACTACTCCAAAGGACTTAGGTATAGCTTAATCACTTAGACAAACTTGGTTTTCTTTCTATAGGGATTGCAATAGCAAGACAGAAACTGTGTAGAAAACAGCAGCATTCAAAGACATATAGGGCATGTCTATAAATTCTGCTGGCCTTGACTGAAACCCCTGTTGTTTTCACACTGAAAATATGATATCTTAATATGTATAATTTTATACATTTTTACTCTTTTGAAATGTATATTTCATGAAGGCTATTATTTGCTATAGACAAAATGGTATAACTTAAAAAAACAATAAATAAACTCAATTCTTAACTCAAGTTATCACTTAATTGAAAGGTATAGTCAATCACTTATCACAAGGTTCTATATCAGAATGAACAGATAGCAATAAAGTATTAACATGTTTATTTTAGCTTTTCTAAGAAAAAAAAACTATACCAGCTATAAGTATCATTATTAACTTCTAATTATTATCCACATTCAAGAAATCATTCAACACAGAAACAGTGAACTGGAATGCACTATAGAACAAGTGGACCTAACAGCCCCCTACAAAACATTCATCCCCCAAACAGCAGAACACAATTCTTATCAAGCATGCATGCAACATTCTCCAGGAAAAGCTCATGTTAGTCACAAAACAAGTCTTAACAAATTTAAGAAAACTATAATCATACCAGCTATCTTTTTGACCACAATGGAAAAAAAAACCCCTAGAAATCAGAAGAAGAAAATCTGGAAATTCACAAATATGAATTTGTGGGACTTAAGTGACACACTCTAAACAACTAATGGATCAAATAAGAGATCAAAAGATAAATTAGAAACTGAGATAGGTGAAAATGAAAATACAACATATCAAAACTTAGGCAGGCAGTACAAGAAATACTAGTACTAAGAGATGTTTATAATCATAAATGCCCATCTTAAAAAAGAAAAGCTCAAATAAACAATCTAACTTTATAAACCAAGGGAATTAGCAGAAGAAAAGAAATAATAAAGATTTGAGGGGAAATAAATTAAATAGAGAATGGAAAAACAATAGGAAAAAACACAATGATTCTAAGAGTTGGCTCTTGAAGATAAAAGCCAAAGTGACACACCTTTAGTAGACTAAGAAAAGGATAGAAAAGACTCAAATAAACAAAACAAAAATGGAAAAAAGATATTACAACTGATGTTATAGAAATGAGAAGTATCATAAGAGACCATCATAAGCAATTATAAGCCAACAAACTGGGTAAACTAGAAAACATGGATAAATTACTAGGAACATACAACATATCAAGACTTAATTATGAAGAAATAAAAAATAGGAGCAGATGTAACTAGTAAGGAGATTGTGTCAGTAACCGAAAAACCTTCCAGCAAAGAAAAGCCCAGAACCATCTGGTTTCACTGGAGAATTTTATCATTTAAGAAAGAGTTCATTCCAATCTTTCTCCAATACTTCCAAGAAGCTAAAAAGAAGGAAATATATATATATATTTTTTAATTTTTTTTGATGTTTATAGCAACTTTATTCATAATTGCCCAAACCTGGAAGCCAGCCTCTTTTTTTAAAAAAAGTGTTATTTTTAGATATGCATGAAAGTAGAGTGTATTTTGATACATCACACATACATGGAGTATAGCTTATTCTAATTAAGATCCCATTCTTGTGGTTGTAGATGATGTGGAGTTTCACTGGTCATATATTCATATATGAACACAGGAAGGCTGTTATATGATTCATTCTGCTCTTTCCAAATCCCATCCTCTCTCCCTTCCCTTCATCCTCCTTTGTCTAATCAAATGGAGAAGGGAATACTCATTTTATGAAGCCATCTTTACCCTGATACCAAAGTCAGAAAAAGATGAATCTCCATATCATATACAACCACAAGACTGAAATCCTAGTTAGGAAAAGATATAGCCCATGCTTGTACAAATATGTATACTTCACTGTCATGTATATCTAAAATTACAAAATTTTTTAAAAAGATTCAATGAGAAAAAAAATACTACAGGTCAATATCCTTGATAACAGAAGAAAAAAATCTTCAGAAAAATAATCAAATTCAACAGCACCTTAAAAGAATAATGCACCATAACCAAATGTGGTTTATTTCTGGGAAACAAGGACAGTTGAACATAAAAAATTAATCACTATGATGCACCACATTAACAGAATGAAAAATAAAAATTCCATGATCCTCTTGATACAGAAAGTATTTGATAAAATCAACACCTTTTTAGATGAAATCATTATCACAAGAGATTCTTGCATTCCCATGGTATTACAGCACTATTCACAGAAGCTAAGATAGGGAATCAACCTGGAGGATAGTTTCCTCTCCATCAACAGATAAATAAAGAAAATGTGGTATATAGACACAATGGAATATTACTCAGTCATAAAAAGAATGGAACTAGAAATTATTATGTAAGTGAAAAAAGCCAGACACAGAAATAAAAATACCACATCATGTTGAATAATGTTTTCACTCATTTGTGGAAACTAAATGTCAATCCTACAAAAAATGGAGTAGAATAGTGGTCACTGGAGACTAGGAAGGGATGGGAATAAGGGAGAATGAAAAGAAATTAAGGGACACTAAAACACAGCGAGAGTTTGTTTTGATTTTTTATAGCACAGTAGGGATAATTACTTGTTAAAAAATCCATGGTATATTTCAAAATGACTAGAAGAGTTTGAAATTCCAAACACAAAATGATTCACATTTGTAGAGATGGAAGTGCTTATTACTCTGATTTAATTATTATATGGCTATACATGTATCAAATTTTAATGAACTCCAAAAAGATGTACAAACGTCTCAAAAAAATTTGATACTCTTTCACAATAAAAACTCTCAACTTTACTTCAATTCAGTAAAGACCATATATTAAAAGACTATAGCTAACACCATATTCAATGGTGAAAACTGAAAGCCTTTCCATGAATTTCAGTAACAAGGCAAGGATGCCATCCTTGCCACTTTTATTCAACATTGTGCTGAAAGTCCCACCAGGAGCCACAGCACTGCAAGTACTACCTCTTGCAAAAAGGCAAGAAAAAGAAATAAAGGCATCCAAATTAGAAAGAAAGAAATGTTCCCATTTACAGCTGATATGATTTTATGTATATAAAATCCTAAACTTTCCACAGAAAAGTTGTTACAACTAATGCATTTTAGTAAAATTGCAGTATACAAATCAGCATATAAAAATTAGTTGTATTTCTATACTGTGGTAATGAATCACCTGAAAATAAAATTAGAAAAACAATTCCATTTATGATAGTATCAAAAAAGCACAAAATATTTAGCAATGTTTTAAGCAATTAAAGAAGTGACCCATTGAAAATCATCAAACATTGATGAAAGAAATTAAAGAAGACGCAAACAGAAACAGATCTGATGTTTATAGATCAGAGGACTTAATATTGTTCAAATGTCTAAGTACCCAAAGAAATCTATGGATTCAATGCAATTCCTACCAACATCTCCATAACATTTCTTATAGAAATTAAAATTTAAAATAATTGGTTTTCACCTAGAACCAAAGCAGACCTTAAACAGTCAAAATTGTCTTGAAAAGGAACAAAGCTGCAGGCATCACACTTTTGGTTTCAAAACACATTACAAAGCTTCAGTATATTTAAGCAGCATGGTACTGGCATAAAGGTAGACATATAGACCAGGGAGAACTGGGGCTGTAGCTCAGTGACAGAGTGCATTAGCACCAAAAAAGAAAGAAAATGGGCACATAGCTCAATGTCACAGAACAGAAAACCTAGAAATAAATTCACACACATATGGTCAAATAATCTTTAACATGGGTGCTATGAAACACAATGGGAAAAGGACACTGTGTTCAACAAATGTCACTGGGAAAACTGGACATTGATATGCAAAATAATGAAATTATCTTACCCTTAAGTGCATATCAATTAAAAATGGATTAAAGATCTATAAACAGAAGATCTGAAACTATAAAACTCCTAGAAGAAAACACAGGGGGAAAACCTCAAGACATTGTTCTTGGTGAGATTTTGTGGATAAGATGACCAAAACACAGGCAACAAAAGCAAAAATAGACAAGTGGGACTACACCAAACTAAAAGCTTTCTGCCCAGCAAAGTAAACAATCAATAGACTAAGAGGGTAGCCTGTGGAATGGGAAAAAAATTAGCAAACCATATTTCTGATATATCCAAAATATGTAAGGATCTCCTCAATAGCAAAAAAACTAATAACTCTATTGGAAAATAGTCTAAGGACTTGAATATATATATATATCTCTTCAAAGAAGACACAAATGACCAACAGGTATATGAAAGAAGGCTCAGTGACACTAATCATCAGGAAAGCCACAATGAGATATCATTTCACACTATTTAGGATGCTCCTATCAAAACAACAAAGACAAATGCTGGCAAAATGAGGATAAATTTGGAACCCTTGAATTCTGTTTGTGGGAATGCAAAAATGGTACATCTGCTATGGAAAATAATATGTTGGTTCTTCAACAAATTAAAAATAGAACTACAATATGATTCATCAATTCAACTTCTGGGTGTTATCTGAAAGTATTGAAATTGAGATCTCAAAGAGATATTAACACTCCCATGTTCACGGCAGCACCATTAACAAAAGCCAATATGTGTAACAACTGAAATGCCCATTATTGCATGAATGCCTAAAAAAAAAAAAAGGAAAATATTTTCATTTGTGGCAACATGGAAGAACCTTGAGAAAATTATGCTACTGAAATAAGCCAATCATAGAAAGACAAATTCTACATGATTCTAATTAAATGAAATATCTAAAATAATCAAACTTAATGAGGCAAATAATAGAAGAGTGGCTGATAGAGTTCGGAGGCTCTACCTCTGATTAGCAACAGGCTGTTGCTAATCAACTTGCATAAAACTTCAGTTGTACAAAATGAATAAGTTCTAGAGATCTGCTATACAACACTGTGGCTAAGCATAACAATACTGTATAATACTCTTGAAATTTTAAGAGGGTGAATTCCATATTAAGATTTTTTGGAAAGAAATGAAAGAAGGAAGGAAGGAAGGGAGGGAGGGAGGGAAGGAGGACGAAGAAGTCATAGCACATTCTAACTTATTCTACTGTGTATCTGCAGAAGGGCCACAACATCAAACCCTGATTAAAAAGATCACTTTTCAGGTTTGAATATTGGCTTCAATATGTTTCTTTACTTGCTATTTAGCTATTTATTATGTGTTGAGAGTTTTATTCTACTTTCCTTTGCTTTCAGTATAAAGCTTTTTAGCATCACGATCACCCTCCACGGCAGGTTGCCACTCCCTGAGAAGAAGAGTATACCAGGAATCATTATGTAACTGCAGTCAGACAGAGTCAGGGCAGCTCGTGGTTAGGAAGAGACAAAAGTTGACATGATGAAAAGAAAGCACCGGGAACTAGCTAATAAGATGGATAAAAACTCTTCATTGCTTTCAAAGAACATACATTCAAGGACTGCTGATTAATGTGATGCTGCTGGAGAACAGGTTTAAGAGTATGTAAACAAAAGCAGAAGCAGTGACCAGGCACACATTTACTACTTATTAAGTTTCCCATTCCTCTCTCCCTGAGGAGCCAGAGCAGCCTTCCAGGAAAACAACCAAAACCCCATGAAATAATTTACTCAATTTTTAAAATTTTTTAAAATTCTATTTACTCTTGTTAGTTATATATGACAGCAGAATGCAATTCAATTCATATTACACAAATAGAGCAAAAATTTTCATGATTCTGGCTGAACACAAAGTAGAATCACACCATTCATTTTTTCATACATGTACTTAGGGTAATTATGTCCATCTCATTCCACTGTCTTCCCTACAGTCATTCCCCTTCTCCCCTCCCTCCCCTTTGCCCTATCTAAAGTTCCCTCTACTCCTCCAATGCTCCCTGCCCCATCCATTATGAATCAGCATCCTTTTTTTCAGAGAAGACATTCAGCATTTGGTTTTTTGGGATTGACTTACATCACTTAGCATTATATTCTCCAACTACATCCATTTACCTGCAAATGCCATGATTTTATTCTCCTTTAATGCTGAGTAATATTCCATTGTGTGTGTGTATGTATGTATATATATTTTTTTCTTTATCGGTTCATCTACTTAAAGGTATCTAGATTGGATCCACAATTTAGCTATCGTGTATTGTGCTGCTATAAACATTGATGTGGCTGTGTCCCTGTAGTATGCTGTTTTTAAGTCCTTTGGTTATAGACCAAGGAGAGGGATAGCTGGGTCAAATTCCCAGTTTTCCCAGGAATCTCCATACTGCTTTCCATATTGGCTGCACCAATTTGCAGTCCCACCAGCAATCTAAGAGTGTGTCCTTTTTCCCACGTTCTCGCCAACACTTATTGTTGTTTGTATTCTTAACAGCTGCCAGTCTGACTAGAGTGAGATGAAATCTGAGTAGTTTTGATTTGCATTTCTCTAACTGCTAGAGATGTTGAACATTTTTTCATATATTTGTTGGTAGATTGTATATCATCTTCTGAGAAGAGTCTGTTCACTTTCTTGGCCCATATATCGATTTTTTTTTTTGGTATTAAGATTTTTGAATTCTTTATATACCCTAGAGATTAGTGCTCTATGTGATGTGAAAGTGGTAAAAATTTGCTCCCATTATGTAGGCTCTCTATTCATTTCAATAATTGTTTCTTTTGCTGAGAAGAAAGTTTTGAATTTAAATCCATCCCATTTATTGATTATTAATTTTACTTCTTGTACTATAGGAGTCTTATTAAAAAGAAATCGAGGCCTAATCCGACATGATGGAGTTTTGGGCCTTTTTCTTCTATTAGATGCAGGGTCTCTGGTTTAATTCCTAGGTCCTTGATCCACTTTGAGTTGAGTTTTGTGCATGGTGAGAGATAGGGGTTTAATTTCATTTTGTTGCATATGGATTTCCAGTTTTCCCAGCACCATTTGTTGAAGAGGCTATATTTTCTCCAATATATGTTTTTGGCACCTTTGTCTAATATAATTGTATTTATGTGGGTTTGTCTCTGTGTCCTCTATTCTGTATCATTTGTCTACATGTCTATTTTGGTGCCCATACCATGCCATTTTTGTTACTGTTACACTGTAGTACAGTTTAAGGTCTGGTATCGTGATGCCACTTGCTTCACTCTTCTTGTTAAGGATTGCTTTAGCTATTCTGGGTCTCTTATTTTTCCAGATGAATTTCATGACTGCTTTTTCTATTTCTATGAGGAATGTCATTGGGATTTTGATTGGAATTGCATTAAATTTGTATAGTGCTTTTGGTAGTATGGCATTTTGACAATGTTAATTCTGCCTATCCAAGAACAAGAGAGATCTTTCCATCTTCTAAGATCTTCTTTAATTTCTTTTTTTAACGCTCTGTAGTTTTTGTTATAGAGAACTTTCACCTGTTTCGTTAGGTTGATTCCCAAGTATTTTACTTTTTTTGAGGTTATTGTAAATAGGGTAGTTTTCCTTGTTTCTAATTCAGAGGATTTGTCACTTATATACAGAAATGCCTTTGACTTATGAGTGTTGATTTTATATCCTGCTACTTTGCTGAATTCATTCACTAGTTGTAGAAGTTTTCTGGTGGAATTTTTGGGGTCTTCTATGTATAGATAGAGTCATATCATCAGCAAATAGTGCTAATTTGAGTTCTTCTTTTCCTATCTGTATCCCTTTAATTTCTTTCATCTGTCTAATTGCTCTGGCTAGTGTTTCAAGACCTGTGTTAAATAGAAGTGGTCAAAGAGGGCATCCCTGCCTTGTTCCAGTTTTTAGAGGGAATGCTTTCATTTATAATGATGTTGGCCTGTGGCTTAGCATAGATAACTTCTATAATGTTGAGATAAGTACCTATTATTCCTATTATCTTTCAATGAGAAGGTTTTGAATTTGAATCCATCCCATTTATTGATTATTGATTTTACTTCTTGTACTATAGGAGTCTTATTAAAGAAGTCAGGGCCTAATCTGACATGATGAAGATTTGAGCCTTTTTCTTCTATTAGATGCATAAAGATCATTCGATTCTTATCTTTAAGTCTATTGATTTGATGAATTACATTTATTGATTTCTGTATGCTGAACCAACCCTGCATCCCTGGGATGAATCCCACTTGATTGTGGTGCACCATCTTTTTGATATGTTTTTGTTTTTGATTTGCCAGAATTTTATTGAGAATTTTTGCATCTATGTTCATTAGAGATATTGGTCTGAAGTTTTCTTTCTTTGATGTGTCTTTGCCTGGTTTTGGAATCACAGTGATATTGGTCTCATAGAATGAGTTTGGAAGTGTTCCCTCTTTTTTCTATTTCATGAAATAATTTGAGGAGTATTGGTATTAGTTCTTCTTTAAAAGTCTTGTAGAACTCAGCTGTGTATCCATCTGGTCCTGGACTTTTCTTGGTTTGTAGGCTTCTGATGGTGGCTTCTATTTCATTGCTTGAAATTATTCTGTTTTAACAGTGTATGTCATCCTGGTTCCATTTGGGTAAATCATGTGACTCTAGAAATTTGTCGATGCCTTTGGTATTTTCTATTTTACTGGAGTACAATTTTTCAAAATAATTTCTAATTATCTTCTGTAATGTCCTTTGTGATATTTCCTTTTTCATCACAGATGTTAGTAATTGAGTTTTCTCTCTCCTCTTTGTAAGCATGGCTAAAGGTTTATCAATTTTATTTATTTTTTCAAAGAATTAGCTTTTTGTTTTGACAAAGTTTTCAACTGTTTCTTTTGTTTCATTTCATTTCGGCTCTGATTTTAACTATTTCCTGTCTTCTACAACTTTGGTGTTGATTTTTTCTTCTTTTTGGGGGGCTTTGAGATGTAATGTTAGGTCATTTATTTGTTGGCTTTTTCTTCTTTTAAGAAATGAACTCCATGCAATGAACTTTCCACTTAGTACTGCCTTCATAGTGTCCCAGAGATTTTGATATGTTGTATCAGTGTTTTCATATACCTCTAAGAATTTTAAAATCTATTCTTTGATGTCTTTTGCAATCCATTGTTCATTTAATAGCATATTATTTAGTCTCCAGTTGTTGGAATAGCTTTTATTTTTTATTTTATCATTGATTTCTAATTTTATTCCATTAAGATCTGATAGAATGCAGGGTAGTATCTCTACTTTTGTATTTGCTAAGAGTTGCTTTGTGGCATAATATATGGTCTATTTTAGAGAAGGATCCACGTGCTGCTGAGAAGATAGTGTATTCACTCATTGATTGATGAAATATTCTATATATGTCAGTTAAGTCCAAGTTATTGTTTTATTGAGTTCTACAGTTTCTTCATTCAGCTTTTGTTTGAAAGATCTAAAATAAAAGCTAGAATCATGGCAATAACTTTATTTATCTAGTTCAGATGCCCAACCCTAGTCTTGCCACCTGGGATAATCATCTTCCTTAATCTCATGTTTAGTCAACCTTCCCTTAGTGCACATATGCAAGAACTTCTCTTGAATATACACTTGTATCTTTCAATAGCCACTAGTAACATGTGGTTGAGCATTTAACATTTGACTGGAAAACTAAATTTTTAATTTAATTTACATATAATTAAAAACTTGGAAGTGGTACAAAATATGTCTGTTAACACAACTCCATTGTTTTGCTCCACCTACATTTCATTTTAACAACGCCATCCCACAGGATGCTGTTGCCAAATTAAAGTTCACACATCAGGTGTGTGTCATTCCTAGTACTACACATATACAAATCACCCATCCAGTGGTTTGTGTCAATAGACTGATTCACTTCAAATGACTCTTTCGTATGCATCCATCTAACATTGTAATGTGTTGATTATTTGCAGACAGTATGAGTTATGAAGATTTCCTTCTGTGCTGTAACTGGTAATTAAATTGATAGATGTGTAATTGTTTTCATTATTACATAATTAAATATTTTAATTAAAAATAAAGAGACACATTTTAAAAAGAGGTGTAATTGAGAGAAGATGCAGAAACCAATACTGGGACAATAAAGGAAAAAGGGGCCTGGAATAAGGTATGTTCTCAATATTTTGAAGAAGTTATAATTTCTTAGAACAAAATGAGCAAATGTTGTTCATTGTGTACAATAAATGGTAAAAATATGAAATGAATATTATTATGAGACATTTTATCAAAAAGAGTGAATTTGATAAGTTTCTTCTCAAAAAATCAAAAAAAGAATAAAAGCAATCACCTGAATAAACATTAAACATCCAAGAAAACATTTTTAGAGATATAAAACAAAATAGGAGCTTATAACTTCATTTAGTAGAAATGGATGGGAATCTTGTTTAAACAAAACAAAACAAAACACATTTTTTATCCCAATGGACATCTGGTTATTTTGGTTCTGTTAAAATATTATAAGAAAAGCCTAAAAAGGTACTTCAGAAAAGTGAAAGATTTTCCAGACAAACCATCAAATCATTGTCAAAAGAATACAAGGTCTTCTAGACACAGAATCCAAGACCAACTGATTAAAACTTGAAAAACCACAAGTGTTTTTCTTTAGCTTTAGATAAAACTAATATAAAAGATGCTGCCAAGTTAATACCTGAGACATGTTTTCTCTCAAAAGACTTATAACATTATGAAGAAATGGCAATTTACAATCTGAAAAATTGAACTCATGATTTAGGTACTTTTAAATCATTTGCTTCTGCCACAAGAATTCTATCTATATATGAACAAATTAAATTATAAGGCAATGGATGGGTGCTTCGTGTTAGGTTAAAAAAAAACACCTAGGCTTACTGTAATTGTGAAACAAGAGATCAATGTTTACTTTATTGTTTCAGTCCACTGTATAATACCTATGTTCAATTTTCTGAAGTGAACTCTTGAATAGTGTTATAGATACCATTATTAAATTGTTCAGCACATATTTGCCAATAGTATTGCTCAATACCAGTAATGTAACTGTTAAAAGAAATAGAAGATAATAAATTTAACAATCTATATTATTTGCCAGGGCTTAATGGTTAAGTTCTGGAAGAGTTTTACAAATATTTGTAGTACTGGTGAAACAAATTAAATATTTGATTAAAATAAAAAGAATGCTATCTAAATATTCAAGAATTAAAGACAAAAATGGAAGAGTAATTTGTTTCTTTGTTGATATTACACTGCATACAAATTTGAAGATACAAGAAGGAAAATTGATTTTTGACCTAACTAAATAAGTACAAAGTTTTTAAGTTTTGAAATTGCAACTTTACAGAATATAATAATGACTTTAAACATTCTTCTAACATGGACAAGCTTAAAGAAAAAAAATTAAACAATGGTTTATTGACACTGATAAACTTATAGTTGCTTATCAATTCATATATACCTCTGAATTCAATGATAATAATATTAAGTTGACATGTGCATTAATAAACTTATTTAACTTGGACAGACGTAGTTTTGGGACAAATACATTTCAGCTTTGAAGTTAAATCAAGATAAATCAGTTGTGTCAATGTGAATGCAAATATGACAAGAAAATTATATTTTGGTATTTGGTTCAGTTTTTTCAGAACTTTTAAGTATATTTAGAAAATTAGTTGGGGATGTGATTCTACTTTTTCAACTGTAAATTTTATGAAATCTAAATGCAGATCAAGTATTGTCAAGTATGTCCAAAGAAATTTTTAGGTCCAACTGGAGTTATACTATAAATCTACTAATCAATGTATTTAGAAAATTTAGGATAAGGGGGGATTCAAATTAGACAAGTAGAGAAAGGCTGCATTCCCAGTTGTTCACTGACTCGGTGCTACTCAGCGAGGTGGGTGAAATGGATTTCATTAAAATTCAATATTGGACATTCAGAATATCTTTGAGATTCAGAAATGTGGGTATGTTAAAAAAGAAGAAAGAATACATTGGAACCAAGCCAGTTGCAGCAGCTGCAGTGGCGCTGGTTCACCAGAGAGGGAGGGAGAGCACAGAGAGGAACAGATTTGGTATGGAAAAACTTGAAACCAGAAAAGAAACCCAAACTCAGCACATTCAGAGGCTGCCCTGTGCGTGGGTGCTTGAAATGTGCTCTGTTTCCCAACTGGTCACGGAGAACTGAGGTGGAAGCCATCTTGAGGTGACTGTCACAACACGCGACTGGATCAGGGTCACTCCAGGTGAATTGGGCTGGCAACAAAAAAAATCACACAAACACAGAAAATATCTGAAGCCTGATGTTTACTGGGGAGAGCTGTTTGACAAAACATTCCACCCAAATAAGGCAGAGGGGTAATATTACAAGAAAACAAGGAGTCGGTTTAGAGGGTGAAGTCTTGCTTGGTGATATCTTGGTCAACGGTTTGACTGACATCATGGAAAGCCACACCCGTCTCAGGTGCTGCATGGGGATCATAGGCAGAGTGAGAGAAAAGGACACATACATGGCACAGCCCAGTCAGAGCAAAGTCAGTCCAGTCCCTTCAAGTGCTCAAATGCGCATAGCTCACACACACAGCCATGGCTGGCTCACAACAGGTGACCATGCTGCAGCTGCTCCTATGGGAGCCAGGAGGTCACTGCAAACACGGCCATACTGTCCCAGCAAGTGCCTACTTTGTGGCCTAGTGTGCACCTAGCAGAAAGTAAGTACATCAGGCACAGAGAAGATTTACCCAGAGGATTTGAGTCAGAAAAGCAAAGGAAGGCCTAAATCCTTTCTTCTTTGAGCCTGGTAACTCAAGTGACCAGTTGATGCGGGTAGGGAATCTGATCAGGCAGGTGTGGAAACATTCAGGGATTAAACCTGAGAAGGCTGTGTACCTGAACAGCAGAGTGTGTGGAGGACTGGCTCCCCTGCCCCATAAGAATTCTTGGGATTCTCCTGAGACCCTGACCCCCAACCAAGATTGGCAACTGCCAGGCCCTAGGGATGTGTTGATCTAATCTCTTCAGAGCAGACACCAACAAAGCCTCTGAGGCCTGATTCCCCAGAAGCCTCCTCCCATCGATCTCTGCAGCAGCCCCATCCTGGGAGGGCACCCCATCTGATCTCTGCAGACAAAACTCCAACTAATAGTACTTCCCACTCCATCCTACTTCATACTGTTGAGAAAGGAAACTGAGACTTATTTCAAACAGCTTCAGTCTTAGGCCATTCCAACTGACAACTCAGAAAGCAACAAAGAAAGAGGAAGGGGTTAGCAACCCCAGGCCCTGCTCTTTTTCTGAGTACACAGCTCAAGAAGAACTGGAATGAAAGACAGTAGGGCATAGACAGTGACCATCCATTCTTGTCAACTATTTTGAACACCTCAGTGGTGACTATTCTGTCATTTTTCATTAAAAATCTTTATATTTTTCTTTCTTTGTGTGTGTTCATATGTGTGCATGTGTGCATTCCTGTGGTGGTGATTGGTCCAGGGACATATACGCATACACATGTTTGTTTATTTTTTTCTCATTGAGCTTTTTGAATGTACTTACTTTTCTTGCCTTGTCTTTTGAGGGTTAGGGTTTGGGGGCTTATATAGTTTGGTTTTGTTCTGTAATGTTTTCATTTGTTTGTTTCTCTTGTTTTTCTTTCTGTCTTTTCTTCTCCCACCAACAGCCAATTCTGCTGCTGTGTTCTTTCTCTCTTCTTTGCTTTGTTTCTACTATTTTTCTCCTCCTTCCTGCTACAGCTCATGCATTCTCTATGTTCACTTTTTGAAATTGTAAACTCTTTTCTATCTTGCTAGCACATTTTCTTTTCTCTTCATTAGCTGTAGTTTTACCAACTTTAAGAATAAATTATTCCATATAATTCCTGGCTCCACCATTAATGCTGATGCAATTATTACTGCTGTGGATGATATAGGTGACACCTACTGTTTCCTATAAAGCCTAGGATCTAGTTCATGGTTATTGTTTTTTACTGGTGACAATTTCTGACCCTGACACTCATGTTTTTTTGTGGTAATTAATGTCACACATGTCACAATAGTAAATGGGTATTTATTTTAATGCTGTATGTTATTTGCATCTGTTGTTGCTGTTGTTTATTTTCCCCTATTCTGGGAGGTGCTTGGAACTGACAAAAACACTACAAGTTTACAGGGTAGACACTCTGTTGTTGAACTACACTCTTCCAAGAAACAGAGTGTAACTTGCTCCCCATACAAATTGATGACACTTAATCTTCAGCTTTACCTTAGTATAAAGAATAGAAGACAAAACCCCAACTAACAACCAGGCCCCAAGTAGAAACAGATAAGGGGAAGGCTGCATGGGCCCACTTACAGACATCTACTGCTACAGCAAAAACAGAATTAATGCAAAGACTGTGGATACCACAACTACTCGGGTATCTTTATCTAGATTACTCTAGGACACTTTGTCAAGTAAAGACCATGCCCTAAAATAGCCCCCACATAATAGCAGAAAATAAATACCTACCAACAGATGCATAAACCCAACAAAGGAATATAGAAAATATGGGGAAAAAACCAAAGTAACACAAAACCTCCTAAAGTTCGTAATCACCAGCAACTGACCCAAAAGATACTGAAGTAGATGAAATATCAGCTAAAGAATTAAAAAGAATCATTATAAAAACAATCAATGAATTCCAAGAGAACGCAGAAAAACAAGTGAATGAATTAAGGAAGTCAGTATAGAATATGAATGAGAAATTAAATAAGGAGTTAGAAATATTGAAAAAGAAACAAATGGAAATCTTGGAAATGAAAGACATAATAAATCAAATAAAATGTTTAGTTGAAAGTCTCTCTAATAGACTAGACTAAACAAAGAATCTCAGAACTGGAAGACAAACTGGCCAGACTTAAACATTCAGAAAGCACTTAAGAAAAGAAAATAAGTAACTATGATCAGAATATACAAGAACTCTGGAAACACAGTAAGAGACCAATTTATGAATCACTGGAATTAAGGAGGGTTGTGATATGCAGGCTAATGAAATTAATAACCTCTTCAGGGAAATAATAACAAAAAAAATTTCCAAACCACGAGAATGAGATGGATATCCAGATACAGAAGACATTCAGAATTCCAAATACACAAGATCAAAAAAAGAATCTCTCCACAACACATCATAATTAAGATGCTTAACATGAAGAACAAGGATAAAATTTTGAAAACCTCAAGAGAAAAATATACGGTCACATTTAGAGGCAAACCTGTCAGAATTGCTTCCAATTTTTCAATGCAAACTCTAAAAGCCAGAAGCATTTGGAATGATATGTTCCAAGTACTGAAAGAAAATAACTGCCAACCAAGATTGTTATATCCAGCAAAGTTCTCTTTCAAAATTGAAAAGGAGCTCTTTCCTCTACTGTTACCCAGCTACCAGTAACAGACAAGGCCATGGGTTTCTGAGACCTGGAAAGCCCAGCTGGCTTTCAGATGCTCAATGATTACGTGGTGGACAAGAGCTACATCAAGGGGTATGTGCCATTACAAGCAGATGTGGCAGTATTTGAATCAGTCTCTGGCAGACCACCTGCAGACTTGTGCCATGCCCTATGTCGGTATAATCACATCAAGTCCTATGAAAAGGAAAAGGCCAGCCTTCCTGGAGTGAAGAAAGCTTTGGGCAAGTATGGCCCTGCCAAGGTGGAAGATACCACAGGGAGTGGAGCTACAGAGAAAAAAGATGATGATGCCATACATCTCTTTTATCTGATGAGGAGGAAAGTGAAGAAGCAAAGGGGCTAAGGGAGGAATGCCTTGCACAGTATGAATCAAAGAAAGCCAAAAAACCTGCACTTGTCGCCATGTCTTCCATCTTACTAGATGTGAAACTTTGGGATGATGAGTCAAATATAAAAACATTAAAAAATAAGATATTAAAAAACAAGACCTAAGTATATGTTGTTTGGAAGAGATGCACCTTACAGGTAAAGACCGATATAAGATGAAAATTGACATACAATGCAAATGGAATCCCAAAACAAGCAGGAATAGCTATTTTCATATCTGACAAAGCAGACTTCAAACCAAAATCATGGAGAGAGACAAAGAAGGTCACTTCACACTGATAAAGGGAACAATCCAACAAGAAGATAAAATAATAATAAATATGTATGCTTCAAAAATTGGTGCAAATAATTACACAAAAGAGACACTACTTGAATTGAAGACCCTAGTATAATAATACTGAGTGATTTAAATACACCTCTCTCATCATTAGATAAGTCATGCAGAAAATGAAACTCTTTGGACCTGAGAAATACTATAAATAAAATGAACTTAACAACAGCTGAATACACTTTCTTCTCTGTGGCTCATAAAACCTTCTAAAAAATTGACTATATTCTGGGCCACAAAGCAACTCTTAGCAAGTACAAAAAAATTATGTAATTCCTTGCATCTTATTAGATCATAATGGAATAAAATTAGATATCAACATGACAAAACCCTATGGAAACTATATAAACACATAGAGATTAAATGATAGTTTTAAATGATGAACAGTTGAAAGAAGAAATTAAGGGAGAAATTTAAAAATTCTTAGACTCAAATGAAAACAGTGATACAACATACCAGAACTTTTGGAATGATATAAAGGCAGTTCTAAGGGGAAAGTTCATAACTATGAGTGCCTACATAAGAAAATCAAAAAGATCACCAACAACCCAATTTTGTATCTCATAGCTCTTCAAAAGAGAAGATCCAACCAATTCCAAAATCAGTAGAAAGAAAGAATTAATATCAGAGCTGAAATCAATGAAATTGAGAATACAAAAAACAATAGAAAGTACCAATAAAAAAGAGTTGGTTCTTTGAAAAGATAAAAAAAGACTTAGCCAAACTAATGAGAGAGAGGGGGGGGAGGGAGGGGAGGGAGGGGAGAGAGAGGAGAGAGAGGAGAGAGGAGAGAGGAAGCCAAATTAAAAAATTAGAGACGAAAAAGGAGAAATCACCACAGACATCACAGGTATTCAGCAGGTCATTAGGAACTATTTTGAAAATTCTGACTCCATTAAATTAGAAAACCTAGAAGAAATGGATACATTACTAGACAAATATGATCTGCCAAAACTAGATCAAGAGATATAGATATCCTAGACAGATTAATAACTAGCAATGAGATAGAAGCAGTAATAAAAAGTCTTTCAACAAAGAAAAGCTCATGACCAGATGAATTCTCAGCTGAATTCTACCAAAAGTTTAAAGAAGAACAGTTGTTAATACTCCTCAAATTATTCCATGAAATAGAAAGGGATGAAGCACTTCCAAACTCATTTTATGCAGCTAGTATTACACTCATACCAAAACCAGATAAGGACACATCAAGAAAAGCATCCCAGGACAAACAAAAACCAAATCAAAACAAAAATCCTAGTATATTTATAAGAATATAAAAAACACCCACCATCCAACAAGGCACAATTATATAATCTAGCTTTCAATAAAAAAAATAACCATTTATGCAAAGAAGTATGAAAATACAATCCACAATGGGAAGAAAAATCAGTAAACTAAATTGAGAAATCATCTAAATGATAAAATTAATAGATAGGGACATAGAAACATATTAAGGCTATATTCTATATGTTCATGAAGCTAGAGAAAAGATTGAAAATATTAAGTAGAGATATGGAATAAATCTTTGAAAAAGACCAAGTCTAACTTTTAGAGGTAATAGTTATGCTGTCTGAAATGAAAAATTCCTGGGAGCCGGTATACAACTATAAACCTAGCAGCTTCGGAGGCCGAGACAAGAGGATCGCAAGTTCAAAGCCAGCCTCAGCACTGGCGAGGTTCTAAGCAACTCAGTGAGACCCTGTCTCTAATAAAATACAAAATTGGACTGGGGATGTGGCTCAGTGATTGAGTGCTCCTGAATTCAATCCCTGGTACCAAAAAACAAAACAAAACAAAACAAACAAAAAAACTTGGAGTCAGATTAACAAGAGATGAAAAAAACTTTTTTGATGTTTTAGGTTGCTATACTTTATGGACACTGTCAAATTTCAAACAGACTAAGGCAGAAACCAGATGATTAAAATGCACATTCAAAGATAACTGATAGTGAAATCCTTATACACACATACATATAAACATAACTTAAGAGAGAATTAACTCTTTTCTTACTGGTTTATATATGATCCAGTAAAGTGTACAAGCCTGCAAGCACATCTGAATAGTTTAATTTAATTATAAATTATGCCTCTAAACAAAGTAACAGATTCCATTTATCCTGCTGTTAATCTAGAAGAATTTAGGCATACTTGAAAGAATTAAGTGATAATGATTTTTATGATACTTTCTTATGAGTAGAATAATCATGTCAAAATTCAAAAATTATTTGGTGGATTTTAAGTGCTTATATGATAAATCTACAAATTAATCTGGTGTAATATTCTACTGATAGCATCCTGCCTTCCCATATAAAAGCATAATCTGTTTCTTCTACAGAATCTTTTGACAGTGTTCTTCAACTTGTTCATACTCATCTGATGAGATTTTATAAGTGTACTTATTTCATAGTTATTTCAAATTGTTTCTTCATTATGTATTCTACTATCACATATAATTTGCCCTTATATATTAGCTCTGATCTGGTGATATTAATACTATTTATTTACTTATTTATTATTTGTTGTGATTAGTTTATACATGACAATAGAATGCATTTTGACACATCGTACCCAAATGGAGCACAACTTCCCATTCCTCTGCCTACACATGGTGCTGAGTTGGGATGAAAAATTTTAAGAAAAGGTTAGTAAACTTAAATGCAAAGAAATAGAATCTTATCAGATGAATACAAGACAGACTGAAAAAAAATGAACAGAGCCTCAGTGAATTTTGGAACTATATCAAGTAATTGAATGTAGACATAAGTGGATAAATAGTTGAAAACTTTCTAGACTTGATGAAAACTAAGTCCTCACAGAGACCTAAGACACAAAACAAATCCCAAGCATAAGAAACACAAGTCTCATAATCAAATTGCTTAAAATATAAATGACAAAAAAAATGTTAAAGGCAGATGGGGGGGGGACATATATACAAGAGAACAAACATAAGAAAAAGACTAAGATGAGCCAGATACAGTAGCTTAAGTGTGTAATTCCAACAACTTGGGAGGCTGAAACAGGAGCATTGCAAATTCTAGGCCAAAATAAAAATATCCTCAGTAACTTAGCAAGACCTTGTCTCTAAATTAATTAATATATTAATTATTTAAAAACAGGTGTGGGGATGGGAATGTAGCTTGGTGGTAAAATGCTCCCAGGCTAAATCCCCAGTACCAAAAAAAAAAAAAAAAAACTAAGATGAGGATCAAACAAGAATGCCTGCTTTTACCAGGTTTCCCCAATATTTTACTGTTGGTTCTACTTGGTGTAATAAAAATGGAAAATATAAATAAAAGGTATCCATAGTTAAGAGGCAGAAATAAAATATAACTGTCTATGTTTTTAAAACTATGAATTTATTATGAATTACAAATAATAAATGAGTTAGAGGTTATAGAACACAAGATCAAATACAATCAATTGTATTTCTTTATAGTAGCAATAAGCCACTAGAAATTCAAAATAAAAAATCAATACTGCTTATAGTAGCATACAAAACATGAAATATGTAGGGATGCATCTGACAAAAATGTGTAACTTCTGTACACTGAAAACTACACAACACTGCTAAGAGAAAGTAAAGTATACCTCAATAATTGGAAAAACATACCATGTTCATTTATTGGAATACACAGTATTGTTAAGATGTCCGCTCTTGCCAAAATGACTGATGCCAAAGTCAATTGAAATGCCAGCAGGTATTTTGTTTGTTTGTTTTGTGGAAATTGGCAAGCTGAATATAAAATTACCATAGAAATGTAAAGAGCCAAACAATCTTGAAAAAGAACAACAAAGTTAAGTGGCTTAACACTACTTGATTTCAGACTATAGTTATCAAAGCTATAGTCATCAAAGCAGTGTTGCATTGGTGCATGTGTGTGTGTGTGTGTATGTGAAAAGCAACAGAATAGAATAGAGAGTCTAGAAATAGACCCATGCATGTATGATTGATTATTTTTCAATAAAGTTGAAGGAGCATTGAATGAACGGTGCTGGAAAATTTGGATATCCACAGGCAAAAAACAGCTACTATCACCAACAAAAAAACTTCAATTCTTATTTCATATTTCACAAAAAATTAACTCAAAAATCACAGTCCTGCTGGGCATGGTGGCCTACATCTGTAATCCCAGCAGCTCTGGAGGCTGAGGCAGGAAGATCACAAGTTCAAAGACAGCCTCAGCAATTTAGTAAGGTGTTAAGCAACTTGGAGCAGAGTTCAAAGCCAGCCTCAGTAACGGCAAGGTGCTATGCAACTCAGTGAGACCCTGTCTCTAAATAAAATAGAAAGTAGGGCTGGGGATGTGGCTCAGTGGTCGAGTGCCCCTGAGTTCAATCCCTGTTTACCCCCCACTCCCCAAAAGCCATAGCCCTAAACCCTAAACCCATAAAAAACTTTTATAAGAAAATGGAGAAAATCATTGAGACTTTGTTTAGGCAAAGATTTCTTAAATATGACATGAAAAGTATAATCCATAAAAGGAAAAATTGATAAATAAGACTTTGTCAGAACTAAAAAAATGTTTGCACTTTCAAGAACATTGTAGAGAGAATAAAAAGACAAGCCATATGCTGGGAGAAAATATTTTCAAATCTTATATATGATGAAGAACTTGTATTAGCATTATATAAAAACCTTCTATGCAACAAATATGAAAAAATAATAAACCAATAAAAGAGGAAAAAAATATCTGAATAATACTACATCTAAGAAGATATACGAAATTCAAATAAGCACATGAAAACATGCTCCACATCACTTGTCACTAGGGAAATAAAAGTTAAACCTATACCAAATATAATGTCTAACATGAAAAAGATTGGTCATACCAAGTTCACAAGGACATAGGACAACTTATGTACTCACAGTCTACTGTAGGAATGTGTATGGAACAACCAGTTTGAAAAATAATCTGTCAGTTTGTTAAAAATTAAATACACACCTATCATAACCTACCCAATACCATTCCTCTTCCATGGAAGATAAATGAAAGCATATGTCCACAGAATAGACCTGTACTAGATCAAAGCAGCTTAATTTGTAACATCTAAAAAAAATGGAAACAGCTCAAATATCTATCATCATATAGATGGACAGTTATTAATCTGTTTTATATCCAAATAATGAAATATTAGTAACAAAAAGTAATGAACTATGTAATAACATGAATAAATCACAGAAGAATTATGTCTACTGAGACACCAGACCATATATACATATATACAAATTTCTAGAAAAATCAAACTAATTTGTAGTGTTAACATTTCAGTGGTAGCCCAGGGATACAAGGGCAGAAAAGAGAAGGTGAGATTATAAAGGGTTATAAGGTAACTGGGGATAAAGGATACATTCATTATCATAACTGTGGCAGTGGTTTCACAGGTATATGCAAATGTCAAAACTTACCAAATTTTATATTTTAAGCACATGTAATTTGTTATATTTCAATAAAGTTATTAGCTTAAATTTATTAAAATTAGGCAAAATTTAGAGCTCAGTATATCAGTTAACACTAGTCCCCTTTCAAGTTCTTAACTGCAATATATAGTGGCTACCATTTTGGCCATCACAAGCACAGAATATTTCCATGACTGCTACAACTACCACTGGACAGCAATCATCTACCTCATAAAGAAGGATCCATTTCTTTCATTCCTCCTCCATCTCTCTATGTTCAACTTTAAGAATGGGAGTAAGCATGGCAGTGTGGCATTAATATACAAATTACATGAGAATTTTAGAAGCAGATTTTATTAAGTTAATTTTAATGTAATTTTGCTGTGAAGCAAAATATGCTTCTATTCATAAACATAGCACAGTCTCCTAATTTAGATATCACAGTTTCTATGGATTACATTTAATTAGTTTCTTCCAATATTCAAATTGACAATTTTAAACCAAATAGATAAAACTGTCTCAGAATTTGTTTTCTCTTTGTAATCAATCTTCAATACAACTCTTAAATATGAATATACAGTTTTAGTATACTCACTGATATCTTTCGAATTAGCTTTGTCCTGATTTAGAATATAATGCTATATAATACAATTGAATTTTCTTAATTAAAAAAAATCAAGCATTTAACCCTTACACAATAAATACAATCAGAAGTTTCAAATGTGGGAACAGATATTAAAATAGAACACCATGGTAGGCACTGAGATATTTCACATTCAAGGAACAGTTTAAAAAATCAGGGCAGAGAAGTTGTTAAACTTAGTAGTCTGACTGAAGCGTTTCTCTTCTTTAACTACAGCTCTCAGTTTTGAGAATTGGAGGTTATTTATTTATTTTTTTTTTTAAAAAAAAAGGAAGAAGAAAAAAGAATCAAACTCCATTTTCTGCCCCTATCCTAGTAGCCTATAGACTTGGAAGGCAGAGTCTATGTTTATTTTGTTTTTGTTTCTAGGGAATACAGGGCTGAAATCCTCAATCTTCCTGGTTCCACAGCCTGCTACACTGATCTGTGCCCATTTTGATATGAGTCATGCCTACCTTGGAAATGCACTACAGAAAAATGCAACTGAAGTTGGGTAAGAGACCAAGAAGGCTGGTGGCCAGTGTAGACAAACCAAGACAACCCCCCAAATGTGTACTGTAGTCGATAAGCAAGACCTGTAAAAATAGAAACCAAGTCCCTCCGTTGTTTGCAGAAGCAGAACTCAGAAGCCAGCTTCACTTACTTTTTTACACCGACAGAGCCATTTTCCTTGTTTTCCATGTCAACAGATAGCATGGGAAGGCTGCAGGGTTTCTTTACTTCAGCAACTAATCAATAAGGGAGAAAAGCTTGTGTTTAATTCTGAGAAGGTGAGAGCAGAATATATATTCTGAATCAGACATAATGGTTCCTTTTTACAGCTTCACACCAGTTCACGTATGTTTGTTTAAATCTCTAGTTCCCTGAGCGATTGGATAGATGTGATTAAACCTAAACAACTGAAGGAGACAGATGAATTGGGGTGCTTTCATCTGTACTGGCACTCCCAGCCTTGACAATAAGCATTTGCAAATGAAATTGAATCCTCGTTCAAAACAAGTGCTGTGTGACCTGGCACAGCTTCCTCTGGGTGCCAAGCTTTCACTTAAGATATTGCAACTCATAAATGAGTCGAAGTGGAGGAAAAAAAAAATCCCCCTTTTCCTGCCCCCTCCCACCATAAACTGTGATTTCTTTTTCTTTTTTTTCTTTTTTTTTTTTGTCCACTCCCTCTGCTCCCAGATTTTTTTCATTGTAATGCAGGAGCGCACTTACAGCTTTTGTCAGCAAGTATCCCCCTACCTCACATATTCTCAACGAAAGCTTCAAAAACCAGTCTGGGAGATGACCATGCTGTTAGTAAAGCAGGAAGCTCACACACACACACAAAAAAAGCCAGATTGTCCTTAGTACAGAAAGGTGGTGCTGGTGTGTGTGTGTGTGTGTGTGTGTGTGTGTGTGTGTGTGTGTGTAAGCGAGGGTAGGCAGCTCATTCAATTTATATAAAATCACCAAAACATTTAAGAAGATATAGTAACATCTACCACTCTTTTTGTTTGTAGGATGAGGACTGTGAAAAAAAAAATGAAAACCCTCCACAATTAAATAGGCAATTAACACGATGAAAAAGCTAGGAACAAAACTGCTTCAAGAAAAGAAAAACAAAACAAAACAAACAAAAACCCAGAAACAAAATAAAACAGAAAAACTAAACCCGGAAACGTGGTTTGTTCTTATTCAGCTGAAGCCATCAATTAAATACATTTCCTTTCAAATCACTTTATACTTCGGCACTCCTTCTCCAGGGATTACTCTGACATGGCAAGTGCATCATTTAGTCTATTCACAAGATTTTTTTATCACTGTTAGAGAAGTAGATGATTAACAAATAACACCGTTAAGTGTGGGATGATCTTCACTCCTGAAACACACACACACACACACACACACACACACACACACAAACTTCCAGGTGCTAAACCACTTAGATCTCTGCCAAGAAAAGCAACATTTAATCTACACATAGCTATCAGCATACATCCCCACACCGGCACAGAGTAGGCAGGAAGCAGTGCTGCTGCTCCAGGCTACCAGAAGGATTTCACTTCAGTTGGAAACTGTTATACATTCACCATTTTCTAAGCATCTCAGAAACAAAACAAAACAAAACACTCACAATGATACTCTGCAACATCACACTACATTGTCTTATTACTATTATTTTCTTTCTTTCCTATTTCTTTCTTTTTTTTTTTTTTGGTGGAAGAGTAAAAAGAAAACCTACCTATAAGCAACTAAAACATATCATATTTTTATAGGCTTATCAAGAACAGCCAAAGAAACCCCAATGTTTTCTTTCACAAAGTAGGCTGGCAAAGGAATTCAATAAGGAGGTACAATTTGACACAGTGAAATAAAACCAGGCTGGCTCTCAGCCAACATGACGTTAGGAATCACACACAAGCTGCACCAACTGCCTTCTGGTTCATGGCTGACTTTTTAAAGCTACAGTGTGCCTGTTCACTTTGGCTAACTACCTTCAGCACAATTAGTGGAAGTGGATGAATCATGGGTCCAAAACCGGCAGAATTTTCCCTGCACCTGTCTTGTACTAAGAAAAACAAGCTGTCTTAATAGGTCTCTTCATTTTCTCCCACCCCTTCACGGTTGCTACATGTCTTTACTGTTGTTCTGAGATTGAATGCCATGTTTCAAAACTATTTCTTTTTTTCTCCCCTGTGGGAAAAATAAGATGAGCCCATGGCTTACAGGCTCTACTCAGGGAACAATCAGAAGCTGGAGTCCTGCCTTACTCGGTTTTCCTAATAGAGAAATGTGGACAAAGTTCCTAGCGCTGGCTTTTAAGTAATCTCTTTGTGAGAATGAGGAACTACTGCCCAGTAGCAAATCCCTTTCCTTCATTATGCAGGAAGTAGCATATTTCACAGAGGATGGAAAATAGATGACCAGATCCCCTGAAAACACCCACATTCTTTTATTTTGGCATTCATCTTATCCAGTGAAACCAACAAAAACTCAAACAGAAACAAAGCCTTATTCTACAAAAGGAAAACAACTAGTTCTGTGAGGTTTGATTTCATTTATCCCAGTTACATAAAAAGCATAATCCAACAAATGCAAACAACATTTACAGCCCATGAGAACCTGGTACTGTGTATGAGTCACATAAAAATAAGAAAATATATTGCCAACTCCCAAATACATAGTCTCTCCCACTATCAATCCTAAATCCCAATTTAGGAAATGGGAGGTAGACTAGAGAGGCTAGTCTACCTATAAGTTCCATATAAGTTTCCTTGGTCAGTCTCACAGTTCCTTGGTTTGGCTGGGAAACACTTGTGTGTGTATGGGGGTGGGGGAGGGGGAATCACAAAAACTGTTCTTTACACATATAGAAAACATTCATGATTACTTCTTCATTGAAATAAACACCAATCAACATTTGGATACTTTTAGGTCAAAACAGGCACAAAACCTTTCAGAACACACACACAACTCCCAGAATTATTCTGGAAAAAAAAATATCTGCTACTGTGATGTTGTTTAGACTTCAGGCAGAATTGAGAAGAAAGTGGCCTGCCTCCAATTTCTTTAGTAATCTTTAAGGGGCATTAGGAGATCAGTAACTATGATCTAAATTTGGAACCTGAATTGCAAAGTCAAAAATTTTTCCCTTACTTATTCTGGGAATGAGATTACAAATCTTCAATTTCCTGAAAGACCACTGCTGAGAAATACTTTTAGTACTCTCCTCACCCATCTTTTCCATTGCCCTCTTGCAAAAGCAAACAATCATGAAATAGGGACCAATTTTAAGTGTTCAAATATTTTTAGTTTTTTTTTTTTTTTTTTGGTGGATGTGTCACCACTGCTGTTCAAAATCATGTACTCTAATTAAGATAAAGAGCTTTCGACAAAGATTCCATAATGCTTTTGAACCTGATCTGAAATTCCTGAACCATTTTCCAACTAAATCCAAGGACGAGAACTGGAATTTGAGTCCTCTGAGCAGTGGAGCCACAAGGAGAGTATCCTAACAGCACTGCTGAGAACAAAAGTATACTTGGCTCATCATTCTTGAAGGGAAAGAGGCAAATAAAATGTAGTTACGCCCAATTCTTCCTTAGATACACTCACAGGAGGAAAGATTCTGTGAAGCTTTTCCAAGCTTTTTTTTCCCCTTACATATAGAAAAGGACATCCCCTCCCGCCATGCCTGCTGTGTTCAAAAGTTTGCCAGTTAAACAAAGTGTTAGGTTTCAGAAAGTGCTGTTAGAAATCAGTCCTATTTGATAAAAAAGTGAGCCACAGAGGCATTCTAAACTATGACAACAGGAGGTTTCACTTACCAGTGAGTTTCTAACTTTGGTAATAAACTAACATTTATGAATATAAATATACTAGTACTCACCTACTCCCTCCTCACATGCGCGGGCAAACAGTTTGACATTAACTCTTTTCTCGAATGACAAGAATGATCTGAAGGTACATAGTGTGTATGTATGATGTGTGTACTGCGGTAAATATTGTGTGTTATATGTGTTTGTGATGTGTCCGATGTGTGGATATAGAACTCATGGTATGTAGTGTATGTTTGTGTATGTGTGTGTGGTGGTGGTGGAGCAAACAAATAAGGATTCAGCACATTATACGATGTGCTAAAATAACTTTGGAGGTCCTGGCATCAGGGATTTGGAGCAGAAAATATGAGCCCATTTGGAAGTACACTCAAACGGGGTGGGGGGTGGGAGGGGGATTCATGCCTCCATTGGCTTCTTTTATTGATCCGCACTCATCCCCCAGGCAGTACAGACTCCTAATGGAAAGCCAGCTACGTACTAAAGGAGCCACCCGCCAGGGTCCCTGTCCCGGATCCCCCCACGAAGTAGCCAAGGGCAGGGACGAGCTCTAGAGTCCCGAAGGGCGTCTCAAGGGAAAAGGAAGCATATCCTGGAGAAGGGGCAGTGGGTGTGGGGACAGGACACAGCCTCCAGCAGAGAGTAAAACGACTCGTGTGGCACGTTCCAAAGAGAGTGGAAAGTTTCTGGCTGAAACTTTCAAAGAGAAATAGTGCCAGGTCTTTGGTCTGGGGACTCCCCGGTGGAGCCCGTTTTGGAAAAGGGGTTTGGGGGTGTGGCGCGAGCTGTGCCTCCACCCTGTCCCGTCCTGCACGCTCGGTCCCGCAGCCCCCGGCTCGCCCCGGTTCTCCGCGGAACTGGGCACGCTTCTGCCCCCAATTCCACTCCAGGACAGAGTGACAAGAGTCCACGCCCGTGAGTGCAACAAGCTGCGGGAGCGCTGGACACACAGAAGACACGAGGGAGGGCGGGGCGCTTTTTTTCTTTTCTTTTTTTTCACCAGTGTGGTGATCTTTGCTTCTTTTCATCCTGGAGAGGGGAGAGGGCGGGCGCGTTCCCAGGCCCTCGCCGCACGTGCCCATCACTTACCTCCCGCACTGCCGCGCCGGGAGGTTTGCCCCGCGCAGAGCTCGGCGGCCGCCACGCGCCGAGCCCCGAGCAGCCGGCCGGACGCGCGCGGCACGCCGGGAGTTGTAGTCCACCGTGGGCCGGCGGGGGTCCGAGAGGTGTGGGCGCGGGGAAGCGGAGTGCAGAGCCCAGAGGGAAGGGCCCTGGTAGGGGCCCTGTGAATGTGAGGGAGGACGCTTGCAGAAACTTAAAACTTCCAGAGAGTTGAGGTCAGGGGGAGCATTCTAGAGAGATTTTTAAAGTGGAGGCTTTCAGGTAATCCCATTTGCTTCCTGTTTTACTTGCTCATAATAACCCTGCTGAAGTTTAAGCTGGACTTTGGCAGTAATAATAACTAGAGATTTCCCAGGTCAATATTATTTAGGGCTCTATTTACTCTCCATTCGCCCCATTCAGTCTTTGCTTGAAACACCTATTCAGTTGTTCACAAAATAACTCAGTTGAAGCCCTGGACATGCAAAGGGAGGGTAATTGCACCTTGCATTTGTAGAACGCTCAACAGCACTCTTTACAAAGCACTTTTACTTCAGCGTTTCATTATGTTAGAACCATAAAGCAACACTGGAATTTAGTTAGAGGAAAAAGTAAAGTTGCAGAAAGTTTTGTGTATCCACACCTGTGGAGTTGGAACCAACCCGTACTATTCATTTCCTTCTGTAGCCCTTCTCTTAGCAGCTGGGAAGAGAGGGTGGGGATAAAGGAGGGCTGGGGATAGATGTAATGGATACAATGAAAGAAAAGGGGCCTGTTGTGAAGGATTTTCTTGCAATAGCTAATGAATAATAATAATAATCCTTAGTAAATAAGGAAATAAAAGAAGTACCCATGGATTGGAAGAATACAAGGGGAAGGAAAAGGCAGTTGGATAGGAATACACAACAGAAGATTGCAAGCAGGCTAGAGGCAATATGAAAAAGATGTATCAGAAAGAAAAGCACAAACATTTAGAAGCCAAAGAGAACTTGAATCCTGATGCTGTCATTTCTGAGTTAATTCTATGACCTGAGTTATTTAACCTCTACAAACCACTTTTGCCTGATCTTTAAAGTTTAAGTAAAAATAATTCTTATTTTGTGATGTGATTGGGCAGATTAAAGAAGACAGGAAGCAGTTAGAATAGTGCCTGGCATATCATGAGTATTCGGTTAGTACTGGCTACTATTATTATCTACAGAAACTGCTCGTGGGAGTATCAAAAGACAGATTGCAGTGGAAGTGCCAGTTAGGAGGCTTGACAATACTCTTAAGCTACAGATAGTGATATCTTGACCTACTGTGACAGAAAGGAAGCAGCTATGAGACACTTTGAAGGGGAAAAGAACAGGGCAGTGGAATCAGCTGATTGTGGGGTCTGAGGAACAGGAATCAAAGATGCTTGCCATTTCTAGATGGCGTGAATTGGATGATGCTGCCATTCACACAAATAGGTACAACCAGTGGAATAACAGATTTTGGAGGAAGATGACTAGTTTGATTTTGGATGTGCTTAACTTGAGGATTTCAAATAACAGTTGGAAATGTGGGCTTAGATACTACATGTAGAAATGATACTTTGAGAGCCATTTATTTAGTGGAGGTAGTTTTTAAGAGCCTATTTAAAAAAAAATAAAGGAAAGATAGCAGGGGTGGGTAGAGAGAGGAGAGGAATTGGACAGAGCTGCCAGGCTGGAGCTGGTGAAAACAGAAAGGGAATATTTCAGGGGGGCAGTGACAGGGGAGCCTAGGAGGAAGGAGAGGTGAGGAGTGTGCCAACAGGTCAAAGGCTATTTGACACAGAAAGTCGCCACTGGGTATGTGGATCGAGAGACTGTTGAAATAGAACTGTCTGTAGGGGTCGTTTTGGAAATTCACTAGAGTGATTTGGCTTTTCCTAGTGATTGGGGAATGGTCAACTGAAATAGAATTGGTGGGCCCAAAAATTCTAGGCATCTTTCATTGCCTGGAAGACCTGACTGCCCCACTGGTCATTTAGGTAGGTGAAAACCTGTTTATAAGTATCTGAGCCTAGAATCTATATATATAAATGTTTTTCACACAGTTATAGTATGTATTGGTTTTTCCTGAAATGCAATAGGTGAATGGTAATATTCATGGAATTCGAATGACCGATATAGTTCCTTTTGTTTCTGTCCTTTTTTTGTGTGTGTGATTCTATAAATGGATACAAACATCTGACTATTTCACTGGCACTTATTTCTCCTACCTAATGGTAATGGTAACTTAGCATTCATTGACCAACTTTCCCCAACACCCCCTTCCTTCTATACTCCCCAGTGCCTCACACACTGGCCTTGTGGATTTCTGAGAGAAGACACAGAAAAGATGCCAATGTGACTGGGTTGAAGGGACTGGGAGATGAAGAGGAAAGATGGAGAATTAGCCCCGGATGTCAGATTTGTAGGCATTGTAAGGACTTTGGCTTTCTCTCTGAGTGAAATGGCAGCTGCAGTTTTGAGCAGATGAGTGACATAGTTAGGCATATTTATAAAAGATTATATTGGCTAGTTTCTCAATGATAGATTATAGGGATTGATGGTAGAAACAGACTAAGCAAGAAGTTTTTTTCAATGATCCAGGCAAGAAATAATAGTGGCTTCAACCAGAGATAACAAAGAAAAATGATGGATTGCATGTGGAAGAAAAAATTAAGAATCTCTGAGTGTACAGAGAAAGAGTTTTAGGGGTTGGAAAAGGATAGAAGATGGAGACAGCCTGAAGAATGTGTGGGGCCTTCTGGGAATGAGATTTTGGGAATGACCTGGGAGTCTCAGATTTCTTGTGTTGACTTACATAAACAGGGATAAAGGAGTTGATGAAATCAGTCCAAGGAGAATCAAGAAATAAAATTGGGGGGAGGCTGTGAGTGGGAAGTATGGATGTTTGGGCTCCCTAACTGTGGATAGATATGAAGAAGTCTAAATATCAAATGGATTCTTTATCCATGTTGGAATGTTGAAGGCCCAAGGAAGGGAGAACTCAGTCCCAGGGGCAACCCTCACTCATGACTCCTGCCAGGAGAGAAGCACACTTGATCAGATGGCATGGTCATCTCTGCCTCTGCCTTGGATCTCTTTGATGATCTTGGCCCTCCCTGATGGGGTTGAAGATTGGGGAAAGCTGATAATTACTTACAGCTGGGCCATAAATAATGATTATTCCATAAGGTATATGTCTAATGCTGGCAGAGGTAGATTTGTAATTGTGGAAATGGAGAAATTTTGAGAATTTAACAAATGGAGAATTTTGGCAAAGAAGCGTTGGAGGAAGCTGGCTGGGTCTTTAAAGTAAAGGGCTACTCTGGGACTGGGAGCAGGAGACAACTAAAAAGTGAAGTGAAGAAGCCCTTGGGAGTAGAGATATGAAAATTCAGAACAGAGGGGTAGAAGATATAGTAACATTCTAGAGAAGAATCTATGAACTGTTTATACTTGGAAAGAAAGCAATACAGTTCCTCGTATAAGAAAGAACAGAATAATTCAGGAAAATTCTGAAGAGATAAAGGAGTGGAATATTAAAAATTTTTGTTAATGCATTATGAAAAAAAATGTGTGGTTAAAAAATGAAAACCCTCAGAAATTAATCATTGAAAGTAAATATTCCCACTAAATGCATTCCTCAAATAATACCCAAGTGTTTATTCTGTGCTTGTGATTTCTTCTTTTGGAAATATTATATGGGCATCTAAGATGTTAGTATTTCTTTCACAGGCTTTAAAATTTAAACAATAAATAAAATTTATTGAGCATTTATTATAAAGTATTCTATACCAATATTTTGACCAAGGTATTTTTAACCCTCATATCTATGTATTTTTAATTTTTTTTAGTTGAAGATGGATACAATCTTTATTTTATTTCGTTTATTTTTATGTGGTGCTAAGGATCAAACCCAGTGCAAGCACTCTACCACGGAGCTACTACCCTAGCCCCAGCCCCATATCTATGTATTTTTTGTCTTGATTTTTTTAAGAATCAAAAGAAATTCATCAAAGTACTCCAATATTTCTCTAAGTTTTTCTCTCTTTTTTTTTTTGAAGCTTTGCTTCCCGTATTTTAATGTTACATTATTTTGTACATGGAGACTCATAGTAGTAATAACTTTAGTGCAAATTGTACCTTTTGTCATTATAAAGTAATTCTCTTTGTCCCATTTGGTGCATTTAAATAGTCTATTCTATCCCATTTGAAACCATTTTAATTAGATAGTTATGTTTAATCTTGGTCATGTCTATTTATTTTTTGAATTTTTATTACATTTTGTTTTCTGACCTATGATTTTCTTTCTTTTCTTTTTATTTTTATCTTCTGTGCATTTGTGTGAAAGATAAACAAAGTTAGACCCTATTAAGGAGATAAATACAGATTTTAATCAGAAATAACTATTGTAATTGGGAAACAAATCCAGAATGAATTGAACTCAATCTCAATTTGTATAGGGATGACTGGGCTAAAACTAGAAATAGGGAAGGGGACAAGTAGGGTCTCTGTAGATCAGAGAAGTGAAATTACAGAGGCTTATCAACATAAGGTGTTAAGTTCAGTTGTGACTGGTAGCTGGAATTGATAAAGGTTGGGCTTTTCTCCTCCCACAAAGGCAGACCAGGAGTCCCTGTCCCTCCTCAGGGTTACATTTCAAAGGAATGTCTTGAGATAGACTCTCCTGAGATTGATGTGAGCATCTCAAAGAGAAAGGGGAAGGACACAGAGTTGCAAGCCCTTTTCAGCAAATGCTCTGAGAAAAGGTGGGCAGGGGTCTATTGTTTGGTGCTGGCTAAAACAAACAGTAAGTACTTTTGGCAGCTTTGAGCATTCTCAGGCAGGCACTTTAAGTCAACCTAGTGTTGTGGGCTTAAACAATATTAGTATTTATTGAATTCTTTATAGGCTAAAGTTGAGGGTTCATTAAGAAGAGGACTTAAAGGAACATGGATAGATTTTGATCAAGGAGAAAATTGATATTAGTTATCTATTACTGTGCAACAAACTACCCCAAAATCTCAGTTAAAAACAAACAAAAACAAAACCACATTTATTATCTTGGGCATTCTGTGGGTCAGGGCTTATGTGTGTCTTAGCTGAATCTCTGCTTCATGACTGCAATCAAGGTGTTGAAAAGGACCCCAGCTTCAGCTGAAGGCTTGACTTGGAGAGAGTCACTTATGTTTGCTGACAGGATTTAGTTCCTTGAGGATTGTTTAAGAGCCTCAGTTTCTTGCCACACAGGCCTCTCCATAGGTAGCTTACAACGTGACTTCTAGCTTTATCAAAACAAATATGTGAGAAGAGTTAGAATATAAGCAAGACAAGAGTTGTAGTCTTGTATAGCCTAATTTCAGAAGTGAAATCTCATCACTTTAGCCACATTCTTTTTTGTTAGGGACAAATTATTAGGTTGGGCCTATACACCAGGCTATGAATAATAGCAGGAGGTGGGAACCACTGGGAGCCATTTTTAAAAATGGCTGCCTGTCACAGTGGCAGCTTAGAAGTTTTAAAGTCTGTTTTAAATGATATCTTTATATTAATGTTTCTCAATTAACTTTAGAATGAAATGCATTTTTCTCCAACTCTCAGTTTAGGGAACATATATGATTCTTATTGCAGTCCACGATCATGAAAATATTATTTTTTATATTGTATAATTTTTCTTTTAAGCCTTACCAATTATATCTAATTTTATGTCAAATGCCAATTATTTAAATATAATTTTATCATAAACAGATTGAAAGCTCATAGTTCAATCTTTGTACTTCATGAATTCAAATTCAATGAACTTATAAATTCATTATTTTTACTCATCTGTTCATTGTCTTGATTTTTTTCCTGATAGATTTTAAATTAGTGCATAAATGCTATTTTTCTTGAATACTTACATATTTGAGAATTTCTTCCTATTACACAGGAAATGTGGTTAGACTAGATATGGAAAGTTTTTCCCCTTCAGTATTCATTAACCATTATTCCATTTCTTTCTAGCATTCAACAATTGCTTGAAACATGTCTGATTTGTTTATGACTATGACCTTTCCCCCTCTGCCTAAATGATCCTAGGATTCTTTTATGTTTTCTAAATTCTCAGACTTTTTTTTTAAAGAGAGAGAGACAGGGAGAGAGAGAGAGAGAGAATTTTAATATTTATTTTTTAGTTTTTGGCGGACACAACATCTTTGTATGTGGTGCTGAGGATTGAAACCCGGCTGCACGCATGCCAGGCGGGCACGCTACCGCTTGAGCCACATCCCCAGCCCTAAATTCTTAAACTTTTAGAAAAAAAAAAACTTTTATTAAAGTTTCTTGGAATGTGATGAGCTCTTTCAAAATGCAGATTTAAGAGCTTCTTATTTCATAAATTCTTCTATCATGTAAATTTCTTTTATTCCCATTAATTCATTCACATCTTCAAAGATCAGAGTCATTCACATGGTTGCTCTCTTTTGTCTGTGGTCCATATCTTTTATCTTCTTTCTGATCATTCTGTATCATTTTCCACTAAATTCTATATGATTTCTTTTCTTCAGTTCCTTTTAAAATTGTAGATGGATACAATACCTTTATTTATTTATTTTTATGTGGTGTTGATGATCAAACCCAGTACCTCACACATGCTGGAAAAGCGCTCTACCACTGAGCCACAACCACAACCCTGATTTCTTTTTTTAATGGCTTACTCTCCATGCATCCAGTTTTGGGGGGGGAGGTTGTTGTTTTTTTTGTTTGTTTGTTTAGTTTTTAAGTTCTCCTTGGTGCTTTCAATGTGGTTTTCAGTGGTTTAATTTCTTCTTGTTTTTTTCCTCTGCTTTTCTAGGTATCTTTTATTTTTACTATTGTGTGGATCACAGGCTATTTTTTTACACCTTTTTTTTTTTTTAATCTTTGAGGGACATCAGCAAAATCTAGTTGATTTGCTCAAGAATAAAGTGAATGTAAGCCATTTACTTTATTCATTTGCTGGTGGGATTGTAGATTGATGCAACCACTTTGAAAAGCAGTATGGAGACTCCTCAGAAAACTTGGAATGGAAGCACCATTTGATCCAGTTATCCCACTCCTGGGTATGTGCCCAAAGGACTTAAAATCAGTGTACTATAGTGATGCAGCCATATCTTATGTTTATAGCAGCTCAGTTCAACAATAGCTAAGCTATGGAACCAACTTAGACCTATTGCTCTTCAACAGATGAATGGATAAGAAACTGTGGTATATATATACACAATGGACTATTATTACGCAACCATAAAAAAGAATGAAATTATGCCTTTGCGGGTAAATGGACGGAACTGGAGAATATCATGCTAAGTGAAATAAGTCAATCCCCCAAAACCAAAGGCCAAATGTTCTGTCTGATATGTGGATGCTAACACAAAATGGGGAGGGGGGAGAATAGAAGTTCATTTGATTAGACAAACGGGGATGAAGGGAAGGGAGTGGGAATGGGAAGAGGAAAGACAGTAGAATGAAGCAGACATAACTTTCCTATGTTCATATATGAATGCCTGACCAGTGAAACTTCACATCATGTACAACCACAAAAATGGGAAATTACACTCCACATATATGTAATATATCAAAATACACTCTACTCTCATGTATATCTAAAAAGAATTAAAAGATTTTTTTGAAAAATAAAGTAAGTGATTTTCTCACCCTCTCTGTTCACCTGTGTACAGTTTGATCACCCATTTAAAATGTAATATGGAGAACTAATGTTGAGGGCTCATCAAGTTGGATTGGTCATTCAGTGATGAATAATCTGGCACAAGTGGAAAATTTCCTTGGAATGAGGAAGAAAGAATTAGAAATTCACTTTTTCTTTTTTTTTTCTACTTTTTTAATCTATTTTTTCACAAAGTATATGGACTTATAATAATATAAGAAGTGACTTATAATAATAATAATAATATAAGAAGCAATTTAAAAACTATTCAACATCAGAACAAAAATAAAATATTAAAACTAGAGATGTAGAAAAAATGCAGTTTGGTAACTATAGAGCCCTACAAAATCATTACAATTAACTTTTGGTTGAATGCTTAAACTTCCTGGAAATCAAAGCAAGAAAAATCATACAATTAAATATATGATTTTCATTTCAACCTATCAGTTATTCAGGGAAAACAAATTTGTAGCTTTTAGTTCTGGGGAAAATAATCAAATGGAGCAGTGTTCTTAATGATTTTGGTTAGTAAATGCAGGAGTGACATTTGTTAAGCTACTTCTTACAGTATTGCTTAGTGAAAACTAAAAACATGGCATCAAAGCACAGTTCAGAGAAAGTCAATTCCTGTGTTTCTAATATGTGTGTTCCAAGCCTACTGGGAAAATTAAATGTCTTTGGAGGAATAGATCATGTTATGGGTTGAATTATGTCTCAACCCCCATTACTTCAGAATGTGACCTTATTTGGAAATTGGGTCATTGCAGATGTAATTAGTTAAGATGAGATCATTCTGGAGTATGGGGACCCTATTCCACTATACAGCCACAAACCAAGGAGCTTCAGGAGCTACATGAAGCCGGATAAGCCAAAGATAGGACCTCTCCTGGACACTTCAAAGGAGGTGTGGCCCTGCCAACACCTGATTATAGACTGTGGGAAAATAAATAAACATCTAATTTTTTAGGCACTCAGTCTTTGGTCCTTTTAGGAAAGTAAGATAGGTGCATTTCATTCAATAATGCTTCACCAATATTCTTGGTGTGTGTTGGACAACAGAAAGTTTGATAAGAAACTAAAGGTTTCAGGTGTGGAATTAAGAATAGCTCCATATGCTTTCAATTAACCTTTGCAAATATTGGTAAGATTGACATCTCTGTGAACATTGTAGCACCTGAGATTCACACTTAGAATGCTAGCCATTACACCTTGTGGGGAAGAGTCAACTGTATATTTTAAAATAAATCCAGAGTTGTTGTTGTTGTAAGAGTGCAGGATCTATTTTATCACATGAAATAAATAAACATTGCTGAAATGATATGGTCTATAACCTTTACAAATTAGTGATTCCTACACTTTTCTGTAAGAATTGGAGTGATATATGATTTTCAGCCACAAGGCAATTAGAAAGGCAGAAGAATTTTAGGATACTTGATAATACAGAATTTATGGCAGTGAGGAAATCTAGATTGAATTCTCTGTTGAAACTACCTCCAATCATTGAAAACCTCACCATTGTAGTACATAATACCTCCCTTCATGTTCTCTATCGTGATGGAACATACATACAGATTTTCCAAAAACTATCTTCCTTCCTTCCTTCCTTCCTTCCTTCCTTCCTTCCTTCCTTCCTTCCTTCCTTCCTTCCTTTCTTTCTTTCCATACAGAGATTTTTATTCCCAGACAGATGGTATTAAGAAGCAAAAGTTTGTACAGTCTCATCCCCCAATCCAAAGGTCAAACTTCTGGACATTCTCCAAAATACAGCAGCAGTCTAGAGATAGGGAAAGGAGGGGTGGGTCTCAGAGTTAGAAATAATTATAAACTCTCTGAGTTAAAATCATGAATTTTGCAGTAGATAGACATTTTTATAGTCCCTTTCTCTTTCCTGAAATTTTCATTTCCTTTTTAATTTTGCAATCATATACATTTTGGTTTTAGATTTATTCATGCATTTAAAGCATAATTTCTATATAAGTGTGTGTATATATATGTACATATATTTATATACATATATATGTATGTATTTTGTTTATATATATGTATATATATTTATGTATATATTTTGTTGGTGTTGGTGTTGTTTGGTACCAGGGATTGAACTAAGGGGCACTCAACCACTGAGTCACATCCCCGCCCTATTTTGTGTTTTATTTAGAGACAGGGTCTCACTGAGTTGCTAGTGCCTCACCATTGCTGAGGTTTGCTTTGAACTCATAACTCTCCTGCTTTAGCCTCCCAAGCTGCTGGGATTACAGGCATGCAACACTGTGCTTGGCAATATATTTTTATATATTTAATTATGTTAAATGTGTGAATAGGAGAAGTCATATCTCAATATTCTTAATTGTATTATTATTTTAAATTGCTTATACTTTAGGATATAAGGAACTTGCCTCTGGGAATAAAAATCTCCTCATGGAAAGAACTAAAAGAAAATCTTTATGTACATGCTATTACTGGAGAAAATATGAGGGCAGACATTCTGTACTAATCCCTAGATGACTTATTCTGGTCCACAGTAAAACACCTTGGATTTTAAGTAAACCCAAATCACCCTGTGCCCTTTGGTTAGTATGTCTGTCTCCTGCCACTGAGTCTGTCTCCAATTGCTCGTCTTTCTACTGTAGAATTCATGATTTTAATGCAGAGTTTATTTTGCTGGAGTGAATGTGAATTGGTGTGATTACTTTGGAAAATAACTTGTCATTATCAAATAAAGTTAAAGATTTTCATACTCTATTATTCAGCAATTCCCACGTAGGTTTAAATCTGTGGTAGACAAAATAATTCTCTCCTCCAAAAGATGACCACATGTTGATCCTCAGAATACGTTGGGTTATGTAGCAAAGGAGAATGAAGTTTGCAGGTGGAGTTGAGGTTGTTAATCAGTTGAGTTTTAAAGATAAAGTGATTATCCTAGATTATACAAGTAGGCCAAGTAATCTCGAGGATCTCAAAATAGAAGAAGAAGGCAGAAAACCTAGAATCAGAGATGATTTTATGAGACAGGCTAGATCAGCCATTACTGCCTTGAAAATGGAACGGAGCCATGAGCCAAGGAATGCATGCCCTCTGTAAAATGTGGAAAGGGCCAGAAAATAGATCCTCCCTTAGAGTTTCTAGAAAGGAACATAACTCTGCAGACTCTTTGAATTTAGCCCAGTGAGACCCACCTCAGACTGCTACACCTGTAGAACTATAAGATAGTATATTTGTGTTGTTTTAAACCACTGACTTACCAAGCTTGTAGGAATTTGTATGAAAGAAATAGGAAATTAATACAGTGTTCTAGAGAAACTCTTGCATGATGGCAATAGGAGACACAGGCGAGACTCCACAGGCATATACATCAACATGTTGTTGAATGCAAAAGCAAGTGACAAATATGTTGGAATATTATGTATATGAAGTTCAAAAATTAAAAGTAAAGTGTTTTGCTTAAAGATACATAATGATATCATGTGAATGAAACAAAAGAAAAGATGAAAACACAGTTCACCTGCTAGTTGCCTCTGGTAGAAAAGAGAGGGATGGCAGATTGGGGAGTGGAAGACAGGGATCTCCAAGACATTGGCAGTGCTCTGGAACAGTGACTTCACTGGGTGCACTTCATTATGTTATGTAACATGCATATGTATAGTATACATCATTTTGTAGGTAACAAATATTTCATATTTTTTTCAAAAGAGAAAAATAAAAAAGAAGAAAACTAGGTGTGACCAGAATATAGCTTTGTTATGGTGTTTTAAATAATTAACAGAACTAAGGCCTTTTAATATTCATGCAAGTACTAAAAATGCAATTTTTTGTTAATTTTGGTATCTGGGAATTCCTATGAGCCCATGTGGTTTAACTGACAGCTGATTCCTGCTCATAGAGTCAAAGCCAAGAAGTCAATGAAAATGGTCATCTGGACAATGTTTCAGGTCCAACAGCCTTTCTGGCACCAATTCCCCTACTCCAGACTGGTCAACAGCAATGAGTGTTTGTTCTGTCCAGGATCTGTTCTAACCACATACAGTCCTCATAACAACTTGTTGATACAGGTGCTACTATTATTATTGTTGTTATTTTACAGATGGTCAAATGGAATTCGTCTTCAGTAATTAAAAATCTTGCCTAAGATCATACAGGTAGGAAATAGCTAGGAAGGAGCAGTCTTTGCTCTGAGTAGAGTCTGAGTCCAGAGCTTAAGCTCTTGTGTGTCACCCTACACGTAAACTCAATTGCTCTCCAACTGTCCTATAAATAAGATTTATACTGAGGCCCTGGTTTAAAATGTAGATTCTTTTGACACAGTTGCTAGAAAATTGGTCTTCAAATGAGCTGTGGAATTCACAATGTCAGCAGACGTTTAAGTATTTGCCATTAGTTCAATTTATCCCTCCTGCAAATCTGATCATACCCCTCCTTTTTAAAAAAAATTTCCATGCTTTTCCTAAACATTAAGATTCAGATCGAGTCTTCTTCTGATTCAGTCTCTTCATACTCTGGTGCCTAATCATGCCTTTAGTGTCACATCCATCCAGACCCCAAGACTCCTTCTTTACTACCATCTTATGGACCTTCTTCCAAAACCAAGCATAATGACTTCACACCTCCACTCCTTAGTAGACATTGTTTTCTGTTACTCAGAAATGTAACAAAAGAAAGGATGAAAACACAGTTCACCTGCCTACTTTCTTCATTTAGGTAACTCCTATGCATCCTTCAAAATTATGGATCATTATTTTATACCTTCCTTCAGTATTGATTTAGAAACCTTGTCTTCTTCTACAGTACTGCATGCTTTCTTCTTTTATTGCACTAACTATACTACACTATAAACTTAATGTTCTCAACTGTCTTCTCCTCTGGTAGTTTTTAATAATAGCAATAAATGATATATATTGAGCAATTTTTGGCAGTTTACATTATATTACTTCTGATTTCCATACAGCTCCAAAAGATAGTTATTTTGAGCTGCATTTTGAAGTTGAGATTCAGAGAGTGAGATAATGTATCCATGGTCATATCATCATAATGGCAGTATCACATTCACATTTGGCTCTATAATGTCTTTGACTCTGTCTTCCCAGCCTGAAACAATGAATGATACTCTCCTGGTCAGACAGACAGGGATGGATGGATGACTTGAGTTGAAATAAATCCTCGTTTTAAAGAAAAGGAAAAAAGGCCAAATTTGAAGTCATAACAAATACTCATCCTTGAGTTTTGCCTCTCCTTCCAACAGCTGTGAAGGGTAAGAGAGCTACACTTTCCAGAGGTGATTATTATGGCAGGTGGGTTTTCTGAGAGGAGGAAGATTTTGTTACTAGAGGCTTTGGATCAACAGAGAGGACAGAAAGGGCCAGATGCTTGTTGGTACAAATTTTCTTGGTAGAAGAACTACTGTTGTCATGCAATTTTTATCTTAGTTCCTCAGATGGGAAGATAGTGATTTGTTATCTCTGTGTGCAGCTGTGACCAAAGAGATTGATGTGGGGGTTTGGTCTCAGGGCCAATGTGTGCACACTGCCTGCCTTTTAGTTCCTGTCTGAACCTGAACCTCATATTGCCTCTGACTCAGTCCATTTTAACAATAAGCCCATCTCGGATTGCTTGCTACATGCCAATATTTTGCAAAAATTTGAATTTGCAAGTTATCACCAAGAAATTTAAATTTTGTTTTATTAACTCCCAGAAGTTGGCAGTTAGAGAGTGATGTTCTGCCTCTGTGTTAGTCTTTTTAACTTGCCATGACTTGCTGACCACTTTTCCCCTCTCCAGGAGCCCCTTTCCTTTAATAGCTTCCTTTTAAGTGACAGTCTAATGGAGGTTTTCTGCAATCCATTGAACTGAAAGTGGTAATGCTGCAAGTTGTTCTGAGCACCACACCTCCATTCTCCTCTGCAAAGAAGCCCTGAGTAGGATTCTGCACCTCTCATCCCACCACTCCCGAACCATGATGTTCAAACACTATTGCTTTTAAGCTGTTTTCAGAATTTTACTAAATGTTTAGGCTTTGGGCATTTAGTTTACCATGATACAAATTCTTTCATTTGTACATTAGTACATCGGTCTGTTTCTCACTGACTTACCATGTCAGTCAATATAGTGCTGGTTGGCTTAACTATTCTGCCTCTGACTCCCTTTACTCTCTGACAAGAAAATCAGGGAGGTAGGAGTGGGCAGGTATCTGACACATACAGTGACTAACTTTCTTCCTTTTTTATAGTTACTATTTTTATTATGAAAATACTACTTCCTCCTCATCAGTAAATAGTCCAGAACTGGGATAATTTCCCAGCCCCATCTCCTGCTAACAGTGTGGTGATATTCTTTCAGTTATTCTCTAGGAATTTATTAAAAGTGAAGTCAGAGGAAATGAAATGACATAAAATAAAAACCACACAAAATATACTACATATAGTATGTTTTGTATACATATAAAGTATGTATATAATATATGTGATATATATTGCATACATATATAGTATATATGCAATATAAATCATATATATCATATAATACTACTAATGGTCTATTCTGCAACTGACCTTTTTTCATTTAATAATCATTGTGAACATTTTCTATGGCTGTATATTTTTTTTTTTAATACTCACAGAATACTATTATTACTTACAATGTTCTGGTGCAAGTTAAAACAACTCAACTCACAATATCTCAGGCTAAAAACAGAATTTACTGGTTCAGAAGACTGGGGAGAAAAGTAGTGAGACTGTCCTTGGAAAGAACTGGGTCCAGGTATCCTGGTACTGTGGGGAATGTTTTCTCTTTCAATTTCCCAGCACTGATATGATTAGTCTCCTTTTCTAGAAGAAAGCAAACTTATTCCATGTGATAGAGACATGAAAGGTCACTTCTACTGATATCTTCTCTTACATGATTTCAGACTTAACAGTATACAGGTTGTATAACCCTAAACTAATTTCTTCACCAGTCTATTCTGCAACTCTATTGTACTAGTTATACTAGGAAGTGTTTGAGGCTTACTTTCCCCGGTTTCTTCCTGTTATCCAACCAGAATTATGCCAGGTGTGGAAATCAGAGTCCAGGAAACAAAGTTGCCAATTACTTTAATTACTTTTGTATAGGTACAAAAGGCAGCATTTCTAAAAGAGAGACAGAGAGAGATAGAGAAAGGGAGAGAGAGGGAGGAGGAAGGAGGGGAGAGAGAGAGAGAGAGAGAGAGAGAGAGAGAACGAGAGAGCATGTAACATGTCAAAGGCCACCTTGAGGACAGCATCTCAAGATCCATCTCCTCTTGCCTGCGCCTGGCCTTGGGGATTTAAGAAAATACTAGGCCAATAAATGCCAGAAAAACGTACCTAGAAATATGATCAAATCACAGAAAATCAAAGTTAAATAAAAAAAATTCCTGAAAAAAACAGGAATTTAACTATACAGAGATATAAGAATTATATCCAATTTCTCTACAAAAAGCATGCAAGCTGGATGAGAGTGGAATGACATATTTGAAAAGTTAAGAGAAAAAAATCCACCTAAAACTTTGTATCCTGTGAAATTATCTTTCAAAAGTGAAATAGAAATAGAGACTTTCCCAGAGAAGCAAAAATGGAGAAAAATTGTTGCCAGTAGCCATTCCTTGAAAGAAATATTAAAAAAAAAACTTCTTTAGAAAAAAGAAAAATAACATAGGTCATAAACGTGGTACTATGATTTAGATATTAGGTGTCCCTCAAAAGCTCATGTGTGAGATAATGAAATAAAGTTTAGAGGTGAGATGATTAGGTTATGAGAGTTTAATCTAATCAGTGGGTTAAGCCACTGATAGGGATTAACTGTGTGATAACTGCAGACAGGTAGGGTGTGGCTGGAAGAGGCAGGTCTCTGAGGGTGTGTCTTTGGGGTTCACCTTTTGTCCTGTTTGAACAGAGCTCATTCTCTCTGCTTCCTGACACTATGTCCTGAGCCTCTTTCCTCTACCCCAACTCTTCTGCTGTGATACTCTGTCTCCCCTCCAGCCCAGAGCAACAGAGTTGACCACTATAGACTGAGACCTCTGAAACTATGATTTCCCCCAAATAAAGTTTTCCTCTAAAATTGTTCTTGTTGGGCCTTTCGGATGCAGTAATGGAAAAGCAAAACACCTGAATATATGTAAAGAAAATAAGAATATCAGAAAAGGAATAAAGATAAAATAAAATTTATTTTTTTCTGTTCTTTATTGAACTAGCAGATAATGTTTGTTCAAAATAATAACAGCAACAATTGATTTGAATATATGGGCACATACTTATGTATTCTTATTTATAAATGGAATGAATACAAGCAATGATATAAGCATAAGAAAAATGAATTAAGATTATTTTTTAAGGTTCTTGCACTTCCATTGAAGTGGCATAGTATTATTTGAAAGTGAACTTGAATTAATTATAAATGTATATTGTAAACTGTAGTGTAGTTACCAGGTTAAAAAGAAAGCAACTCAACTAATATTCTAAGAAAGTATAGAAAATGACATCCTATAAAATATTCCATTTAAACAACAAAGACAGAAAAAGAGTGGGAGACAAAAATAGGGAAAAAGAACAAAGGAAATAAACAGAAAATAGTAACAACTATGGTAAATATTAATCCAACTCCTTTAATAAGTATTTTGAACATCAGTGATTTAAGTGTACCAATTAAAAGGCAAAGATTTCCAGAGTGATTGAAAAACAAAACCTAATTATATGTTGTTTACATGAATCTAACATTAAATATGAAGACACATGTACATTGTATAAATAAAAATTAAATAAATGGACATAAAAAGATATACCATGCTAATATTAATCCAAAAAATTGGAAGCAGCTATGTTAATTTTAGACAAAGCAGAATTCACAGCAAGAGAAAATAATAGGGATAAAAAGGGACATAATATAATGAAGACATAACAACCCTAACCACAGATCATCATAATACATGAGGAAAAAACCAATGGAGCTGCAAGGAGAAATGGATGAACCCAATACTATAGCTGGAAATTTCAATATCACCTATCAGAAATGGGCAGAATCAGCAGGCAAAAAAAAAAAAAAGCCAGTAAGGACATAGTTGAACTCAATACCACCTCCCATCAACTGGATATAATGGACATTTAGAGACTACTTCATCCAATCACAGCAGAATATACATCTTTCTCAAGCTTATATGAGACGTTCACCAAGATAGATCAAATCCTGAGCCACCAAACACACCTTAACAAATTTAAAAGAAATCATAAATTTCTGTTCTCAACCACAAGGAAATTAAATTAGAACTAAATCATTAAAATGTAGCAGAAAAAAGTTATGAATAACACATGAGTGTTATTGATAATAAACAGGACATCTCAAGTATAATTTTAAACACTATATTCTGAACTGAGAATGAAAACACAATGTCAACTTCTGTAAGATGCAGTGAAAGCAGCGTTTAGAGGGTGTAATGGTTTGAATATAGGGGTCCCTCTAAAAGCTCATGTATTAATAAGAGAGGTGAAATTATTATAAGATCTATAACCTAAGTAGTGAATCAATTCATTTGATAGATTAATAATTTGAATGGATTATTGGGTGGCCACTATAGGCAGGTGTGGCACACCTCGAGGAAATAGGCTACAAGCAACACACTTTGGGGATTATATATTTTTTCCTGGCTCCTTCTGTTCTCTTTCTGCTTCCTATCTCACGAGTTGATCCTCTTTCCTTCATCATGCCCCTCTGCCATGATATTCTGCCTCACCTCAGCCCCAGAGCAATGGGACTGAACCTCTGAAATATGAGCCCAAATAAGTTTTCCTCCTCTAAGTCAAGTATTTTGATCACGGTAGGGAAAAGCTGACTAACACACAGATTTGTATAGAGAAGTGAGGTTACTGCTGTGACTAACCTGACCATGTGGTTCAGAAGCCTTTGGAACTAGGTGGTGTAAGAAGTTTTGAAAAATTTGGACAGGTAGGCTAGGGAAGCCTGAGAATATTGTAAGCAGAGCTTAATAGGTGATTCTGATGGAAATCTCAGAGAACCAGAATGCCTATATAGCAATGTTATTAGAAAAGATTGTGCTTATGAGGTTTTGTTTTTGTGGTTATTGTTTGTTTCTTTGTAGGAAAATAGGTTTTATTCAAAGTCAGCTTTGAAGAAGATGGAAGAAATTCAATTGTTTCAAAATTTCTGTTCTCTGGAATCCCTGAAAAATAGCAGAAATTTTAAAGGAGAAGAGGCAGGGAAATTACAAATGGCAAGAAATGTACATGTGGAGATTTAGTTAGCCTACAGTCTTAGGGAGCAATCTCCAATTTGGATCCCATCTTCAGTGGATGTCATGGTAGGGAAGGAAGACACAGCCCTTCTCTCATGTGCTCATGAGGTTTCAGAAAGGAACCCAGACTGGAATTGGAATAGAGGCCATTTCTGTTACATTCTGGCAAAGAATTTATCTACAATTTGCCCATGTACTGGGACTTTGTGTGAAGTCAAATTTAAAGGTGATGTACTAATTAATCTGGCAGAGGAAATTTAAAAGGAGCACAATATTCAAGTGGTGGCATAGGTTTTGTTGGCAGTTTTTAGCCCAGAAAGCAAAGTGGTAAGATTTGAAAAACTGCAGTTTGGCCAGAGAAAAAGCACATGTAAGTTGGGCCCAAAGAAGTTGAAGAGATTACTGCCACTAAAGAGAAGCTAAGTACTTTGTGCAGAGAAAATGGTGAAGATGTAAGGCATCTCAGGAATCATCAAAGGCTCAAAGGTATAAAATAAAAACTCTTTTGTGAAGAACCATGGGGACACTGTGCTTGCATAACATTGAATGCATATGTTTAAAGAGAAGAAAAAAATTAAAAGTCAATCCTGTATAAGCTTCCAGTTATAAAACTAGAAAAAAAGAACACATTAAGCCCAAAATAAGATAAAGAAAAAAATAACAAAAGTTAGAGAAGAAATCAATAAAATTAAAAATAGAAGTTAATATAGAAAATCAGCCAAACTAAATGCTGATTCTTTTAAAAGATTGTTAAAGCAATAAATTTCTGATCAAGCTAATTACAAAAAAAATGATAAAGAGGACACAAATCATTACTTTCAGAAATGAGAGACACATCACTGTAAATCCTTAATAATTAAAAGGTTAATAAATGATTACTATTAACAAACCTATATCTATTAAATAAATTTGATAACCTAGATGAAACTGATCTATTCCTTGAAAGACACAATGTGTTAAAACTCACTCAAGAAAAAAAAATCTGAGTAGGTCTATATCTATTTAAGAATTGTTTTGTGGGGGTTAATGGAGGTTGAACTCAGGGACACTTGACCACTGAGCCATATTCCCAGACCAATTTTGTATTTTATTCAGAGACAGGGTCTCACTGAATTCCTTAGATCCTCACTGTTGCTAAGGCTGGCACTGAACTCACAATCCTCCTGCCTCAGCCTCCTGAGCTGCTGGGATAATGGATACGCACCACCATGCCTGGCTCATTTAAGAATTTTTTTTTTGCATTTTTAAATTGTTCTAATTAGTTATACATGACGGTAGGATGCATTTTGACACATCATACATAAATGGAGTATAATTTCTCATTCTTCTGATAGTACATGATGTAAAATCACACAGGTCACATAGTCATATTTGTACATAGTGTAATAATATCAGATTCAGTCTACTATCCTTTCTACCTCATACCCTTCCCCTTTCTTCACTCCCCTCTACCTAATCCAATAATGAAAAATCTATCAAAATAGAAAGCATAAGGCCAAGATGAGTCTACTGTCATATTCTGCTAAACAGTTATGTAATAAATTGGACCCATTTCTCTACTAATTTCTTCTAAGAGGATAAAGCACAGAGAATATTTCCAAACCTAATTTAATCTGGCCAGTATTACTCTAGTACTAAAACCAGAAAAAGACATTGCAGGACAAGAAAATCACACACAAATATCTCCTATAAGAGGAAAATCCTCAACAAAATATTAGCAAAATTAGGCCAACATTGTATAAAAAGAATTATATACCATGACTAAGTGAGATTTATCCCAGGAATGAAAGGTTAATTCAATGATTAATTAATGTAATCCATTATATCAGCTGACTAAAGAAGAAAAATCACATGGTTTTATCAATGGATGTGGATCTAAAAGAATTTGACAAAATTTATACCCATTCGTGATAAAAATTCTTAATAAGCTAGAAATATAAGGAAGCTTCTTCAACTTTAATAAAGGACATCTACAAAACTTACAACTAGCATTATATTTAATGGTGATAAACTCAGAGGTTTCCCAAAAGATCAGGAATGAGGCAAGATTTTCCCTCTCTCTATGGTTATTCAACTGTGTGAAAAGTCCTAGATAATGCCATAAAACAAAAAAGGAAATAAAAAGACATACAAACTGGGAAGGAAATAATAAAAATTGCATATGTTTTCAGATGACATGATTACTTATGCAACAATTTTGAATGGATTGTAGCAAAGTTTCAGGATACAAGGTTAACATACAAATTCAATTGCTTTCCTATATGCTATCAATTAAGAAGTAGAATTTGAAATTAAAAATACAATACCATATTCATTAGCACTCAGAAAAATGGATACTTAGGTTTAAATGCAACAAAATAAGCATAAGATCTATGAGAAAAACTACAAGAATATTATAAGAGAAATCAAAGAACTAACTAAATAAATATGTATTCCAAGTTCAGGGATAGGAAGAATCGATATTGTCATAATGTCAGCTCTTCAAAGCTTGATCTGTAAATTCAGTGCAATTCCCAATAAAATTCTGTGATGGTTAATCTGAACTGTTAAATTGATTGGATGAAGAGGTACCTAAGATTAAGAGGCTTCTGGGTGTCTCAAGGAAGGTGTTTCTAGAATGACTGGCATGTGGGATAGCAAACTGAAACAGAGACTCACTCTAAGTGTGGGCAGCACCATTCAATAGGTTGAGGCTTGGATGGAACAAAAAATTGGAAGAATAAGGAATCAGCAACAGTGAAAAGCTTGACTCTTCTTGAACAGGTTTTTGATTGCTGCTGCAATCACTTGAGGACATGAGATACAGCTCCTTCACTCTTCCAAAGTGAATTATGCCCAGTGACTCTCCAGGGAGTTTTCAGGCCTTTGGTCTGGGACTGGGGCTGCAGCTCCAGCTTCTGGGACTGAGCAGCTACTGGTTCCCCTATTCTCCAACCTGCAGACAGCCTTTGTGGACCTATCCAACTTCTGGTTATGTAAGCCAACTTCATAAGTCCCCTTTTTATTTTAGTGGGGGGTACCAGGGATTAAACTCAGGTCACTCAATGATTGAGCCACATCCCCAGCACTATTTTGTATTTTATTTAGAGACAGGGTCTCTCTCAGTTGCTCAGTGCCTCGCTTTTGCTGAGGCTGGCTTTGAATTTATGATTCTCCTGCCACAGCCTCCCTAGCAGCTGGGATTACAGGCATGTGCCACCACACCTGGCATAAATCCCCTTTTTATAATCATTCATATATATATATATATATATATATATATATATATATATATATATATATATATATGACACACACACACACACATATATATATATGTCATATATACACATATATGCTCCTATTGATTCTGTTCTTTTACAGAACCCTAACACAAATTTCAACATGCTATTTCAACACTATTTGAGGATATCAACAAACTGACTGTAAAGTTTAAATGCACAAGCCAAAGACCTACAATAGCCAACATAATATTTAGTGATAACAACAAATTGAAAGAATAACACTGCTTGGCTTCAAGACTTACTCTAAAACTACAGCAAAAAAGACAGGGTGGTATTGGTCAAAAAACAAAACAAAACACAACAATAACAACAACAACAACATAACATATTAATAGATCAAAGGATTAAAATAGAATGCCCAGGATCAGGTCTACATAAATGTAGTCCTAACTGATCTTTGACAAAGGAGCAAAGGCAGAACAATGAGTGAAGATAATCTTTTTAACAAATGATCCTGGAAAAACTGGACATTCACATGAAATAGATAGAGACCTATTCCTTTCTAACAAATGAACTTACCATGGATCACAGAAGTCAATCTAAAACATAAAACCACAAAACTCCAAGAGGATAATGTAGGAGAAAATCCAGATGACTTTGTGTATGGTTATGTTTTTTTTTTTTTAGGTTCAACTTCATAAGCATGAAATAAATAATTGATAATGTGGACTTTGTTAAAATTAAAACTTTTTTTCTGCAAAAGACAATTAAAATGAAAAGGTATGTCAGAGACTGAGAAATTATTTACAAAAGATACATCTTATAATGTACTATTATCCGAAGAATTCTTAAAATTCAACAAGGACACAAACAACCCAATTAAAATGTTGGCCAAAGACCCCAACAACAATCACTTAGTAAGATACAGAGATGACAAATAAACATATGAAGAGACGTTCCACACAATATAGTATCAGAGAAATGTGAGTTAAAACAACAATAAGATACCTTTATGACATATATTAGAATGGCCAAAATAGCAACAAACGGTAACAAAAATGTGGAGCAACATGAACTCTCATTCATTGCTGGTGGGAATGAAAAACAATACTGCCTCTTGGAAGACAGCTTGGTAAACATACTTATAATACAATTCTGCAATAACACTTTCCTGGCATTTACCCAAAGGAGTTGAAAACTTATGTTTTCAAAATTGCCCAGACTTTGAAACAACCAGGATATTCTTCAGTAGGTGAGCAGATAAATAAACTGTGATACAGCCAGACAATAGGATATCATTCAGTGCTAAAAATAAATGAGTTATCAAGCCACAGAAAGACATGGAGGAAATTTCCATGCATATTACTATGTGAAAGAGGCCAGTCTGAAAAGGCTGCACACTGAATCACCCAACTATGTGACACTCTGGGAAAGGAAAACTACAGAAAAATCTTAAAAGATCAGGGGTTTCCAGGGTTTAGGAGGCAGAGAGGGATGAATAGATGGAGTACAGAGGATTTTAAGGCAGTATCATACAAACTACTCGGTATGATATACCATAGTAATGGACCTATGTCATTATGAATGTGTCCAAACCCATTGAAATTACAACACCAAGTGTGACCCTAATGTAAACTCTGACTTTTGTTAATGTGGTTTTAATCAGCTGTAACAGTCATACCATTCTGGTGGGGGATATTGAACATGCATATTTGAGGGCAGAGAATTTACAGGAAATCTCTGCTTCCACTCAATTTTACTGTAAATCTAAAATTTTGCTCTAAAAAATAGTCAATTAAAAAAAAAGGCAACACCTGATTTTATGAGCAGCCAGGTTGGGAAGGACAAACATATAAGTCTACTGGTACAATCCTCTTTGTTGAACTTCACCTTTCTAAAGAGTAGCAACCGGGAGGGGGAGGTGTTGGTTCCTTTTCCCACTGCAGAGATGACTGGCTCCAGTCAGGTACTTAACACAAAGGTGTGGCAAAGCCTCTCCCATACTTTTATTGACGTCAGTCATTTTTATTCTTAGGATAGGTTTAAAATGTGTTCATCCTACATAAAGGGACTTCTAGGTTTTATTACTCCTGAATCTTTTACAATTTGGGGAATTCCTCTTAAGGAAAATAAAATCAAGTATTAATTCAAAACTAAGTGGAAAGAGACCCTTGCAAATAAAGAATCCTAAAGCTTTTTCCTTACTTTTGTGGCAGACTATGTGCGTCAGTACAACTTTCTTATGTTAGAACAATTCAAACTAACTCTGTTTCTCAAATTGTCTACACCTTCTACATTTATTAGATAAATGGAATTTGTGGAAGTAAAAACAAAAACCCACACAGAAATAGTTTGTTTTGTTGAGAAACGCAAACACTCAGCAAGAACATGTCATTCAAGCCCGTGTGTTAGAGACTGGACCCTACTTTAGCATGGCTTCCAGCAAGCAGCCTGAGCCTTATCCCTGGAAAGATCCCAGACCCTTTTGAGTTCTTGTCTGAAAAAGCTCAGCCCTAATCTTGCTTCCTTAGAGCATTTGCTGTAAAGGGTCAGCAATTGCCTATTCTTCCTCTGTTTATTCAAGATAGACATGTATCTCCTACAGCTCAGGATTGTGTATCTCAAGGAACTGAAAGCCATTCCTTTGAAATTTAATCACCAGGAAGGACAGGGGCCCTGTCCCTCCACCTGTGGGAGGAGAGAATTCTAACTTCAGTAATTGCCAAATGGCAGGCACAGTTGTCTTAATCATATTTACATTGAGGGACACTATAATTTTTCTCTTCCTGGATTCTACTGAGCACTCACCCAGCCCCTCCCTGTGACTCCAATCTCCCTTTTAAACACTGGGTCACCTCTGTGCAAATCGGGATCGAGTGAAGGCCTCTCCCTCACCTTCTGTAGATACTGAATAAAATCTGATTTGGTGTTTTAAACGGTATCTGGCTTTGTTTTAACCAGTATCTTGCCTAGAAGAGTCTGAAGCCTATTTTTTAACCACAATCAATAACATAGCTTTGTTGGTGAGGGTATTCATCATCCTCAATGTTCCCTGCAGTTGTAGAAAGAGAAGTCTGGTTCCTTTAACCCATCTTCCAACTCTAATCTCAGTCATCTCCTGCCACTTTCTTCTTCACTCCATGCTCTTCAGCTACACTGGTCTCCTTGTTTGTCCTCAACAGATCTGGCTCGCTCTTGCCTTAGGGTCTCTGGACTTGAGATTTCTCTTCCTTAAATTTAATTGGTGTTAAGTGCTGTAACCAAGTGATTAAAACCTGAGAAACCACCCATGTTTTTCCATTGGCTTCAATCTAGCTGCCCTTTCTTCCTCTCTGGAAACATTGTTGGCTCCACCTTCCAAATATGCTCTCAGTTCAGCCACCTCTTCCATCTCCACTGCTGCTCTGGGGTTGGGGCCTCTGCCACCTTTTAGCTGCATCTCCATAGCTCCCTACTTGCACTACTTCTTCCCTCACCCTGTAGTCTATCTCAACACAGTATCAGAGTGGTTCTTTTCGTATAGGTTATAGGTTATGTTACTCCTTTGCTCAAACGCCCCTAATGCTCTATTTCCTCCACAATAAAAGCCAAAGGTCTGACAAAAGCCCATAGAGCTCTACCCTTATACTGTCCAAGTGGTAATCACTGGCCATGTGGAATAGATCATTTGAAATGTAGTAAATCAGAATTGAGATGTAAAATACACACTGGATTTTAAAGGCGTAGTTTGAAAATAAGAATGTTAAATAGCTTGTTAACTGTTTTATATCAATTGAATATTGAAATTATAATATTTTGGATAAATGAAATGTTATTAAATCTATGCCACCTGTTTCTTTTTGCTTTTCTGAAAACTAGAAAATTTTAAATTACGTATGTCATTCGCATTTGTAGCATGAATCATATTCCTATTGAACAGAGCTGGTCTATAGTATCTAGTCCCTTCCTAAAACCTCTTCTGACCTTGTCTCTTATTTCCTTCTTGCTTCTCTTCTTTTCTCTTTACTCCTTTCCTCCCCTATCCTCTCCTCTCTTTACTTCTCCTCTTTTCTCCTCTCTTTGCTGGGGACACACACACACACATGCTAGGCAAGCACTCCACCATTGAGCTGTACCCCTGCCGTTCACTTCTGTCTTTGCTTACTTCAACATAGACAGATTGGCTTTCTTGCTATTCCTCAAGCATACAAACATACAGTGTGTGCTCTTGACTCAGGAGTTTTATACCTGCTGTTTCCAGTCTTGAAAAATTCCTCCCAATTATTGAGGGCTCCTTCATCTTCCCAGATTTTATTCTGACTTCATCTTCTCAATGAAGACTTTCTGGAAACCCCACTAAACACCAAATTCCTCACTCACTTCAATTTATGTATTCACTGATTCCCCTCTCAATTTTATTTTTCTTTATAGAACTTGTCACCATACATGCTGTTTATTTTTCTAATTTATTTTGTTTATAGTAAAACTTCCCCTCTAGAATCCATAAGGGCAAGTTTTGTTTAAAGCTGTGCTCCCACCATCTACAACTTAACCTATAACGTAGTAGATACTCAGTAAATATTTGTTAAATGTGCTACTGGAATGAATCTTCATCAACCACTTGAGTCTGCAGGTGAGGAAACTGAGGAGCGTGGCTTTTTCAGGGTCTCACAGTGAGGTAGGAGTGAAGTGGACACACCCTCAGTGTGATCAGATGCTCCTGACCACATGTTGAGATGCCACTTACATGATCCCACTACTTTACGTGTATTTGTATTTCTTTATGGGACTCTCCTCAAATTTTCATGCCTCTTTTAAGCTTTGCACTTCAGGAAAGAAAGATCTACTCCTTAGTCACACGGAGGTGACTGCCAACATTCTTATTCCAGGTATAAGCCTTGAGAATTCTGTCTCTACACAGGAATTCTGGATCTGTTTGGACGTAAGAGAACTAATGATATTTCAACAGGGGAAAAAATGCTTGAATGAGGCTATTAACTCTGATTATATGATGAAATATAGTCATGTGCTACACAAAGATATTTTTATCAATGTGATGGTTGTCCCAGAAGATTATATTGTCTTGTGACATCATAGCTATTTTAGTCTGTGTAAATACACACCTAACAGTGCGTCAGAAAATATCCTTATCGTTAAATGATACATGACTTAATTTAAACTAGAGCCAGGAGAATTTAAAGTATTTCATTCATTTGACTGACACATTTTTACTAAGCACTGATGTATACCAGATATTGTTTTAGGTGCTGGTAATATAGGAATGAGACATGGTTTTCAAGAAGCTAACACTTTAGTAGATATGTATGGGAGAGGGTAGGTAAACAAAGACAGGATGTATGAGTTTTCTATTGTTGCTATAACAAATTATAATGAATTTAGTGATTTAAAACAACACACTATAAATTTATTCTCTTATATTTCTGGAAATTAGAACTCCAAAATACATCTTATTTGATGAAATCAAAGTGCCAGGAGGCTATGTCCTACTATTTGCTCTAGGAGAATATCCATTTTTGTTGGTTTTTAACTTCTAGTGAGTACTTGTATTATTGATTTGTAGCGCCTTCCTTCATCTTCAAAGCTCATAATTCAAATCTCTGTTTTTGTCATCACATAGCCTTCTCTTCTCACTGCCTCCTTCTGAAGATCTCTGTGATGATATTGGACCTACCTAGATAATTCAGGATCATCTCCCTACCTTAAGATCCTTAACTTAATTACTTTGTATGGCAAAGTCCCTTTTGCCATATAAAGAAATAGTCACATGTTTGGAGATTAGGATGTGGACATCTTGCAGGGCTTTTATTCAGCTTAACACACAGGACAATGTGACAAGGGCTATGTTGGACATGAGTGACAAATACTATGCAAACACAGATGACCTACCAGACAGAGTGTGGAGGAGGATTGGGGCAGCTTTACAGAGTAAGTGACTTTGTAGCTGAGGCTACATGGTGCCAATGGAAGATAAGTAGGCACCATGTATACAGGATTGTCCTTGAAAAAAATAAAAGGTGGAAGTGAAGATGACATTTGCATTAGTTATCTACTTCAGTGTCATAAATTACCTCCTAATTTAGCAGATTAAAATTAATAAATGTCTAGGATCTCACACGGTTTCTGGAGCCATGAGTCTAAGAGAGTCTCAACTGGATGACCCTGACTTATACTCTCTGGTGAAGTTGCAGTCAAATTGTTGGCCAGAGCTACCATCATCTCAAGGGCCCAGAGAAGCAGTGTCTAAATTCACTCAGTGATTGTTGGAAGAAATGTCTATTTCTCACCACATGGGCCTCACCATGGAGGTACTCACATGGCATAGCAGCTGGCCATCATCTGAGAGAGAGAGAGAGCCCAACATACAAGACACAAGACACAAGCCACAGTCATTTATAACCTGATTTCAGAAATATCATGCTCTCTCTTCTGCCATTTTATTGGTCATAAAAACCAACTCTTGTATCATGTGGGGGAACCATGCCAAGTGGTGAATACTAGGAGGCAGGGATCACTGGACGCCATCTTAGAACCTGACTACCACCACATTCTTGAGATTACAAGTGTTCCTTATGGCTGGCATGTAGGGAAAACCATGAGAGATTGCCAAGAGTGAAGCTGGCATGGGTAGGAATGTCAAAAACACCTGCAGTCTGTACACTTGACCATGGAGACTGGAGATAATCCTTTTATGGACAGGGAGGTGTTGTAGGGACTTAGTCATAGGAGTGAGAAGACCAAATTGCTTTTCAGAATGATGACTGTGGCATGGGCATGTGGAAGGTGGAGCAAAGGGCTAAGGCAGAAAAAAAACATGATTAAAGAGCTATTGAAACTATGCAGGAGGAAAAGAAAAGTTTTGGTCTAAGGAAAGGGTGGTGAAGAAGTGGTGAGGACATTAGGCTCAGAACATTTCAGTAGGTGGAATTGTGGGGGGGGAGGGCAGAGGATGGGAGAGGTCTCAGGATGCTGGGTTGCAGGAGAGATAGATAGCATTAAATAAATACAGAAAGAAGAGCAGGGTTAACATAAGGATGAACAAGAGCTAAGATGCCTAATTTTAGTATATTGTGCCTATGGGATTTCTACATATAGAGTGGAGTTGTAGAAATTTAATTTAGACTAACTGTGGCAGGGTTTTTTAACCATTTGTCAGAAAGGACTGTATACTCTGGCAGAGGAGAGCTGATGATATTTTTTACACCATCTTCATATTATCATCACCCTTGAAACTTCTATTTATTGAGGGCCCACTGTCTACCATGCTCTATTTCACACTTTGCATGCATTAATTTCATCTCATAATCACACTGATCCAGTAAGGCATGTAGTATTCTCATTTCCTTTTTGTGGTAGAGAGACAGAAGAAGGTACTCTACTATACCCATTCTACAGATAAGGAAACAGGGACAGCTAGTGTCAGAAACACTGGTGAAGGTTATACAGAGAGTAACTGATGAATACAGATTTCAGGTGTGGATCTTACTCCAAACCCTGGGCCCTTTGTTGGACAGCCACTTCTGGCATGCTTGAAAGAATTGGAGGCAGTTTCCAGCAGGGTTGGGGTGGAGTGATGGTTTGTAATCTGCTATGTGAGAAACTGCAAATAAATAAAACAGGGACAAGGTCATAAATCCACATCTGCAGTGGTGTGAAGAAAGGGTCATTTGCCTTCTTCCTGTTAAATAGATAGACATCCATATATTAGCAATGTTGGCAAACTTTTTTCTAGAACTCTCTTCCTGTTTTTTTCTATTTCTTAAAAAAATTGTGAGGAATTGCTTTCATTCACTTCAGAAAATAACAAATTGTTCATTTTCTTGTCAAAGGAAAACATCCTGCACTAGCCAGATGGCTTTCCAGGCCTACAATTATTGAAAAGTGAGTGTTACCACAGTGGCATTTTTCATTAGTAGAAAGAGTGGGTAGAGGAAGGGTGTCAAATTGATACGTCTTTTTCTTAGGGAAGGTTTCCACAATAGCAGATAGATTAATCTGGAAACAGTTACTACTCCACTCTGAAATTTAAGAAAAAAAGTTCTCATATCTAAGATTATACTGTGGAATTTAAGAGATAAAGGGAATAGTTATCGTGTGTTGCATTATCAAGGACTCGTACTATATTCACTGTCCCAGAGAAGAACTGACCTCCAGAATCCAACTTCCCGTAGAGCCCAGTGGGAGAGTGCAGTTTCTCCTACAGAAGCAGGAGAAACTCCATAGCTTCTCTGCAGTTGTCTGGAATTTTCCTGAGGAACAAAAAGACAAGGCTAAATGTAGACTTTCACCTTGAAAAGCCATGAAGGTAATAAAAGCAAGGCATAGTGTGCTATGATAGGTTGGTTTGCAATGCTCCCACTTCACATTTTATGTGAGTTTCCAAGCAACAGAGCTTCTTGAAACAAGAGAAGTGAGTGACAAGCCCTGTAGGTTTAGCCACTGGAACACCAGACAATTGGAACACAGGGGAACTGCTTGCTCTGTCCCTGCCCCTGGTGTGTGGACAGCTCCATTTCCCTGACTGCATTTCCTCCATGCACCAGCCTTCTCCTCACCTCTACCCCACTATCCTCAGAACCTTGTGAAATCTCCAGCTCAAATTAGCTATTCAATCAGCACTAATTTCCTCACCTTCACTGATACATGAGTATATACACATACTTGTCTGCCTCTGTCTTCTGTGGCTATAACAGAAACCACAGACTGAGTAATTTATAAAGAATAAAAGCTTTTCAGTTCATTGTTCTGAAGTCTGGGAGACCCAAGGTTGAGGGGTCACCTCTGGTGAGGGTCTTCTTGTTGGTGGGGACTCTCTGCAGAGTCTTGAGTTGCTATAGCATATCATACAGGAGAGGAGTACATTGGTTAGATTAAAGGAGCAGCTCAGTGTTTAAGGGAGCCCTAACTTTGGGTTAAGTCATTCAACTTTTGAATACAACTCTCAATACTCTCCTTGTTGTGTATAGGCCACGAGCATTTTTGGTTCTTGTTTTGGGTTTCAAAACATTATCATTTGATTAAAATTAGCAATTAAAACTCACAAACTGTTTTCTTTCTCACTAATTTTAAAATAATGCTTTTTATTTTTTTTCAAAGTGAGTAAAAGTATTTATTAGAAAAAATGATCATTAACACCCATTTTCTGCTGAATGAGAATAAGTGAGCAATGTATCAACCACAGCCAACACATATTCTTCTATTTTATGTGTCAAAAGACATACCTATTTGCACTATTTTGTGTTTAGGGTAACAACATTTTCATTATTACACATTTAAATAACATAACATCTCATTTTAATTGATAGCTACAGTTTTTTCTGATTTGCATGAAATGAAAACAACAATGGGATGTTGGGGTACAGTTCTCCATGAGTCTCTTGTTACTGCACATACGCATAGGTACTGAACACTTTTGTTGAGGACTATATTTTCATGGATGTCTGTTGTGTACAGTTTATTTTTGTTTTGTTTTGTTTTGTTTTTACATTTCTAAACCTGAAGGTTTATTCAAACATTTGGTTATACAGTCTTGAAGACTAATGATGTAGATATTTATTGAAATGGAAAGATGTACCTGCTATAGTGTTCAGTGAAAAACATGAGACTACTTGTGGTATGACTCAATTTGCTATATGCATTTATATCCATCATTTATATCCAGCAAAGTGGCAGGATATAAAATCAACACTCATAAATCAAAGGCATTTCTGTATATCAGTGACAAATCCTCTGAAATGGAAATGAGGACAACCACTCTATTCACAATATCCTCAAAAAAAAAATAAAATAAAATACTTGGGAATCAACCTAACAAAAGAGGTGAAAGACTTATACAATGAAAACTACAGAACCCTAAAGAGAGAAATAGAAGAAGAACTTAGAAGATGGAAAAATATACCCTGTTCATGGATAGGCAGAACTAACATCATCAAAATGGCCATATAACCAAAAGTTCTCTATAGGTTTAATGCAATGCCAGTCAAAATCCCAATGGCATTTCTTGTAGAAATAGAGAAAGCAATCATGAAATTCATATGGAAAAATAAAAGACCAAGAATAGCAAAAACAATGCTAAGCAGGAAGTGTGAATCAGGCGGTATAGCGATACCAGACTTCAAACTATACTACAGAGTAACAAAAACAGCACGGTACTGGTACCAAAACAGGCAGGTGGACCAATGGTACAGAATAGAGGACACAGAAACCAATCCAAAAAATTACAACTATCTTATATTTGATAAAGGGGCTAAAAGCATGCAATGGAGGAAGGATAGCATCTTCAACAAATGGTGCTGGGAAAACTGGAAATCCATATGCAACAAAATGAAACTGAATTCCTTTCTCTCACCATGCACAAAAGTTAACTCAGAATGGATCAAGGAGCTTGATATCAAATCAGAGACTCTGCACTTGATAGAAGAAAAAGTTGGCTCCGATCTACATACTGTGGGGTCGGGCTCCAAATTCCTCAATAGGACACCCATAGCACAAGAGTTAATAAATAGAATCAACAAATTGGACTTACTCAAACTAAAAAGTTTTTTCTCAGCAAAAGAAACAATAAGAGAGGTAAATAGGGAGCCTACATCCTGGGAACAAATATTACTCCTCAGAGTAAAGATTTCAGATACAGCCCTAATATCCAGAGTATACAAAGAACTCAAAAAATTAAACAATAAGAAAACAAATAACCCAATCAACAAATGGGCCAAGGACCTGAACAGACACTTCTCAGAGGAGGACATACAATCAATCAACAAGTACATGAAAAAATGCTCACCATCTCTAGCAGTCAGAGAAATGCAAATCAAAACCACCCTAAGATACCATCTCACTCCAGTAAGATTGGCAGCCATTATGAAGTCAAACAACAACAAGTGCTGGCGAGGATGTGGGGAAAAGGATACACTTGTACATTGCTGGTGGAACTGCAAATTGGTGCAGCCAATTTGGAAAGCAGTATGGAGATTTCTTGGAAAGCTGGGAATGGAACCACCATTTGACCCAGCTATTCCCCTTCTCGGTCTATTCCCTAAAGACCTAAAAAGAGCATGCTACAGGGACACTGCTACATCGATGTTCATAGCAGCACAATTCACAATAGCAAGACTGTGGAACCAACCTAGATGCCCTTCAATAGACGAATGGATAAAAAAATGTGGCATTTATACACAATAGAGTATTACTCTGCATTAAAAAATGACAAAATCATGGAATTTGCATTGAAATGGATGGCATTAAAGCAGATTATGCTAAGTGAAGCTAGCCCATCCCTAAAAAACAAATGCCAAATGTCTTCTTTGATATAAGAAGAGTAACTAAGAACAGAGTAGGGAGGAAGAGCATGAGAAGAAGATTAACATTAAACAGGGACAAGAGGTGGGAGGGAAAGGGAGAGGGAAGGGAAATTGCATGGAAATAGACGGAGACCCTCATGGTTATACAAAGTTACATACAAGAGGATGTGAGGGAAAGGGGGAAAAAAAACAAGGGGGAGAAATGAATTGCAGTAGATGGGGTAGAGAGAGAAGAGGGGAGGGGAGGGGAGGAGAGGGGGGGATAGTAGAGGATAGGAAAGGCAGCAGAATACAACAGACACTAGTATGGCAATATGTAAATCAGTGGATGTGTAACCGATGTAATTCTGCAATCTGTATATGGGGTAAAAATGGGAGTTCATAACCCACTTGAATCAAAGTGTGAAATATGATATGTCAAGAACTATGCAATGTTTTGAACAATCAACAATAAAATAAATTTTTTTTAGTTGAGGATGACCCCAATACCTTTATTTTATTTGTTCATTTTTATATGGTGCCAGGGATTGAACCCAGTGCCTCACACATGCTAGGCAAGAACTCTACCAATGAGCCAAAAACCCATATATGTGTTCTTATAATTATGAAAAAATTGTGAAGGTAACTTTTTCTCAAGGTAGGTAGGTTTGTTATTCTATTCTTGCTTGCCTGCATTTTGTCTTTCTGTACTAAATATACATTACCTGTGTATTAAAGAATACATATTCATTTGTGTACAACCAGAGAAATAGTGTCTACCGTCAGCCCAAAAGGCAGGTGTTTTCTTTCGTTTTTGTTTGTAAAAATAATGCCTCTATCCCTTATAATAAAGATAAGGTCCAGCAGACTTAATACCCAGTATATACTTCTTTTCTTTTTTCTATTACATGAAATATATATTACATGAAAGAAAGAAAGTTATGGAACTTCTCATCGGGGTTTATAATTGGTAAGGTGCTTATATTGCCCATCAGAATGCATTAAGGTAAAAACACCGGACTTCGTACAAATGGGATAAGCATAGAAACAACCATGGAGAGACTGCCGAACTGAAAATGAACCCTCATCCCAGAAGGCCTACAATAATAAAGTCAAATGCTAAATACATGAAGATTTATATGACATACTAGCACATTATTACCACAAATTCTATTACTAAGTCAGCCATGGGAAATCAGCTCAGGGCCAAAAAGAAGTCAATCTGCAGACAAATTCAGCTTTTAGTTTGAAACTCTGCCACTTGCCATAATGAAAGGAATCTTTCAGGCTCTGAATGAGTCAACCCCTATTGGACATTAGGGTTAGGACATTAGCAAATGTTGGCTTAGCAAGACCTTAGTGAAAATTTTCTACTTGCCTAACTTGTCCAAGGTTTGTATCATTGTCTTTGTAATGCTACTGTTATTAACTTTTTCTGTTGAAAAAAATCATTTGATGGTGTTGGTAAAATAGAACTTTTCTGAAAAGTTTTCAGAGAACAGAAATTCCCTGAATGTATTTAAGTGCAGAGTCTGGTGTTTGGTATCTTTCCCCTTCTCAGGGATACTTCTGGCCTGGAAGAGCAAATTCCCCACCCCAGGCATGGCAGGAATATTTAGGCTTGTGCTCTGTCATTCTTAGGTCCAAATGGAACCAACTATATAGAAGCTCTAGCAATCACATTGTCTGCACTTCCTCAAATTCCTCAGTTTATTAGTTCTTCCAATTTAGCAACTCTGTTGCAGGTGATAAATTCTTCCTTCTTCTATATTCCCTGTCTGTTTTGTATCTGATTCATTAATCTGAAATACGTTTCTAATACTAGGATCTCTCCAACCAGTATCCCTGCTGCCTCAATGAGGCCTACCTAAGGATTCGGGGAGTCTTCAACCTGCTCCTGGGTTTCTTGTTCTGATTTGAGGATTTCTGACTCTCCAGGTTACCTGCATCCCAGGTGAGACATAGCATTTGTGGTAAGTGTAGTTCCCTTTGACTCACAAGTCCAAGTAAAACACTCCTATGCAAAAAAGCTATTCTCTGCTCCAAAAATATGATGGGAGCTCACTTGAGATGAGACCTATGTCCCAAATGAATGTGAGACATACAGTGTAGTCCAGACAATCAATGCTCACCTGGCCAGTCCTCAGTCCTGTGAACTTTGGTAGGGACCTCACATTCCAAGAAATAATACCAGAATCCCCAACCTTTTTCAATTTTTTTTTCTACTTTACTGCATTGGTTCTTTTAGTTTTCTTTGGATTCCATAGCTGTGGGCTTCTTGGGTGACATAGTAATCTACTGCTTGGATGGGGCTCTTTAAACCCTTGTGTTAGTTTCTTTTTGGTTGCTGTAAGGAAATGACTGAGGCTGAATACTTCATAAAAGAGAATAGTTCAGCTTGCAGTTTTGCAGACTCAAAGTCCAAGATCACACAGCCCCATCTCTTCAGCCCCTGGTGAGAGCCTTTTGATGAATGACATCAAAATGGTGAAAGTACAGCAAAAGAGATCACAAATTTGGAGTGTAGGCTCACTCTTTTCATAACAGTTCACTCTCATGGGAAATGAGTTCTATGATAACTACATCTATCCTTCAGAAGGCATGCCCCAAATGACCTAACCACTTTCCACTAGGCCCCACCTTTTAAAGGTTCACCACCTCCATATTGCTGTTCCAGGATCATGCTTCCAGCATATGAGCCTTTGGGTGACATACTCAAACAGCAAAACCTTAACAGCCCCTGTTCAGATGCCTCCTGTGTTATCATGGACATGCTTTTTGATGAAATGCAAGCCCTGTATCACTCCATAATCCATTTTTTTTCTGAGAAAACATAGAAATTCAGTTATTTATTATTGTAATAAAATACACATATTCCATATCATACTCCATTCCCCAGGATTTGAACTTGTCATTAGGTGATTGGCTTCTAAGAGACTGTAACTTGATATAAGTGCTGGCCTCTTTTAAATGGGGATTTAAACACTTGGGAACTATAGCACAGTTTGCCTACAATACATGGGCAAAATTTGGGGGAAAACAAACAGGTTACAGAACAAGAAAAATAATGTAAATAAAGATTGGAGACCATAAATAAGAATATCATGATTCCCTGATGTGTTTCTACTTCCTGTTCTAATTGTTTTCTGAGGCTTGGCTATTTGGTCCATTGCTTCTTTAAATCCGCAATATTAAGCCTTTTTCCCCCTTAAATATATATATCATAAAATTTTCCATTTTAACAATTTTAAGTGTACAAATTATTGGCATTAAGTACATTGACACTGTTGTGCAACCCTCACCAACATCTACCTCCCTAACTTTTTCATCTTTCCAAACTGATACTCTTTACACATTAAACAATGACTTCTCATTCTTCCTCCTTGGGCCTGTGGCAACCATCAATCTACTTTCTGTTTCTATGAATTTGACTAAGAACCTCAGATAAGTGAAATCATGGAATATCCATCTCTTTTTTTTTTTTAATTTTTAATATTTATTTTTTAGTTCTCGGCGGACACAACATCTTTGTTTGTATCTTTAATGGCTGTTTTTCCCCCCACTTAGCATGTGTTCAAGGATCACAGTTCAAGGTTATCGCTTGTGTCAGAATTTTCTTTTTTAAAACTAAATAATATTCTGTTGTATGTATATACGTGTGTGTGTGTGTGTGTGTGTGTGTGTGTGTGTGTGTGTGTGTGTGATGCTGAGGACTGAACTTTGTGCATGCAAGGAAAGCACTCTACCAACTGAGCTGTGTCCCCAGCCCTGCATATACCACATTTTGTTTATCCATTTATCTGTTGATGGACATGAGTTGCTTATACATTTTGGCACTTGTGTATAATGACACTATGAACACCAGTATACAAATATCTGAGTCCCTGTTCTCAATTCTTTTGTGTATATGCTGACAGGTGAAATAAATTTCTAATAATTGCACATTCTAATTTTTTTGGAGGGGAGAGGGTTCCAGGGATTGAACCCAGGGGTGCTTAAGCACTGAACCACATCCCCAGTCCTTTTAATTTATTTCTTTTTATTTTGAGATAGGATCTTGCTAATTGCTTAGGGCCTCAATAAATTGCGGAGACCAGCTTTGTTAATTCTATTTGTAACTCCCAGTGGCATTTTACATTCCCATCAATAATACAGTGTTCCAATATCTTCATATCTTTACAAACACTTGTTATTTTCTATTTTTTGCTTTTATTTTTATTTTCTGTTTTCCCCCCTAATGATTAGTAATGTTGATATTTTTTTATGTGCTTATTGGCCATTTATGTATCTATTTGGGATATGTCTCTGTTCATTTTTTTGACATTATTTTATTTTTTTATTTGTTCTACTTAGATAATCTCTGCTTATTTTTAAATTGGGTTGTCTTTCATTGTTTACTTGGTTCAGAAATCTGATTTTTGATCATGGTCTTTCCCAAATGTTAAATATTGATTACTAATTAAAAAATTTAAAAAATACAGTGGTGGAGAAATACTGGGGAAGTCAAACAAAGCACAATACCTGGGTGGCTCTGGCCTGAGTGCTGTCAGTTCACCCCCTACCTTTCTTAGATACTAAGGAGGGGAGTTGTCCAGAAAAGCAAGCGTGATGGGACAGACCAAATGATGGGTATCGGCACTGTGGTCTTCCTTGTTTAACACATGTGTCACTTTCTCATGTCATATTTTCTTCCCCTTTAATATTAAAACCAAAATCCAAATACCTAAACTGTGCTTGCTTTAGCAATGGAAGAAAATAACATATTTGGCTTTATTGAAGGGAGGGTGTTTCCCGGTAGCAGGGCTTCAGAGAAAACTTGCATCAGCTGAAGGAGAGATATTGAGCCCTTTGCCCCCACTGTACCACTTTTCACCAAAGAGTATTCCTTTGCAAGACGTCCATTGACTCGCTCTATATACAGGAAGAGAAAACAGCACACTGATATAAAAGTTTATTAACTAGATCATTCAAAGAGACAGCAACTGACCTCTACACTGATCCCTTCCAGTTGCAAAATGGGCTTCAAGCAGGCTCAGTGGAAGCATCCTGATCAGAAGGGCCTAAGGTTGGTTTCTGCCCCTGCTACTATATTGTTGTGCAAAATTACTGCTCTGAGCTTAGTTTTATCCCCTATAAAATAGGTTTAATAATATTTCCCTGGTGGGAGTTATGGCAAGAGTAGGAAAGATATTTCTTTTTTTCCAACAGTGGAACTGGTTTTAAATGTAATGTTCTCTGCAGCATTGGTCAACCCTCCTTTTTACAGGTCCCCTTAGTCTTGGGGCAAGCATGGGAGTAGGTGACATTTGTAGTGGAATTTTGTCTGAGTGTGAGTGTCATACTGAAACTCTGAGGTCTGCCCTGATCTTGCTCTTTGAAGACTAACGAAGCTTTTCCCCCTGCTATAACCATTGCCCTTGACATCATCCTCTGGGCAGCTTGTGTCCCTCCTCCTGTTGCCTCAACCCACCCCTGGTAAAGGCACTACTGTGATTAGCCAAGGTGGCCCCTGTCCCTTGTGCTCCACATTACAGCAAGCTCAGTTCTTGCTCCCAAAGTTCCTTTATGCACCTGTTCATGGTAAATGTGGGTGTCTCCCCACATGTGAGTCCTATTCTCCAGGTCAGAGGCTTAGAAAATCAAGGAGAACATTTTCACAGACCTTAAGGATATGTTGGGAGGGCTTTCAGGAATCTTTGCATCCTAGTTTAGGGAATAGTGTTCATTCTAGAACACTTTTCTGGATATTCTATCATGGGAATCTGGAGGTTATTTGGCAGACAAAGCAATGGCCTTTCTACACTCCAGCCCTTCTCCTGGTTGACTGTCACCTTGGACAAGTTTATGAGCATATTTAGCTTCTGTAAAATTAGGGTAATAGGGGGCTGGGGTTGTAGCTCAGTGGTTGAGCGCTTGTCTCGCATGTGTGAGGAACTGGGTTCGATCCTCAGCACCACATAAAATAAATAAATAGAACAAAGATATTGTGTCCATCTACAACTAAAAACAATTTTTAAAAATCAGGGTCCTAGGAGCTTAGGGATGGTCAGCTCTTTGACAGCAAACGGATAGAGAAAAGTTCAAAGGGCGGGGCTATGAAGGTTTCCCCAAATGCCAGCCAAAGCCAAAGGTGCACCCTGAGCATTCCTCTTCTCTGAGATGCCAGAGACCATTGAAAATGGAGGCTGTTTGTTTTTCTACCTGTGGAAACACATAACATGGAGGAGTGAGCACCGTCTTTGCTATCACATGAATGTGATTGCTTGAAAATGAAACTAACAGGAAACCTAAAAGAAAGAAGAAGAGAGAGAGAGAAAGAGAGAGAGGTAGCAGGGAAAGGAAGGGGTAGGTTCAGGGAGAGAGAGAGAGGGAGAGTTGTATTCTGCTACCTTTCCTATCCCCTACTACAACAGTCACTAATATGCCATTATGTAAAAATGTGAGTATGTAACAGAAGTGAGTCTGTATTATGTATTTGGGGAGTTCAAAACCCAATTGAGTCGAATGTATGAAAGATGATATGTCTTGAGCTCTGTAATGTTTTGAACAATCAATAAAAAAAAAAAGAGAGAGAGAGAGAGGGAGAGAAAAAGAGGGAGAATCCTGACAATATTTTGCTGAGTCTCTGGCGGCAGGGAAGCCTGTTTTTTTTTTCAGTTATTTTTTTCTCTTGAGCTGGCTGGGTTTCTGTTATCTGCAAATAAGAGGACTGAAAATACACTGTCTTCTGGGCTGTCCGTGGCACGAGGTGAGGATTGTTATCTGTCTGTGCTTTGCATGGCTGGCACTTAGGACAGTGCCTGCCACATCACAGATGCTTGATAAATATTTATTGATGGAACCCACCTGTGACTGTGTTGGTCCCGTCTCTTTGTTTCTTTATCAGTTCGTTTCCTGTGTTTTAAGTCTCTCCCTTTCTCAGGCCATATAATTGCTCAAGTCCCCTAAAAACAGAAACAAGCAAAGGATAACCAAACAAAAATTTTCTCTTGTTATGGCTCTTCTTTCCAGCACCCTGACCTACTTTCCTATCTCAACTGAGATTTTCAGAAGCGTATTCTTAACCCACTGCCACTGGCTTTTATTCCAACTCTTTCAACATTGTCACAGTTGTTCCTGACATCACTGATGAAAGCCCACAGCACTCTCTGACAGCCACTCTTCTTACTATCTGTACAATTGACCCTCTTTCTCACAGGAGGCAGGATGTCCTTCAGAATTCTCCAGACTCTGTCTCCCATCGCTGTACTAGGAATTGAACCCAGGATGCTCTGCCACTGAGATACATTTCTCATCCTTTTAATTTTTTTTTTTATTATGAAATAGGGTCTCTACGTTTTCCAGGCTGGCCTTGAACTCATGATCCTCCTGCCTCAGCTTCTCTAGCTGTTGGAATTACAGGTGTGTACTATGGCACCAGCCCATGGCTCTTTCTTTTAAATGAAAGTTCAGCTGAGAATTTTAGCCTTCCATTAACATGGGGATTTTTTGCTTGCATTGGAACTGCAGCAGCGTTACCTCCTCTCTCTTTGGCCTTGGTAGTTTGTCCAATGGCAAAGTAGATCAGTGTTATTGTTTGGATGTGAGGTGTCCCCCAAAAGCTCATGTGTGAGATGATGCAAGAAGGTTTGGAGGAGAAATGATTGGGGTATAGCCTTAATCTAATCAGTGAATTAATCCCAATAGGGATTAACTGAGTGGTAACTGAAGTGGTAGGGTGTGGCTGGAGGAAATGGGAACTAGGGTATGGCTTTGGGGTATATATTTCTATCTGTCAAGTGGCGTCTCTCTCTACTTTCTGATCATGATGTAAACTGCTTCTCTCTGCCACCATGATGTTCATTTAGCCTTCACCTGGAGACATGAGGAATGGAGCTGGCCTTCAGTGGACTAAGACCTCTGAAACTGTGAGCCCTCAAATATACTTTTCCTCCCCTAAAATTGTTCTGGTCAGATCTTTTAAGTCACAGAAAAATCTGACTGAAACAATCAGGAATCCATCATCTACCATGTCTGTGGCCCTACAAACATCAAGTTTGGCACATGCTAAAATTGAGGATGGCTACTGTGGCTTGGTATCCCCCAGACTTGTGCACTCAGCTCCACGGGTGTCACAGGCCAGTCTCTGAGGTTAGCTCAGAACTGGCAATATTCTTTGCAGCATTCAGGATTAGGAGAGGTGGATTTCATTTTATCTAGGCTAAAGTATTACTACCAAAGGCAACTTCAGGAATGGAACTGCAAAAGGAAGTGTCTTGTCACACTGATCCTAGAGCCCCTCTGGGGATTAATCCTGGCTGGTTCTGATAAGCTGACAAGTAGCAGAAGATTCTAGGCATCTAAGCAGAAAATTAGGACCCCACCTGCATAACAAATGGATGTGAATAAGTAATCAGAATTACTTAATTTGCAGAGACTTTAGAGAAATGATCTCTGCTCTTTCTGCTAGCTTTGGAAAACAACAGAGTTCTCAAGTAGCTATATTAATTTTATTTATGGACTCAGCAAATATTTAGCAAGCATCTACAACCCGCAAGGAGTTTATTATCTACGTAGGCACAAAAATCATGCAGATAAACAACTTTAATATAATGTGGACATTAAATTCTAAATGAAATTTCTTCAGTTAAATAGCTGTATGGGGCCTTAAAAGTAAGAGTTAAATCAACACGTATGAAGTGTATGTTAATTAATAAAACACCAAGTCATTTTATTCACCTATGGCCAAACCTGGCACAAGGCAGACTCTAGAGCAGTAGTTTGGGGTGAACCCTGGGAACTGGGCTTTCTGACAGTGTCCTTTGGTGATTCTGATGAGACCTTAAGAAGGGAAAAAGAGAGAGAGAGAGAGAGAGAGAGAGAGAGAGAGAGAGAGAGAGAGAGAGAGAAAGAGAGAAAGAGAGAGATAAGTGTCACAGTAGTATGGGTAGACAATAGGGATAAGAGGGGAGGGGGAGGGGAGGGGGGATAGGAAGGGCAGCAGAATACAACTGACACTAGGATTGCTGTATGGATACACATGGATGTATAACCAATGTGATCCTGCAATCTGTACATGTGGAGAAATGACAATTCATACCCTATTTGAATCAAATGTATGATATGTCAAGATCATGGTATTGTCTTGAACGACTAATAAAAAATAAATAAAATTTTAAAAAGTTTGGTCATTGATATAGTCCACCCTTTGCCTTCCCAATGCATTCTATAGCTCACTGATGACAATGGATGGCATCTCCTTCTTAAAGATGGGCCACGTCTTGATTTTTTAATGCTGTTCCACCTGGTTTTTGGTAGTTTCTTCCCCTGGCCACTCCTTTTTTTCCAGCCAGGTATTAGTTTTCTGTGGGTGCTCTAACAAAAATGCCTCACATTTACTTGAAGTAATAATTATAATTTGGAGGGACTCACAGGTTAAGGTCAAGGTGTTGTCAGGGCTGCATTCCTTCTGGGAGGCCTGTGGCCTTTTCCTGCATCTGGATGCTGCCTATTCTCTGGCTCATCCTGCCCCATCCTCATAGCCTGTAATGGCTGGCTGAGTGCTTCTCCCACGGCACTGCTCTGACTACCTTTCTTAGTCACATCTCTCTTTCACCTCCTGCCTCCCTCTTCCATTTGAACACTGTGCCATTCCTCCATGATAAAAGATTTGGGGTAAAATTGGGAGTTCATAACCCACTTCAATCTAATGTATGAAATATGATATGTCAAGAGCTTTGTAATGTTGTGAACAACCAATATAAAAAATGTTAAAAAATAAAATAAAATAAAAGCCAGCAGCCCTGGAGCCATCCTTCTTAGGCAGTACCACTCCCACCTCTCCAGTCTCCCTGATCCACCTTTACAGACTTTTATGATGGTATGAGGTCCACCCGGGTAGCATCCACTTTAAGCTCAGCTGAGGAGCAATCCCAATTCCATCTGCTACTTTCATTTCCGTTTGCCATTTATCATCAGCTATTCACAGTTTCCAGGGATTTGGACATCTTTGTTGGCTATTCTGTTACTGCAAGCCCCTTTATTGTTGTTGCTCTCTAATCTTATCTTTGCAAACTCAGGCTGTCAGAGGCCAACTAGACAGTGTAAGATAGTGAAGCTGGACAGGAAGACAAAATTCTAGAACTAGATGCTGTCTTTTAAAGGTATAGTGACTGATCAATCCTGACCAGGTGTTGCTATGTAAAGCTATGGGCCCAGCATTGCCAGATCTCCTGATTTTTTTCAGAAAAGCCAGAACTTCAGATTTTCTTTGTAACATCCTCCAACTTTTAAATGTTGGCAACGAATGTGAATATTTCAAAGCATTATGCAAGCCAAACCAAACATATCTGCTGCTGTATTTGACCTGGGCTGTTCATTTTTAACCTCTGCTCTCTATATTCCCCTTGGAGGTGATCTCATTATGTCTGAGGAGTTCACTATTATCTGTGCATGATGACTTGAGAACATATCTGTCCACTTCTCGGATGAGCTGAGAACAACACCCCCAACTGCATTCTGGACAGCTATACCACCTCATGGTCTTGTCACACAGATATGGTTCTTAAGGCTGAAAGGTGGGAGTCCTTCACTTTCTAATCCAATAGTCATTCAGCCCTGCAGTCTGTCCATTCATATGCACTTAATTTCAAGCATTAATCATGTCTTTGCTGAATTTATATAACACTCATAACTCATCCTGAGGATCCGTTCTTTCTCCCTATTTCAGCTTGTCTTAGTAAGTGCAGGTGCTATCACAAGATACCCTACTGAGTGGCTTATAAGCAATTAAAATCTATTTCTCATAGTTGTGGAAGCTGGAAGTCTGAAATCAGGGTGCCTGCATGGTTGGGTTCTGGTGAGGACCCCCTTCCTGGCTGTGGACTTGCTGACATGAATATTCTCATGTGGCAGAAGAGAGAGCCAGCTGGTTCTTGGGACGTTTCTGATAAGAGAACTAATCTCATTAATGAGAGCTCTGCCTTTACAATCTACTCCCAAATTACTCCCAAAAACCCGACTTCTAGGTATCATCAAATTTGAAAAGACCAATTTTGGGAAACACGAGCAATTCAGTGATAAAGAAACTAATCTCTAAAATGCAAAGTAGATCATTTCATGTCTCTCTTCTACACAACAGACTTCAATGTTTGCAACAACCTGCAGGATGAAGTCCAAAGTCTTTAGTATGACATTCCATACTCCTCAAGATGGGAATCTGAATTAAGTCCCAGCCTCATTTCCTACCACTTTCTCACCACTATCTATTTTTCCAATTTTAAGAACGTTAATTGTAGTTCTGTGTACACAATGGTGTTTAATACTTGTTCCCTCTGATTGGAATGCCCTTCCCCATTGGAGTACATGGAAATCTTCTGACCCTTAAACCAAAGTCCAGGTTTTACACTGCAAAACATTCTCCAATTCCTTCCCCTTTGGCCCTCCACATCCCTCCCAGCTCTCACTGTGCTTCACTTATGCATTTTTTAATTGCGCCTACCCCCCGTTGCTCATTTTGTTCACAAACATGTTTTCTGTCTTTCTTTCATAACGTATTTGTATCACAAGCACAGGGACCTTGCAAAATACACATGTAATGTTTCTGAGTGAATAAATGAATGAATGAAGGAGTCACGCTAGACAGATGGCATCTGTCCTATTTATGATCGAAATTACCCCAGGGAGGTGTAATTCTTTGATGAGTTTCTCATTCCTCTCCTCAAATAAGTTGCTATCTTCCGCCAGCTGCAGAAGCTCTTTGAATGGTTTAAAATGCAGAATTCAAAACTGGCTGCCAAGAAATGCCACTTCATTTCCTTTCTAGAATAACGTGATTTTCCTCATGACCCAGATGAAACAATAACCCTTAGCTGAAGTTTCATAAAAACGGGGCTTTTCTAAGGGGCATCGAAGAGTTAACAGGAATAGAATTCAGTCTTGCTTGTTTCCTCAGTGTTCCCTAGGTATTCCCCCAGGTGCTCCTATGCAGGTGCAACCACCCCTGTTTAGAGTGCACAGGGGCAGGCCAGTCCAGGTTAGGCTTTTAGTTTCATAGGGACGTCACCCCAGGAAGTGCCAGCACCCTGTGAAACTCCAAGGGCCTCTGCAACATAGTCATAGATCTGGGCAAGGACCACAATTTACAAAGCATTGCTCTCTCAGATGGAAAGCAGATTAGTCATCTTTCTAAAAATGGGGTAACAGATACAAAGGGGCTCTTGTCTTCACAGGGAGCCAGGCCAGCAGAGCCTCTAGACCTACTGGAAGAGTTGGGCTGAAGATCACCTCAAGAGCAATCCCACAGTCGCTTACAATCCGTCCAGCTTTAGGGCAGACACCAGGTGCAAAGAAAAAAATAATTCCTGGATCCAGTTACTCAGGCATCACTTTTGAAATATGTGATGTTGTCTCTCCATGTCCCTAGGCAGACTGTCTATCCATCTTCCTTGAGGCAAAAAGAGTAAGGGAAGGAATGAACATCCACTGCCTATTTAGCTTGAACTAGAACATGTGTTCTGAGCTTTAGATGCCTTTTCTTTTTAAACTTGCTCTAACTTTCTATGTTATTTTTATTTATTTTTAACATATATGTTTTTAATTGTAGATAGACACAATATCTTTATCTTATTTATTTATTTTTATGTGGTGCTGAGGATCAAAGCTAGTTCCTCACACTTGCTAGGCAAGTGCTTTACCACTGAGCCACAACTCCAGCCCATTTCAATGTATTTTTAAGCTGTATTGTACAAGCTGGGAGTCAGCAAGTCTGTCATTTGCTCGGTTCTATGAAACCAGCAGACAATAGAGCCTAGATTATACTGGAGAAATGTTATTTTGAGGTCTATGCTCATTTTATTTATGCTGCTTCTCATATAGAAAAATGTGTAAAATAATAATCTTTGTGCTTGTTTATCAGAATTAATAGCTTATGTTAGTTCATCTATTTATGGTCTATAGGGTCAATGTGTTCTTAGCCCAGCATTTGGGCAATCAATCAATACATATTATGGGAAGGGGCTGCCAGGTTGTTCCAGAGAGGCTGAAGATCCTGCCCCTGCTGCTGGGACTCCGTTCTATCTGGTGAGATGAAGCCAGTAAGGAATAACTCAGGAGCTATGTAATAATAGCATAGCTGTCTTGAATAAGCATATCAGAAATTCTGCCCATGTCTACCATGACACATATGATGCTGATGATCTTGTGTGTGACACATTCCCCTGGGCATTTGTAAGAACACAGCTGTCACTCTTCTTTTGCCCTCTCTCATGAAAGTGTACTAGAATACAAGTATTTTGGAGACTGTTATAAAAAGCAGAACTCAAATCTGCTCTAATGTTAAATGGAAATAAATCAATAAGAAGCTTTGATATTTTAGTTATTAGAGACTAAATAGCAGCTGCTATAACAGATGATAGTGCATCCATGTGGTCGGAACCATTGTGCCTGGGAATCACTGCATGGGGCAGCCTAAGGTCTAGTGTTGGACAAAAGCTGTTGTGATCTGGGAGGAGGTGGAGCTTGAGGAGGCTGGAGTAGACCTGCACGTCTCATAGGAAGGAGTGATGGCTTAGGGCAATATATTGCAGGGCCTGACATGTGGAGGAGTTTAACAAAGGAATTGAACTGAAAAAAAAAAAAAAAGTAAGGCATATATGGGCTTTCTGCCAAAGAGCAGCAGATGCTGACCACTCATACCCTGAGTCCAACTCAATGAAAGACCTTCTTTCTTCAATGTAATAATGACACACGGGAAAGCCCTCCTCCTCGCCCTACCTGTAGACATATTATCTCAGGTGTAGAGTCACATGAAAGGGGTACTCTCTGAGACACTATCATCTAAAGTGACTACTTGATTTAGCAGACTTGATTACGCTTGAAAATAAATAGCATAAGAACAAATTATTTCTTCCCTTGACCAAACAGTTGGAGGTTTTCTGGGGGGAAAACCAGATCAATATGAGATAAGAAAAAAACAGATCAATAAGAGGAATAACACAGGGGCTGTGTAATAAGAGCATAGCTATTTTCTCTCCTGTGAGTGAAGTAAGAGATAATTTTTAACTAAGTTACATTTTTTGTGCTAGTTGCTGATTTTTAAACTTTAGATATTATTTTATAATTTCAATTCCCTTTCTCTTTATCATAATTTTTGATGTTTATTAATTTATTGTTAGTTCTTCTACCAATACCTCTGTGTAACTTTAAACTATATTTATTAAATGTCTCTTTCTTGTTCCACCAGCTTTCAACTTTCAACAATGACTCTTGAGCTCTTGTTTTGCAAGATAAGGACATTCTTCCATCTGCTACTCCTTCTGTGTTAATGTTTATCTTCTGTTCTATAATAATATTTAGTTTTATTTTACATTATATGTAGGTTGACTCTAAAAAGTTGAGAACCCAAAATAAATTCATGCTATTTAATAGTGTGGAAATATTTATCATGGCAGAGCCACATGTCAATAACATGACTCCTGCTTCTCTTGGTTTATAGCTGCTGCTGTAACAAATGACTACAGACTTAGGGCCTTCAAATTGCATAACTCTGCTTTAGTTCTGGGAGTCATTATTCTGCTATGGAGTTCATTGAGCTAAAATCAAAGTATTATGGCTTGAATGTGAAGTGTCCCCCAAAAGCTTACATGTGAGACAATGCAAAAAGGTTCAGAGGAGAAATGATTGGGTTATAAGAGCCTTAACTTAATCAGTAGCTTAATCCCTGATAGGATTAACTTGAGTGGTAACTGGAGGCAGGTGGAGTGTGGCTGGAGAAAGTGGTTCATTGAGGGTGTGGCTATGGGGTATATATTTTGTATCTAGAGAATGGAATATCTCTCTCTCTCTCTCTCTCTCTCTCTCTCTCTCTCTCTCTCTCTCTCTCTCTCTCATCATCATGTGAGCTGCTTCCCTCTACCACACACTCCACCATGTTCAGCTTTAACTCAAGCCCTGAGGAATGGAGCCTTGCGTCCATGGACTGAGACCTTTGAAACCATGAGCCCCCAAATAACCTTTTTCTTCCGTAATTTGTTCTGGTCAGATATTTTAGTCACCGCAGTGAAAAAGCTGACTGAAACACAAGGAGTTAGAAGGTCTAATTCCTTCTGGTGTCTCTAAGAGAGAATTTGTTTGCTTGCCTTTTTCAGCTACTAAAACTCACCTGAATTTCTTGTCTCATGATCCCCTTCTTCCATCCTCAAAACAAAAGCATTGCATTTCTCTGACTCTTCTCCCATCATATCTTTCTCTGGCCATAGATTGGAAAGATTCTGTTATTAAGGACTCATGTGACTCAATTAGTCTACTTGGAAAATCCAGGAAATGTTCATCTCAAATTTTATAACTTAAATCACATTTGCATATTCTCTTTTGCAGTGTAAGATACTATATTAATTCTCAGGTTCAAGGATTAGGGCATGGGCATCTTTGAGGAGCCATCATTCTGCCTCCCAGAGAAAATAAAATGTTCCTAATACTGAGAAAGAAAGAAGGATTCTCCTTCCTATACATTATCAACTCAAATCAAAGAATAGTTCATCAAGGCAAATTATAACCAAACTATCAAAAAGCAAATATAAAAAAAGAAAGAAAGAAAGAAAGAAGAAGAAAAGCAAAAGCAAGCAACAAGAAAAAATCATATCACATACAGGAGAGCTCAAACACAGTGATCAGCAGAATTCTTAGCAAAAACCTGGCAGGCCAGAAGAGGGTTGAATGATATAGTCAAAGTGCTAAAGGAAAAAAATAGTCACCCCCAAATACTTTACCTAGCAAAACTGTCCTTCAGAATAAGATTTCTCCGGATAAACAAAAGCTGAGGGATTTTATCACCATTGAATCTGCCTTAAACATAACCTCAAAATTTATGAATCAAATTGTTTCATCAATAAAAATTTAAAATGAATAATATTCTGGAAGAAAGTCTTGTAATATATATCACAATTAGCATAATAATTAGTATCACAATTATTGTAATATATATTAGAATAGGTATACAATTTTATGTATAGTAGATTAATTTTCACTATACATAATAATAACTCTAGCAAAAAACAACCCAAATACAAATTAGATAAAATAACCTCTACATTTCATAGAAAAAAATCTAGCTGGGGTTGTGACTCAGTGGCAGAGAGCTTGCCTCCCACATGTGAGGCACTGGGTTCAATCCCCAGCACCACATAAAAATAAATAAATAAATAAACAAACAAACAAACAAATAAATAAATAAATAAAATGAAGGTATGTGTACATACATCTACAACTAAAAAAATAGAAAAAATCTAAATTGCAAATTTTTAAAAAAGTTCAATCAATTACGAATCAGACACAAGGAAATGTATGTGAATACAAAAGGATGAAACACTGTAAAAGTACTAATTTTTTGCTTTGGTGATTGGGGGGAGATATATATATTTACACACACACACACACACACACACACACATACACACACACACAAATATATATGAATGGTATGGGAAGAAATGGTGGGAAAAAATCCCAAGTGGAAACAGCAGCTGGCTCAGAAAGCATTTTACCCTATAAGTCTCAAACTATTTTCCACAGTTTTCATTTCTCTTTGCTGCATTTCAAGTTGTCTATTCAGTTCTCCTTTCCAATTTCCAGTTTCTCTTTTTGCCTGTTTATAGCTTAATTTGCAATGGTCTTCTGTTTAAGCTCCCAATGGCTACATGTTTTTTTTTTTTTTAAAGTTCCATTTAGTTCTTTTCCTGATCTTCCTATCTTCTTAAAATTTGAGGACATTTTTACTGCATTTTGCTGTTGTTTTGTTTGATTACCCAAATTCTAGGAGTGCTGATTTTTCTATTTTATTTGATTTGCTAAAACTCCCTCAGAGCAGTCAATTTATTTATATGATTATAATTTTTTAAATTTATTTTGTATTTGTCCTAATTAGTTATGCATGACAGTAGAATGCACTTTGATACATCATATATAGATGGAGTGTAATTTCTTATTCTTCTGGTTATACATGATGTAGAATCCCACCAGTTGTGTAATTATGTATATATATGTACCTAGAGTAATAATGTCTGATTCATCCTACTATCCTTACTATCCCCACACCTCCTCTCCCTGATTATAATTTTTTCATATTACTTTTAGATGTTTTATTGGGGAAAATTACTGAGCTGTGGAAGTGTTGCCATCATATTTTTTTATAGTAACATCTAACATAGGAGTTTAGTCTCAGACAAGATTTTATGTCATTTTCTCTGTTTGATGTCTCATATGACACATTTGATCCTATATACATGTGAGTTCCACACTAGGGCTAATATGTGGGATAGCCTTGCTTTATAATAACTTTATAATACTTTGCTTTATAATAACTCATTACAGAGACTCACTCTTCAGAGACACCATCTACATGGTGAGAGCATGAATACTCTAAGACTTAATTACCTTCCACTAGGCCCCACCTGTTCTTCCCATCAACACCGCTAAACAGGGGATAAAGCTTCCCATACATGAACATTTGAAGGATAAGCTACATCCAAACCAGAGCAGATGGATACTTAGATGGGTTCCAGATTTTTCTTATAACAAGTAATTTTGCAACAAACATTATTTTATTTATGTATTTTTATGTGATGCTGAGGATCGAACCCAGTGCCTCACACATGCAAGGCAAGTGCTCTACCACTGAGTTATAGCCCCAACCCCAACAAACTTTATTTTTATACAATGCCTCCCAATGGAAAAACAAATGTCTCTAGGTTATATTCCTCCAAGTGAAACTGATGGTCACAGTTCATGTACATTGATATTTTACTAGATTTTTCCAGATTTGTCTTCTCAAATGGTTGACCAATTTACATGCCCAATGGCAGTGTACAAGAACTTCAACTGCTCCACATCTTTGCCATAATTATATCATTAGGCTGTTGAGTTTTGCCCAGTTGATGTATAAGCAAAATAACCTTATTTTGATTTTATTCATTATATTTTTAACAGTTGGGCACACCTGTTCTATTTATCTAATGCTGCATAAAAAATTACCCCAAAATTTGTCCTTTGAACACAATAAGTTTATTCTGAGCTTCGTGGATCTTGAATTCAAATAGGCAAGAGCAGAAATGTTTTACCTCTACTCCTAATGTCTGAGGTCTCACCTAGGAACACTAAACGTCTGGGAGTAAATGAAGGGGACTGATATCATCCAGGTGACTCTTTTCATATCTGGTGGATGATGTTGGCGATTGGCTCAGACCAAAGATGAGGATGCTTAATGCACATATCTACCTGCAGTGTGGCACTGCAGGTTAGTTAGTGGAACTTATATGGTTCTCTGGGTTTCTAAGTTGGAACGTCTCAGTAAACAAAGTAGAATCTGTGTTGTTCTTTTATGATCTAAGGTTGGAGTTACACACTGACATTTATCCTGTACTCTGTCAGTTAGAAGCAAATCACTATAGTAAGCATATGTTTAAGGACAGGGAGACCTCATTTCTCAAAGGGAGGAATGTCAAAAGAGTTTGTACACAGGTTTAGGACTGCCATAACATCCCACAAGGGCTATTTGTTCATTTTCCTTAACGTAACGTTCAGTTAACTGAGTGATTTGTTTTGAATAATAGTTTACATTAGTTACATATTTTTTGTTAAATTTCACATTTTGTTTTTAAAAATGTCTCCAAGAAGTTGACTAAATAATAAAAAGTAGTGATGAAATGACAAAGTAAATACTTTACCTCATAATTTTTAAATCCTTTGTAATGAAGTGGATTATTTTGAGAATATTAATTATAAATTATCTATTGGGAGAAATGAGGATCGGGCAATCATTTGCTGCTCTTGTCCATGATGTTGTTTATTAGGCTAATTTCGTAATAGTAGAGTATTAGTGAAGGTTAACATCTAACACTCAGGTAAATCCATACATCTTTTCTGGAATAATGGAAAGTAATTTTTATTGTATTCTTCTACACAAAATCATAGGGTTTTTGTTTTTAACGACACAGTAGAGATTTTAGTGAACAGCAGCTATCTTCCTGTCTGGCTGGCACGTCTTTTTTTCTGGAGAATACTTTTCTCTCAACCCACATAGTTCGTTTGAGGCCATCAAACACATATTTCCTTGCCCAGGCATAGAAAGGGACCCTGACCCAGGCTGGGCAATTTGAGCTCCTTTGTGGGTGATAGACTATAGACACCTCCTTCTCCTTTGTCTGGAACCCTTAACTCTTAAAAGTGTGAGCCTGAAGTCGCTGGTGGTTTTACTTTCTGCCCAGGGAGAGTGTCCATGGAAGACAGATTCAGTTGCAATGGAGTCCCCTGCATGTCCTGGGCATAGGAGAGGCAAGGTGCTCATGAAGTAGTTTGATCTTTTATATCTCGTTTTGACAGAAGCCTTCCCTCACTCTTCCTGGTGATGAGTTGACTGCTTTCCTTTCCTTTTCTTGCCGAGACCAGGTATATGGTCATCCCTGGCTAGTAAGACCCTCTTGACTTCTATCAATTCCAAAAAGTACAAAAGCCAGATTCCCTTCGTATGGCAACAATTATGAAGAACATGAAGGATTCAGCAAAGTATGGAGGAGAAATTATGAAATAGCCTCAAATCCCATACATTTTGGCAGTCTCCACTGTGTACAGACAGAGATAGGAGGGTAGGGACAGATAGAGAGGTACATAACAAGACAGCACTAATTTTCCAAAAATGATATATGGTATGTTTTAGAAGAATGTATTTAATTTAATGATACTATAAATTCCAATTTACCAGAAGAAACTGAAATGAAAATAAATGTAATTGAATTTAACACAAGAAAAAAAAAAGTGGAAGTGAAAATAAAAATTGCTGATAAGGTTTCCTTCCCCACAGAGAGTTACCAAAAAAAAAAAAAAAGAGGTTAGAGTCATCATCTTAACCACATGCGCTAATTTTAGACTTTATTAGTTGACTTCCTGCCATAGTAAGTAAGGAAATTAGAAGACTTCTATCTTCTCTCACTTCCTTCTTTCCCTACCTTCTAATTTTGTTAGTTATATTACTCTAAGTTGCCAAGGTTTAAAACATTTGCATTTGCTTCTATAATTGTAATTACCACAGTTGTTTATAATTAGTGCTTCATTTAGACAGATTCAGTGTTTACCATGGGCTTTGTGTCACTGTTTCTCCATTACTAAGTTCTTTATTTTGATTCAGGTCCAGCTGGATGTGAAGAGCTCATACATTTTCTGTTCTCTTCTTTAGTTATTAAAAGGGATCTGTCTTGTGCCTTTAAATTCAATGCAACTTGTCTGGGTGTAATACTTTTGGCCCATGCTTTCTTTTCCCTAGACCTTTCTAGAGTCATTGTTTAATCATCTTCTGGCATTGAATATTGTTGTGGAGGGTCTCTGGCAGATTTCCTCCTCCCTCCTCCTTACTTGGGGGAGACTTGACTTTTTTTTTGCACAAAATTTTAGTTGTTGGAATTCAAAACCTTCAGGATGTGGCTTAGTGTTGAAAGTTCTAGGTCAATTTCTCCTGTGAAACAGTGTTCTTTCAACATGTATACTCAGTTCTTCCTTCAGTGTAGGGGAAAGTTTCTGTATGACACGTTTGAAGTCTTCCTCTATTTCATTCATTAGTTTCTTAATTCAGGAATGTCTACGGTCGATCATCTTTGTTCTCAATATCCATTAACATCTCTAAAATTTTCTTTAACCTCATTTTTTCTTCTGCATTGTAATGTTCTCACTGCAATAAAAATCTATGTCAGTAAGTCTGTGGCTTCAGCCTTCATTTATCACTTTGTATTTCCATTCTGTACCTGGTCTGGGGAGATGTTTATCTTGTTTTCAGTGCAATATAAGTCATTAAAGATATATAAAAACACACTTTATCATGATATGTGTTTAGAGAGAGAGTGGAAAAAGAGAAGGTGGGCTTGTGTTTCTCTGATGTATCAACCTGTCCAGAATTCTCTTTTAACTTTTAACTTGGCAATGGAACAAAAGCTGTCTAAGCAAATGATGCTAAGTAACATCCAGAAATTTGAATACACTAGTTTTTTTGTTTGTTTTTAACTTCTGATGTTTTCTATAAATAAGAAATGATTCTTTTGAAAATAATGCTTCCCCTTCCCCTGAAAGCTAATTATGACTTTGTTGCAGAAATTTTAAGAGGGATACATGTAGATATGCTTATATGAGAATGTATGTTTTTTAATCCTGCTTGGCAATATACGGGCCATGTGATTAGAAGACTTGAGTCTTTCTTCATCCCAGGGATATTTCCTCTGAAAATTCTGTACTTCCTCTTCATTTTGTCTAATTCCTCCTCTTAGAACTATTGGACAGTTTTTTTTTTTTGTCTTTCAAAGTGAAACTCCCATGTTTTTTAACTTTTCTCTCATATTTTTCTATCTTTTGGATACTTATTCTGAGAGATTTTGTAGTCTATATCCTCTAGATTACTAACCTATGCATATCTATTCTAAAATTTATTTCCTTTTCATAATTGTTTCTTTTAATCATTCCTCCTGAGGTAGGATGTACTTAAAATTAAAGTGTACAATGAATTCTGAAAAATATAGACAAGTAAAGATGCTTTTCAGATGTCTTCATCTTATGACTTGTTTCAGTGCTTTATTCTTTTTCCTTGGTGAGCAGTATCCCATTGCTGTTGTGCTTCCATTTGTTGATTATTCACTGATTGCTAGTCACTTGGATTGTTTTCAGAGTGGGGTTGTTTTAAAGCTGCTATGAACATTCATATATTTGTGTAGATGTATGTTTTCATTACCTTGGGTAAATAACTAAAAGTAGAATGGCTGGACATATGGTAAGTAAATGTTTAACTTTATGACAAACCACCAAACTATTCCAAAGTGCATTCCCTTTAGAAATGCATGGATGGTATTCTAGTTGGTCTACATCCTCACCAACGCGTGGTATTGACAGTCTTTAGTTTTAGCCTTTCCATTGGGTCTACAGTGGCATTTAATTGTGGTTTGAATTTGCATTTTAGTGACTGTAGAAAAGGTTTGCTAATTACCAATCCCAAGGGAGGATTCCTGCTGCACTGAGGATAGCAAACAGCATTACTATGCCAGTCGGCAGGATCAGGCATCTAAACACTGCCCACTGCATCTTAGGCTACAGTTTTACCAATTGCCTGAAAACAGTGAGACTGAACACGCTCATATATGCCAGTTACATGAAGCAGGTTGATTATCTACAAATAGGCAGCTAATGGAAGTCTTGGATCAATTGTAAGCCAGTCCCCCATGGCTAGAGAAAGTTGCTTAGGACAGATGAAGTCTCCACTGAGCATACCACACTTGTGCTGTAGCTGAGAGACCCTGAAAAGTATCGCACCCTGGGTTATATACCTCAGGGGCAACATGACTCACTGCCAAAGCTCTGAAGGACATCCTGCTTCCACTGCTGGGAGGACCAAGGCCTGGGATGTCCCGGCAGTACCTCCTTAACTTGAGATGTTACATTTCCTAGAAGGAACAGGAATAAGGTCTGGGCTATTTCATATGGTTCAAATTAAATCAAGATTTTTGCATTCTCAGGTTATTCTGTATTTATTCTGAGATCTGTGTGCAGGAAAAGGGAAGGGGTAGGGAGAAATGGGTCAGTCCAATGCCACCTGGAAACATTTCCTGCACTGATGAATAGTGATGTCGAACATTTTCATGGCACTAGGAATTGACATTATTACTCATTAAGTTCTATAAAATATACTTGAATATTCACAGAATGCTAAGCATTACACTTCAGGAAAATCTCAGTTTAAGCCTTTTTTTTTTCTTTGAATTGTGAAAGACTGTCTCTATTTCCATCTTTCAAATAATTGCATTTTCTACCTAAAATAATATTAAGTGTGGTAGTAGAATAATGCCTCCTTCCTTCTCCTAAGATGTCCATGTTCTAATCTAGAACCCATGAATATGTTAGGATATATTGGAAAGGAGAATTCAAGTAGCAGATAGAATTAAAATTGCTCATCAGCAGATTTTAAAATAGGGACATTTGCCTGGATTATCTAGGTGTGCCTAATGTAATCACAGGGGTCTTTAAGTGAGACAGAGAAGCAGAAGAGGAGCTAAGATTGATGCAGCATGAGGACCTGGCCCAACATTACTGGCTTTGAAGTTGGTGACCCTGAAAGCTGGGAAAAGCAAGGAACCAGATTCTGCTCTGAGCCTCCAGAAGTGAATGCAGCCCTTGAGATCTTAATCCAGTGAGACTTATTATAGACCCCAGAGTTGTGATAATAAATTTGTTAGTTTAAACCATTTAGTTTGTGAAGATTTGTCAGAGCAGCAATAGAAAAGGTAATCATTTACTGTGAGCATTACTAACCACCTAAAAATCAGAAGATGGTGATCTAACTAGGGTTTCCTTGTTGACCTTTTATTCCTATTCCCACTTCTCTTTGGTTATTTCATTGTTAGTATCACCATTAATAGATGGTAGAGACTCTAACCTCAATGAACTTGGTGTTTAGTTTTATGTTGCATTAGCACTACTTTGAGAGGACAACTTGGTGATGAGGGTCAGTCTGTCCAGGAGGTAGTAGCAGTTTGAGTTACCCAAGCTTTCTCCTACTCTCAGTATCTCAGTAGCTAATATATACTGTTTTCTGCTTGTATTCTAGGACAGAATAGGAACAAGATGGCAGGTGCACTTGTGACCACACTGCAACATTTGAATTTCGTTCACTACAAAAGTTACATTTCAGTCCCTAATAGTGGGCTCAAAGGCTATTGAATAAACATAAAAAAATTTGTCAGAAAAACTAACACAAAAAAATTAACTTCACATCCAATATTTGTGCATAAAGATAAAACTAAATGGATTTCAAAGGATGATAGTTCTGGAGTAAAGACATCCTTAGATTTTTATAATTAGTTTTATAAGGAAATGAGAAAACTGGAATTTATATTAAGCCCTGATAATAGTATAAAAATAGTAAGTACCATGTTACAAAATGTCAATGTCTCTAAATGTTTGCAATAATAATCCAACAAATGACAAACCATTAAAATAATTATCTAAAAATAATTATTTCTTGCAATAAAAAACAACTGGAGAAATGCATACTAATAAACCTGAATAAACTGGGAGGAGGTAGTGTGAAGCTCTAAAGCACTCCTAAAAAAAAGTATGCATTTATGGTTCATTGTTTAAATAGGAGGATGAGGGCTCATGCAGTGTTGTGCAGTATCAATCATAGAAATATGAACATTTCCAACACTGTGTTAGGAGTAATTTGGACCAACATGAGAAAAGGAAGAAGAAATAGAAACACTTTTTAGAAACTGTGGAATGAGTCTAGCAAGTTCTTTTTTCTTTTCTTTCTTTTTTTTTTGTGATTGGACACAATACCATTATTTTATTTATTTTTATGTGCTGCTGAGGATCGTACCCAGCATCTCCCACATGCTAGGTAAGCTCTCTACCAGTGAGCCACCACCCAGCCCAGAGTCTAGCAATTTCTAGCAAATATCTAGTTTGAATAGATTGGTGGATATTCCTCCTCCTAATGCTCTGCTCTCACTACAAAGTATCAATCCCAATATGAGATGATATAGGAATTTTTGGGCATTTGCAATAGCAGCAGAACATAAATCAGAAGATAAGGGTATCTAATAGAATACAAGACTCAACAGTTTTATCCTTTGAAGATACTTTAATTTTGCAGTTATTGATTAATTAAAAAACACGGTTGTTTTCAGCATTTCCTAGCTATGGTAGTGACAGGAAATTCCATTCTAAACAAAGAAGTAATTAATGAAGTAACAATACACTTTTACATTTTACATTGATAGCTTACAGTTTACAAGGTGCTTTCACACACATTATTTCATTTGATTCTTACACAAGCAGAAAAAACAATTAGTGGGAAAGAAAAATGATTTTTTTCCAGGCCTAAAATGAATATTTCCAGGCCAGTAGGCAGTCAGTACAAGAACATACCAAGAACAAGACAGCGATACTCAAAAGCCACAGTATTTTTTTTTTTTTTGGTAGGTTGACAGTTTGATAGCAACTGTGTATTTAGCATCAGTGAATGAGTAAGGAATCAGGACATACACAAGGTTCTCATGATATTCAAATAATTGTAAGAATACTGTCAGAGATAAGAAGAAAGATGCCCAACAGTACATCACATGACTGAGACTTATTTGAAAGCATGATATCCCTTCAAAATATCAGAAAACAAGAGATAGAGAGAGGAAAGAGAAGAGAAGAGAAGAGAAGAGAAGAGAAGAGAAGAGAAGAGAAGAGAAGAGAAGAGAAGAGAAGAGAAGAGGGAAAATCTTGTCATAACACAGCAAAGTTAGAAGGGACCTCAGAAAATGCCTAATCTAATCCTTCTATTCTACAGGTAGGAGAATGGAAGCCAGGGTCATTCTGATAGTTTTCTGGCTTTAAACTCGGATGTCTTGACCTTAACTCTAGGACTCCTTCCCATACAATGCTATCTCAATTATTTATTGGGCAAAAACATTACTGTTTCACATAATGTAATTTGAGATTATTACTATTTTTTGCCACTTTTTAAAATTCAAGTTTTTAATCTTGTTCTTGGCTATACTGTGGCTGAAACTGAGAACTTCATATACTTTAAAAATATTTTAATTTAGTGTACTTGATTGGTCAGAAATAGACTCCCATGACATTTGACAGTTTGCTCATATTTTTCAAATAGTAAAATGGAATGGCAGAATAGCCCTCAGAAACCAATGTACACCTAGGGGTCGTCTACTTGGGTAGATTCTATAGTTGGACACTAGTAATTTCATAGAAAAAAATATTTTTTGAATTTATAGAAATTTTTCAATTACTGAAAACTAAATTGTAATAATCAAAGCATCATCCCCATGATTTATTGAAATAATTTTACAATAATATACAACAAAGCTACCATAGAATTTGTAGCATATATATATATAGAATGCAATGACCAGCATGTTCTTGGTTCTAAATGAAATACAAAAAAAAAATTAATTAAAATATTTTATACAAATGATGTTTTAAATCTATTAACATGATGATATATCTTTGTTACATAAAACTTGCTATGGCAAAGTGTTTCAAATTTTACTTGCACATTTAAATATAGATGAACCAACTGAAATCAGCATCAGCCTTATGTGACATTACCATGCAGAAACACTTGACACTGAAAGGACATACAGATTGGTGGACAGAACATTTCAGACAGTATTATTCACTGTCTTCAAAGGTTTTATAAGGGGCAGTATAGATGAGATGTGGTGTCAGTGACCTACTTGCACCAATAAGGAAGCAAATAGAACAGTAATATACAAGAAGATCAGTTGCACTATAAACAGTTCATTTTTATGCACATAAATTGATCATTAAAAAAAATGAACACAGTTTAAGCTATTTTGGTGTGTTGTTTTAAGATAGGTCACTGAGACACAGAGATAAAAACCAGATAGGGAAAATTAAAAGGAAAGAAGAAATATAGTAAAAAAAAAATTGAGTTAAGCCATGGATTCTCAACACTGAACTAAATGTGCAAAAGTGCTTTAAATTTCCATATGACATCAACATTAAGTCAGTTGGCAAAAAAGTATAAAAAAATAACTAAACTCAAATACTTAAATTGTATCTGCATGATCATATAATCTCTTTACCAAGAGAAAAGGTTAGAAATTACAACATCTAAAAATATCACACCCCCAAATTAAAATACAAATGTGGCAATTTTATGAATTTTGTCCCCTTTCCTCATTGCTGAGGCATGGGATGAAAGCAGAAGTTGCAACAGTGCCCCTACCTTAGGCTTAAAAATACAGTACACCAGAACAATAAGCAGATAACAATTTCTTTTGTTCTTAATATAAAGCAAAACAAAGAAAAAAACCTCACTTAAATAGGAATATATATTGTTTTCAAGAATTAAGCCATTTGTTTGACTTAGCAAAGTATTCATCCAAACCAATACTTTTTTAGTTTGCTTCTTTTCCTTTAAAAGGTTTATAGTGAAGACTGAAAATTTAAATTTGCCACCTGTATTAATCACATTTTGTTAAAATACTGGCTTTAACCCTTATGGGAAAGTTAAGGTTTAGAAACCTTAGAACTCTTCTCTAATACCTACAGAAATGTTGGTATCAAGTAAGAAAGTCTGGGCCATGATCCATCTCTTTTTTTTTTTTCTTGCGGAATGAGACACATCTGTCATGCTATACAGACTGTCATTTAATTTCTTAAGGAGAGAAAGTGAAGGGAAAAAGAACCTCAGGTTATAGGAAGTTCTATAGAAATCCAGGAATCTAAATTGCTCTGTCAAGCTATTCTAAATTCATTGCCAGAATAATGAATTCCAAGAAATTTTTGTCTCAATTTGTGTAATTTCCTTTGGTGATAAGGCATTCAATCCTCAAAAAAGTTAGGAGTTTTGGCAAAACTGAGTCTAAGTTACTAAAAGTAAAAATAATTATTAAAAAGTTTGTCTTGAAGCCACTGACCAATAAAATATTGGCAAAATCCACTAAAAGCAACACTTATCCTTTCTTCCAAATATCACATGACCATAACACTGCCCATCTAAGATACCACCAAAATAAAATGGAGCACTGTTTACAGAAAAACTAAGGAAAAGAAAGAAATGGATGTGGGAGGGGGAGAAAGACAACCCAAAAAGTAGGGAAGTGGTCTCTACTGTGTCATGGCACAGACAATGCTTGCTTAGCGGTGCCTTATTACAGAGGTGGATGCAGAGAGCACACAGGGGTGATGGCAATAAAGACCTCACTCAGTTGCTGGAATGAAGGAATAGGTAACTGCTTCAACAAGGACGGTCTCAGCTCCACCTTATATCTCAACAGAGCGCAAAGATTGAGTGTAAGCTCTGGCGGTTTCCTGTTCCTCTCTAAAATTCACTAAATTCCTTTCCACATTTTTCTGTTATAGAGACACGGATATCTTCTTCTTCATAGTCGTCAAAGTTGCTGGTATCTCCAGAGCCTCTAAACTTTGGTATGAATGGAGCTTCAACCTATAAATGAGAAATAGAAAGAGAGAGAGAGAGAGAGAGAGAGAGAGAGAGAGGAGAGAACGAACATGGAAAAACAAATTCCTGAGAATTTTCAAACACTAAGGAAAATAAATTCCCATTATTACTACATGCTGGCATCCTTAAGTCCCTCAAATAAAATACCATTAGAGGAAAAAACAAATAGTAGGTGAGCCAATAATCTCAACATTTTCACCCAAGGAATAGTGCAGTTCAATAGAATACTTAAGAAATTTCTAGGATAATTAACTGCTGGCATCCAAATGCTGGCTCCTAAGATTAAGATTACAGAACTCTACTTTTTCTTTTTTTTAAATCAGTTTCTTAGGTCCAAAATCTTTATTTTTTCTTTCCTTTATTTTAAAAACTCCTTTCTCCTGAGGTTAACAAATAAATCTTGGACCTACTTTTAATCTCCTTTCCTTTTTAGTTCCCAAATTAATTTTGTGTAAAATATCTAGCCATCAAAACTTTCTGGGAAGTTGGAAAGAAATATAGCATTTTTAGAATTATAGAATTGTCAAATTTTTATACATTTTCTTCTTTGACCCAGTTTTAGATATGGTATTTTATGAAGATTACATAGGGTATTGAATATGCGTGAGGAAAAGATTTTAAGAGCTGAAAAATAATATTGCAATTCACATTCACATACATGACTATACTAATATAAGATATACACAGACATTTTAAAAGAATGAGGAAAAAATAAGTTGGAATGAAAATCCTATTATTATCTCTTCACTTGCCACATGGTTATCTTGCATGCCTTGCTTTGGGACTGCTGTCATACACTAGAGAAGAATGAGCTAAGCAGACAGTTGCCTCATTTTTAGCTAGACAGCAATCAGAATCAAACCTGTGGGCAACCAATCATCTCTAGAGAATGAATATACAATTTGAGTTGTCTAAGCCGCTTCTGTTTTTCTTTCTGATATATATATCAAAAAATTTCATCATAAAATTTCATCATATATACATATATATATATCAAGAATTAGATTTCTGATATATATATATCAGAAAAATTATATATACATATATAAAATCATCAAAAATTAAATACACAATATGGATAGATTTGTAAATGTTTCTGAATAATAGCAGACATTTTTACTTAATACAAACACAAAAATAATTGAAATACATCATAAATCTTCAAAATACTAATAAAATTGATAAACCACAAACATCTAAAAATATACCTAAATATAGCATTAATTAACAATAAGTTTAACAATAAAGATAACAAACAGTAATAAGTATAAATGAATGTAGTTATTTTAGAGGAAAATACAAATTTCTAAATCTTATGTAAGAAGACTCAGGATATTTTTTGTTAAAATTTATAAGGAATAAGATAATTCTGTGTTCCTGAATTGTCTGAATTGAAAAACATGGAAAATAACCAAACTCATTTTATGACTCCTGCCTAATCTCAACTTCAAAAAAGCAAAAAATACAGATCAATAAAACCTATGATTATGGAAATAAAAATCCTAAATCAAACAGTTTTACAAACTATTTTCAGATGAATATTAAAATAATAAAAATGCCCCATGATTAAATGGTGTTCAAGGATGTGAAGATAGAGCAATGATAATTCATCACACTAATATATCAAAGAAAATATTTGAAGAATAAAAGTTATTTCCTTAATCTGATATAGAATATCAGTCTTAGCAAAATAGTTGGTTTCAGATTTGTTAGTAAAAGATGAAAGGAATTTCCATTCAAAGTAGGAATAACACAAGAAAGTACAATAGTCTATTGTTTTAACATATTGTTCTAGATATTTTAGCATATATAATAAAACAAAATGGATATAAGAGATATAAATATTGAAAAAGAAAAGGCAAAATGATACCCCTGCTCCTCCATGAATATTAACAAAAATTCAAAGGAATTATGGAAAAGCCTATGTGAATCCATAACAGATTTAGTAAGGTGATTAATGATAGTATATAAACATAGAAACCATATGCTTTCCTCATATGCTACTATAATGGGAAAGCAAACTTTCACAATACCAACAATAATATAAATTTTGGGAATAATTTTAAGACATAAATAAATACGAACTGTTTGAGGGAGGAGAATATCAGAAAAATAACAGTAACTGCAGAAGTATAGTATGTTTATTATGGTAAATTCTCAAGATTAAGGTTTTTTCTTATTAATATGCAACTTTAACACTAATTGAAATCCCTAAATAAAACATAAATCTTTACAAAGACCAATAAAACAGACAATTAACTGGCAAATCTAATTTAAAAAAAACGAAAGGGAAATATATGAGGTAAGTATGATTTTCTAGGAAATATAATATTATATTTCTTTATATTTACAAATATTTACTAATACATTAAGAGAATGGGAAATTTGGAAGAGGAATAGAAAAACTAGATCTTTTAATATTAAAGCACATTATTAAAGTTACATAAAATGGTGTAGAATACAAGAATCGACAAAAAGAACTTGAATACTGAGGGGACAGTTTGGATAATTATTATACAATAATAATTAAAGTTAGATTTCAAAAAGCATTAGGAGAACATACAGGTTAAATAACACACTAAGAGTGGAGCAGACTATTTAAGAATGATTTTATAATCCTGAATGGAACTGTGTAGTAAGTAGCAATTTTGATATAAAGGGCTGGAGTAGAGGGGAAAGTTCAGGGTTGGAAGGAAAGCTCAGGGAGGAAGTTGATCTTAGGTGGTCACTGAAGTCATGGAATGGACTGCAGTGATGGAGAATAGGGAAAAAAATGTGAAAAACATATGAAAAATGTTAAGAGGTCCTATCTGGATGGTGGGGGTTTTGATGATTGAAAATTCATTTACTTAATAAATTTCCTGATTGTAAATATGTGAAACAAACATGGAGCCTGGACTAATGTATCTCATCTTTCCTTCTATGCAACTCTTCCCTTTGTAGTCTCTGACTTAAAAAATTTTTTTAAACTTTTTTCTAATTAGTTATACATGATAGTAGAATGAATTTTGACACATCATACATAAATGGAGTATAACTTCTTATTCTGTATTCTCTATCTTAATCCAAAATTTTAAGAATGATAAAACTGATGCTTTATAATTCATTCAAGATCATTAAAATGGGTGGTTGATTTGGCATTTAGATATCTATCTAACCCCAGAATTCAAGTTCTTTCTTTGCTGCCTTTTTAAAAAAATTTTTTAGTTGTATATGGACATGATGACTTTATTTATTTTTATGTGGTGCTAAGGATTGAACCCAGTGCCTCACACATGCTAGGCAAGCGCTCTACCACTGAGTTACAGCCCCAGCCCCTCTTTGCTGCCTTTTGAGACAGTTTGCCTCCCCTCTCAAAGCATAAAAGTTACATAAAAGTTCATGAAGATATGAAATATCTATGAAGATCTTATAAAACAATTCATTGTTCAGTGCTTTGGAGCTTCACCTTAATTCATGTTAAAAGGACTTTAAAAAGGGGTAATGTGATACTGGAATTGGGAATCTAAAGAACTTGGAATCAAATACAGGCATTATTTAGCAGCTGTAAGATTATGTTTAAGTTAACCTATCTGAGCTGATTTCCTTACTAGGAAAATACCACTGCCTGTTTCACAGGATTATTTCAAAGACTAAAATGAGAAGTTACAAAGAGTTGCTTAAAACTATGAAAATATGAAATGTTGGGTTTTTTTTTGAGATCTAAAATGTTTTTAATCACTATAGAGTTTATTCTTGACTACATAACACACCTATTGGAGATAATGATATTAACAGCTAAGTTTCATGAACTAGATGGTTTTGGGCCCTCTCTCCTGAGATATGGAGGCTTTGTTACCCTAATGCTTTTTTTTTGCTTTGTGTATTTTCTATTTGTTGCATTTAAATTCTTTTGTTCCTCTGATTTTATAATCTTTTAAAAAATTCATGAATTAAAAAAACTGTGCTTTTAATATTTAATTAGAGCATTAAATATTTCCCCCTAAGGAAATCAATTCATGTGGCTGCACAATATTATAGAAGATGGCAAATCTCTAAAACAAATTTTGACAAATTTTGGTTTTATGAAAAATACGATGAAAAAATTCAGCAGGATGAAAATACTATTCATGAAATTATTTTTAACTTGGCACTTAAGAAGGAAAGGGGGAGATAAAGGTAATTCATCATAGCAAAATCTTTTCTTAAATTTCTCAATTTATTATATTAAAAAGAAAGTAGAATCTTACCTTCCTCTGGTAAATAGCAATCCAATCTGTTGTGGCAAACCACTTGTGAGTTTTTATATCACTCACACCGTTTTTTAAATTTCCAAATCGCTTTGTCAGATCCACCTGGAGCAGGTTCCTTAGAAGGTCCTTGAGATCAGAACTGAAGTGGGATGGGAATCGAACCTGCACAAATACAGTATGTGGGAAAACACACATTCCAATATTCATGTTTTGATTTCATAACTTTTTTGTTAAGGTGAGGTATACAAAAAAATTTAGCGATGATCTTCAAAGACCTTTTAACTACACACTGTAGTTCCTATAGTAGTCTTGAAGGATGATTTAGGTTAATAAACTAAAACACTGTTCTCTTCTGGTCTTATTTTAGTTATGGGCTGAGTGTAGACCAGTCTCCAGAAACTAAATGTGCATACATACAAACTTTTCCAACAATATCAGAAACCTCACCCATCTTCAAGAGATCCTTTTGTATTTCACATTACAAACCTCTGTCTCAGAGATGTACAATATAAACAGAACAAGCTGCATATGGAAAAAAATCAGTATGTACATTTTCAAAGATCTATCAAAAAGTAAGTCTATGTGTACAACCAGAGAAATAAAAAATTGTGCTCAATTTGTGTGCTATGAATCAAAATACATTCTGCTGTCATGTATAACAAATTAGAATAAGTAAATAAACCCACACTGCCTTTCACAACACAGAAAACTATTTTTCATTTATTAGTAGTTGATTTTTAGGCATAGTTCTGCTATTATGCTGCAGTACAAAAGTGAATGGAAGAGCTGGGGTTGTGGCTCAGTGGTAGAGTGCTTACTTAGCACATGTGAGGCACTGGGTTCTATCCTCAGCACCACATAAAAACAAATAAATAAAATAAAGGTATATTGTCCATCTACAACTAAAAAAATTTTTTTAAAGTGAATGGAATAAACTCGGAGACAAACATGGTAAAAAATGAAGATTTCTGGGGCTGAGGTGTGATTATTGTGTCTACATTATAGAGTGAGTGAAGCTACTGAGAACTACAATGATTAAATAATTTGCCCAGGATTATAGAGCTAATAAGTGGTAGAGCTGTAATTCCAAACAAGTACTATGACTCCAGAGTATAGACTTCTAGTTATTCTGTATTGCTTCCATGATTCAAAAACCTGAAAATAGTCACTATCAGAAACCTTCTAAAATACTGAATTTTTCATCTTAATATATTTTTCTCCATTTCTCCTCATTTATCCTAGTTGGAGTAATAAGTAGAGAATAAGCAATAGTAAAAGGCACACTATTTACTGTAAAAATAACATGATATTTTTCCAGTGGTTATATTAGCTTAGGCTTTTCTTGTGGTATATCTAAACTTTATTGCAATTTCAAAGAAAAAAGCATATTTGAAGTAGATCTGTCTTTGCTTAGAATAGAATTTACATGAATTATTCAATCATAATGTGCCAGTTAGCCCCTTCATGATGTTCAGAATTGCAGACAGTAATGTACTATACATAAATTATGTTCTAAATTCAGGTCATGTGCAATGCAATGCATTAAGAATATAAGTATCTTTATTAAGTTCTTCTTTATTTTGTAATGCAGATAAAATCATGGTTTGAAAAGTGTGTGTGTGTGTGTGTGTGTGTGTGTGTGTATGTGTATGTGTTTGCTTCATCTTCAGAACAAGGATTCTCAAATGGAGAATGGTGGTGGCTTGTGATGGCTGATATCAGCTTCACTTGGGAACATTTCAAAAAATAAATTCAATTATCTTCACCACCAAAAAAATTCTACCAAGCTGTTTCTTTTTTAGATTCCCTCCCCCAGTCCTAGGAAACAGGTCTTGCTATGTTGCCCAGGCTAGCCTCAGACTCCTGGGCGATTCTCCTGCCTCAGGTCTCTAGCAGCTGGAATTACAGGTGTGCACCACTCCATGCAGCCAAGCTATTTCTTTATTAGAAAGAATTCCTGGGTGCCAATCTCAACTCTAGTTGCATACATGTGGGACAAACCCTTTAACTTTTTGAGTTTCAATTTCCTCATCTATAAAATGATGAGATTATATTTTCATCTGGTTGGTATAAAAAGAAATTATGAAACTATCTTGCATTATAATCACTAATATCTTATAGGCAGTAATTCAATACATTTTTTTTTTTTTAGGTTTTCAACCTTCCCATTAGAACTGTTTTAATGATCTTAAGTTAAATTTTTGAACATGGAAACAACAAGTCTATAATCGGTGTTTATGTTTCCAGGTTACACAAGGACAGTTTTGTTAGGAAAGTTATCTGGAATATGTAGGAAGTTTCTCTCATCTTTCTGGCTCATCTTCCACTTGTTTATTTATTGAATGAACACTTCCACCTTTTCTTAAAGTCTTAAATTTGACAGAAGAAGGAGAAAATGGATGACTATAACCTTGTTTTATAAGATTGTGAACATAGCTGATATCTTAAACTACTTTATCAAATTACATTACACAATATGTTAAACTATGAAGCTTATTCTGAATTGAGCAAATTCAATATTTGTTCTGCTTTCAGCACCAATTATAGAGTCATGTACATTTCAATGTTAGGAATGACTATTATTTTCTACAAATATAAGAGGAAGTTACTTCCAAAAAACAAATCAGTTCATGTTGTTATGGTATTCATGACTTAAATTCACTAACTGGTTTTACTGACTTTTTTTTTCTTTAGAATCAAATCAAATCAAATTTGTCTATGTTTAATTACATAAATTATAAAGTTGATCTTTGGCTGATAGAAGGGAAAGATCTTCCTGACATTCTGCAATTATTGGCAGGGGAAAGGACTGTTTAGTAATGTTATCTTTAATACACTGGGATAAAATTGGCTTAAATGCTTCAAAAGGATTTGCACACGGCTAACAAGCAATAACCAATAACCTATTAGCTTCTGTTCACAAGCATGTTGGAAAAAATTTTAAGAAATTACTTCCCTAATCTAGGTACAGTAAGTTCTAAACCATCAGCAATCCCCGTAAAGGATTTATTTAACAAAAATGATCATATATATCAGTCAATTTTTCTAAAGACAGAATAGCTTTTCACATAGAAGGCTTTCTATAGACATGTTGCTAAGCATCACACTGCCTAATAGAACCCACAGCAACTTTAATCAGCCAAGATTCTATAAATAAAACGCGCCAAGACACTGAAAATATTTATAATACTGGTACTGTGCCTGTATGCTCTCTAATTTGTTCCCTTACCTACGCATGAACAGCAGAAGATATAACAAATCTAGATGGCTGCAGAGAGCTACTACCCACCCAATCCTCACTCCCAGTGAGTCAGTGTTGCAATCATTTGCTCCTGGGACTACCAGAATAAAGGGCTGTCTCAAAGTATTAAGGAGAATTTTAAATGACCACAGCAAATTGTTAAAAAAAATAGTCCTTTATGCAAATATTAGAACTGCTTTTGCATTTTATGAAGATGACTTCTGAGTACTTTTATGTGTCTAACTATAGCCATAGCCAAACAGAAAATGGCATCTAACTTTCCCAAAAAAGTATTAATGATGGTATCTATTAGAAAATAGAACGTGCACAGACAAGTTAATGTAGAGGACTGATTTGCCATCCTTAGAGAGGACTGCTTGCAAGTTTGACAGGTGGCAGGTATTTGGGAACTTGAATGGCACTCGTTCCTTAGATTGGATGAAAATATCTCTTAATGACAAGAGTAGCTCACTGTGTCTAGTCTATTTGCATAAAGAATATGGTCTATGCTAAACATCTATTTTCATTCTGGGATTCTGAAAGTTTGGTGTATGTTAGGTAGAGAATGCATATAAGACCAGCTCTCCAAAAAAACATGACACTTGAGTCTCATGAGCTTTGCTGGTACCTAACATTTTATGTGTTTCACAATTTGCTGCTAGAAGAGTCACGTGCATCTCTTGTGGCTCACCTGGGGAGGACTTTTGAAAGCTTGTGACTACTTTCTCTGGACTTTGTCTGGACTATCTTTAAAATGCTTTGCTGATTTTGCTTTGTATCCTACCACTGTAATAAGTCTTAACTGTGACTACCAATATAGGCTGAGTTCCGTGAGTCCTCCCAGTTAATCACCAAACCTGGACTTTGGAAACTCTGACACAGAGGAAAATTACCATATGGCTACTAATCAATTACCTTTTAGTATATATTAAACTAAACCAACTCTTGATCATTCAGTATATATTAATGTTTATACTGTGTATAGTGTCTCCTTGTGCATTCATGGTGCTCATTACAAGGAACAATATTTATATTAATATTTACATTATATATAATGAAGCTAAGAAATTTTTTTAATTGTATAGGTCACAGATTCTACAATTATGGTTTCCATAACAGCTGTCACTTGATTACTTTATTTGCAAGTATCATTTTTAAACAAGATATTAACTTTTGTATTTCCATGGGTAATGCAGCCAGATAGAGTTGTTGTAGAAACCACAACTAATTCATGTCATAGGGTGGATGGCACTGAGGCATGAAATTTAAAGATTATACAGAAACTCAGCATATATCTTTAGACAAGGCATAGTGAGAAAAGAATTATAAATCTTTTCTGTTAACTATGCATTTCTAAACCTGAACCTTAATATTGCATGACTAATTTGACATTTAAATACCACCTCCTCTGTTTTTTTAAACACAAAATATGTGTAGGAGAGAACCTAACAAGCTGATTGATCATCTTTCTGTGCATTTAAAAATACCAGCTTGAGTTAAAATATTGTAACAGAGAAAGAACTTAATAATCTAACATTCAAATATAAGTGTTTTATCGATTCAATTAATCATTTTATTTTACCTTTGATAAGTCATGTATACTTATAATTTTTTTAGCATGGTTTCAGAGTGGAAAATATAATCAATAATATGTTGCACTAAATAATATTCTTTTAAAATCAGAAAAAGCAGTTCTGAATAAAAAATACTCTTACATGATACTGCACATCATTAAAACCATTAAAAATGTAAATGCAAATAGAGACTCCACAAATATGAAATGAAAATTGGATTTTTTAATGATTTGAACATTAAAAAATTTAAAAACTAGTTTCCAATTTGGCTTTTAGTTACTATCTGGAGAGGTAACAATAGCTTTGCAAGGTGGGTACAGTGTAGTTTGGGTATTAGAACAGTTTTACTGGGAAAAGGTGAATATGGTCTGTGTTTCACATAATACAGATACCAGACATCACTTAATGGCACTATTCTACCTCCATGAATAAAGGGAGCAAAGGATAGAATCAAACATACACAATATAGGGAGATAATCTGGAACCTTTAGTTAAAAATAAAAGTACACCAAACACCCTGTCATATTTCTAAATAAATAAAGGGAAAATATTCATATCATGATATGGTAAGTTTTTATTTAAACTGTTATAATTTATTTATTTAATTAGTTTTAATTTTATTTATTCTTTTTTTGTGGTCCTGGGGATTGAACTCAGGAGTACTCTAGCACTGAACTACAACTCCAGCCCTTTGTAGTTTATTTTGAGATAGGGTTTGGCTAAGTTGCTGAGGCTGGTTTCAAATTTCCAATCCTTCTGCCTCAGCCTCACAAGTTGCCACAGCACCTGCTTTACTATTATTATTTTAGAACATATGCAGAAGATTGGATACAAAATATTAAAGTTGATATGAAATAAAAACCTTTTCATAAATAGCTAAAAAACTTATACCTCAAAGTAGAACAGTTGTCAAACTGAGGCCATTTCACATTTATAAAAATACACTTATTTTAATGAAAACAATTTTTCTAAGTAAATGTCATTTTAGTTATAATAGCATCCTTTTCAAAGAATCTGATATCTTTATTAAGTCAAGTAAAAAAAAGGAATATAGTACGGATTCAATTAAATGATTAAGATTCAATAATTTGAAAATATTAGTATATTTTCTATATTCTTAGACTTTGTATTAATAAAATTCTCTTCTCATTTGTATTTTAATATATTTTAGTTCTCTCATATGACCTTTGGCCCTTATTCTCCCTTAAATTTAAAAATTTACTGCTCAAATTCTTAAATAAATAAATCACTAACTTCCCTGTTACTTTTTCTCAGCATTTTTATTTTGTTAATATCAAAATTTCTTTTATTATGACTTATATCCTACAAGAGAAAAACAATTATATACAAAGATAAGAGATTTGAAGCTTAGAAATCTACAAATGTGACAAGAACAGCAGTGATAATTATTTAATGTAATTTCTCCATTCTGTCTTGCTGTATTGCCTTTATCATTGTAAATCTTTCAATACCTAACTCAGTTTATTCATCTGTAAGAGGCATTTTTCTGTTTGCACAGTTAGGGTATAAGTTAGGGTATAAGTTCTATACACAGTTAGGGTATAAGTTCTTCAGTAGTTTCCTTATTTATAAATACTGACATAACATAAAATGTAATAAAATACATCCCAATTTAGGATGAAAACATAATATGGTTCTATTTTTAAACTTTAAAATTCATATTTAGAAATAATAAATAAAAATAACAAAATGTTTTACTTACTTTCCCAGAAACAATCTTTTCATAAATCTGAATTGGTTGATCTGCGAAGAATGGTGGGTAGCCAGCAGCCATTTCATAGATTAGCACTCCCAATGCCCACCAATCCACTGCCTTATTGTATCCCTGAAGTAAACCAACACCAATGTCAATGATCACTTAATTTGCTCAGAGGAAAATGAAATCACAGGTAAATTCAAAATGACCTGGAAGCTATGAAACATTTTGTAAGCAGTTGCTAAACAGCTATTCTGGATAGAATTTTTAAAAAGAACAAAATTTATCAGGTCAAATTTAAGTTAAACAAAAGGGAGAATTTCCAGATATTGGAATAAGATTTAGGAAGGATTATTAAATCATCTTCCTAGAATCATTAAGAATATTATTGACAATGAAATGTCCCCTGTTTCACTGGAATAATATAGTTGCTCAATAGTAGAAAGGGAGTCAGACCAAATTACCTCCAAAGCCCATTCTAGGTCCACAATTGTATGAATTGGGTTTTGACCTAGACAGTTCCAAACTTCTGAAACAAAATAGGCGTACTAAAGTGGTAAATAGTGAAGTTGATTGAAAAGTATAATACATTCTTGGAGTTAGGAGGGTTAATATTCTATGGCTAATCATATCTTTTTCACAGTATCTCATGAATGCTAAAAGTTTAATGTGAAATTCAATTAATATTAATATTTAAGTATATTTTACTTTTGTAATTGTCTATTGTTTTGCTTCTCATCTCTAAAAGGTATAAAGAAAACTAGTTAAACTAGTTCACGAGGGTTTTTTTTTGTTGTTTGGTACTGGGGATTTCACCCATGGGCACTTAACCACTGAGTCACATCCCCAGCCCCTTTTTGTATTTTATTTAGAGACAGGGTCTCACTGAATTCTTTAGGGCCTTGGTAAGCTGCTGAAGTTGGCTTTGAACTCATGATTCTCCTGCCTCAACACCCCCCCCAGCCCCCGCACCTGAGGCACTGGGATTACAGGCATATGCCACCAAGCCCAGCTGGTTTTGTGAGTAATATATCAAAATAAAGGGAATAATATGGATAAAAAGTGCTTTAGAAACTAAATATACAATTCAAAAATTTGTTTAATTAGGTTTGGCTTTTTTATATTAAGCTTATTAAAATTAAGATCTATAAGTATTTGTAAGAAAACAAATATTAATAACATGTTTATACTAACATGTTTACATCAAGGTTTTTTTTACATCAAAGTTTTTGAATAAACTTTGATCTGTGTCAGTAGGCACAATAGTATGGGAATAAAAAACTACCACCACTTGATCATGGACAGAAATAAGCTGAGTTCTTCTCAGACTTTTTATTCTGCCTTTCAATATACCCTCTAATTGCTATCATTCCTCGCCACACTCCACCCTTTATCAAAATATTAGCTTTATAAATAATTTAGTTTTCAAATTATTAGCTAAAATATGGTGTCATAATACAGCGGGTTTTTTTTTTCTTTTTTCCTAATTTTATGTGTTTTTTAAAAGGAGGGAGTGACATAATGGGAACAGCACTTAATTTTGCTGATGGAAATGGGCATCACCGTTGCTCAACTCTCTGATTTATATGCTTTCATTTTTTTCTGTTTACAAGTAAATAGGCCAGGTACAAGAACAGCCTCCGCATAGAGAACTAAAACAAATCAATAAGAAACTCACTAAATTGCAATAGATAATAGGCAAAGGACACGAACTAATAATTTATACACACACCCAAAGAAATACCAAATGGTTATTAAGCATTTGAAAGAAATCTGACAATCAAAGACATGAGAATTAAAACAATGACACATTAGTTATTGCCTATTAAATTAGTAAATTTTAAAAAAATGAGAATACCAGTGTTGGAAAGGGTGTGGTAGAATAGGTACTCTCAAAAGACTACTGGTAGGAGTATAAACTGGTACAACCTTTTGGAAAGCAATTTGATAATATGTATCAAGAGCCTTAAAAATGTTCATACCCTTTGACCCAGTAATTCCACTTCTGGGAATCTATCCTAAGGAAATAATGTGAAATACAGAAAAAGCTTTATGCACAAAGATGTTTATCACAATTGTATATAATAGCAAAAAACAAACAACAACAACAACAAAAAACCAAATGAACAACAACAAAAACTTCTGAAAACAACAATTGAAAAAAAATCTAAATATTCAATAGAAGAATGGCTAAATACTTTATGGTACATTTGCATACAAGCATTAACACCACAAAGACAAAAAAAAAAAAAAAAGAATGAGGTTTACATGCTTGTTAACATGCAAGTGAAAAAAGCTAGCCACAAAACTATACATTCACTATGATCTCAACTAGGATATCATGCATAAAAAAAAAATGTCAAAAGGCTGTCTCTGGGTGGTGGGATTGTAGGTTTTAGGATTGTTTCTTTATATTTTTCTCCATTTTCCAAGTTTTCTGCAATAAGCATCTATTACTTTTATAACATATACACACTTGTACAGTTTTGGTGCTTATTTTGTGGTTACATTATTTGCTGAGTGCTAATAATGTGTTAATAGCATGATATTTGTATTATAAAAGACTAAAAAGTTGTATGTGATTTAAATTATGAAAGATAATAGAAGAAAAGCTAAAAGAAAATTTTTACTTTAACATTCCATAGGTTAACCAAATTTCAGTTAGTCAGTTTGTAACACAATAAGGCCCATGTCTGGTTTCTTTCATTTTCCTTGCTCCTATTTATGGTCAGTTTTTGTTAATTTTTCTCTTCTAGCTTTCTCCATCAAGGAACAGTGAGGAAAAGAAAAGAGAAGTTAAACCATTCTTTTAAATATGGTTGTAGTTTCTCCTTCCACATTTCACTGTTTGAAAAGTAGAACTGCTTTCAATAGATAAACTATTCAATTGCTGTAACATCACTATTAAGCTAAAATTAAAAATATTTTCACACATTCCTTTCATTAAATTGATAAATTTGATACAAAGGAAGAATTGACAACTGTATATTTCACCACTAGATTTGCCTCTTGGCAAGGCTTACTGGTTCTCCTGTTATTGGGAATAATTATGAAAAGACTGTATTTGGCTTCAAATATGGAGTTAGAGGTTAGATTTTTTTCCACTCTATTTCTCTAATATCCATAGTCAAAATTGATATAATTTAGGGGATTAATGCTAACTCTAAATAGTTATTCCTGAGTAATCATGCACAAATAGATTTAAATTCATAACTTAGATCAAATAAAAAATGTAAAATTAGACCCATAATTGTTTACACAAAAATCCACAGTGATGCATGCCTCATGTTGCTACTTCTTACAAACTAACATTATAAATATACCTTGCTGAGGATTATTTCTGGAGCCAAATACTCTGGAGTACCACATAATGTCCAAGTTCTGCCTTTAACTCTTTTGGCAAACCCAAAGTCTGTGACCTACAAGAGAAAAAAAAATGCTTGTTAAAATTTATCACTTCATGATAAATGTTATTTATGGGACCCAAATTGAAAGTTAAAAATTCAGGATAATTTTACATAATGCCCAATTAGTAATTGTTGTATTCTGTGGATGTGTAACCGACGTGATTCTGCAATCTGCATTTGGGGTAAAATTGGGAGTTCATAACCCACTTCAATCTAATGTATGAAATATGATATGTCAAGAGCTTTGTAATGTTGTGAACAACCAATAAAAAAATAAAATAAAAAATAAAAAATTTAAAAAATTTAAAAAATAAAAAAAAAAGACAAAAAAAAATTCAGGATAAGATGTGGCAGTGCACACCTATAATATCAGTGACTCAGGAGGAAGGAGAATCATGAGTTCAAGACCAGCCTCAGAAACTTAAGGAGATACTGTCTTAAATAAAATTAAAAAAGGGCTGGGGATATAGCTCAGTAATAGAGTAGAAACCCTCTGGGTTCAAGCCTTAGTATCAGTGTGTGTTGGCGGGGTTAGAAATCCAGGATTCAAATGGAAATCGTGGAATTAGGTCAATATAACTGAGACTAATTCCTGAAGTGATTATTTAGTGAATAAAGGTTATTAAAACAACTCAAATTGGAAACCCCTTCTCCCTCTCAAAACAAAGAAACAGATGAAAAACAACGATAAATGCTTTGTAGTTGTTATCATAAGATTCTAGACTCAAGGAATATAAATAAATAAATAAAAGGTAAAAATAAATTTTAAAAAATGGAACAATGCTGTAAGTATTCCTTATAGTCAATGTGTCCTCAGTCATTAATTACATCATCAAAGTATGAAGCATTATTGGGAAAACGTACAGACAAATTTGTAGAAAGGGATGTATCACTCTGTTAATAGAAGAAATGGAAACGGAACATTGTCACCAGTTCAGTTTTGGTAATTGGGGCTGCTGTAATGATAAAAAGCATAGACTCCAAGATCAGACCACCTGTGTACAAATTTTGACTCTACTATTTAGTGGCTCTGTCATCTTGCTATTGTTAACTTAAAATGAGCATAAGAATAGTATTTACACTTCATGGAGTTGTTGGGATTAAAAGAAATAACACAAGTGAAGTATCCCTTATCCAAAATGCTTGGGACCAAAAGTGTTTCAGATTTTGGATGTTTCTAAATTTTGAAATATCTATATATATAAGTGAGATACTGATGATGTTTTCCAAGTCTAATATGAAATTCATTTATGTTTCATATGCACATTATTGTCATAACCTAAAGCTAACTATATAATATTTCTAGTGTATCTGTAATTTGCCTGTATCCTTCATATGAATTACATGTGCAATTTTCTACTTGTGGTTTCACATTGATACTCAAAAAGTTTCATATTAGGGATACTCCATCCTGTACATGTAAAACACTTGGAATATGCCTGGCACTAATAAGTACTCACAAAGTTAGCTATTATCATTTGCTTATGCAAGAGTCTATATTCAGTTCACAATTGTTATAGGAGATTTGAACAGTTGCATCCTTGATGTGCTTTCTTGCTTCTCTGTAATAACAGCAGAACTAAAAACTCAATTTGAGCTATCAGGAAACAGTGATTGTCTCTCTCTCAAAAAAGAAAAAGTCCAACATTGACAGTTGACATAGACTTCTTACTTAGTATTTTCTCAAATATGTTATATAAGATATGTTCAAGTCATACCTGGATATAACCTTGATGGTCAATTAAGAGATTTTCAGGTTTTAGATCTCTGTAGATGAGGTCTAATGAATGGAGGTACTCAAATGTTAGCACTATCTGAGCTGCATAGAACCGCGCATGGGGCTCACTGCAAAAAAACCCAAAACATTGATTTTCTGTAAAATGGATAACAATCATGAGTTAATAGATTATACATAAAAATTACTATAACACAGAATGGAGGTATTTGAGGAGATAAATGCATTTTTTTTCTTTTAAATGTATATAAAGAATTTTGTGTTTTCAAATATTTAGTAAATTTCCAAATTGTCTTCAAATAATGTTTTGATACATTTAGGCAACATGTTTTTCTCTATGCACCTGTTATGTAAGGTACACTCATCATCTTATTTATGTTGAAGAAAAGCATAACCTTAAAACAATTATATTATTTTGAATTATTATTTCTCATATTATAAAGACAATAATGTCTTTATAATTATGTGTGAACTTGAGAATGATTGAAAAGTTAATGTGCTAATTGGACTATCTATCTCCAATTAATTAGGTTCTATCTACTTTTTTCACAAATTTCAAGTGCTTAAAGAATTTCATTGTATACAAGCTCTTTAACCTCATTAATGTGAAGATTAATGTCATTTTAGCCATTTTGTAGTAGTTTCTATTACAAAAATAAGATATCCTCATTACAGAAATCACAAAATATAGCTGAAGAATAAACAATCGTAATCCTATCAAATTCTACCCTATCCAACAAAATATGCAATCTCAGCAAATTATTTTTTTACCATGGATGTATACGATACACTGACATATATAATCTGTATGTTTGTGTAAACATGCACAGTTCTTGTATGCATAGATTACATCTATATGTCATTGTAATTTTAACAAATCAGTATATTTTTCATGCCACATGAGTATTATTACAAAAGGATGTACCAATTTTCTAAATTAAATTTATAATTAATTTTCTAGTATATTCATTGACTTCTGCTAATCTGCCTGATAAATTCTAAAGTCATTCCAATGACTTTCTTTTTTATATATCTTTAATAAACAGTTTGAACTATTAGTAGGATTTCCCAAAAGATGGATGGCATGAATTTGATCTGGTAGCATCAGAAATGCTTGTTACTGAAATTCCCAATTCAGCCTGATTTACATCAGATGGCCCTTAAATCTTTGTTAAATGAATGAATATGAAAAGAAGAACACTTTGGGGATAACATTTCATAATACTATTTCAGTTTCAGCCCTATCCCAACATTGTAACAATCTATATCCTATGTCAAATGATAAAGGATGAAGGGAAAATCATAAGAAATTGGAGGACTCATTCCCAGTTATTGCAACAAGTATCCTTAAACTTGGAAACATGTGACCTGAGAGGTCTCCCTTATATTTTCTCTGTGTATCTGTAAATATACAATATACTTCATATAATGATTTATCGCTACACACTAATGCTTGCCTAAAGAAATACAGACAACAATTGAATTGTTCAAAAGTGATAGCAAAAAAATTCTAAATGCCATTTGTTATTGGGTATTTCTACTAAATATTTAAGGAATTGCAGGAAGATATCAGGAAGGTTTAAAGCTGTGGCAGCTTTTAAGTCTTGACATCCTCTGTTTAAGTAGAGAATCAGTTGACTTCACTGCTTCTGATCAAAAACACGCTAAACTGTATCTCAAATTCTTGTTGCCTCAAAGTTCCTAAGGTGAGAATAAGAATTATTTAGAGTGTATGTGTCTTATGTGTAAAAACTCAGAAAAGATAGTATCTCTGAGTGAATTATTTCAGTCAACTTGCTTTCCTTGCAGTACCAAGTCAAATATTAAAAGCTGAGTGTGAGGGGTTACAGAGCAAAGAAATGAGCAGTTATAGAAAATGGGCAGAAAACAGGGTTAGGTGTGGAACTTCAATGAAAACAACATGACAATTCTAAGCCTGCTTGGACAACAGGTTGGTAGGGACGTGAAAAGGAAGTGAAAGTCCCTGACACATTATGTGACTTACATATTACTGGTCAATAAATAAAAATATGACTTAGTCCCCAGTTAATGCAAATAACTAATGCTTGCCTATTATCTGATATCATCTCATGATAGTCCAAGTCTATCATTATCTCTTTATGAATCAAATTATCAACATCATCCCTGTTTGAGCTCATACTAATGTTTAACTTAATTCTTATATCCCGAGAGAAGCTGAACCTGCTCTCAGTTTCAGCCTCATTTTATTTTAGATTGCTAATTATCACTGGTAGCTTATGAGCTATTATACACAGATAAAACTATCAGAATCTAAAAACAATTTTCACAACTGAGATCATATTAGTAATAACCTGATAAGAAACTATAAATTTCTCTTAAACTATGTATATATTTCAAAAATTCAACATAGCAAAAACTTTAAGAATTAAATTTGTGAACAGCACTTTTATAATCTTATCATGATATCACTATTATCATTTCTTTAGTCTTTTCTCATCATCATCCTTATGCAAACCTGTTTCAAATATGGTCATTGTTAAATATTAATTATTATTACAATATGTTATGTACTATGTCATTATATAATCTCAAATATTTGTTCAATAAATATTGGTATTTTAAAATTTAACTTGTATTTTCTGGAAACTCTTCAAATAATCTCACAATATCTACCAACAGAATATTAAATTGGTTTCATATTGCTTTTATTTGAATTTTAAAAATCATGTTTGGTATGTTTCTGGTTAAGAGTTTTCACCTAATGCTTCATATAGCTAAACCATTGTTTAATTAAATTAAATAAATTCTTGACATTGGTATTAACTTAAGAATCTGATTTAAAATAAACACAAGCATAATAAAGATGCAAGAAAGGAAAAGGCATTAGTTACCTGAACCTTCCAATTCTTCTTAGATGTGAAAACATTTCACCCCCAGGGACATATTCCATAACCATGTATAAATTAGAATTATCCTATCAACAAATAAAAAGAAATATATTAAAATGGAAAATCTAGGTAAAAGTATTTTAAGATTATATCATTTTCAATTAGAAAAAGAAAATCAAAATCCATCTGACAGGTTAATAAAACTGAGAAAAAAGAGAATACATGGGAACTCCTGTATCTTTCCTATACTGGGGCACTCATCTTGTTTTTCTCTTTTTTCCTCCTGGCATTCTTGCCACAAATTAGTCTGGAACTTTTTGCTCTTCCTGTTCTTGCAGACAACATTTAACATGGAGGCAATAATAATAATAATGCTACAGCATAGGCAAAGGAATAACAAAGTTAAAAAACAATTTAAAAAAGTGAATAATATTTATATATTATGTCTGAGAGATTAATGATTTTAATATCTTGAATACATAGGTTTTCGTTTGATTTAAAGAACAAAGGGGTAAAAAAGTTACAATGTTTAATAGATTCAATAGAGTAGAGAAATGCCAAGTATCATTCCAAAGAGCTGGAAAACTGCCAATTTAAAGAATAAACCCTTTGTACTTTATCAGACACTTGAACAGGGGAGGAAAACTGTGTTGGTTTATGCAAGTAACTTGTATTCTACAAATTACTAAGTGAGAAATAATAGTGAGATGATGGTCTAAAGTGTTTAAGAGAAGTGGATTCATTTGCAGGAGGCATACTGTTTTTAGATCACTAAAATTTTAAATTTTGCAATATCTTCCAATGAAAAATTATATATGTCACTTTGAAAAGTTGTCCTGGGAGAGCTAAAACTTTTTTATTACCTAAGTTTATAAGCACAATAGGATTGTATTACACAAAATCTAAAAATATTTCCTTTGTTTACTCATGTTCTCTAGTTGTATCATCTGGTTTAGAATTTTATCATAGCTTTACATTTTTAAAAATACATGAGGTTGAAAATATCTTATTTAGATGTTATTAAAATTTACCTTGAAAGAATACTCCAGTCGAACAAGAAAAGGAAAATTCACTGCCTGTAATATTCTTTTCTCATTCAAAGTATGCTCTATTTGCTTCAGTTTAACAACCTGCAATTGAGAAATAAATATACTTTAGTATACTTAAACAAAATTTAAAAGATACTATCATTTTAAAAGAAAAAAAATGTTTTCCATACAATAAAAAACTTGAATAAGCAAAACTGCTAGACTTTAATAAGAAGCATAATAATTACAAACTGGGCTCATGAGATTCAAATGAAAAGAACCTAATAGAGGATTTCAACCTTGGTCTTAAGAAGGTAGACTATGGACTGGGCATGGTGGTGCACCCTTGAAATCCCAGTGCCTTGGGAGACTGAAGCAGAACTATCACAATTTCAAAGCCAGCCTCAGCAAAAGTGAGACCCTGTCTCTAAATAAAATACCAAATAAGGCTTGGAATGTGGCTCAGTGGGCAAGTGCCCCTGAGTTCAATTCCTGGTACCAAAAAAAAAAAAAAGTAAACTATGAAGTTAAAAAGTAAGGACTAAGTGGGAATAAGGAACAGACCCATAAAAAAAATACTAAAAATTAATTTGGAAAAAGTCTTGGTTCCAAATGACTTACAGTTAAATCACCATATCACTTCAGGAAGTAGATATTGATTTTAAATACTTCAGATGATCAGTAAGGAAATTAAGGACTAAGGAAACATTTAAAAATATTAGGTAAAAATAATCTGTTCATTTTATAATACCTGAATAAATACAGGTACAAATTCTAAAAATTCAATTTACACAGTCACAGAAGAGGACACAGAAAATATTAGCAAGAAAATACTATGTCTTCATGAAAAAGAGGTCACTTAGGATTAATCAAGCTTTCTCCGGATTGTCTACTCAATAGAAAGGGAAAGCAATTTATCCTGACTTCACGAAGACTGTGTTCTATTCTACTTGGAATTTAGGAAAAGATGACCTTAGGAAAGCATAAATAAGTATCTTATATTTGTGTAAATCATTAGAAAGTGGCATTCTTTCTTCTAGAGGCTTATATTAATATGGGGATAGTCATAGAAATCACCCAATTGAACATGAATAAGAAAGGTACCTTAAAGATATCAGCCAGTTATTGGTATACTATGTAAAATTAGGAGTACACAAATAATACTGAGCAAAGAATGGTTGCCAGAAGATCTGTGTTCTAACCTAAGCCTTTTATTTCAGACAACTTTATAAATTGGAGATGTTATTTAAAGTCTTTGAACCTCAGTTTTTAAAATCTGTGACATGAAGTGGTTGGGTCACTACTGTCTACATTTTAACAAGTTATAGAACCAATTAGTCCATAAGTATCACAATAAATTATATAACACCAGCTGGAGAATGACTGTTGCTTTGTGTTTACTTTTGCATTTATGATATAGCAGGTTTTAAATTAGGCCATGAACAATGTGTGGGCTTGTGAAATAAATAATGAAAAGTACAAAAGAGGCTTTCTGTGTTAGAGCCCTAAGCCACTATGTATATGTGGGACATAATACAATTAAAATACAAATGAATTCCAGGCATATAAACTGCCAAAGTATATATGTTTAGCTAGTTTGAAAATTAATTAGTTAAAAATTCACTATTTATAATTAATTTATTTTACTTTTAAATGTACGTATCTACTACATATAAAGCATAATGGATGTTACAGAGATAGGGGCAGGAGAAATCGCATTCTTACTGCATAAAACTCACTTGAAACTAGGATGTATGAATATGTTAACAGCAATATATGAATAATTGCCAAATTAGAGTTATAATAAATTGTCAAAAAGAAAACATTTATTTAAGGCCAAGTACATAATCTTTCTGAGTCCCAGATTCTTCACCTATTAAATGCTATAATAAGACCTACTTTAAGAGTGGCTATGTGGCATAATGCATCTCAAGTTATTAATATAGTACCTGGCACACAGTAAAAGCTCAATATGTGTCACTTCTTATTATAATCTATTTTAAAAGGCAGGGGTTGAGCTGAGTCTTTTAAGATGGATGGATGGATAATAAAGATAAGGGCAAGACAGAAGAAAGTTCAGTCAGGGTTAGTATCCAGAACCAGTACCTGAGAGGGAAAACATACAACAGTAAGTCTTAAATGGTAGTTCCATTTGGCTATAGCTTAGGACAGTGCTTCTCAAAATTTCATAGCAAAATGTTCTTAAATGGCAAAGGAAAATTAACAAGTATCCTTGGAGATGTAGTTTTATGTTCAAAATTAATATAAAGTTTATGTTTGCTTCTTAATATTTCTGTTAGTTTATATATTTAACATAAATTTAAAAAATTATTGTCACCAGCTGATTTTTTAAGCCAAGTGCTTGAGGAATTATTAATAAGGAAGATAGGCTATCACCCCCTGCCCCACCCAGAACAGCACTACAAGGTCAAGTTTCAAGTCAGGGAAATAGAGCATAGAGTTCGAGTAGAGAATAGAATAAGAAGACTACAAAGGGTTTGAAAGTAGGCCCTTGCTAGGTAGCCTGAGTTTGGACTTCTTTTAATGAACATCATGAAACTTTTTGATGGATGAGGGAAATGATATGATATGGTTTAAGAAAACTTTGTTGACAGTGAGGAGGATGAATTAAAGGTGAAAAGTCTAGGATTATGGAAATTATGATATTATTGTAAAATACCAGTTGAAGTTAATTAGGGATCAGACTAGGTGTTGGTAAAAAGGATCTCAGAGATAACAAATACATTTTAAAGAAAAAAGTAACAAGAAAAAAAAAGGTATAGAAATCAGAAAAATGTAGAACAGATTCTCGCTTCAATTTACTACCTGTTTGAAAAGATTATTTAGTTAAGTAGCGAGGTTATTGGCATAAAAAGGAGATTAATGCCACACAAAGCTATGTGTCTTCACTGATACAATATATTCGAAAAGTGTTTAGCAATGCTTGACACATAGCATGGAGTGAAGAAATGAGATTTCCTTAATTCCTGCCTGATTTTTTTTATTTTTTCCGTTCACTCCCATATACTCTAAGATAGAGAAGCCAGACTGGTTTAATTGGAAGATTTGTGTGATTTCATTTACAAAAGAAGGGGTTAATCATGGAGTGTCATTTTGACACTAAGCTTTAGTAAATTAAATAAACTGGACAAATTTCAGAATCTAAAGGCTTTTGTCCTAATTATGCATGGACTTAGAACATTGAAATAATAGAAATGATATAAAATAGCAATTATTCTTCTAGGAAATACTTGTTGGCCTTAATTTATCCATAAGGTAACTGGCTCAGTAATTTATCCAATAAGTTGCTGCCTTAGCAAAAGGAGAAATTAAAAATGTCTTCTCTAAATACTTAAAAGCATAGATGATATAGTTTGTTATCCTCTTAATATTTTGTTAGTAAAGCACATCTTATAAATTCCTTAAGAATTATAATAATATACAAGAGGCTACCCAGATAATAGCATTTTGCTGACGTATTTAATAAACAAAGATAAATCTAAAGCATCTTCTTGTTGTGCTACGAACAAAAGTATACAAGTCACTCACCCTCTCTGAGACCCAATAACCTCATCTAGAAAAGGAGGGCAGGAGCTAAAAGATCTCTGGGAGATCCAGGCTCAGACTGTACTAAGCAAGATCAGAGAACATAAGAGTTGAGCCTGTTGGAGAATAGATAGGGAAAGAGTAGAAAATAAGCAGAAGGCAAGGGGAATAGTCCAGAACTTAGGGATTTATTAGCAACCTTTAAAGAAAAGAACAGAGAGAAAAATGATTTTTTTTTTTGGATTGAAACCAGCGGTACTTTACCAGTGACCTATACCCCACCCTTTTCATTTTGATACAGGGTTCTTATTAAGTTGCTTATGCTGGTCTTGAACTTGTGATACTCCTGTCACAGCCTCCTGAGTCACTGGGATTTCAGGCGTGAGCCATTGCACCTAGCTCAGACAGAGGAAAAGAATCAAACAAAAAACAGGAACAGGAAAAGTGACAAAAAAGGAAGAACCCAGAGAGGTGAAGGCATGATCATGAGAGCATGACATTCTAGAAGTCAGAACAAGAGAGTTTCGAAGGAGTGTTCAGCACAGTCACATGTTCTAAAAATGTCAAATAAGATGAGCAAAAAGTCCACTGGACTTGACTCAGTCACTGGATCGGCGACACTTGGCAGGGCTATTTTAGTAGAGTAGCAAGATGCAGGATGTGAATGAGGAGGCAAGTAAGCTGTTGTGTGTACACTGAAGACTAATAAGAAGTGAGTTAGTGGACAGAGTGATTAAACTATTTTTTTCAAGAAGCATAGTTAGAAAAGATATGTAAATGAAGGCAGTAAACAAATATGTACAATTAAATGTGTATATGGATATATATAAATTTTAGAGCGAATTCAGTCGTTATCTCTTATGTTAGAAGTCATTGAGCTATTAAATAAAATGTATTATTAAAATTAATTTCAACTTTTTAAATGTGGTTATTGGAAAATTTTACAAGATATGCATGGCTCACATTACATATCTATTCGATAGCATCAGTTGAGCTGCTGTGAATTTCTAGTCTATTACTGCTTCTTCCCTTTCCTTCCAATATACCAATAAGCCAAAATGTCATTCTTGGAAATATAACTCTAAGGTAATATATCACAATTTAGTATTATTCTTTTTCCTTCCCTTAACTGTTGATTATTAGGAAAATGGAAGCTTAATATTTAAAGCATAAATACTTCATAAATCTTCATTCGTTAGCTACACCAAATGGTGATAAATAATTAAAAATTGTTTTTTATAGTAAGTAGATCTTAAAATTTGACTGCTATGACTGACATTTTAAATTTACCAAATACAATCATGTTAAATAAGAGAGCTTCTACCATAAATTAAAATATCAAAAAACTAAATTTCTAAATTTCTGTTATGCCAATTTAAGGATTAGGTAATTGTTTCCTGTATTTTTCGATAAGCCAATATCTAGTAGAAATTCTGTTCTTTACATGTTGACATTATATATTTTGTTGTTAAACATATATGTATTATGTATAACTACTGAAATAATAATGTATCCTCATATGCTAAAATTTTTAACTGAATCATATAGTCACAATTTAAGAATAAAAATTGAATGAAACATTATCTTAAGATATCAACTAATGTTAATGCTAATGCTAATAAAACTGAAGGTTAACCTGTAGGTAAATAATAAGAAGCACTAACCTTCTGCTTATCTAAGATCTTCATGGCATAATACTGTTCAGTGGCTTTATGTTTCACCAGCATGACTCTTCCAAATGAACCTGTTCCAAGGGTTTTTTTCCTTTCAAAATCCTCGAGTCCAGCATTATTCTACAAATAAATGAAAAATAAAACAAATTTAAAACTTAAAATTTTCATACAACTATTTTCATACAACAATTACAATCACTGTAGTACATAACCAGAATGATAATATGGGTTACAACTATTCATGTAGAAAAAATACAAAAATACTATTCAGGTTTCAAGTTATTGGTCCTACTTTCTCTATTGAATATGAAAGGATCCAATAACAGAGGAGAGAATTATATTGCAACATAGAGCAGCTGAATCAGTAATGATCATTTTCTAATATAATTTCTAGTACTAGATTTCTAATAAATCATCTCTGTATTTTAATAATTACAAACTGATCAGAAGTATACCAAAGAGGAGTCATGTAAGCCATATAATCTTAGTGTACTAGTAAATATTGTAATAAAATGGATAAGCTGAGAGATCAGTCTTTTCATTAGATTTACCTATGAAGAAGCACTATCAAAGTTCATTTGGATCTTTATTCAAGCTTACAGAGCTAAAGAACAGCATGAGAAAAAGCCACTAGGCCTCTCTCTCTCTCTGATGTTATAATAACCCAGTATTACCTAAAACAGTAACAATAAGGAAAGAAGAGTTCCTCATTCCACAAAGAACCAAAAGCTAGAGTCTCAGAACAATAATCAGACTCTTTTTCTCCATGAATAGATGTTTTGTTACAAGCAAACATCTTTGTTTGGCTTTGACTACAGCACAGAAGCAAAGAATTAGAGGCATCAATCTATTGAATTTGTTGCTGCCACAACAAAATGAAAATTACTAGGAACAAATTATGTGCTAAATAGCAACAAGTAGTAATTGCAGACCCAATTGTTTAATAATTTTAATCACAAAGATATCCATGAAAATCATGGAAAATATTTCCAAGGCTTAGTCTGTAGAGCTTTTAGCTTGAGAAAAATATGGTGCAACATGATTCTTGTATATGTGATGAATCTGGATAGCAACTAGAGTTCAGTGTTGTTGAATTTATTACAAATAAAACTCAGCTTGTTAAGCAACATCATGTTGAATTATTACAGAGCAGGAAATCAACCATGTTTTACTTAAGAAATTTGCTTTTTTATCATTTTAATTTCATACTTAATGAGATTCTTTATCAATGCAGAAAATAGTCCTTACAATTTCAACTAAATTAATTTCATGGATTAATAGTTAATTTTTTATTTTACTGATAAAATGGACTGAAATGTTTAATATAATCCCAACTAAATAATGGAAACAAAGTCCATTAATACACAACAGAACATCTGTTTACACTAGTCATAGCTTTTCTTTATATGATGAAATATATGCCATCTTCTTCATCTCCCTTCATGTTTCATGTTATATAGTGTTTACCATTTTATAATCACAAAGTCCACCTTTGGTGTATGCTAACAAGGGCATCATTCAACATTAATATGAGATTAGAAAACACCAAAACGTGCTAGTGTCAAAACCTATTTTGAGTATTATATGATAAATTAGTACCTTCTTCAATTTAGATGTATATAAAATTATTAATTAATTAATTAAAACATAACATTGTGGTATAATTCCCATTTTAAATTTATGCTTACTAAAACCACTTGAAACTTAAAATATCTGGAGTGGTAATTACTTAGGCAAGAATCATGATTTTACTTAACACAGAAATTTTAATTGTAGAAAAAGTTAAATATTTCTTACCGGGGGTGGATTCTCCCATTTTTTCAGAAAGTCTTCTTTGGCTTTGGCTAGAAATTCCTTCACTGAAAACATATATGAAAAAAAGATTTTTGTCTTGTAGGAATATTTACATTACATAAGAATATTTATATTATATATATTTAAATTACATATAAATATTCTTCCTTTAAAAAGCAGAAAATGTGCATTCACCACTGTGGTACACTAGAGAAGTAGTTAGTGTCTCTAAACAAGAAGCAAACACTTTCTCAGATTTCTAAGAATCTCCAATATTTTTCTATATGGAGATTGCTTTGATAATTTCAAATCTAATAACAACAATAATGCTTCTAAAAACATATCTAAAAGTAATGTAAAAATTAGAAATCGATCTAGGAAAAAAATAGTGCCTTAAATAAATATGCCAGCAGTGATAGTAACAGACTTAAGACACATGAACTGAAAATATCTGAAGAACATCAATCTTTTGATCTGTGGAGTAACAAGAATAATTGGTTTTGAAAAAAGGACTGTTTTCAGGTTATGAGAATTTGTGTTATTAGATTTGCATTCTCACGACTAAAGGAGAGAAAAGGAGAAACCAGAGACTAACAACATGTAAAGGATATCCACAGTGGCTTGAAAACAAACAAAACAAAACATAAACAAAAAAATCTAAACCACTTTAAAATCTCATTCTAAATATTTGAATACCTACTTTAAAACTTGCACTAAAGCAATTCAAAACCAGATGCTTATATATTGATCAATAATAACCATATATTTTATAGACCTGAGGTTTAAAGTTTTAAATTTGTTAATTAAATGACCAATCATTTAAAAGTATTCCTGCTTATCTGTCTTCCCATAGATAAAATGTCATCGTTAAGATGTGTTCATGTTTTCTTGTAGTTAGGAATGAGAATAAAACCTGATTACACAATAAATAATTATTTTAATTTGTTGTTCAGAAATTTCCCAATATTTCTCTATCTCAATCTATACAGAAGAAAATGATAAAACAGGATTTAAGTAGTGTTGAAATAGTAAAAAGTTGAAGACAAAGTTAAAATTGGATTGGCACGTTGGCATTTATTTCAGAAATACTGATTGATGATCATGATGGTGAAGACAGAATTAAAAGAGGAAGTGAAGACTCACAAATTCTTTAAGATCCCTAATTATGAAACTGTTTTAAATTGAGCCATTCTGAGATGCAAATTATTATTGCCTTATTTATCCTCAATGTAATATCTTTGGAAAAGATCTTACTGTATCACTATAACTAACCAAAAAAAGCTGTTGGCATTCTAAAATATTTTGCAATTTAAATGATGTTGACAGGCATCAGAAGCAGACATTAGTTTTTAAGTAACACTAGGGTATGCATTTCTGAAGACATTATTTTATTACTTTCTATAAACTAGCATTGATATAAAATATTTTCAGAACTATTTTAAGAAAATTAATTTTTAAAATTAGAATCTTTTCATTGTATAAAAAATCTCATGCACCAAAATAATGAATCAAAGAGTTGCATATAATTAACCAAATATGATCTAATTCCTCCCAGGGTGGAAAATTCTTACATAAAGGGTGATTCAAGTTATCTTGCTTCTAAAAGCTAATGTACTATTTACAATTGAAGAAGAGTGGTTTTATAAGTAAGTTGGGTTTATGGTTGTTTGTATGTTTGGTTTTTGTGAGTCTTTTTTTTTTTTTTTTTTTGGCCTGGAACAGACATATCTGTACATGGCCTTGACTTGGAAATGTCAGCTATAAAATAAATCAAAACATAATTAATTACAAAATGTAATGGTCTTTTAAGAAATCACAACTTGTGAACCTCAAAAAATATACCTCAAATTTCTTTTGAAAAATATTTTTAGTTTTATATATAGAACTTGTACAACAAGTTGAAATATAAATTTTCTAGATGCCTGCATGAGAATTTGAAGACAAGAAAGAGAATCAAAGAAAAATGTCTAACATCCTATTTCAGCTTCTCTTGTCATTTTATGCAAAGTGGATTTAGAGTTAAGAAAAAATAACTGATCAAAGAAAGGAATGGCAGTCTTTATCAAAGATAGTAAGTAGGAAAAAACAAAATTTTCCTTTTCCAAGTCTGGTGATGAGCTATAAGAAAAATTTCTGGGGTTTCTTAATTTTATTTACTAAGATGATATTTGGGAAATTCTTTGGAATACTCTTGGTACTCATCAATATTCTGACTTACTGTCAAGTAGTACTGTAGAAAGAAAACAACAGATCTCATAAAGGTTTCATGTAGAAAATTACTTAAAATGTGTATTAATCAAAGATATTAAATTTTGTGAATTTATTCAACATGTAAGGCAATTCCTTTTTTAGAGTAAGGATGGCCATTAATTATGTCATTAAATAATTCCATTAAAAAAACTGTTCCTGAGAAATGTTTTTGTCTTATAAATATATATACAAATATGAAATCTCTAATATATATACTCTTTATAGAAGCAAAGATAAATATAATCAACTCTTTGTAAAAATAAATTGATAAAAACATACACCTAATAAATAGAAGAAAACATAGACATAAAAAGTAATATTTTTCACAATACACTGAATTATGAATAATCCTAAAACAAAAGAACATCAAGAACCATATGATTTACTGTAAATTTTATTATTTTTAGACATTGGTGGATTTAATTTCTAAATGCTTTTTTTTGGTTATTTTTAAAATTTCAATCCAAGGATACACGATGTTATCAGTTAATAAAACAAGAGGTAGGAGCGACAGCCAGACTCAAACACTGTACTATATCACAATTAATCCAGAGTTCCTTTAAAAGCATATGTTTTGAGGTTCTCAATTTTTTAGTTTGCTTATGTTCCAATATATAAGCCTTATCTATAGTTAATCACTTAAACCACTGTGATAGCCTGAAACAGGCACATTTTTTGGAGACATAGATAGAATATCGGCTGTAATATTTATCTGTGTGTTCATGGGTACCTACCAACAAAAGCATCTTACAGTAATTAATACTTCTCCTTAGGAAAAAGTACCTCAAAGGTTTTTCTGAAAATATATTTTATTCTGTATTGGTTAATAATGGGGCAAACTAGGTATTACAAAAGTAAGGACACACCAAAAATTAACTCAATTCATTATTTTGCTTTTACAATTATAATTGTTTTCCAAATAAATTAATTTTCTCTTCAGTTTGCATCATTACATTCTGAAAGTGATAAGCTTGCCAAAGGAACCTATATGTTCACCCAGGTGAATGTTCCTGTGCTTGTAAGAATATTCACCCATATTCATGAGGTGAAAGAAGAAGAAACAACTATTTATATGTATTTCCACAAGTCCAAAATCCACAACTTAATTTCTTACCTCTCCTTGCTTTTCACAATATTTTTGTATGTTTACACACAGGTCATAGTTAAAAATCAGATTACAAAATTCATTCTATTTTTTTTTTAAACTGGGGATTGGACTCAGGGGTGCTTTACAACTAAGCTTCATCCCCAGTCCTTTTTATTTCTATTTTGAGATAGGGTCTCTCTAAATTGCTGAGATTGTAAATTGACTGAATTTGAAATCCTCCTGCCTCAGGCTCCTGAGGCCTTGGGATTACAGTTGTCATTAAGCCTGGATTACAAAGTTCATTTTAAACATTAAGAAAATTAACTAAAAATTCAAGTGTGGTACAACTTTATCTTTTATTCAGATAATTCTACAATGAATGTTTAATAACACTCAGCAAATTTATTAGCATTTTGCAATACTGTGTGAAATATGCTAGATAACTTCTTATCAAAACAAGAATATGTAGTGAGTTATAGTGTCCCATTATTTAACTCTTAAAAGAGGTTATCTTTTATATATGAAGAATTTATAAGTGTATTACTATGCAGATGACAACTACTCTAGATGTTGAAGGCTCTGGTCTCTTAGTAATGTGATAAATTTTACTTCCCTCTTTATGGCCTTTTTATAGTAAAAGCACAACACTATTCAACTTTATTCAATGTATGTCAGAAAAATAGAAAGGAAACAAACTGAAAATAGAAAAAAAAATAATAAAAACTTCTTAAAGCAAACCCCAAATAAAATGTTAGCTATTTCACTCAAAATTTATAATAGTATATGGACATTTTTTAAAAATATTCATTAGTTTGGATAATCTCACTAGGTAAGTGGTGTGTAATAATCTACCTTCTGCTACTTGGTACAACTTCCTCTGCTTCATGGTACTGTACTTATCATTTATAAAACATCATCACATAAAAAAACTACAATATCTGTATAAATATATAAAATCCAACATTAAACAAAGCATTTCCTTCACCAACCAAAGTATTTTATTAACAATATGCTAAATAAAAATACTAAAAGAAGAGAATAAAAACTTGCAAACAACCAAATTAAAAGTTTTAAAGGTAACATTTGTTTTATTAAAAAGTAGTTGCCTACCAGATATTTCTGAAGAGGAGGAAGCTGTGTCCAGAAAATAAATTAAACAATGATTAAATCACACTCATAAAAATGACATATTAGCATTAAGTCAGTGATACACATTTTCCCAAAATAATATTTACATAAATAAAATCTTAAGGTAGAAACTCAGTTAATTGCATGTTTTCAAGTAGGACATTTAAAAATTAAATGGTAAATAAAACTAACAACTATTGTTTTGTATCAGAGTCAATATCATACCAATTTTCCTTGAAAACAAATTTAACTTCTCATTGCAATAGAGCTAACAATATGAAGAAGCAAATATTAAAATACATATCCTGTAACTATTGTAAAACCATCTCTGGACTTCTGTTATTCAGTCAAACTCTACTACAGGAAAGAAATTTGTTATACCCTTTTGAAAGACATATATTTCAAGGTATTCCACATGTTTTGTGCTGGTTTATTGAGCATCTGTTAGTACTGTCTGATACTGATGGGGACTCTGAATACTCCAAAGAATAAATGTAACTGCCATTAAGGATATGAGAAACTAAGTTGGGGAGACATTATAAAGCAATGTGGCAAGTACTAAAATGGAAGGCAATTACAAGACTGTTTGCAAGAAGAAATTCTTCCATAGTAACATAAGCATAACAGAGTACATAACATTCACATGCAAACTTGAAAAATAAAGGGTCCCTCTGGCAGATAAAGTTACAAAAGAAGACATTTTAGATGAGGTGATCTGTGTAAAACACATGGAGGAGAGCATGGCTTAACTTGGAAATGGCAACTGACTTGTGACAGATGGGGCATAGGTTATGAGTGCACAACAGCAGTGGGAGGTGAAGTGCCAGCAGGTGCCCAATCATGGACATACTTGTTTGTCATGGTGATGGTTTTCAGTGTGTGGGAAGGAAGGGGAGTAACCTGTTTGTTCACAGTTACTAGACTCATTTCTTCTGGGATATAGAAGGTATGAACACTTGCTAAGGGAAAGAGGAGCCAGATAGAGTAACGTAGGAATGATGGGGGAACAGCTCTGCCTAAATATTTTATTTTTGTAGTGCTGGGCATTGAACCCAGGGCCTCACACTTGAAAGCCCTCTTCCACTGAGCTACACCAGCCTAGGGTCTAAATATTTTAAACTTTTATTGCTAATGCAGGGAGTAAAGGAAAGGACCATTCCTCTAAAACTTCCTATTAGGAAAAGAGCAAGTACTATAAACCATTACTGTGTATTTTTACTGGTATCTTTTTTTATAGTAAGTGTTTAAAAATTTATTACTAAACAGATTGTAATACATGTGTCTCCTATTCTCTTTGCAATTAAATCATCATCTCCCTGCTTCATCTTATTAAAAGCACTATTCTATTTAAGAGTTATTTAGTGTATGCCAGAAAGCAAAAGCAGGATGGAAACTCAAGTAAGTTACCTATGAAAATACCAAATTCTATTAACAAATAACAGAAGAGGACAATCTCTTCCAAACCCTCTGGAAAGTGTAATCTAATAGAATATATTAGTGTGTCTTCTGCCACCCATCCTTCAAATATTAAACTCTTTAGAGTTCTCTACTTGGTATATTTCTGAGAATACTGTCTCCTCCTCACATGTACACAGTGTACTATAAATCATTTGACAAACAGAACTCATAAAAAAACTAAATATAAAATATTCTGATTGCCACAAAGTACTTCATAAAAATGCAACTTATCAAATCAAATAGGATTATTCTGTAAAAAAGTGGTTTCCTACCAGATGCATCTGATGATTTGCGTGCTTGATCAAAAAGAATATAAATAAATTTAAGATTAAATAAATAACATATAAAATAACATACTCACAATACATTACCCATCCATATGTTTGCTGGTATATTACACAAAGAAATAAAATATAAAAATACTTGAGCACAGATATCAAAAATGTTTTATATAAGGATTACAAGAAATTCTTTGGAGAGATGTATATTAACCAACAAAAACACTACTCTGGAAACTTGTTAACAAATTATAACATTCTGTCCATTAAATCTGAAGGATAATTGTATTCACTTTGCTGAGGGGTGCTTTGTTTGTTTCACCATATTCAACCATGTTCATTCAAAGCAAATTCACTAAATCTTAAAAACCATAGTGGCTATAAAAGCAATTTTAATGCTGTAATTATATTTGTGCAGTGTATTGGATAGCACCATGCCTACTTTTGATTTCTAAGATATCAGTCTTTCTATAAAGATTAAAGTAAAGCATTTGGAAATTTAGTAAGAAATAAAAGTTGAGTATTTGGAAATTTAGTAAGAAATAAAAATTATATTTCCTATGCTAATGTCTATTTCACTCTTTTGCTTTCCTATTAGTTGATTCTTTATCAAGCCTTGGTTACAAGTGAACAATATAACTGATTGACTCACTAAGCCTAAGCCATGGAAGCCCTTTGTTTATAGTTTTTATATGGAAAAATATAAAACCTTTATGAGACATATGTTTGAATACACATTAAATATATATGATTATAAATAAATCCTAGAAAACTATATTAACTTATTTGTTTAACATATATAATAACAGATGAATACACTAAATCTGCAGTGTAGTCATTCACAACTTAGCATATGTATGTGCTTTCTCTCCCAACCTGCTCTCTTTCTGGGGATGCATCCATTTAGGCCATCTAAGATATATAAGGAACTTCCTGTAGGATTTTGTCATGAAAGTTTATACTTAGCCATAAAAAGAGTGACCCAGGCAATCTTTGAAATGCAGTTTAATTCCTTGTTTACTGAAATTTTTCTCATGGAAATATATCTACCACAATTATATGCTGAAGATTTTCCAGACAGTTCTGAATTCAAATATTCTTTTTTGTTGCCCAACAGTGTAGAAGTAGGATTGTACCTCTAGAAGATAGGGAATGCACATTATCAACATAGTAACAAATGGCTCAATAAATTGTTAGGTTAATTTATATTCCCACATCTTTAAGGTTTCATATCCTCAACAAAACATGTTAATGTCAGACTTTTCAATATTTGCTAATCTAATGGGTATGATGACAAATCTTGTAACACTAAATAAATATCTCAGGAAAAAATATATAATTTTTTCTGTAAAGGACTTGTTACTTTTTTATTAATTTATTCCTAGGTTCTTTAGGGTTTTGGTTGCTATCGTAAAAGGGAAATTTCTTTCTTTTTTTTTTTTAATTACCTTTTCTGTTTATTCCTGATGTAGAGAACACAAATGTGTTTACAAACTGATCTTTTACCTGGCAGTCTTGTCAAGACTCTTATCAGTGCTAAAATCACACTGGAAGTTTCTCCTGAATTTTCTGTGTAGACAATCACACAGTATCTCTGATAATGACAATTCTGTTCTCTCCATCTTTTTCTTGTCTTACTGTGCAGGATCTGACTAACAGTTAAATGGTGTAGAAACAATGACAGTAGGCCTCTTTTCCCTATTTCTCACTTCAGAGAAAATTTTTTAAACTAAGTTGCTTTACCTGTACTGTGCTTGTAATACTTTACCAGACTCAATAAATGAATTAGAGAATACCTCTTTTTCAATTCTCTGGAAGAATGCACAATACTGAATTTTTTGTTCCCTTATTATTTCTTAGGACTTTACTATAGCACTGTCTGATCCTAATTTTGTTATGTTTTAAATAAAACTTTAACTGACTCAATTTTTTAAACAGGCATGGTTCTAATCAGTTCTTTCAAAAGCACTTTCCATGAATTAAACTTTGGCTCTTATGTACCTTTGTTTTCTATTCCACTGATCTTTGCTCAGTCTTTTATCAGGTCTTTTTATCAGTTTTTCTTCCTTTGATTAACCATCCTGTGATTTTCCCAACTTGTTTACCTGAATTCTTACATCATGAATGTCTCTCTTTTACGAAGTTATACATTTAAAAATTCATGTCTATACTCCATAGTTTTGGATTTAAATTTCTATTAAGTTAACACTTGACTCAAATTATTTGAATTTTTAAGTCTTCACATATGCAGTTGTATGTTTATTAGTTTAATTAGTCTTTGATTATTGAGTGCAGTTAATTGCCTGTGGTCAGAGACTGTGACCTGTATTCAATTTTTTGCAATTTGGTGAATATTTAGTTATATAATCAACTTTGTAAATACTCTCCAATTGCTTGGGTAAAAATTCTTTCTATATACATATAAATCTTATATTTCGTAATTTCTCCTTTTAAGTGGGTCTGTTTTATATATTTTGAGGCTTTATTACAGATATATACAAATTTTTTTATGTCATTAATTTTAAATGGTAGTCTGTCCACCTGTGACAATCCTACTATCTTACATTCTTCTAAGAGTCTAATACTGTGTATGAATATCATACGTAGTCAATGTATATGTGTCTGTTTTATTTCTGGACTGTGACCTTAAAGTTCAGTGGAACTTTATCTGTGGAAAAACTTGAAGGGTTTGACTGAGGATTTATTCCAGTACAGGATTTTGTACTAGCTTCTGTATATATTACTAACCTAAAACTGTTTTGATGATGTATTTTTATTGGTGCTTCCTTGACCACACTATTAATACAGATTAAAATCTGAAACCCACTTGAGGGGAAGCAGATGGTTATGAATACTCAGGAGAGACATTCTACATCTACATGTACACATTCCTCTCCTGCCTCCAGGAACCCAAGCTAAGAAATAACAGCCTTCCCTTTTGCCCTGTGTTTGCAGAGGTTGTATTTTCTAATATATGATTTCACTGAGGTTATGATCCTTGCAGGACACTGGCTTTATAAAGCAGTCAAAGAAATCCCAAATTTCATCATCCAAAGAACTTGTCTTTTATCTTTGTGAGATCATTTAAAATGAAAGTCCTTTGGTCAACAAGGGATGAAAATCTGACGGCAAAGTATGCTCCTCTTATAGCTATGGGTTTTCATTTACCACTTCCTTTTTTGCACTGGGACTTCTTTAAATTCAGGAATTCATTTAAAGAGATGCTTGTTATAGCTTATTCAGCATGTTGAGGTGCTGTTGCATTTCATTAAATTTTTTTTTTCCCTAGAAAGATCTTGTCTCCAATCTTGTATTTTTTTTTCTTTATAGGACAAGTTTCGTGTTAAGCTGTAAGATGCAAAGAACTATATGTTTGTAAAATTCACTTAATATTCTTGAAAACCAAAAATTTTTCCAGGATATGCTTAAGTGCTGGCGTCTTTGGTAATTTTGTTGAAACACAATGAGTGTTTTTAATCTACAGCTTCAGTTTTTTTCTCTTTTAGGAAGTTTTCCTGCTTTGGGTGTATAGATAAGTTCAAGGCCGTGGGTTCATTCTCAGCACACACGCAAAAAAAGTTTTCTGAAGTCATTATGTTGTTTTGTTTTTGTTTTGGTACTAGGAATTGAATCCAGGGATGCTTTACCACTGAGCTATATCCCCAGCATTTTTTTTTTTAATGTTTTGAGGCAGGGTCTCACTTAGTTACTTAGGGTCTCACTGAATTGTTGAGGTTGGCTTCAACTAACTGTGTGATCCCCCTGCCTCAGTTTCCTGAGCTTCCAGGTAAAGTCCTTTTTTGTTGTTGTTGTTGTTGCTTTTTTGGTACTCGGGATTGAAATAAGAGTTCTCAACCACTGAGCCATATTCCCACCCCTTTCTAAAATATTTTATTTAGAGACACGATCTCACTGGGTTGCTTAGGGCCTAAGTTGCTGAGGTTGGCTCTGAACTTGTAATCCTCCTGCCTTAGCCTTCCAAGTCACTGGTATTACAATGTGCCACCACACATGGCTAAAGTCATGTTTTTTATTTCTGTGTTTTTTATATTCTGAGAATAACAGAATAATTCACATCTGTTTTATGAGAATGTTATTCATTTCGTAGAATGTCCTATGTTTATCTAACATACTTTTCAACTCATAATTTTTATTTTGTCCATTTGCCCTATATTCTGGAGTGCTGATCAGGATAGTTCTTTACATAATTAATTTACTTTCCTACAGTGACTATTGTGCTCTTTATTGTCTTTACTGCAGATTTATATTCCACTTATGGCAGGTTTACTGGCACCACAGTAAGCCTTTCACATTATTATGCTTCTTTTCCATTCCTGCCTGATTCTCAGCTCTTCTCATCGTGGTCTTGTTTTATCTTTTCTATCATGTGTTAATTTACAGATTCCATGTTTGCTTGATATCCAGATGCTCTCTGTAATTTTGTATGTTTAGACCCTTCCATACAAACATTTTTAAAATAATAAGTTTATTCCCTTCCTTTTGTAGGCTGTGATTTTTATCCTTTAATGGTCTACAATTCTTTTTTAGGCTCCATATAGTTGCTTTTCTCATTTTTTCTTTCATGAAGAATGATAAGTTTTGCAAATCTTGAGTAGTTTTGCAAATCTTTATAAAATGTTCCCAAATAAAGTAGTTGAGGGCTGGGGATGTAGCTCAGTGTAGAGTGCTTACTTAGCATGCATGAGGTCTAGGATTCTATCCCCAGTACTATAAAAAAATCTTCAACCAAATAAAGTACCTATTTTTCTTTGGATGCTTTCATTTCCTATTTAGGTACTTTTAGAATCAATTCATCCAATCTTTCAGTTTATACATATTTACATTATTAGCTGAATAATCCAGTGAACTTCAGCACTGTGAAGGTAGCAGAACTATAGGGTTTCTTTGCTGGTGGTGATACACATCATATCAGGGTGGAGCCCTGTCATAGCTGGAAAAAGTGAGATCATGTTTTCAACTTGAAATAACCTAATAAATTCTTGATTGTCCCAATATAACTGTTTAAGAGTGAAAGCAATTAGCAGTGTTGGGTCTTTTACTCACTTTTCCCACAGTCTTTTTTTTTTTTTTTTAAGCTTCATCTTTCTGAATTAGTGAGAGTAAAACAATTATTTCTTTCTTTTCCATGAGGGCAAACTACTCAAAGTAAAACTGTTAGTTAGACTTTAGTAGTTGATCATCCATGTGATCCTTACATTTCTGGGCAAATCCACCACCTGCTCCCTGCCCCACAAACTTTAATTCCAGGATGTGGTTTTCCCAGTTTTGTGATTTTATATTTTCAATCAATATCTACACAGTAGAATTAACTGCTTGTGCTCAAGTCTGGAACATTCCTGGGATTCAGAGCAGATTAATGCCTTTTTCAGAGATTTGCCTCAATTATAGCTGGGCCAGAGTTCTCACCTAGGATATTTTTATAGGAGACCATGTGATGTTTTGATACATGGATACGTTGTAGAATGTTCAAATCAGGCTAAGCAAATCTATCTCCTCAAACTTTTACTATTTTTTTTTTTGCAGTGAGAACATTCAAAATTCCTTCCTCTTGCTTTTTTAAAAAAGTATTTAATACATTATCATTTTCTATAGACATCCTATTGTGCAACAGAACACAGCACTTATTTTTTCTAACTGGAATTTAGTAGTCATTGACCACCCTTTCTCTACCTCTTCCTCCCTGCTATTCCTCACCTAGGTTTTGATATAGTGATGCTAGTTATGTTGATAAGCCAGGAACACAGATGGACTCTGAATGTATCAGATGACTAAGCTCAATCTTGCACAAGCAGCAGAGAAACCTGTTCTACACTGTGAAGATAATAAAGCAGATACAAGGAGAAAATAAAGAAGTCATGTGATCTCTGAGAGAAAAACCGAGAAAGGTGCTGCTGTGATTCCAGGCAGCTTTCCAAATCCCAACTGGTAAAGCTTAACTCTACTTTATGCCTTTGAGCTGCATGAGATAACTCTGCAGTCTCATAACATCTGCATTTTTGTCTGTTTTAGTCTAGTCGAGTAACTGATAAATTCTTCTAGTCAAAATGGCCTTAAGACAATTAAACTGATTTTTAGAGGGTTTTGTAAATTTCTTGACAACACTTGTTTCCTTAGTAGGAGCAAAAGATTCACAAAAAAGAAGTATTAGTGAGGAAAAAAAATTTGATTTTTAGCTCTTTTTAGACTTACAACTCATATTTTAAATAATAGAAAGATAAAAGTTCTGATTGGTACTATTTATTTTATTAATCATTTTATCTGACTTCATGCTACAATGATGATGCCGGAATGATAAGTAAACATTATGATTATTGTATTTTCTGAATCAAAACACACAACTGATAGTTTTCAATGATAACATGAGAAGTATTCTTATTTATAAAAAATGACTACTATTTAGTCATTCAGTTATTCTACAACATTTATGGGATCCTTATTATGTAGGAAATACCAGGGTTGCCACTGAAAACACACATAAACAAGGCACTAGCCTTGACTTAAGGAGTTCAAAATTTAGAGATCAGACACCAAATTGTAAATTTATAATTCAATATAATATAATAATTTTTATAGTTTAAAGCTACTTTGAGAGTATAGGGAAATCTCCTAATTCTACATGATCAATAATGGAGGCACTGCAAAGCACAGTGATTCTCAGAATTTTTATGATAAAGAATATAATATAAACATGTAAAGGTAGCAAGGATTTACATATAGTAATGTATGGCTAGGTTAAAATTTATGAAACAGATTCAAATAAAGTAACTGGAAAATTTTCAATTTGGGTTAAGAAATGGCACATCAGCAATTTAAAATTTATAGTGTGAAAAATGATCTGGAGTGATATAAACTGGAAGCTGGAAGAAGAGTGAGACAGTTATTGCAACAGGGTTGAGAAGAGATATAGAATGTCTGATCTAGAAACATTTTCATTGTCAGGTAGACTGGAGAAAAATGGAATGATTTCTGAGACATTTCTGATATACAATCAATAGAACTAATAACTAAGTGCGTGTCTGGGAGTAAGAAACAAGGTTTCTGTTTTTACTTCTTTCATGGAAATGAGATCATTAACAGAAATTAAAATCAATGATAAAGCAACAAATTTGGGATGGGAGACAAAATTCACTTTTGAACTGAATGTTCAGGTAATGATTGAAGATGTAGCCATGGATGAGATCATTCAGAGAGAACGTAGCATTATAAGAAAGCCAAAGCTAGATTCCCAGAGAAAACTAACCTTTAATTATCAGAAAAAAAAAGAATAGCTTTATAACTAGAAAAAAATACCACATACACATAAACACCAGAGGCATAGTTGTAGACTTAGAAAAAAGGTCTAACATTTGCTTATTTCTACAAATAAAACCACACCTCACTTGTAATTTTCCATATTTTGAAGTGGCTAGGGCATTTAACCACTTGCAACAAAAGTAAAATTAGTTGAAATTGAATAATCTTGGAAAAATTGAATGTCGATTTCTTATCATCACCATTATTGTGGTAGAAAAAGACTATAATGAAAGGCCATGATAGAAAATACTGTCTCTAATCCATAGCTTTAAAATGAAGCAATAGAGAGGCAGCAACAATTTTCTTCAGCCAAAAACAACACATCATATTATAAAACCTCCATAACTGGTTACCTAAAGATTCTAGGTTATATGCCCAACTTTCAAAGAAAAAACACACATTGTACTGATTCAAAGACAAGTAGCATGACAAGGTATCCTCATTTTCATATTATAGAAATTATGTTCACATGTTGATTTTATAATATTAGTCCAGACTTAAAACACTAGATTAGAAGGTCTGGATTGAAAACTGAAAAATAATAACCTGGGCAATTCTTAATATTGTACATGTAAAAAAGATGTTCTTTTAGCATATGATATCACTCTGTAAACAAATATATAATAGCAGTGAAGTGGATTATGTTGTACTGCAGCAGGATAAAGAATGCATTGGTGATAATGAGGTGATCTCCAAGAAAAGGTTCCTTGACTTTGAATTTTATCATTTTACAACAAAAACCCAAATTTCCTAGGTCAAAATTCCAATTCCAAATCTTTTCAATACAAATTTTAGAACCATTATGTTATCAGAGAAATCATATATTACTTCTAAAAATGATATCTGAATCAGAGGTTAACTTCTAAACATCTTCATTTTTAGTTAAGTGAAAAAATGCTAATGAATTATGCTCTGAGCAAACATTTCTCACTCTAACAACAGGATATCTATTTTTAGCAGCAGGTTTGGCTTGAAAGGAACAGCTTTTGCCCTAAGATAAGCTGCAGTATATACTGTAGTATATTTTCTCCAAAAGAAAAAAGAAAAGACTTTTGGACATATTTTAAAAAATAAATCATATTATGATAACAAAAGAAGACTAGTCATCACAAATGTACTTATTTCAATAAATTATTTCCCAAATGAAATATTTCTTAAAAATTGTAACAAAGCCTCCAAAACCAAAATGCATCTATTTCATTATTAAATCCCAATTTCTCCATGAATTGTATTTAAAAGCAATCCAAGAGAAAAGAAAAATCAACAAAATTTTGGCAGCATTTTATTTTCAAGATGGGTATTCTTTTAAAAAATATAGTCAAAAAATAAGCTAACAAAAATGAGTATTAGGATGACAAAGCTAATCAAAGCAAAGTTAAACTATCTTGAGGATCAGATACTAAAAACAAATTCTCATTATGGGTAATCTTCTATTATTCAATGTATAACAATTAATAATATGCCTAATGAATACAGTAAAGCAAACCATAAAGAAAACTGAAACTGATTATTAATAGACTACTAATAGTGATATTAATTTTTCACAGTTCTCAGTGGCTTTTAAAAGCAGTATACTATAATGCCTAATTGCAAAAGCATCAACACAAAATATAATAATTCATTGCAGTCCTGACTTTATAACTGTCTCTTTAAAAAATATTTTTCTTCTTAGAGTTAATTTAAAAAAAAAAAATATATATATATACATACATATACAACTGAAGAGTCTCAGAGAGCATACTTACCACTCATGATGAAAATCAACCCTTCCAAAACATATTGCTCAAAACAACAATCCAACAGCAAAGGGAGTTATGCTAATCTCTAGAGGTAGAAGAACCGATGGTGTAAACACATACACTGGAACATGCAGCACACAGAAAATGAGAAGAGCTTTCTTTTGTTTTAAAAAGAAAAACCCCTAGAAGCAAAGCATAACTGCCCAGCATGAGATAACACCAGTAAACGTCAGATTAATGCCAACGGTGTGTATAACTAGATTTAATTTCTTTCAAGCTAGTTATCCTAGCCTCCTTCATATACCTCCAGAACAACTCAAAATGGCAGGGAGAAAATGTTCGAGCCAGGATGTATAAGATGTTCTCAATTATATCAGCATGAGTTGTTACCACGGCAACATTAGACCAGAATTATCGGTTCACTTGTAACCAAGGAGTAGCATTTCTAAAGCTTTAATCAACCACAACAAATAAAATGCCTTTTTCTTTTAGAGCTACATGATTTTAAAATTACCATATTCTTTACATTTAAGCACTGATCTACCCTTTTTACATCTTTCAAAGATATAGAAAAATCGCTGTTTTCTTCAAATACTCACACAATCCCATGTTGAATCTGGCAAGGAACAAACAGCAGAATGATTGCACCTAAACGTCTTTCAATTACACCAGCTCTTACTGCTAGCTGTGGACCTCACTGATATTAAAATGCTGTGTGCTGTTGCTAGTGACTATTGGCGATGAATCTTATTGCCCAGATCGCTGATAGCTTTTATTTTTCATGAGCCAGTAAGCTATACTGCAGCACAAATGTTAACCATTTAAACATTCTGTATTATGGCAGAGACAAAATATAATGCAATATATACATATATTTACACATATACATGCATTTATAAAGAAGGAATAATTTATTTATAAACTTCCATTAAATTCAGCATTGCAAACAGAATCAGATGCCATTCATATGCTACTCAAAAAAAGACAATATAGAAAAAAGTTACTGGCAGTTATTGTTTAAGTATAAAATACCTCACATTAAACAAGAATAAGATGACAGGTTGTACAGCAAGATGGGCAGACTGGATGGCATCGTGAAAGGCTGTTCTAATCCTGGATACCCCAAGTTTTTTCAAAAATGGTACAAAGACCTAGAGAATGGTGCCTTGTTAGGTAGAACTTCAGAAACCAAATTTACCAACTTTAAAAGTTGCCAGGTCAAATGAACCAGATAGACATTTCTCAAAAGAAAAACTTTGTTTGGCCAATAAATATATGAAAAAATGTTCAACATTTTTAGTAATCAGGGACAAGCAAATCAATACTACACTGATTTCATCTCACTCCAGTTACAATAGCATCCATACAAGAATACAGTAATAAAAAAAATCTCGTAAGGATGTAGGGAAAAAGGAATGATTGTGCTTATTGGCGGTTGTTAGGACTGTAAATTAGTCCAACCACTTTGGAATGGGTATGAAGGTTCCTCAAAAGACTAAGAATGCAGCCACCATATAATCCGGCTATCGTACTCCATGGCATTTTTCAAAAGAATTAAAGTGAGTACACTATATCGAGTTTATAGCAGTGAATTTACAATAGCCAGTTAAGGAACAGCTTAGATGCCTGTCAACAGATGAATGGATAAAGAAAATATGGTATATATGCACAATAGTGTTTTTTACTCAGCCATAAATAAGAACAAAATCATGACATTTGCAGGAAAATGGATGGAACAGGAGAGCATGATGTTGAGCAAAATAATTCAAATTCAGAAAGTCAAGGGTCTTATGTTTTCTCTCATATGTGGAAGCTAGAGAGAAGAAAAAAATATGTGTGTGTGTATATATATTTATATAATTGTATACATATATTTATATATATATACAATTATGAGAATTATGTTATGTGCATGTAGGAATATGCAACAATGAATCCAAACTATTATGTATGATCAAAATGCATTCATTAAAAAAAAAATGCTGCCTGGTAAGGCATGACTTCTGAAATTCTGGAGATAGTACTTCAGAAAATCTCCCCCTAGAAATGAACTGTCAAGGTAGAAAAAATTGTCAAAAACAATGGTTTTATTGTTTTGATAATCAAGCAAACTGAAAGCATTTCATTAAATAATACTGAACTTTACATGAGAATACTGGGATTTTGTGGTGTTCTTGTCCATAGCTACTCATATTTCTTCACAGCTCAGTCAGTACAATGCTTCTATCAAAACTAGTATTTTCACTACTAGAGAAGTTATGAGATTTGGACTTAAGACTCAAACTCTACATTAGTAATACTGTCAATTTAAAAAAAAAAAACTGTAAAGAATTAATGGGAGAATTGCCCAGATTCACTATTCTAAGGTTATGGGCTTGCAAGAAGTAAACAGCAGACTGGTGGACTAGCAATTTAACAAGGAAACTGGAAATGAGAGAGGGTGGAACTATTCACACGTCACTTGCTGATTAGGAAGCTGTGACATGAACAGGGGAGACCGAAGAGGGCCCATTGGAAAGTTAAAGCTGATACACACCTAAAAATTGCCTGAACATTAAATATGCTCCCAATTCATACACAGTTCCATGAGTACAGACTAGCTGAAACTGTTTGAACACAACCTCTGATTGAACATTATACAACTAAACTCTGGAGACAAGAAACCCTTAGGAAGTCAGGTTAAAAAAAATAAAACTCTAAGGTGGAGGAAAAAAGACTAAAAATAGAACAGAGAAACCAGCAGTCACACATCTGGGGCATACAGATTCCACAGATTAAGACCAAGATGTTATTAAAATGAAATAAAAGATATATAAAAGTAACCCACAGAGAAGAAAAAAATAATCAGAATTCAAAGATGGTACAAACACATTTTTTTTTAACAAAAACTATGTGATCCCTAATGAGGAGAAAAAGCAGTCAAGAGAAAATGCTCCTGGATGAACTCAGATGTAGAATTTAGCAAAGATTTCAAAATATCTATTATAAATAGGGCCAAATAATTAAAAGGATATTATGTTCAAAGAATTAAAGGAAAATACAATGGCAATTATACAACAAAGAGAATATCAATCTATAAAAAGAAACTATTAAAAAAACATGACTTGAAAAGTCAATAATGAAAAATTTAAAACTTATTATAAGCCCCCAGTAGCAGATTTGAGAAAGCAAAAAGATCAAAGCAGTGGATTTGAGGATAGATCAACAGAAATAATCCAATATGAAGGACACAAAGAAAAAGGGAGAAAAAGGAACAGAATCTGAGAAATTTGTGGAATGTCAAGGATATCAACATACATATAATAGGAATTAGGAGAGGAGGGGATAAAGGGTAAAGAAAAAAAAACACTTGAAGAATATAATAATTAAAAATGTCCCAATTTCAGAGAAAACAATATCCTACAAAACCAAGCTATTTAACCAATGCCAACTAGGACAAATACAAAGAGATCCATATCTAGACACATATCTAGACATATCTAGACACATCATATCCAAGTTGTTGAAAGATCAAGGCAAGGAAAAAGTCTGAAAAGCAGGAAAAGCAAAATCATGTATAGGGGGAAAGTAATGTCATTAATGATGACTTCTTGCTAGAAATAAAGAGACGGGAAGGCAACAAAATGACATGCTCAAAGTGCTAAAAGAAAAAAGAAACAAAAGTGTCCACTAGCAATTCTCTAGCCGAGAAAACTATCCTCTAAAACAAAACGGGAATAGAACACTCACAGAGAAATAACAACTAAGATAATGTTGAAAGCAGAAACAAATAATTCATTAATAATATTTCTCTTACTATTATTAGGAAATTTCATTGTTGTGCAAACATAGAATAGTTACACAAACTTAGATAATGTAGACTACTATACACTTAGGCTATATGGCCTAGCCTATTACTCTGCCAGATTGCTTTTGTCAGATTTTCTCTGGCAAGTAATTTTCCTCTACAATGAGCTTACATAGAGTTTGTAAAAATTCTTCAGCTGCCATCACATCAGCACTTAGATTCACCATTCATTTTCACATGTAATGAATAATGATTCAGGAATCCTTTAAACTACCCAAAGCTAGCAGTAAATTCAACTTCATAGTTAAGTCCAGTCTTTTCTTTCAAGCTTACATATAATCATTTTGCTTTGGTCATGGTCATCATGGTGCTAAGAGGATACCTTCTGTGCTATTGAGGGCTTTAAAAGTTTCTCCTTAATTAATAGAGGTTTTTGTTAAATTTTTGTTAGTCTCATTTACTTCAATGAAGCAGATCCTTTAACACTTTGCACTTTGTTCTTGCTCTTCAAGCTCACAGCTATGGTGGGATGGGACTAGTGAGCAATAACCATCACTGATTTTCAACTTACATAGTCCCTAATAATTTTACATTTCCAGGTCAGGGCTTGGTCCCTTAGTGGCAAAATTAGCAATGGATTTCATGCTGAGGGGCCATGATGAACAAAATAACATGAAATTAAATCAAGCACAAGAAAAAATTATACAATCAACGGATGCAGTAAGGGGGGTGCATGGTGTACATGAGTAATCCCAGCTACTGGGAGGCTGAAGTGGGAAGATGACAAGTCTAAGGTCAGCCTGGGCAAACTAATAAGGCCCTGACTCAAAAAAGAAAAAAAGTGTTTGTGGGGGTTTGTGAGTGAGGAAGAATCTTAGTGGTATAGTACCCCTAGTTTCAACCCGCAGTACTAAGGGGGAAAAGAGAGAGAGAGAGAGAGAGAGAGAGAGAGAGAGAGAGAGAGAGAGAGAGAGAGAGAGAGGGAGAGAGAGATATGCTGTAAACACAAAACATGATATGTATGACACTGCTGCTGGTATAATCTGGCATGTTTTACAGTAAACTTTTTAAATATATAAGCAGAAGGAATACATTCTAAACTAATGAAAAAGAGTATAATATAGGAAATATATAAACCAGTAACCTAGTAGTTTATTATTATTATCAAGTACAATGTACTGTACATAATTGTGTTTACTGTATTTTTATATAACTGGCAGTGCAGCAGATTCATTTACACTAACATTATCACAAAGATGTGAAAATGCATTGCACAATGAAAATATGATGGTTACAATATCAATAGGTGATAGGAATTTTTCAGCTCCACTATAATCTTATGGGTTCACCATTATATATGCTGTCCATCATTCACTGGAACTTTGTGATGCAGAACATGACAAAAGTTGGAGATTTTATACTTCCTTCTCAATAACTGATAGTGAAACCAGGCAGAAAATTAACAAGGATATATAAAATTTTGAACAATACCATAAAATTTTGACATAATAAAATACAGACTGACATCATCAGAATGCACATTCTTTTAAAGTACACACAAAAATTATATTCTTGACAATATAACAAGATGCAATTAATTTGAAAGGATTGTTAAATCTTTCAAAAATATATTCTGTGATCAAGCATAATTAAAATAAGAATCAGCCACAGAAAAATTTGGAAATCCCCAAATACATAGATATTAAATCACAAAGATATCTCAAGGGAAAATAGAAAATATTTTGAACTTAATGGAAAACTTTGAACTTAATGGAAAACCCTACAATGTATCAACTTTTATGGGATGCAGATAAAAGAAAAATTGGAGGGAAATTCATAGCTTTAAACATTTAGATAAGAAGGAAGGTCTCAAGTCAGTAATTTAAGTTGCCACCTTAAAAAATAAAACACAGAAGAGCAAATCAAATAAAAAACAAAAAAGAAAAAATTGTGAGTCAATGAAATTGAAAAACTTCATGAGAATATATACAGAAGCATCATTCCATAAATTAAGCCTTGATAAACTAAGACGAGAAAGAACTCCCTTAGACAGTTAAAAGAAATGAGGAGGGTGAAAAACTACAGTAGCTCACATATTTAATGGTAAAATATGGAATATGTTCCTCTTAAGACTGAGTATGAGAAACTCCCATTTGTATGCTACTTTGTACTGAAGGTTTTAGCCAGTTCAACATAGCAAGGAAAAAAAAAGCACTAAAGACATACAGATTGATAAGAAAACTTTTTATGTAAAGATAATGTCATTTCATTTTATCTTTTGAAAATCTAAGGAATCTACAAAGAAACTACTAGAACTAAAAAATTATCTAGAAAAAATAAACAATCCAAAAATGAAATTAAGGCACAATTCCATTCACAATAATATCAACAGAAATAAAATACTTAGAAAATAATTTAAGGGCTGGGGTCATGGCTCAGCGGTAGAGCACTCACCTAGCGCGTGCGAGGCACTGGGTTCAATCCTCGGCACCATATAAAAATAAATAAAATAAAGGTATTGTGTCCAACTACAACTAAAATTTTTTTAAAAAAAATAATTTAAGAGCATCAACATAAAAGGACAGACATTTCACATTCATGGATTGAAAGACTCAATATTGTTAAGATGGCAATTCTCTACACACAAACCAATTTGTAGATTCGACATACTATCTATGAAGTATGTCATAGAAACCAATGAGCTAATCCTAAAGTTGATTTAGAAATACAAGATTTAGAATAGGAAAAAAGAATATAAAAAAGAAGAACAAAGAGGACTTATATGCCTCAAGGCATATAAGTCCTCTTTGTTCTTTTTTATAAAGTTTTTATAGAATAATCATATTTTATAGAGTAATCAAGACACTGTGGAATTAACATAAACATAGATTTAGTTTGCTGGCACATAATTGAGAATTCAGAAATGAACCTGTATATTTATGGCAAATTGATTTTTGACAAAGATATGGAGAAAAGAAAGTCTTTCCAACAAATGAAGCAGTAAAAATTATATAAACAAATGAAGCAGTAAAAATTATATATAATTATATACATAATTTTTACTGCTTCATTTGTTGGAAAATGAATTATATATATATATATATATATATATATATATATATATATATATATAAAGAATTTAGATTCATAGCTAACACCACATACAAAACTTAACTCAAAAAAATGGACTATAGGAGAAAGCACAGATTAAAAATATTCATTCTTTTGGGTTAGACAAAGATTTTTTAAGTTCTTTAACAATCCACAAAGGGAAAAAGGATAAACTGAACTTCACTGAAATTACTAACTTACTTTACAAAAATAATATTATTTTATAAAACAAAAAGACAAGAAATAATGAAAAGAAATATCTCAATATATTGAGAAAATATATACTTTCAGAATACACATATTTATATATTCTGAACTTGTATTCAGTCTAAATTTCTGAGACTTGATAAAAAGAAGACAAACAACTCAATTTTTCAAAGTGGACAAAGATTTGAAAATACATTCCTCCAAAATTTATACACAAGGGCTGGGATATAGCTCAATTAGTAGAGTGCTTGCCTCACATACACAAGGCTCTGAGTTCAATCCCCAGCACCATAAAAACAAAACAAACAAAAATTATATACAAATGGCTTCTAAAAGCATGAAATATGCTCAATGTCATCAGCTGTTAAGGAAATATAAACTGAAACTATAATTGTGAAATACCATTTCCTACCTGAAGAATGACTGTAATAAAAAAGACTGATGATAACAAATACTGATGAATACATGAAGAAACTGGAACTTTCTTACATTACCATAGGAATGTAAGATGGTAAGTCACTTTGGAAAGCAGTTTAGCAGTTTCCTGAGAATGTAAATATAAACTTATATGAACCAATAGTTTCCCTTCTAGATAACTACTCAAGGGAAATAAAAACACATGTTCACAGAGACTTGTTTTTAAATGTATATATTAACATCCCAATAGCACAAAATGGAAAACAATTCTCTTGTTTTTAAGAAGAATGGATAAAGAAAATGTGCTATAGCGATATAACATGGTCTAATTCAACGAGGAACTAATTGTTTATTTATTCTACAATACAGATGAACCACAAAAGTATGTGAAGTTAAAGAAGTCAGAAACAATAGATTACAGAGTATACGTTTCCAATTTTATAAAAAGTCTAGAAAAGGAAATTTAAAGGCAGAAAACTAGACCAGTGTTTATCTGAGGTTGGGTGAGGTGGGGATTGGTTACATCTGGGTACCAAGAAATGTTTTGGAGTGATGAAAATTTTCTAAAGCAACTGTGGCAATGGTTGTACAATCCTATACATTTACTAATCAACATCAAATTTTACATTTATTATGAGAGTGTTTATGACATGTAAATTATATCTCAATTTTTTAAAGAAAGTGTCTCTCTACTTAGGCAGAGACAACCTACTTGAAGCTGGTCTTCATTACTGTGTGAAGAATCACTTTAGTGGACAACTTAATTATGGCCTAATTAGTGATAATATACAGCATTAAACAAAACATATCTGCTAGCTGTATTTGGACCACAGACCACTAGTTTGCTATTCCAGATCAATAAAGGAGGGTAGATTGTGGTACAGTGTAGAAATGGGCTAAAAGGACCTTCTCACACATGTAACCTAGCATGGAAGCCAGGATGACTAGGTATATGAACATAAATTAAAGAAATAAAGCCCTGTGATACAGCCCTTGAATAAGCACAATACTAAAAAGAGTTCATCATCCTCTCATTCAGATTCACTAAGGTCAGTGGCATCACATCAACAAGAGCAAGAATACATCAAATTTGTTGGGAGCAGTTTTGAACTATGAAACCATGCAACAGTGACAAAATCAGTAGTAGCTCAAATGATATCCAATTATCCATCTCTTTCTTCACCTAACAGCTGGAAAGCTTAGTCTCCTCAGAATGAGCAAACTCCCAGAAGTTTACTTGAAGTGAACTCAAAGAAGGCCCCAAAGAAAGAACTACTTTAAAATCCTGCTAGTTTGAGTAAATGGGTTTGTCAGTGATTAATCTGAATATTTAAAAGATGGCACCTAATTTGTATTCCAAGTGGGCCATACTTTTTTAAAAAAAATATTTTTTAGTTATACATGGACACAATGTATTTACTTTGTTAATTCATTTTTTTATGTGTTACTGAGGATCAAATCCTTTGCCTCACATGTGCAGGCAAGTGCTCTGCCACTGAGCCACAACCCTAACCCCTAAGTGGGCCATACTTTTAAAGTAGCATTCCTGGACCCCAGAGCTAAAAGCAGACATTGTTTTAGGACTTGTAAGTAATATTCAAACTCAATAGAGAACATATGTTCTTCCAGGTTCATTTTATTATCTCCTTCTAGAGAATATTGTGGGGAGCCATTCTCACACGTGACTGGGCGACTCCCAGTTTGGGTCTGAGGCGCTCTGGCTGTGTCGGAGCTTTCCTGGCCCTCTCCTGATGAGAGAACCCATCCGTGTGGGGGTGTGACAGACCACTGACTCCGGGGGCCCAATCACTGACCCTGACCTTGGAGTGCAGCCCCCCTCAACCTTCATTGGATGGAATTCTCCCCTGAATTTCTTGTTCCCCAATAAAAGTCTACTCTCTGGCATGCTCTCTCTCTCTCTCCTGCTAGCCCTGAGTAATCCTTGCTGCCCTATGGGTAGTTCGAGGTGGGAGCCAGAGAGGGAAGCCGTCTGGGACCTGGTCATAGAATAAGGTAACTGAGTCTGTGTGTTTTATTTCGGTATCACTAGCTAACTTTTATGCCAAGAACCTCATTAATGAAACCATTGTGCTGGTCACATGGTGGAGAATATCTTATTTTCAAAGTTTGACATACATATCTAATGAAATGTTGTTGAAATTTTTCAAATGCTTTTTATCTATCTACTGAAATGATTGTAGAGTTTTTATCCTTCATTTTGTGTTGTATCACATTTATTGATTTGCATAATTTGAACCAACCTTGCATTTCAAGGATAAAACACACTTGATTGTAATGTATAATCCTGTAAATATGCTGTTGAATTTAGTTGCTAGTGTTTCATTAAAGATTTTTGGATCTATGCTCAATAGAAATACTATCCTGTGATTTCCTTTTCTCATAGTGTCCTTGTCTGGCTTTAATATCAGAGTACTGCTGGCCTTATAAAATTAGTTTGGAAATATTCCATCCTCTGTAGTTTTCTCAGGAGAGTTTGAGAATTGGCATTAATTCTTATTTAATGTTTGGAATTCACCAATGAAACCAGGAAGTGCTGGGATTTTTTTTTTTAATTAGGAATTTTTTTTTTAATACTGATTCAATCTCCTTACTTGTATTGATCTGTTCAGATTTTCTATTTCTGCATGATTCAGTCTTGGTAAATTGGTAAATGTTTCTAGGAATTTCTGTATTTCTTCTACGTTATCCTAGAAGAACAAAACTAGAACCATCACATTACCACATTTCAAACTATATTACAAACTTAGAGTAATCAAAGCAGTGTGGTACTTACATTTTAAAAAAAGTATGTAGACTAATGGCATAAAGCAGAGAGTCCAGAAATAAACTCAGACATTTACTGTCAATTATCTTTGATAAAGGTGCCAAATACAATTGCAATGGGAAAAGTGCCATCTCTTCAATATAGTGTTAGGAAAACTGGATATTCACACACAAAAGATTAAGTCAGAACCTTACTGCATATTATTTATAAAAATCAACTCAAAATGGATTAATGCCTTATATGCAAGACCAGAAACTGTGAAACTACTAGAAGAAAATATAAGAAAAAAATTTCTTGGTATTGGTTTGAGTAATAAATTTTAGATGACCCCAAAAGTACAAGCAGTGAAAATAAAAATAGACAAATGGGACTTCATCAAAGTAAGAAGCTTCTATACAACAAAGGAAACAACCAATACAGTGAAGAAACAACCTATGGTATGGGAGAAAATGTTTGCAAACTACACCATCTGATAAGAGATTAGTATTCAAAACATTTAAGGAATTCAAACAACTCAATAGCAAGAAAATAACTAATCTGATGAAAAAATGGGCAAAGGACCTAAAGAGAAATTTCACAAAAAAAGATATGCCAATATATAAAAAAGATTTTCAATATCACTAATTATCAAGGAAATGCAAATTAAAACCCCCAATGTGATGTCACTTCACACCTGTTAAAATGGCTACTATCAAAAAGACAAAAGATTACAAGTATTAGAGAAGACGTGGAAAAAGGGGAATTCTTGTATGCTGTTGGTGAGAATGTAAATTAATATAGTCATTATGGAAAATGATATGGAGACTCCTCAAAAAATTAAATATAGAACTATCATATGATCCAACAATCCTACTTCAAGGTATATAGTCAAAGGAAAGAAAGTCAGATGCTGAATAGATATCCACACTCCCACATTGACTGAAGCATTATTCATAATAGCCAATATATGTAATCAACCTAAGTATCCATTGACAGATTAATAGATTCTTTAAATTTGTCCCATAAAATATAAGCATAATCTGGAATATACATAAAGATTTAGTTATAACGCTGTTTATCACAACATTTTAAATATAATAGCAAAAAGTTAGAAACACAAAAATACTAAGAGTAGTTATCTTTTGGCAGGATTGTGTATGATTTTTTAGTTCTCTTTGTTTTTCTATATTATTTCCTAATTTTCTCCTGCAGATATATTTACAAATAAGATTTAAGTGTTATTAGGAAATAAGTGCTTTTCAAACTTTATTATACATATGAATCAGCTGGGGAATCTTATTGAAATGTAGATTCTGACTCAGTAGTCCAGGATAATTAGAGATACACAAAAAACAAGCATTTGAACAAATTCTTCCCTGATACTAATGATGCTAGGTCAAGGCCATACTTTGAGGCACTATCTAGAGTACATATATAATAATCTGCCTTTTCTAGCATTGTCCTATGGCAGTTTTTACAAAGTACGATGAGGTAAGAGGATCTCACTATGTTAGTTATTTGACATATTACTTCAGACTCTGTGGAAACATTTTCTAATTTCAAAACATTTAATATTCCAATCAATTCACCTTTACAATAAAACCTTTTGATTGCTCCAGTTATAAATTATAAAAATGGTAAAAAGTACACAGGTAACACAGAAGTTTCTGTATATTGAAGGTGGTATTTACCAGGATCAGGTCAGCATTTTGCTATTTTTGGTTAATGTCTATAGGCCTTTAAAATAAATTGCAGGCCAGGATCCTCCAGTGACTCAGGAAGCAGACAGGAGGATCACAAGCCTTAACAATTTAGCAAGGCTCTATGCACTTTGACCCTGCTCAAATTTTTTTTTAAAAAGGGGTTAGGGATATGGCTCAGTGGTTAAGGGCCCCTGGGTTCAATTCCTGGCACCAAATAAATAAATACATAGATAAATAAATTGCAAAGATCATAATAGAAAAAAATAGAGGCAACTGCACAAGTCTGTTGTGTATTACACGCTAATCTAACCAACAACTCAACATTTATTGAGAACTGTGCTGGCAATACCAAAATAAACTGACAAGTTCTAGGCCTTCATGGAGTTCAAAATCAGAGGGAAGAGAGATAACATAAGGACTAATAGTAAAAATAATTTTAGCACTATAAAATAAGTCGTATTAAAAGTAAGTAGAAGGGCTGAGGTTGTGGCTCAAGTGGTAGAGCACTTGCCTAGCATGTGTGACGCACTGAGTTCAATTCTCAGCACCACATATAAATAAATAAAAAGGTCCATTGACAACTAAAAAAATATTTTTAAAAAAGTAAGTTGAAGATGATATAAGAACATAGGAAGGAAGGAGATTATGAGTTCTAATAAGGATGAAGAGTAGAGAATAGGATAGACAGCAGAATACCTCAGACACTAGAATGGCATTATGTAAATCAATGGAAGTGTAACTGATGTGATACAGCAATCTGTATACGGGGTAAAAATGGGAGTTCATAACCCACTTGAATCAAACTGTGAAATATGATATATTAAGAACTATGTAATGTTTTGAACGACCAACAATAATAAAAAAAAAAGGATGAAGGACAGAAGAGTAGGACTCCTTAGTGATATTTGAGAGGAACATTAACTATGAGCAAATCTTACTATTGGTAGAAGTAAGAACAGGAAATTGCAGATAAAAGTATCTTGCATAAGCACTATTATAAAGGGAATTCCTTATCTGACTATTCATTGCTATGTTCACTATAGTGTTAAAAATAAGGGCCTGGCATAAATAAGAAAACAAATGATACTTATGTGCATTTCCCTAAAGTAGAATAGGCAAGTTAACTTATCCTGTATTCTGCAGACTTTTCAAATTAAAGTTGCATTATATTATTTCCCACTTTCAAAAACTGCATTTGCTCTTTTCTATTAGAATGTTGCCTGAAATATTAATAATATCAATATGCCTTGAATATTATGTTGTTTATGTCTGTTCTTCCTACTTTTATTTTGGGGAGTGAGAACTGGATCTTATTTTCTTCCAAACCTTGTTCATAGACTATGAAGTAGTAAATACTCAAAAAAAAAGGTTTACCAAATGCATAGATATTAATTACTATTCATAAGCTTATAAACTTCCATATGGAAAAAAGTAGATGAAAAAGACAATATGTAAAGTCTTCTAATTTAGAAGTTACAGTAATACAGATTTACTGTACTAACAATTAGAAAGTAAATTGTGTAAAAGAATGTACAAACTTCAGAAAGTTCATATTGATAAGACAGTCTATCATAGTCACTTTAGCTATCTAATTCTACCTAAAAATTCATATTTGAAATTGCTTATTTGTTCAATATAGTATTTACACCAAAGAGTCACTAATCTGGATTTGTATCTATAAGAAAAATAGCCTGTCAATTCATACAAGGACAAATAAAGTGCTTTGTGGTATTGACCTATTTACTTCTTAAAATGTTGCAGGGGCTGGGGATGTGGCTCAAGCGGTAGCACGCTCGCCTGGCATGCGTGCGGCCCGGGTTCGATCCTCAGCACCACATACCAACAAAGATGTTGTGTCCGCAGACAACTAAATAATAAATATTAAAAATTCTCTCTCTCTCTCTCTCTCTCTCTCTCTCTCTCTCTCTCTCTCTCAAAAAAAAATGTTGCAGTTAGACATTCATTAAGTATATAAAATCAGACTTAAAACACAAAAAACTTCTATTAATTTCAAAATCATATAACTTACCAGACTACTTATGATCAAAGGAAGATTCACAAGCTAACCATAACAAATTTTCTAGAATGTCAATTCTTTCGTTAGAGTCAGAATGAAAAGCAGAATTTCTCTATGCTTTTCCTTTGAACTTCATGCACTTATATGTGCAGATTAGTCATTACATATTTATGTTATCAAATATGAATTTCTGTTATTTAATAATAAAAGATGAAACACCTAGAAACCAATGTGACCTTTGTTCTGTATTTCTTGGATTAAAGTTAGTGGAAAAGAACCTTGGATTAAAGTTAGTGACATTTCATACATGACTAAATTAATAATTGAGCACTCAGTACATGAAACTAACTTTTTAAAAGTTACAAACTGTTTTTGCACTTAGTTATTTCTTTTGTCTTTTTTTAAAAAACTTAATCGTTTCTTATATTGCACTTTGAAACAAGTATTTCCAGAGTTCATCAGGAGATATTACATGCTTTTTTCTTGTCAAACAAATCATACAAGTAAATTTCTTCAAGTAGCCTTGAACAATTGTGTTTTGTATGAAAATTTCATATACCCAAAACTTCTTCCCTAACTCACAGAACAAGGGAATTTGTTTTCACCACAAAAAATAAATTTGGAATTTTGAAATGACAGGATTTCTGTTTCTGTTGGATCAGTGTTTTCTCCTCCATAGCAATACATTTCATAAGAACAAACTAGACCTCCATTCTTACCATACTCTTCCTTACTTATAAAATGATTTTGTACATTATATTTTTGGGATATGAAAAAGAGAAAAGAATGAAGGAATAGTTAGTTGATGAACATTCAGTTGCTCTTTAAATATTTCTTACGTCACGACTATTATTCTTACAGGGATACAAGATTTGTTCACAACTTTATTTGTCTTATTTTTCTTACAGGGATACAAGATTTGTTCACAACTTTATTTGTCTTATTTTTTGACTTCACAATAAAGAATCATGTTAACAACATTTATCAGTCTGTTTTTCTAAAAGAAATCATGGTTCATGGTATTAATTTCCATTTCTAGACTGTAAAATGTGTTTCAGAAATATATAGGGTCCATATATTTTAAAAAAACAGTGAGAGTTTAGTTCAAACATTATTAAAATCCCATGAAATTCATCAAAGATACATTTAATAAACATCCACCATGTGGAACCAGTATTGGTGAAACAGAAATTAATTCAATTCTACCCTGGTTCTTCATCTAATTTAAAAAAAAATTTTAATGCATAAAAAATGATTTCAAAAAGGACTTTTGATACTGTAATTTAACAGAAAAGGATAAGTAGAATGAATTAAAAGTTTTATTACACAGAAAATTTTAATAATGTATTATTATTTTACTACTTCACAGTTCATGAGATTTCTCACCTGTCAATCTGCTATGTAGTAAAGACCAACTATAATCAAAAAAAATTTGCACAAATAATGTTGTTCCTTATTTTTTTCAAAAAATAGCTCAAAAGGGGTTAGAAAAATTCTGATGTAGTAAAAGAATAAATCAAATAAGCTTCTACAGAAATATCCAGGTGCAATATAAACCACATAATAAATTTTGTAAATTTTTTTTTTTCAACTTAGTTTTCTTACTTAACTGCTTGGGAATCTATAATCTAAAGAAGTAAACCCTAGTGCTATTTGATGATCAAACACGCACACCAAAAAGGGCAATATTGCCAAGGGTAATTCTACTGTTCTTTTAATCAAAGTGAAAAATTACCTTGGGAGAGTCCAAGGTGAGATATGGAATAAAAGCACTAGTATTGTTGATATGTTAAACTTACTCTTTAAAGTGCAAGCTACCAAAAATGGTTCAGTATACTAGTAAGTCCAAACATTTTAACATGCCTGGAAAGAATGTATTGCAAGCATAAATAACTTTCCCCCCTTAACCCTATTTATAAATAATATAAAATACAATTATGAAAGCTTGATATACATAATTTTATAAGTTTAAGAATTTATATAAAAAAATTATACTCTACTTTTTGAAAGTCTTGCTTATAAAAACTAAAATAATTTTTACATATACATTTAAAATAAAAGATGCAAACATAATAGAAATTTAATTATAAATCCAAAAGCCTTTTTGCCTTTCAAATTTTAAAGCTTAAAAATACAAGAAATTTTAAAAAGAAAACAGATCATTGTTTTAAAGTTTTTCATATTTATGTAACAACAACAAAAAAACCAGAGTAACATAATAAAATAACGTAAGAACATTGCAGAAATTTTTCTCATTGATATTTAACTTAAGAAGTTATATATAAAACAAAACAACTACATGATTCAACTCAACTTATAATCAAGTTTTTGTGGAATTCTTTCAACTTTGTCTTGCAAAATGTCCTTGTACAAATCATAAAAAGACAAAACATGGTTGTTTATGTTTGATTCCAAAACTCTAGTGCTTTAGCTACTAGTTGTAATGTATCAATTAAAAAAAAAAAAACTTACTTGATCTGTCCCATAAGGCAGTATGTTCAGAGAAATGAAAGCTGTCATTTTCCAGAGCTGTTTTCTGATCATGTGCAGTACCTTTGGAGTGTCTATGAAATAATCGGCTAGCAAAACCTTCCAGTTTCTGAAGAGCAGTAGATGTACCTGTACACTGGTTACAGGATAGATCTCTATAAGCTGCCATTCATGTGCATTTACACTTTACTTAAAATAACTAAAAATATTTCCAGAAGGAGCTCAACAACTTCTTACACAGAAGCTAAGAGCTATGCATGTGTCAAACTTCCTGTTTGCAGGGTATTCAAACCACTACTGCTCTTCTGTTTCCTGTTAATATAAAACAGCACATTACAGAGCTTTTCTTAGCAAAACTCTTTTCATCTCAACTACAGAGGGGATTTTAACAGCTTGCAATATCTGCCTAGAAGGGTCTATGTATGTTTTGATATTAATGTTCAGGTTAATGAAGGCATTATATAAAAGTTATGTAAATATACATAGTAAGCTGATTTTTTTTTTTAAAAAAGGGAAACTAGTTAAACATGTATTACAACTCTATAAAAACAACTGAGGGACGAATCACCCCCCAAATATAACATGTTAAAAAGACAGACTGTATTTTCTCAGGAAATAGGCCAATTATAGATTTTATGAATCCTTACAAGCAATTAATTTTTCATCAAAAATTAGTATGGAATGGATATGATAAGACTCTTACAAATTAATATGCAAGTTATAACTGAGAAAAGAATCTGAGCTAGCAATTTAAAAAAAGAATTTAATGTTGCTAACTCATTGACTTAAGTCTAATATATATAGGAACCACAGAACATAGCTTATCAACTGACATGTGTCTGCCTACAGGTAGTTATATTTTAAAACACTCTAAAATTTGACATGCTAATTTCAACACCTTAACACAGAAGATTGCTGCTTACTTGACCCACTGCTTTAATGATCTCATTTAGTATCCCCTTCAATTAAATACCAATAAAATTTTCTATCACCAATTTTGCCTTTTATTAAAGGATGAAAAATTTCAGTGTTTCTCTTTGGAAACTCTAAGTAATAAGAGAGACGGGGGAAAAAGGAAGGAAAGGAGAAGAAAAAGATTCTAAAAACTTTCTAAAAAAAATATTTTAGTCCAGATTTCCTGCTAACCATTTGACAAATACAATCAACAGAAACAATAATCTTATCAAATTGTGGCGATGAACAAAGACACGAAAGTTCACTAAGGAAACACTGACTAGTGAATTTTGCCATGTAACAGCTCATTTGTGTACTCTGTTTTGTGTAATAAAATTAGTATTAATCTAAACAAATGGGCAACAGTATCTGTAAGACTAACTTCTTAAATTGCTTATCTTTAATATTATGTGTGTAATAACAGAAAATGTATTACCCTCTGGTAGTGTCTTACAAAATACAGACACTAAATAACTGTAATGTTTAATAGAATAAGTTTCTGTAGTGTTTAATAAATATCCACAAAGCATGGACTGACTCAGTATGATAAAAAGTGTATAAAATTCCTTTGACTTGTTCTCCTAACAGAAATTCTATTAATCTTCAAGGCTCACTACAAATGTTACCTATTTGGTCTCCTACAGGAAAATAAACTGCTCTTTCCTATTTCTACTGAACTTATGATTTTATGTAAAAATTGGTTGTTTATGAATTTGTGCACATAAACTGAGTTACTTGAATTCAGAAATGCAATGTATGCTATTACATATTCAGTAAATATATGGCAAATGAAGTATTTATTCCTTTTACCAATTTAAAGGTCTGAGTAGAATCATCGAATAAATATTAATTTCTATAATAACCTCTTATTTTCCCTGTTCTAGTCACCACTGCTAACCTTTCAGCTCTCTGAAATATTAGCACAAAATAATCCCAAAATTTCATCCTGACTCTATTTATTTTTAATACATGTATAGCCATATTTATCTGCATTCAACATTGCTTAAATATGGAAATCCCAGATTCCCAACTACAACACTGAGATTAATTTATTTAAAACAATACATAAACTTTAAAACAAAATCGCCATAGAAAAAAGTAAATTTCACCAAGTATCTTGAAAAGAACTACAGTTAAAAATCTGTCTTTATTCAATTAAGCTGTTGCCATTTATCACACAGCACTTATAGAAAATAGACTGTTTAGTTCTAAGAGCAAAGTTTCTATATATGGTAATGTGACCAAGGAGCTGTTGCTATGGAACTGCTTGGGCAATTTTATTTTTATTTTAAAAATAAGAACTCTACTGGCATCTACTGCTAGAAAGAAACAACTACAGTATTAACAACTATGATGAATTCCTTCGTAATTCAAATTAATCTTAAGTATATTGTCATTCTTCCTGATGTTATTTTCAGAATTTTAATTTGTACTATAACATCTAACCTTATGCCCCAAACTTGCCATAACAGCATAACTTGTAATGAAATAATGTAAAATTTTAAAACTTAATAATAAATTATATCAGGTTATAAAGTTCTTCTCATTTTCTACAATACTTTTAGGAATAAGGAGCAATTTTTAGAGTAGAACTTGCTTTAACTGTCATAAGAATCCACAAAATACTTTTATTTAGTAATAGTAATTAAAAATTTGCCAAGCAATTTTCAACATACAAAATAATGTGCATTGTAAGATCATTGTGAAATTATTGTAAAACTCATGAAGTCCTTACCAATGAAGTAGGTAGCACAGATACTATTATCTCTATTTTAAGATGAGAAAACAAACAAATATTAAGTGACTTTCCCCAAAGTCTCCTGTGTCTTATAACTCCAAGATCAGGGCTCCTTGGACTGCATGACCCTGGTTTCCCATGAAGAAGCAAACCTTTTTTACAAGTGCAGTATTTTTCAAACATTCAGGAGAAGTAGGGGGTGAAAACAGAGTGCAAGTGGGGCTGTTCTTGGGCATATTGTCCAGGGTCTGAGAATCTGTTGTGAAAATGTTTTCATTTAGATGGTCACCTTATAGTCTTTCAGTTTCATTGCCCACATTTATGTTTACAATCATTTTGGGGCCAAGTAGAACCATGTACTCCAGGAGTCTGAAGGTTAAAGAAAAAAAAAGTGAAAGCATATTTAATATGTAAACAATGTATTTCCTTTATGTGTAGGGCAATTGGCATGACATTGACCCTGTTTTTTAAATAAAGGTTTTAGAATAATAGCTTTATCTTTTTGAGAATGTTATATAAATCAATTCATATAGTATATAATCTTTTAAGACTGTTAATCTTTTTAAGTTCCTTTCATTTAGCATAGTATAGCAATTAAGATTTCTCCATGTCATGAGTCTAACATTTCTCTTATTTTTATAGTTGAATAAGTATTCCACTGTACAGATTTACCACGATTATGCATGCCCACACAAACAAATTTATATTATGCCTGATAAAAATCAGGCTGGGATTGTGGCTCAGGGGCAGAATGATTGCCTCGTACATGTGAGGCACTGGATTCAATCCTCAGGACCACATAAAAATGAATAAACAAAATAAATATATTGTGTCCATGTACAACTAAAAATTATTTTACAAAAAAAAATCAATTGACCATATTTGTGTGGGTCTATTTCTGGACTCTAGTCTGTTACACTAACTTATGTGTCAATTCTTTTACCATTACCATACTGTCTTGGTTACTAAACCTTTTAAGTCTAATATTTGAAAGTGTAAATCTTCCAAATTTTCCCCTTCATTATTTAGTTGTTCTGGCTACTAGAGTTCCTTTTATTTATTTATTTATTTTGGGTGCTGGGGATGGAACCCAGGGCCAAGTCAGCTTGGCCCTGTTCATACAAACAATCTTGTTGGGATTTTATAGTGATTTTGTTCATTGGGATAAGTACCATCTTTACTGTACTGAGTCTTCCAATCCATGATCCCATTATATTATCTTCATTTACTCGGGTCTTTGATTTCTTTTACCAGTGTTTCTCTTTCATCAGTATCTTTCATTTGTTTTCACCATGAAGACCTCACAGATCTTAGGTTCATTTTATTATTTTTTAGTTTAAATTTATTTTTAACTGACACATAAAAGCACAAAATGACATATATTTATAAACATACTGAAATATTGTACAGTACCCCAATTTTAAATTGAGTGATTGTAAATGGTACTTTAAAAAAATATTTTGGGCTAGAGTTGTGGCTCACTGGTAGAGCACTTGCTTATTTATTAGCACATGTGAGGCACTGGGTTCAATCCTTAGCACCACATAAAAAAACAAATAAAAGGTATTGTGTTCATCTACAACTAAATTTTATATATATACATATCATATATATAAATTATATAATATTTTACAGTTGTTCATTGTTAGTATATAGACATATGACTTGTTTTATATATTGATATTATATGTTGTTACCTTGCTAAAATCACTTATGTTTTCAGAATCTTTTTTCTTTATGTAGGTTTCCTGGGATTTTTAACATAGAGAATAATGCCATCTTTGAATAAACTGTTTTGTTGTTAGTTATTTTACTAATTTTTATGCCTTTATTTTTGTTGCCATATTACATTAAATAAAACTTTCAGTACAATGTTGAATAAAAGGGTAAGAGTGAATAACCCTGCATATTCCATGTCTTAGGAAGAAAGCATTCAGTTGCTTGTTTTTTGTGTTTATTTTGTTTTTTCATTAACTAAAATGTTAGTGCTAGGCATTTTTTGGTAGGTCTTTCTTATTAAGATAATGAATTTTCTGTCTATTCTTTGTTAGCTGGGAGTTTTACATTGGAGGGATATTTAATTTATCTAATTTTTTAAGCATCTTTTGATATGATCACATGGTTTTACTTTTTCAGTTTGCTAATATGATGGATTATATTGATTAATTTCCAAATCCTAAATTTGCCTTGAATTCCCAGAAGAAACATCTCTTGCTCTTGATGTACTATTATTATTATATATTTTGGGATTCAATGTGTAAATACTTTATTGAGGATTGCTTGTCTATGTTTACTAGATATATTGTCTCATAGTTTTATTTCATATATTGTATTTCATATATTGCATCATTTTAGTGGCAGGTTAAGATTTACATCAGAAAATAAGTTGGGAACTATTTCATCATCTATTTTCTAGACAAGGTTGTGAGAATAGTAATCATTTTTTCTTTAAATGTTTGGTATAATTTGCCAGAAAAACTATTTGGGACAAGAGTTTTCTTTTTCAAAATACTACAAATATTTTTTAAAGTTCTTAATATAATTGAGATGAATCTTTAATCTTGAATGAGTAATTATGTTAGTTTGTGTCTTTCAAGAAATGTTCTATTTCCACTAAGTAGTCAAATGTATGGGAATAGAGTCATATCTTACATCCCCTTATCACAACTTTAATGTATGTGGCATCTGTTGTGATTACCCTTTCATTCTTGATATTGGTAATTCGTATCTTTTTTTTTTCTTGGTCAGTTTGGCTAGATGATTCCAATTTTGTTGATATTTGCAAAGATCTACATTTTGTTTTCATTGATTTTTCTCCATCAGTTTTCTCCTTCTGAGTATTTTATTGTTCTTAACTTTCTTTCTTCCTCTATTTTCTTCAGTGTTATTCCCTCATCCTCACCCCCTTCCAGTTTCCTAACAAGGAAGCTTAGATAACTATATTAAGACTTTTCTTCTTTTCTAATATACAAACTCTAATCCTATACAATTCCTCCGAAAAATGCTTTGGGTGCATCTGACAAATTTTGATGTATTATCTTTTTGTTTTCATTTAGTTCAAAATATTTTTTAATTTCCCTTAAGATCATGGATTATTTACAAGTGTGTTATTTAAATTTCTTTTTCTTTCTTTCTTTTTTTTTTTTTTGGTATCAGGGATTGAACTCAGAGGCAATCAACCACTGAGCCACATCCCCAGTGCTATTTTGACAGGGTCTCACTGAGTTGCTTAGCAACTTGCTGTTGTTGCTGAAGCTGGCTTTGAATTCAAGATCCTCCCCAGCCACACAGATTATAAGCTTATGCCACCCTGCCCAGCTAGATTTCTAAGTATTTGAGGATTTTCCCACTTATTTTTTTTTTTCTGGTGGTGGTGCTAAGGATTGAACCCAGGGCCTTGTGTATGCAAGGCAAGTACTTTACCAACTGAGTTATATCCTCAGTCCTCCCCAATATCTTTCTGTTACTGAAATTTAAATTAATTCCATCAGGGTCAGGGAATATTTTGTATGATTTTTAATTCTTTTAAGTTTTTTTTTAAGTTTGATAGTGTTGTATTGTGTATCTTTCCCTCCCATTCTTTTGTTTTTAAACAATTTACATCAAAATATTGAAAGTATAAGAGCATAGCACATAGCTGGGTCTTGTTCAGCTCACTTATGTTTAAAGTAACTACTGGTATAACTGGACTTAAGTCTACAATCTCTTTTCTGTCTGTATCCCCCCCCCAGTTTTTAAAATAATGAATAATAACTGAAATACTATAAACTGTACATATTTTAAGTTAATACATTACAGTTTATACAACTGTGAGATCATAAACACAATTAAGATAATGAACATATCCATTATCCCTATAAGTTTTCTCATGCTTCTTTGTAATTTCTCCCTCCTGCCATATCCTATATCCCCACACAACTGATGCTTTTTGACAATACACATAATTTGCATTTTCTAGACTAGTTCTATCTAACTAGAACTTTTGTTAAAATAAACATTTTATTTTACAACTAATTATTTAAAAAATATAGAAAGGACACCAGTAAAACAGAAGATAGAGATCAGGGAAAGGGAGGAAAGGAGGGAAAGTGGAGTTACTGGGGAATGAGATTGATCAAATTATATTTTGTGCATGTATGAATATCACAATGAATCTCACTATTATGTACAATTACAATGTATCAATATAAACCATAAATTTTTTTTATAGAAAAATTGCAAAGATTTTAAGTATAGACATTTGCCATATAACTCATACTCAGTTTCTACAATTATTAATATTTTACTTTTTATGGTAGATTTTTTAGAATTCATGAAATCTATACTGATATTCTATAATTAGTTTATTCAGATTTTCTGATTTTTATCTGGTGTCCTTTTTCTGTTCCAGGATCCCATCCATGATACCACATTACATTTAGTACTCATGTCTTTTCTTCAGCTTTTCAGCTATGATAGTTTTTCAGACTTTCCTTGTTTTTGATGATCTTGAAAAATTTAGGGAGTATTGGTCAGCTATGTTGTAGAACGTCCTTCAATTGGAATATGAATGTTTTTTTCATGTTTAGCCTAGGGTGATGGGTTATTAAGAAAAATACCACAGAAGTAAAATGACACTTAATATCAAGGGTTTATCCTATCAACATAAATTTTACTGTGGATGGTGACTTAAATTGCTAGAGGGAGGTGGCTTTTGTCAGCTGTCTCCACTATAGACACCCTTTTCCCCTCTTTGCATACTATACTATTTTTGGAAGGAAGTCTCTATACATAGCACCCATTTAATGAGTTATAATCCACTTCCTGTGGGCAGACTAGAATTCTGCATCGGCAATGTGTTGCTTTCCCAGTTTATTTATTCAATCATTTATCTATATCAGTATCAGTATGGACTTGTGAATATTTATTTTATACTTTGGGCTAAAATCCAATACTATATTATTTATTCAAGCTTTGACATTGGAAGTTCTTTCAGTTGCTTCCTGTGTCCCTTTGATATACCCCATCTTTGTGTGTGATGTATGTTTGTACATATATACATGAGAGTTTGAGCAGTTCTTTACTTTCTAGCACTACGAGATGTCCTGTGCTCATGTTGTATATTTCCTCTCCCAGTCCTAGAATCAGCAGTTTCTCCAAGGAACCTTTTTCTCATTTATTGGAGAATGGTATTAGAAATCAAGATCTGGGAACAAGGTTTGTTCATTATTACTGAAGTGTGCCACTGAAGGTGAGAGAACAAGGACATATATGTGTGTACTAACATGTAGATTCCTCTAAGTATTTCTATATGTAACTCTGCTTATAAGCTAAACATGAGTTCATCCTGATATCCTCAACTCTAATTCATTATTGCATGATTTCATCTAGCTTCCTCCCCTTTCTTATCTGTAAATCCCTGCACTAATAGTAAAAAACCTGGGTTCCAAAATCCATCATCCATTTACTTACATATTCAATTTTGATACAAACAGATAGCAATCTCAAAATTGTTAACCTGGTAAGTTAACAACTTCATCCATTAGAGAAACAACTTTATCAACTAGAGTATAATACTATGTACATTTTCATTTTGCTTCTAGTCTTACAGACGCCCCTTGTTTCAGGTTACTTAGGTCAGTATCTTTTACCCCCTAGTCCCTTCAATGAGGTTGTTTCATATATTAATAACAAATTATTTTGTCACAAACAGATTATTTTGTCCCATTAGGATTCACCAGCCTTTGAAAAGATTATTTTAAATGTTGCATACATTTAGGTTTACTCTCTGTGATGTAAGTATTATGGGTTTGGACAAATGCATAGTTATGTATCCACAATTACAGCACCATAATGTTACCATTCTAATAAGTCTCCTGTGATTTCCTAGTACTTGGCACTCACTGATCTTTTTTCAGTTTGTTAACCATTGCCAGAGTTTTGCCTTTTCCAGAAGATAATATAACTGAAATCACACAATATTACAATTTCTGCTCTAATTTTTATCATTTTTTCTTTCCTTCCTTCTTTTCTTTTCCCCTTCCTCTTTCCTTCCTTATTTGTACTGGGCTTCAATTGCTTTTCTTTCTCTAATTTTCTAAGGGAACTTTATATATTCATTTTAGACTTTCTTCCTTTTTAGTATATGTATTTATGGTTATCAATTTCCCTCTATAGCTATAGTAGTACTTTTGCTAAATCCCATTTTGATAAAGTGTATTTTAATTATCACTTAAGATATTTTAAAATTCCTCTTAAGACTTCTTTTTTGACCCATGTGTTATTTAGAAATGAGTTTTTTAATTAATTTCCAAATATTTAAGGATTATCCAGCTGTTTTTCATTGATTTCTAGTTTAATTCCACTGTTATCTGAGAATATACTTTCCATGACCTTCTCCTTTTTAAAAATTTGTTAAAGTGTACTTTACAGTCTAAAATATGGTTTAACCTGGTGAATGACCCATATAAGCTAAAGAAAAATTTGTATTTTGCTAGGGTTTAATGTAATATTATGCTAATGTCATTTAGATCTTAATAGCACTGTTCAGGTCAACTACATACTTAATCAATCAATCATTAAGAAAAGTGCGGTAGTTTGCAACTATAAGAGTGGATTTATATATTTCTCCTTTCAATTCTATGAGCTTTTGCTTCATGTATTTTGAGTGTATGTGTGCAGGATTATTAGGTCTTTTTGAAAATTGACTACCAAATACATATAAAATAACCCTTTTTATTCCCCGATAATCCTCATTGTTCTGAGGTCTGATCTTTCTGAAATTAATATAGCTACTCCAGTTTCCTTTCATTTAATGATATTATGGTATATTTTTCTCCATCCTTTTTCTATCTATCTATCTGATTCTTTATATTCAATGTGGACTTCTTATAGACAACACATAGCTGGATATTAGTTTTGGTTTTTTTTTTTTCATGAGTCTTGCTTTTATATACTCTGAAAATCTCTTTTAATTGGCATGTTTACATCATTCTTAGAAGTGACTATTTACATAGATCCACTGTGTTAATCAGCTTTTTGTTGCTGTAACTTAGAAGTGACTATTTACATAAATCCACTGTGTTAATCAGCTTTTTGTTGCTGTAACCAGAATACCTGATAAAAACAACTTAGAGGATGAAAACTTTGTTCGGGCCTCACAGTATGAGATTCAATCCTTGGTCAGCCAACTCCACTGTTCTGGGCATGAGGTGAGACAGATCATCGTGGTTAAAAGGCATGTGGAAGAAAGCTGCTCAGCTCTTGGTAGCCAGGAAGCAAAGAGAGAATACAAGATACCAGGGACAAGATATATAATCCACCAAAGCTGGATTACCAACCAGTAATCCATTCAAATTATTAATCCATCAAATAGATTAAACTACTGATGAGGTTATGGCTCTCATGATTTAATCATTTCACCTTTGATTATTCCTGTATTGTCTCACACATGAACTTTCAGAGAACACCTCATGTTTGTAACTATTTCTACTTACTACATTTTTTTCTCTTTTCCCCCTATTTTTCTACCTCCTCTTATTTTGACTGAACATTTTATGATCCTGATTAGTTTCCTCTCTTAACATCAATTCTACCTCTTAAGAAATTTTTTTACTGTAAAACATTGCAAAATTCCACCTTCTAATAGCATTATACTACTTCCTTATAGTGCACGAACTTTTAAACACATTATTCCCAAATTATTTCTCCTATCCCTTATGAAATTCATGTCACTAATTTAATTTGTATGTCTGCCATTATTACACTGTCAATACAAAGTCAGTATTAATACATTAAATAGTTATATTTTAGATCAATGAAAAACAAAAAAAAAGATTATATTTTGCCATCTTTTGGTTCCTGATAATGTTTCTTTTAACTTATTTCATTTTACTTCACTCTGAAAAACTGTTTATCACATTTGTCAGAACAGATCTGCTGGCAATAAATAATCTTAGTTTTTGTTTATCTGAAAAAGTATTTATTTTTTCTTCACTTCTGAAGGATAATTTAAAGGGATATAGAATTCTAGGTAAATGGGAATTTTTAAAATTCAGTTTCTTAAATATTTTACTTCACTCTCTTCTTGTTTGCATAGTAATAAAGATTCTATTATAATTCTTATTCTGTTCCTCTATAGGGGAGAATTTTTTCTCCTCCACTTATTTAAGAATATGCTTAAAGTTGTTAATTTGGTACACATTTTACTTGCTGATTTCTGAAGTTCCTAGACATGTCTTTTGAAGCCTGTCATTAATTCCATTATATTCTCAGCACTTATTCCTTCAAACATTTCTCTTGATTCTTTTCTCATCTGTCTCCTCTTGGTATTCCAATTATTCATTTTATGCTTTTTAAAACTGTCCTGGGGCTGGGGATATAGTTCAGTTGGTAGAGTGCTTGCCTAGCATGCACAAAGCCCTGGGTTCAATCCCCAGCACCACCCAAAACAAACAAACTAACAAAAACTGTCCCACAGTTCATGGATTTTCTATTTTTTGTTCATTGTTCATTGGTTTCTTCTCGATGCATTTCAGTTTTTGAAGTTTCTACTGACCTACATTCAACTTCATTGATTCTTCCCTCATCCATATCCATTCTAATGATGGCCCTATAAAAAGCAAACTTCATTTCTCTTATAGTTTTTTCATGTCTACTCTTTCTTAAAGTGTCTTTTTTTATGTTAGTGACTTCTTGCATGCATCATATCCCTTTTATTAGAGTTCTTAACATATTAATCATGATGATCATTATAGATTAGTAATGATATGATTACAATATCAGTAATATCTGAATGTGATTCTGATGCTTGCTTTTTCTATTTACATTATTTGTTCTTTCCTTTGGGAATGCTTCTAATTTTCTGTTGAAAATTCACCATGCTGTAATAAGAACAGAAAAAAATGAGAATTTATAATATAGATTTAGTAAACTGGCCAGAAGGTAAGCTGCATTTGATGTTTGCTATTGATATCCTCGATTTTTGTCTCCCCTACTGACTTTGGGCTTCCCTCAGTACTCCTTCTTAGAGAAGAGTCCATGCTTGCAACTCTTTCCACTGTAAAATATCATTATATTCTACCCCTGTTAGTATGGTGGTAAGGTATGGGAGATGAAAAATAACAATTTTCAGATTCATTATCAATTTTTAACTTTGCCTCCTTTCCTGGGCAATGATATTTACAGGTATCTCTTTAGTCATGTATCATTTCCCCTCCATTCAATTGTGGAAGACTAGAGAGAGCTGGAATGGGAAGAATACTCTCCCCAAATTGGGATATGAATGTGGTAAATTTTTTTCCCTCTACAGAGTAGACTATTGCTAGAGAATGCTATGGGCATATTTCATTATTATTATTGATGAACCCAGCCTAATTCCATCTTAAGATTGGGAGCCATCTTGTCACAAAGTTATGAAAAGTTAATTTCTGTTTTACTATAAATTACTGCAATTTCTAAACTTGTTTAGAATTCCTGCCCGTGCCTTGAACTTACCCATGCCTGGCTCCCCCTGACCAGATAACAATCCTCTCTGAAACCTCAGGGGCACTTCATAAATTCTGATGGTGGGATCTGAATTTACTCCCTACCTTGAAATAGCATGCCCTGCAGATCATTAACCTACTATCTGCCTTTGTATTATGCTTGTCAAAATCCTATTAGCTGTAAGTTCTCAAGACACCACCTTTGCAACTTTTTATGCTATAAAACTTTGTTCCTGGAAAGCTAGGGGGTTGGTCTCTAGCCACATTAGGGAGAAACAGCCTCTGATCAGCTCTCTTGACGTACAAAAATACAAGTTTGCCTTAATTTGATTTAAAATTGGAGCCAGTGGTCTTTGCGTCGGGGTTCAACAATTATACTCCTTCCTTCTCCAAAATCCACAAGGGGACCTTTTCTAGGATCTTCATCTTAAAAGCGTGATGGGAATTACTGGAGTCAAAACTCATCAAATTATAGGGGCCTCCCTAACACTTCTGCACTAACAGTTTCATACTCTCATGCTAGTTCACACTTAGCCTCCAACAATTTGTCATAATAATCATTTAAATGTCCCCACCATTTATGGATCTAGTGGTTTCTAGGTAAACAGATCTCATCTGTGGTCCTTTAGATTTGCCTATAGCTCCACAATTCAGGTTGATAGTGGCCCTACAATCTTATTATTCTGATAAGTACAGAAAAATCACTAATTCTCAGTGCATTTAGCTTTTTCTCCTTATAAGAAAAGATAATTTGTAGGATATTTATATATCAATGCAGAATCCTGACTATCTTCCCTCTATTTTTAATTCCTCTCTTCTTTTAGATTACTTGAATACTGCAGATTGCATGGTTGATTTTCTTTTTTGGTTTTCTAGAGATTTGGTTTTTGTTCTTTTTGGATGTTATTCTAGATATTTTAATATGTATACTTTGCTTTTATAATCTATTTAGAATCAAAACTGTACCACCTCAAGAGAAATTTGTGAACTGCATAAAAAATTGGAAACTCAGCAAACAATGTTATTTTTATTTCCACTAGTAAACCTATCATAATGAACCAAAAAGAAGAAAAACAGTAATATTTAACCAAATACTTATCATTTCTGTTGATCTTCTTTCCTTCATGAAATTCCACATCTCTCTCTAGTATCATTTCTTTTCTGCTTGAGAGCTTCCTTCATTTAGCATTTCTTTTAAAACAAGAGTACTGGTGATAATTTATCTTTGGTTTTCTTAAATATGAACATGATGTGTCTTTACATTCACTGAGCTTCTTAAATCTGTAAAATTTATGTCTTTTGCCAGACTTGGGAAATTTTCAGCTATTAGAGTCTTTAAGATGATGATGTTGTTTCTTCTCCTGTTTTGACCAATGGCCTGTTAAACATTTCTATATTGAATCACAGGTTCTTAATACACTTCCTTTTTTGAAGCAATTGTTTTTCCATTGTTTACATTAGAAAATTTCTTATATTCTAATTCACTGACTCATTTTTGTGTCATCTCCATTCTGTCTCATAGATCTAGACACCTGTGCAGTTACTCTGCTATCATCACTATTTCAAGAGTGTAGTGCAGTAGTATATCTTGCCTTGAGGAAGGATCAGGAAAAAAAATAAGCAAATGGAATTTCCTTTACTTTTCCTTTCCGTAGGGACTTCCCTTCCAGATTCTCTCATCAAAAAGAGACAGTTTCTCCTGGAAAATTTGCTGTCTGAATCCATTGCGCAGTTTTAGGATTCAGATTGCCTTGAGTCTAAACTGGAAGATGTGGGAGGAATTTTATTAAACCAGGAAGTTCACTTCCATAAATATCTCTTTTAAAATTTTTATCTCACTTCCCAATCTGCCTATTATTCACTTTTTAAAGTTTTTCTATAGTACTTTAAGTATTCTGCTTAAGGATTATAAGTGTAATCAATGGAAGAGATAGGGTAATATGCACTTCCTTCATTTTAATTGAACCTAGAAGTCAATCCCATCATGTCTGATTTTTAATAATTTAATAATAGATTTAGAAATAAAAATTTTAAAAGATGCAGCTTGACTTTCATTCAATATGTTCCATCTTGATCATGTGAAATTAACATATAATCCTTTAAATAAATCACAGTCAAGTTACGGTCCTTTTGTCACAAAATTTGATGTAACAAAAAGTTAATATTTGTATAAATTGATTTCTATATTTTGTATAACATAATTACTATTAATAAATTTTGTATAAAATGATTACAACTAATAACAAAGAAGATGCCGTTATTAATATAGAATTGACTGTTTCATGATTGCAAAACTGATGTCTTTTCAATTACCTAAACAAATTTTCACAATCACACTCTATATTTTTATCTGTGGATTCTCCATAATGCCTAAAATAACACATAGTAATAAATCTCAAAAGTTCAACAATCTTATAAAGTTTATAATCTTGCTAAGTCTTACGTCATTCCAAAGCAAAACAAACTCAAATGATTTCTCATGGTCTACAAAATCTAAACCTTTAGCACAATAATCAAGTACTTTTACCAACCTAGGTGCCATTTCATTCATTTATAACTTGCAGTAGTATTACCTAACTGCCATTTCATGTCCCCTCTAATTCTATACTGCTTTTGATGGGAAGGGGAATACTGAGGATTGAACCCAAGGGCTCTTTATCACTGACCAATATCCCCAAACTTCCTTATTCCTTCTTTTGAGAGAAGATCTTGCTAAGTTATTGAGCTGGCCTCAAACTTGCTATTGTCCTGCTTCAGCCTTCTGAGTCACTGGGATTATAGGTGTATATCCCTGCGCTGGGCTTAAGTACAAACTACCACACATACAATCTCCCATTATGATTCAAAACCATACTTGGGAATTAAACACATTTCTGATAAGCTAAAGGCTGCCCTCTTCCATTATTTCTATGTATTCCCTGGAACCTGTGAATATGTTTTAATTCACGGCTTTTGCAGATGTAATTAAGGTTACTAATTAATGGCCTTAAAACAGATTCTGCTGGATTACTCAGGGTGGACCCAACCTAATCACATCACGCTTTAAAGTGGAACACTTTCTCCAGCAGGAAGCAGAAGGAACACGTGGCAAGAAGTCATCAGATTCCAAGCATGAGAAAAATTCAAAGCATCTTGGTGGCTCTGAGCTAGTCAGGTCCATGAACAAGCATCAATGAAAGGCCTCTAAGGAGCTAAAGGCAGTCTCCATATGATAACCAGCAAAGAAACAGACATCTCAGTCTTACAACTAAAAGGAACTAGATTCAGTCAAAAATATATGATTGGAAGTAGATTAATTCCCATAAATTCCAGATATGTGCCTGAAATTCTAACCTTCAGGTTTATTATTTTTTTAAACCACTAAGTTTATGGTAATTTTTATGGCAACAACAGAAAACAAATAGGACTTAAATGTAATAAAATGAGAGGGGTAGGGAAGGGAGACTCTATTTCCAGAGTATTATGTACATTAAATGTGGAAATAAGGAATACCTAATCATATTTGATGCAGGGACTATCTTCCTCTAACACTTAAAGTCCTTCCTATTAATGATAACTTTTCCAGTAATCTACTGACATAATAGCCAAGATGATGACCAGGCCGCCCACCTAAATCACCATGGAGGAGCTCTCTAAACACCTGAAACAGAAGTGAAAAAGATGAAACTTCTTTCAATTCCCACTATACACAAATGAAGCAGGGCACTACACAGCCACTCCTTTACTCACAGGAAAGCCCTCAACGGTGTGCATAAGAGTAAGTTTCAGACTTCAGGTATTTCACTACTAGTGCAGGTAGTCCGACCTTATAAAATATGGACAGTGAAGATAGAGATATATAGGCTCAGATAGCAATATTACAAATGCCCACCCAGAAAAACACATTTTACTTTCTCTTAATTAGCATGATAAAATTTGGTCTTCCCTCCTAAATTTAACTTGAAAACTTCATCCTTCAGGTGATGTGTGGAAAGTATTCTGGATATGAAAATCTATGTAGTAGTATCAATATTAAATGTGAGAAAGTATAGATAAATCAGTAGTCAGACCCACATTTTAGAACTGACCGCACTTCACAATAATTACGTTTTAACTTCTAACTCTTCTGTGAACTTTTCACATAATTTTCTAGCTCTGGAATATAACATAATATTAATTATATTGTTCTTCACATTTCATTTCATTACAATGGATTTGTTTATCTCTGCATTCCTTGTGCCTATTGTGGGACCTAGAATACAATGCTAATCACAAAGCCTTCAATAGTTTTCGAACTGATCAATTTCATAGACACCATAATCAGGCTGTGGCTCAGTGGCAGAGCACTTGCCTAGTATATGTGAGGTACTGGGTTCGATCCTCACCACCACATATAAAAATGAGCAAATAAAATAAAGGCATGCTATCCATCTACAACTACAAACAATAAAAATTTTTAAATAGTCACAGACAGGAATAAAGGACTCGGCATTTGATATATATTTCTAAACTATAGGAAACTATATATTTCCCCTATTTTCTATTTCAGTTTAGTTTGAGATATACAACAGTAATAAAATATAAAATTCATGGTGTAAAAAATTCTGGAATCTATTTGGACAAATATATTAGACTATTTAATACATTCTCAAAGTTGTAATATGGATGAAAATAACCCTAACTTATTATATGTCAGACTTTATTCTATGTGTTTTACACAAAGTAGTTAACAAATTTATTCCTCATAAGAACCTACCTTTAGCTTAGGTATCTGATGAACCCAGCCTAATTCCATCTTAAGACTGGGAGCCATCTCGTCACAAAGTCATGAAAAGTTAATTTCTGTTTTACTATAAATTACTGTGATTTCTAAACTTGCTTAGAATGCCTGCCCGTGCCTTGAACTCACCGATGCCTGGCTTTACCTGAATAGATAACAAGCCTCTCTGAAACTTTAGTGGCACCTCATAAATTCTGGTGTTGGAATCTAAATTTACTTCCTAACTTGAAATGCTGAACCATTTAGATCATTAACCTATTTGCCTTTGTATTATGCTTGTCAAAATCCTGTTATCTGTAAGTTCTCAAGACACCTCCCTTTTGCAACTTTTTGTGCTATAAAACTAAGCTCCTTGAGAGCTGGGATACTGTTCTCTAATCCAAGGATTTCGGGAGAGACAGTCCCGGCTGGAATTACAACCTTGCTTTAATTTGATTTAAAATTGGAGTCAGTGGTCTTGTCTTTGCATTGTGATTTAACAATCATTATTCCATTTTCTAGAGAGACAAAGGTTAAATATGTTACAAAAAGTCACAAAACTAGCTGGGTGCATGCCTACAGTCCTAGTGGCTCAGGAGGCTGAAGCAGGAGGAACAAGAGTTCAAAGCCAGCCTCAGCAATTTAGCAAGGCCCTAAGCAACTCAGTGAGACCTTGTTTCTAAATAAAGTATTAATAAGAGGCTGTGGCTCAGTGGTTAAGCATCCCTGAGTTCATTCCGTAGTGCAAAAAAAAAAAAAAAAAAAGTCACAAAACTGAAATTTCCACAAAGTATTCTATTTTAATACCTTCTCTCTACCTTCCCTTATAAAGTATATTAAACTTATTCAAAATAAATTACATTTTGAAAGTTGTAAGCCTTTTCCAAAATCATTTTATAAATAACTTGGAAATACTTTTAAAATGTGGAAATAAATTGAAGCATCACAAAATATAAAGTACTAAGGTTTTGTTTAACATGATATGGGTCATCCTTTTATTTTAGAATTCAGTAAGTGATTACTGAACCTAGCATTAGTTTTGTTAGAGAAAGCTTGGTCCTTGCCCCATGTTGATCCAACAAAAAGGACTGCTATTTTGAAAAAGGAAAGAGAAATTTTACTGCTTTGCTAGCAAAGGAGGAACAAGGAACTCCTGTCCCAGAGGCAATGATTCTTCCCACCAGAGGGAATAAAGGGTTTTTAAAGAGGTGATTTAAAGATTACATTGCAAATGGTGGAAGAGTGTCTTAATTCACTAGCTAATCTGGGAGCTGGATAATAGAAAAAACTTGTCTGTTTTTAAAAAAGTCTCAGTGACAGAGCAGCTAGGGGGTTCAGACTATGAATTGGACCCCTGTTACAGTTTCTCCATAAGAATTCGACAGTGATTTCAGTAACTTTTATTTTTATATCATTCTCCAAATAATTTTCCTGTTGCAATTGTGATAAATAGCTTACAAACTTGATGCAGTTTTTTGTTGTTGTTGCTGTCTTTTTTTTTTAAAGTTTTTTTTTTGTTGTTGTTTGTTTGTTTTGGTACTGGAGACTAAACCCAGGGTCACTTGACCACTGAGGCAAATCCACAGCCCATTTTATTTTTTGAGACAGGGTCACACTAAATTGCTTAGAGCCTTGCAAAGAAGTTCCTAAAACTGGCCTCAAACTTGTGATCCTCCTGTCTCAGCCTCCAAAGTAGCTGGGATTACAGGCATGAGCCACTGTGCCCTCTTTGATACAATTTTAATATCAAGTAATAGTTGAAAACTCTTTAGTGTTGTGAAAAAGTCAAAAGTTAGTAGTCATAACTACATACTCTAGGGGAAACTGCCCCACATATCACCATGTGATATCCTTTCCAATAAACTCGTTTTAGACCTGGGAAATAAATATGACATTATACCACTACAACTATGATATTGATTAAACTGATCCCACTGAAAATCTCTAGGACTCCTAAATAAATGATCTGGTGCCAAAGACGGCAGGAAAAAGTAGGTGACACTTGGTTTCCCAGCAGTATAAAATATAGGCTTAGCCAGAAGGTGGCAGAATAGGGCCATTCAAGCTTCACATACAGATCCAGAAAAATCTTTGTTCTTACGTTAGTTTGGGGTATATAAAACACATTTTTAGATGCTTATCCTAACAATTTGATATACTGGAAATACTCAAGAACATTATTTCATGCATACAAATCAAACTATAAAATTCTCACATAGATCATCGTATCTGAAGACTAATCCCCATCCTCCTCTCTCATAAATCAATTCACAAAATTTTATGAAAAAATAAAGGCCTCCAAATCATTCCTATATTGCATTTATTTTCACTAACAACTTAATGAAGAATTACTAGTAAATGTTGCATTTAATTAATTTTATTAAATGTTGAATTTAATGTATTTACTTTGGTAAGGTCCAGAGTAGTTGCTATATAATAGCAAGGTAAATTTTCTATTAATTTATTTATTTTAATTAGGTATATATGATAGAAGAATGAATTTTGATTCATTGTACACAACTGCAGCACAATTTTTCATTTATCTGGTTGTATACTATGTAGTGTTGCACCATATGTACAGCCATACATGTACCTAGGGTAATGATGTCCATCTCATTCCACCATCAAGGTGAAATTTTTTAATAAGATTTCATAAAACAGGGCTGGAGATATAGCTCAGTTGGTAGAGTGCTTGCCTCTCAGGCAAAAGGCATGATCCCTAGGTTGGATCCCTAGCACCACAAAAAAAAAAAAAAATCCTATAAAACTATTTTAAAAAGTTGCTTTTACATTATTTAAGAGAATTTGGCTACATTTTTTTTCTGACAGATTCATTATATTGTTCTTCACATTTCATTTGATCCATTTACAATGGATCTGTTTACTTCTGCAGTCCTGAAACCTATTATGGGACCTAAAATGAATAAGCCCTAAAATAATCCTCTTAAATGAATACAAGATTCAAGGAAAAAACTGAAGACTGAAAGCAATTAAGCAAATACCTAAGAATGTAACCTTTATTAAAATAGTTCTCTTGGGGCTGGGGCTAAAGACCAGTCGCAGAGAACTTGCTTAGCATGTGTAAGGCATTGGGTTCGATCCTCACCACCACATAAAAAATTAAAAATAAATTAAATAAAGGCATGTTGTCCATCTACAACTATTAAAAAAATAAAATAAAAATAGTTCTCTTTATTTTTCCCTCAAGTGACAAACAATAGTTTTTTTTTTTAATACTCACACACACACACACACACATACACACAAACATATGTTATTGTAGGTGGACACAATACCTTTATTTTATTTATTTGTACGTGGTGAACCCAAGGCCTCACATGCTCTACCGATGATCCACAACCTCTGCCCCAAAACAACAGGTTTTAATTGCCCTCAGATAGGGACTGATAAGGACTAAGTCATCTAGAGAGACAAACCAGGATATTATATTTGCCAACATTAGTCAATTTACATCAGAAGGAGAGGTTGAAGAGTCCTGGAGAGAAACTGTTGTGAGGAGGATGCTTCATCCTCCTCTCACAATCTTTGTGGAGCTTCAATGGAACCACCTGCTCAGAGACTTCACACATACCCTACCCTCCAGCGTTCCTAGGAGACAGAGGCTGTTTGGAGCGACTCAAATGTCAAGGTACTAAATGGAGGATAAAGCCACCTCCCCACCCCACCCCAGTGGCAAAATGGGAGTTCATAACCCACTTGAATCAAAATGTGAAATATGATATATCAAGAACTATGTAATGTTTTGAACAACCAACAATAAAATAAATAAATAAATAAACAAACAAATAAATAAATAAATAAATAAATAAATAAATAAATAAATAAATAGATTTTAAAAGAGTTGTATTGGCAAGGAAAGCTCCACTTTCAACAGCAGGGAAAATGCATCAGTGTCTCAAGAACTGTAGAAAAGGAAGTGTGATCATCCAAAAGAAAGGTGTTCCCGCATAAAGGAAACTGAATATGAGGTCCACAGAAGAGTTACTGTAAAACTAAACAAGCTTCAGGACCCCTCAAGTGGCAATGCAATCTTCTAACACTCCAGGAAGAGATTCTAGTATTGTGTTCACAAGGACCTAAGACTTTGTCATTTTGCAAATGTATAATATTTTAATTGCATTGGTTAAGACTGTTCTCACTCTTCACCCCAAGTTCCCACACTCAAGACTTTCCACTCTATCAGGTGCTAATGGAGTGGCTGCAGGTATTTTTAGAGACTCTGTTAAGTAGAAATTGGGATGAGATTAGGCCATTTTGGCTGTCTTTGGGGAAAAGTTTTGTAATTTTTCAATAAAAAAGTATAAAATTACTGATTCCTCATTTCAATGTGTATTAGGAACACTCAACTTACATATTAAGAAATCAAAATAAAAATTTAGACAGGTTATAAAGATGAGCCATAAAATCAATGAAAAAAATCTTATACAGAAAACTGAATCATAACATTTATACGTCATCCAAAGGTAATAAATTATAAAAACAAAAAATTTCAAAAATAATAGACACTTTGTTTCACAATCTAATTAATAAATATAAACATGCTAAAAGAAGATTTTTAAACCTTTTGCTGACTGACACACAATATAAACAACAACAAAGATATAGAAAGCTCATAATGGCCAGTAGGAGAACAATAAAGACAAAGGATTAATAAATATTGTTCATTTAAATATTATTTAAGGGGCTGGGGATGTGGCTCAAGCGGTAGCGCGCTCGCCTGGTATGCGTGCGGCCCGAGTTCGATCCTCAGCACCACATACCAACAAAGATGTTGTGTCTGCCGAGAACTAAAAAATAAACATTAAAAATTCTCTCTCTCTCTCTCTCCTCTCTCACTCTCTCTTTAAAAAAAAAATTATTATTTAAGAATAGCTACTGCGTAGAAAACTTGAAAGACCCTGAAATGTTATATTTCATATATGAAAGAAACTTCCCAGGGACCAGTATATAATGTTGTTTCTTTAAATACAAAAATATATCTGGGAACCAGAAGGTAGAATGATGAGTGGTAGATCTCACTACTCTATTTCACTGAATCTAACAATATCAATTGTAAGAATTATCATTAGCTAATCACCACCAAGAAAGAATAAGGAATGTCCAGAAATTAAACTATATGCTTTCTTGATTATAATTTTTATTTTTCTTAATTTAAGACAACCATTTTAGATTTAGACATAACTTTTTTGTCACCCTTTTACAAACACAAAATGAAAAAAAGAAAAAGAAATGGTTAAGAAACTCTTATAACTCCTTCTCATTCCGAGTCTAATTCTTCCAAATTATTTTTTTAACTAAAGTCTTTATTTGGTGTTCATATAATTATTATCTTTTATGATATTAGAAATATGGCATTCAATACCCAAGTATCCTTGAAATGCTCTACTATACTTTTATATTTTCTTTCAAGCTATGGATATCCATTTCCATGTTTGGGCATGCAACAATGACAGTATATATGAAGAATGGCTGATTTACCATAACTAAAAATACCTCTAAATTTAGCAAGTATCCTCATATCAGACACTAGAGGTTGAAAATATGTATGTGAGAATTAATTAAATATAGTATCATATTTAATTACCCAATGAAAAAATTTCAGAGCTTTGGACTCTAATGGTTTAGAAATATTAATACCCATGGAAGGGATGCTTCTATCAAGGCAACGTAACAATAAATCCCTTGAACTGGAATGGTCTTCCTCATTTCAGTGAAATAAGAGGCCAAAAAATGGGAGTTACTTTTGTTTGTGTGATTAATGCTAAGTATTAGTGAGACACAGTTTCCTGTCATAAAACTGAGGCAGGGAGGAATGAGTCTGGAACCCAAGAGACTTTGTGGATACCTTCTTGTAATTTCCATATTGAGTGGTTAAAACAAATATATGACTTCAGCAATTCAATACAGATGGTCTTTGACTTACCATAGTCAACTTAATGATTTTTCAACTTTACAATGGTGTGAAAACAATACACATTCAACAGAAGCTGAAATTCAAATTTTGAATTTTTGTCTATTCCCAGGCTAGCAATACACAGTAATACATTCTCTTGGAGATGCTGGGCAGTGGCAGTAAACTTCAGCTCCCAATTGGTCTCATAATAATAATGAGAGTAAACAAAACAATACAGTATACTGTGCTTCTAAGCTATAATATTTCGTAGATAAGGTATGTTAAATGTGTTTTGAACTTAAAACATTTTCAATTTACAATGGTTTTGTTGGGATGTAACCCCATTATAAGTCAACCAACATCTGTATAGAAAATTTAACCAAAGTCTCACAGACTTAAGAATGAAGGTCTGAACTACTACCATGAAAAAGCATCCCTTTCAGGTTATATGCTGGTGTGAGAACATGGAGTGAGCAATAAAGTTACAAATATAATGAAAAGTTACAAATATAATAGCAACTCCAGAACAATGGTTGTATCAGCCACCCATAAATATTACCTTGTTCCGATATATGTGTGCTTACGTGTATATCTATGGAGAGCCATCCGTGGATATGTGTGGACCAAACCAGCATCATAGCCAGTGAATAGGAAAATCTGGTATTAGGGAACTTCCAGTGGAAATTCTACTGGTAAAGACCTCCCAGATACATGTGAATTTATTCAGTTCTGCCAGGTCCCACACAGTACCAGAGATGGGGTGACCTGCTGTAGCCACACAGCCTCTCAGAGATGGGTGTAGCTTGCCAAAATGCCAATCAACCTGTTGACTGCAAGATATCATGAAGCAAGACTCCATACCTGAAACCTTATCCCTGCCTTTGATGTATCCCCTTAAATAAAACCACCAGAGCCATTTTCTTATTGTTTTGTTCTAGCTCCTAGCAGGACTCAAGAATCTAGAAGGTGCTCCATGCTTCTTAAAACTATAATTCCGACTTTGTCTTATTTCTTTACTAATTATTTCAGACTGATTATTTCAGGTGGCTTATCTCCTCCTGAACAGGAAAAATTACCCTGGTGAGGCGCTGGCCACCTCCCAATATATACTATATAGATAAACACATCAATATATGTGTTATTTATACACACACACATACAATACATCAATTTTCTGCTGTTTCTCCCAATATTTTTATATAAGGTATGATGGTATGAATGTGGACATTATTTAGCACCAGGGCTACAAAAACTCAAGGTGATACTGTTATGAGTGAATCTCTTCCAGAGATTGATACAGGAACTGATGAAATTTGGGGGCTCCCTTTTTGCTTAAAAGTTTGACATGTTTTTATTTATATGAAAGACCATAGCACTAACTTAGGTATAGCATATTATGACTATTCTTGTCACTTGGAACCATCAGAAGAAAGGCATAAACAAGTGAGGAGTGACTTTAAGAGTGAACCATCCTGGACGCTACAAATTGGTTCACTCAAAACCCTTACTCCCATTCTCTTTTTACAATAGTAGGAGAGGCTAGAAAGCTATGTTTCCTGGGCACCCTGTTTCTAAAGTTTTAGATGCAAATTAAGTTCTTCTTGATATCTGTAATAGATTTGTTATGGTAAACATGGTCATGGAAATAAGAGTTCCCAGAAGCGATATTCCAGCGCCTTCTAGCTCCAGCTTCTCAACAATCAAATTGTATCACTACCATATGACAGAAAATTTGAGATGACAAAAGCAGAGAGACAAAGAAAGAGATATAAATAATGACATGATTTAAAGTCCTGATATTGCCATGCCTAAAGTCCATTTCACTACTTGAATTTTCAAATTACTTTAGAAAATTATTTACCTTCCTATTTTGATCAGTTTGGATTGGGTTTCTGCCCATTGAAACTAAAACTCAATAAACACATATGCCAAACCAAAAGTAATTTTCAGAGTCTTTTTTTTTAGATATATCAACTACTTTCTATACATAAACTTATTTTTAAGAGCTGCTAAGTAATGAAAAAGGTGATTTCCACTTTCCTTGACTGACAAAGTGAATAGTATTACAGGTGATTTGAAAAACAGTCAAATTTTATAAGCAGATTAAAGTTGTCAAATAAGTAGAGAATGGCAAGTATGGCACATGTGGCTATAAAATATTCAAAATTATTATACTCTATAAGTTTTTCTAATAACATTATAGCCTTTGCAAATGAAATACAATGATTCCTAAGACTGCTTTGTCTCTAGGCAGAGCATAGGTTTTCCTACTCTAGTGACAAATGCTATCTTAAAAAGTCAGTGACCATGATGGCAGCTGTTCTCCATTCTTGTTGTTTTCCAAGCTCTGCTTTGAGCACACAGAGTTATCAATGTCATTTTTGTGTTTTTTTGCTCACTCCTTATTTCCCCCTAGCCAGAAATACCATTATTGAAATTTTGGAATATTTGCTTCAGTTCATATCTGTTTATACATTTAAAAATTATATAATCTTGAATACAGTATCTATTTGGAAATTAGAATATTATAAATAACACCAAAGGTCCTCCTTATCCTCATCCTGATTGTTCTTATTGGCTCCCACGAAGCAACCACTATTCTAAATGAGTTTGTTTGCAGCCTTCAATTTTTAAAAATACTTGTACATACATATTTACACAGAAAATATATACATATATTACTGTTTCTTTAAAAATATACACCTGGAGGCTGGGGATGTGGCTCAATCGGTATCGCACTTGCTTGGCATGCACGGGGAGCTGGGTTCGATTCTCAACATCACATAAAAATAAAATAAAGATATTGTGTCCACATAAAACTAAAAAATTAATATTTTTTAAAAATAAATAAATAAATATATACACCTGGATAGCATCATACTCTATTTTTCAAATTACTTTTTGCAAAGGTAGCATATTATATCTGTTTATCTATCGATGAACTTTTAACTATTTCCAGTTTCCATTATTACAAATAATTTGATATAATTTGATAATGTATCTCCTCCCCGCCCCCACTGTTTCCATTTTCATTACTTCTCCTAATATCAAGGTATACCACTAGCCATGATTTCTTCCAGCTGTCTTTCATGCAAGTGTTGTCCTATCATCCTAGGCTATAGAAATATTTTTAAAGTCCCTAGCTATTTATCATTTCAAAGAGTTTTATTAAGCTATAATTTATATACCATAAAATGCACCTGTTTAAAGTACATAATTCAACGATTTTTGGTAAATTGTAAAACTGTGCAATCGTTACCACTACATTATAACATTTTGCCCATCACCCCAAAGAGAAACCTCATGCCTATTTTTAGTGCTCCCCCATTAACAACTCCCTCAGCAACCACTAGTGCACTTTCTGTCTGCACAAATTTGCCTTTCCTTTTCAAGTAAAGCCACATAGTCTTTTGTATCTAAATTCCTTAAATTCTTTTATGTAGCACGTTTTTGAGGCTTATCCATGTTGTAGTATGTTTGAACACTTTGCTCCTTTTTATTGTTGAACAGTCTTCTATTATGTTGGGTATATCACACATTGTTTCCTATTTTCCAGTTGAATTGTTTCTATTTTATTACTATTATGAATGATGCTTCTATAAACATTAATTTATAAGTTTTGTATGGACATTGCCTTTATTTTCTTGAATATATTCCTAAAAGTAAAATTGCTGGATATGATCATTTGATGCTTCACATTTTGAGAAACTTTTATTTCCAAAGTAGCTGTGCCATTTCATATTTCCACCAGCAATGTACGAAGGTTCCAATTTCTTATTATTCTCACCAGCACTTGTCCTTTTTCTTTTAATGTATATTTCTTTTTGTACATGTATATATTCAGAAGATGCCTAAAATGCATGTTGGGTCACATTTTATACCCCTTTTCAATTTTAAATGATTTAAGCATTTTGTCTCAAGAGTGGCTAACCCAATTTCCACTTAACATATTTGTCATACATGATTCTGTGTAATTTTTTTTCATCTGATGAATAAAAATGGCACCTCTTTTTAAATCACATTTCACTGATTACAAATTCATTACATTATCTTTAGATATATCAATTAATCAACTAAATTTTGTGATTTATCTATTTATATCTTTTACTCTTTTTCTTTCCTTTGTCTCTGTTGACTTATAAGACATTCTTTTTTTCTAGATAATAACCTTCTGTTCATTTTATACAATGAAAACATTTCCTGCCAATATCCTTTCTTAAGGAATTATTAACACTATTTTTCAGAGTTCTTCCATGCAAAAACATTTCTCTGCACTATGAACCAAAGTCATAGGTTTCTTGATTCCTCTGCCTAAAAATTTATCCATCCAAGAGTATTTTCCATTGGTTTCCTGGGAACACTATCAGACATGCATAAGACTCCTAATGCCTTTTCTGAGAGGACATGTGAATAAAGATCTTCTTTAACCTCTAAATCAGTTAGAGTTGTTAGTTGCAAAACAGTAAAACAAAAACTGACACTAGTTAGTTTAAGCAGAAAACAAATTTATTAGATGAGTATATACAAAATGAGTACAAAGACTGGAAAACCAGATTAGGTTAGGAACCAAAGGAGGCAAGACACAGTTGAGAAGCAATCCACTTAGATCATCATCATGCATTGTGAGATGAAAACATGCCTCAAATGCTGATGCCAATATCACCAATGAATATCAATTGCTACATCACTATATTCTCAATTTTGCAAAAATAATCACTGTTTAATCTTGTGTTTCTGAGTCACACTCACAAAACTCATTTGCAATATTAGTTTCTCACCAAGACATTCTTTTTATTTATTTATTTTTGGAGAAGTACTCAGGGTTGAACTCAGGGGCACTCAACTACTAAGCCACATCCCCAGGCCTATTTTGTATTTTATTTAGAGACAGGGTCTCACTGAGTTTCTCAGTACCTCACCTTTGCTGACACTAGCTTTGAACGCTCCATCCTCTTGCCACAGCATCCCAAACCAATGGGATTACAGGCATGGGCCACCACACCAGCTCAAGAGAGTCTTTTTAATATAACAAGAAAACTCTGGCCCAAAGTTGAAGAAAAGCGGTGTCATTATTTCCAGGATCATAATGAGTCTTCTCTACCACCAAACAGAAGTACCTTCCTAATCTTATATTAGAAATAAATACAAAATAAAAATTGTTAGTACTAGCTGGCACACTTTTCTTTAGTGCCTATAGAGGTTTTACAAAAGTCATTTTTAAATATATCTAAATTGCCATGACCATATATAAAACTAACATCTCTCTAAAAAAATCTCAAATGTATCCTATTTTGCCTTTCAAAAAAACTATATTCATTTATTCATCAAGTATTTCCTGAGTTCCTATTATTTGCCAAGCACCGTACTATAAGTTAGATTTCTGTGATAAGCAAAAACAGACATTACAGTGTGTTGAACAAGACTGTAGAAAATGTTGCATGATTTTATGAAAACATACAATAGGAGACTTTAATGTAATATGGGAAGATCTCACATCTTTCATATTTAATTTCAGTTATACTTTCAGAAAGGCCTTCTATTTTCTTTTCTTAATAGAAAAATAGGCAAAAGGCTCAGACACCACAACTAAAAAGGATACTCAAATAACCAATAAGCAAATAAAGTACTCAATATTAGTCATTAGGAAAATTAAAATTAGAAGCATAATTAGATACTTAAGTACACCTACTGTGGTGGTTAATTTTATGTGTGAACTGAGGGTGCCCAGATAGCTGATAAAAACATTACTCCTGGGTTTTTCTGTGAGGGTTTCTCTGGAAGAGATTAATATTTGAATCAGTAGGCTGAGTAAAAGAAGATCCAACCTCAACAATGTAGGGTATTAACCAATTTGTTGAGGGCCCAAACAGGACAAAAAAAGTGGAGGAAAGGCAAATTTGCTCTTTGTTGAAGCTGGGATATCCATCTTCTCTTCCCTTCAGTGTCAGTGCTACTAGTTCTAGGTCCTTCAGACTCAAACAGGGACTTATACCTTCCCCTTCCCTAGTTCTCCATCTGCTTCCATCCAGGTGCTCAGACCTTTTAACCTAGCCTGAATTCTTCCTGGCTCCCCACCTTGCAAATAGCACATCACGGGGCTCTTAGTTTCCATACCCGTGTAATTGTGTAAGTGTGTGCGCATGTGCGTGCTTTATTATGAGAATAATATATTCTCATTTTATACACACACACAGAACCTCCTATTGGTTCTGTTTCACTAGAGAATCCTGACAATTGCACAACTCAAACTGGCTAAAACAAAACAAAACAACACCACCTATCAATACCAAGGATGATGAAGTAGTGGAGCAATAGGAACTCTCCTATACTGCTGCCATGAATGTAAACAACCTCTTTGGAAGACTGTTTGAGGTACCTACTAAAACTGCACACATACTTTGTGACTGAGAAATTCCATTTATAGGTTTACACCTAACAGAAATGAGTAAAGATGTATAAAACAGACATAAAAATGTTCAGTCAAGTCCATAGAAGTTTTATTCATAACAGTCCCAAACTGGAAAAGAACCCAAGTGTCCATTAACTGTAGAATGGAAAAATAAATTTTGGTATATTTATACAATGAAATACTAAACATCAAAAAATAAAACGCTGCTATGCACAACAATATGGTTAGATTTCACATGCTTAATGTTAAAATAAAAATTCCAGATACAAAAGAGTAAAGCTGAGATTATAGTGACATAAAGATTAAAAACAGGGCTGGGGTTGTGGCTCAGCGGTAGAGTGCTGGCTTCGCACATGCAAGACCTTGGGTTCGATCCTCAGCACCACATAAAAATAAATAAATAAAATAAAGGTATTGTGTTCAACTACAACTAAAATATATACATATATATACATATATACATATATACATATATATATATATATATAAAGATTAAAAACAGGCAAAACTAATCTATAGTGACAGAAATCAGAATAGTAGTTACCTTTGAGGAAAGGATGTTTATTGACTTTGGAAGGATATAAGGAATTTCTAGAATACTATTACCTTGTATACTAATCCAGTTATGGTTTATGTGGGTAAATTTATTTGTAAACTGTCTTTAGCATGTAAGCTTAAAAGTCACAATTTATGTTATAATTCATTAGTTTCACCAAAAGGGGGAAAAAACACTAAAATGGGACTTCTGCTTTAATAATGTGTCTTATACTAGAAAAAAAAATCTCTTGCTGAAAATAACTGTTATTTTTGTAACAGTTGGGGGAAAGGGCAACAGTTATTTGAAAGTATTAAAGCAAACAAGGCAGTAGGTCTTGAGAAGCCAAGATCCTGAATGATTAAAGTGGATGTACATTCTTTACTGCCCTCAAAGTATTTTCTCAATTGATTGGAAGACCAAGCAAACGCTAAGGCTCAGAAATTTACCATCACACTTGGCTTGAGAGACAAATTGGAATCCAGATCTCTTAAGATAATCAGGACTTTAGAGGCCAAGATCCCAGAAATGAAAATCTAGTATTATACATTAGTTTTTCTTCTTGAAGCATTCATAGATGTCTAAGATACCTGGAACAGGAAACTAAAAAACATGCAGTGAGAAGCAGCTTTTCAAGAGGCTTTTCTAGCAATCTTTTTGTTAGGAAAACAAAAATTGAGATCCAGACCTAGCAAAGGAGGAAAGGAATTAATATCCTAGGTGTTATGGTTTGATTATGAGGTGTCCTCCAAAAGCTCCTGTCAATGCAGAAATATTTGGAGGTAAAGCGATTAGATTACCTAATGTAACCGTCTATCCATCCTAGTTTGAATGGACTGAGTGGTATCTGTAGGTACCACTACTATTGAGACGCCAGGACATTCCTCTCCTTTCTCTGCTTTCCAGCTACCAAAAAGTGAGCAGCTTTGCTCCACCATGTACTCCCATTATGATATTCTGTCTCACCACAGATCAAAAGCAGAGCCAGCAAACCACAGACTGAAATTTCTGAAACTATCTACCTAACAATGTGGTACAAAAGCCTTTGAAATTGGTTTGTGGGAAGAATTTAGAAAAGTTTGGAGTAGGACAGAGAAAGCCTAGACTACTGTAAGTAGAGCTTGATATGCAATTCTAGTCAGGGCTCAGAAGACCAAAATAGTGATAGTAAGGAGGAGAGTAAAGGCCAGGTTTACAAAGTTTCAGATGGCAATGAAGATTCTACTGGGAATTAGATCAGAAGCTACATGTGTTACATTCTGGCAAAGAACTTGTCTATATTTTGTCCACGCCCTGATACTGTGTGATGATGGACAAATTAATCTGAATGGAGAAAATTTCAATGCAGCATAGCACAACATTATTTTAGCACAGGCAGTGGCATGGGTACTTCTAGCTACCCTGAGCTAGATTTACAGTAAGAATCAGGAGCAAAAACCAGACCAGAAAGATTTGAAAAACTTTCCAGTTTGACCAGAAAAGGAGTTATGTTTAAAGTGGCAGGCAATGAGAGTGTGGTTGCTAAAGAGACTAGCTCTATTCAAAAGAAGATGAGTACTGTGCAACAGGACAATAGGAAAGATGCCTTGAGGACATCTCAGGAATCAGCATCTATCACAGGCTCAAAGACTTTTTCAGAAGAGTCTCAGGGCACTGTGCTTGCACCAGGCTGTATAGGGAACTGTTTCCCTGTGTTCAGCCTTCCAGGCACTCAGAGGCCCCTATAACCATGATTCAAGTGAGCCTTAGGCCAACAGTATTCCTTGGCATGTCCATGTGATGTTAATTTCCTCCAAATGCAGAATGCAAGAAATATGGCATCATGGAAGCTTCCACCAAGATTTCAAAGGTCTGGGAAGGCAGGTGGCGGCAGGGTCAGAGTCCCTGCAAGCACCTCCTGACAGGATGATGAATAGTAAAGTTGTGAGACTGAAGTTGAAGCTACATTGGGGACCTCAGGAAGTCAGAGATGCCATGAATGTGAAAAATCTATGAAGCAAAGCTACAGGTAGCAAGAAAGAGAGAGGCCATGTGGCTATAGACAGCAAAGCTATGGGGACAGAGGTATCTAATCCCTTTGAAGTTCAGATCATGTCACCATGTGCCCTAGATACTGGATGAAGAACTTCAGGATTTAGTATTTTCCAGGCTAGGATTTTTATCTCACTTTGGTCAGATCCTTCTTTTCCACGACCCTATTCCTTATCTTTGGAATGGGAATGTTTACCCTATGTCATTGATCTTGGAAGTATGTAACTTTCTTTTTGATTTTTACAGGGGTTCATATCTAATATGAGTTTGACTTGAGTTTCAGTGGCAACTTTGGACTTGAACTTTTCACCAATGCTAGAACAGTTAAGACTCTAGGGTCTCTTGGAGAAAGACTAAATACATGTCACACTGAGATAGAGTCATCTCTATCTCACTGGCCTTTGGAGGCCAGTGGCACTATATTATGGTTTGGATCTTAAATGTTCCCAAAGGCCCAAATGCTAAAGACTTTGTTGCCAGCCTATGGCACTATTGGGAAGTGGCAGAACCATTAAGAAAGAAAGTAGGTAGAACTTTTCTAGAGGAAAGAAGTAATTGGGGGGGCTGGGGATGTGGCTCAAGTGATAGTGCGCTCGCCTGGCATGCGTGCGGCCCGGGTTCGATCCTCAGCACCACATACCAACAAAAATGTTGTGTCCGCCAAGAACTAAAAAATAATAAATATTAAAAAATTCTCTCTCTCTCTCTCTCTCTCTCTCTCTCTCTCTCTCTCTCTCTCTCTCTCTTCTCTCTCATTCTCTCTTTAAAAAAAAAAAAAAAAGAAGTAATTGGGGACATGATCTTGAAGGAGATATTAGGACCTTGACCCCTTTCTCTCTTCTTCTTTGCTTCACAGCTGTCATAAGGTAAGCAGCTTTGTTCTACCACATGCTCCCTGCTGTGATGTTCTGCTTTACTACATGCTCAAAGCAACAGAGTTAGTCAACCATGAACTGAAACTGGGGACCAAAATAAACCTTCCACCTTAAATGCTGGTTTATTCAGGTATTTTTTCACAGCAACAGAAATCTAACTAATAATTATTAAGCATTATCAATGAAAGAAACTGTTAAAGTGAAAAGACAAGCAATGAAACAAGAGAAGATATTTGCAAAACATACTTCTGGAAAAGAACCGGTATCCATAATAAAGAACTTTAAAAAAAAAATTTTAAATAATACCCAAAAAGAGGGGAGAAGGATAATTGAAAGAACATTTTCTTAAAATGGCCAATGCAGATATGAAAAGTAATCAACACTATTAATCATCAATGATATGCAAATTAAAATTATAAGCATATTCACAAGAATATATAACAATTAGAAATATGAAAAACACCAAGTTTGGGAAAGATATGGGATAACTAAAACCCTGAGGCACTGCTGGTAGGAGATAGGTTCAACCACTCTGAAAATTTATTAGGCCATATTTATCAGTCACATACTGTATAACTCATAAATCCAGCCATCAATTAAATTTCAACTTCAATGTCTATTTTTCTATGTGTACCCACACACATACACACATACATGCTTATACATATATATGTATTATGTGTGTATATGTGTGTGTATATACATATAACATATATTCAAATATATATTCATCAAAGCATATATTCACCAAAAATCATGTATAAGAGTAGTCACAGAATTATTCACAAGATATTCAACCTGAAAACAACCCAAATAATTTCCATCAACAAGAGAACAACAACAACAACAACAAAAAAAAAAACATTTTGTTATCCTTATATAATGGAAATTAATGAACTACTGCTAACACAAATACATAGATAAATGTCAAAAATATGTTGAGTGAAAGAAGCAGACACAAGGAATACATGATGTGATATTCTATCTCTTTCATCTAATAATTGGGATAGAACTTTTGAGGTATCAGTAATATTTCATTTTGTATATATATTTTATATGGGTATTCACTTTATCAAATCCATTGATCTAATAAATTAGGATCTTTAAATACTTTTCAATGTGTATTATATTTATAAAAATATTTTATTTAAAATATGACTAACATAGTCTCACAGTTCTACTTTACAAAATATTACAAAGTAGATCCCCACAAAAAAGCATAAAAGCTTCCTTGTGCCCATTCTTGTCCACAGACCCATGGTTGTTGTCATAGACATTACTGGGGAAAATGTTTGGAGAATCTTTGGATCACTGATGCCTTTGAGTTCTGTTAAGATTGAAGATTAAAAAGTCATTCAATGTTTGTTTCCTATGCTTAAAGTGTATGAGTAATAGAAGATATTAAACCCAACCATAAATAAAACCAAGAATCTGTTAGGTTAAGAGAAGCTAAAGGATTTTAAGGTAAGTCCCTATTTCTTAAACTGGATTTTGCCTATAACACAGTTTGGCATTTTTTATGTTGCTACATGCTTAATACAATTTCATGTTCAATACTTCCGTATTAACAGGGAGACCACAATTTTCAAACAAGTAGCATTCTAAAAGGTGAGCTGTATTAAATTTAGGTTAAATCCTCGGCATGTTGATTATAAATAGACACAGTATAAATAGAAAAGAAAAGAGAACATTTCCCTCTTTTCCCCCTGGTCTCATGTTTTACCTAAAATAATAAAATCACCTGTGTGGCCACCAAAGTCACCTGATTGGACCACAGCACAGGCCAGTTCACACTAGATGAAAGATGAAAAATGGAAAGAGAAAATACGGTGAAACAAAAGAACTGAAAGCTAAGGAAAAATAGGTGCATGTTTTCAAAATGAATGAAAAGTCAGACTGAATTTAAAGAGAAGAATACCCATTAACTTATGAAACAGGAGGGGAAAAATTCCAAAGCAACTATGGAGGAATTTAGCTTTCCAGAGAAAAATATACAAAGTGGTAGTTTAACAAAGTAGTCTAAAAATTCCTCTATTTCCTTCCATCAATGGGTTTAATCTACTTTACCTTCTTTTGAATATGGACTCATCTAAGTGAGTCACTTATGATGAATAGAACACAGCAGAAGTGACATTGCTTAACCCTGGAGGCTTGGTCATAATAAGTGATAGGCCTTCCAATGGCTTGCTCACTCTTCCATGAACTTAACCAACCATGTACTAGGAGACCCAAGCCATGTCAGAGGTCATCCTGCAGAGAGTCTCAGCTAAGATTCAATCTATAGCTAGAATCAAAAGGAGACATGTGCTGAAGACAGTGGTATGCACCTGTAATGCCAGCAGCTCAGAGGCTGAGGCAGGAGGATTTAGAGTTCAAAGTCAGCCTCAGCAACAGCAAGATGCTAAGCAACTCAGTGAGACCCTCCCTGTCTCCAAATAAAATACAAAAAAAAGGGCTGGGGATACAGCTCAGTGGTTGAGTGCCCCTGAGTTAAATCCCCAGTATCCCCAAATTCAAAAAAGAAAAAAAAAGGAGACATGTAAATAAGCAAATCTTTAGGTGACTCTAGTCCCTAGCCTTGAGCTGAGCTATCTGATGTCAAATAGAGTAGAAACGAGCTGTCTTTAATGAACTCTGTTTGAACTGCACTTTCATAAACAGCACTTTCATAAACAGATAAATGTGGTCATTGTTTTAAGTTACTAAATGTAGGAATGGGATTAATGATTCCTCTGATATAGCAAAATAAAAAGTAAAGTTAAAATACAATAGATGTGAATGAGATAAAAAAAAGCTGAAAGTGTTCCCATTTGATAGCTTTTATTTTCCACTGGACATCTGAGGCAAAATTATCATTAGAACAAGAGACAATAGAGAAGTCAGAGAAAAGAATGAAAATGAGATTTATGAATAGGAGACACATTGATCAGAGAATTGTGGTAGAATTGTCAAGTCATGTTGACAGTCCATTTGAGAATGATGACAGTGAATCCATGGTATCCATCACTGTGGCTTTCCCAGTGGTGCTTAGTTTTTAAATGAAACACTAAGAGTGCAGATAGAGTTGCATTTATCAGAGTTAAATTTTTATCACATAGATATGATAAAACATAAATTCAGAGGGTTTGGGGGATCATATAATCTAAACTGTTTAAAAAGATAAATGAAGAAGTGACAGGTCAGATAGTTGATGAATAAATAAGAAGTTCTGATGAAGAATAATGATAGAGGAAATATTTTTAAGCAAACAAAAAGAAGACATTGTGACCAGAGAATGACACATTTATTTTTAGGCAATTAATGAATATGACAAGGTTCTTCATACAACTAGTTACCTGAAATAAAATATAGAGAGGGGTTTGTGAGGTCAGGAGCACAATCATTTTCTCCTAATCCAATATCTTCCTACATGACTGAAGTGAATCTCTACCCAATTAAAAGTGGTATAATTTTGATTTAAAAACATCAAATAAACTATTATGTGCTAAAGAAAGGGAAAGAGGTATCCTCTTATCAAGTAATTGGTTATTATTCCCAAAGAGTTAACATATTTCAGAGAAAGTTCCTCCAACTTGGTGTGGGAGGGATGGTGGTAATGAACATTTTTAAAATAAGGTTGAACTTTTTTCCATTTAATTATCTATGATTTTAGCTTCCACCATGACATGAGCCAAGAACTGTCTTACATTCTAGGAATTAAAGCACTAAACAAAATACTTTTTCTGACCCCATACATCATACTGTGTTGCGGAAGAAACAACTAAAAAAGCTACAACTATAGATGTATACATGCCTAAAATAAATAGAAAGTAGTTTTCTATTTCAGTCAGTTTCAGCCTATTTCAGAAATTCTGTACTTATTTTTATATAAACCTTAATGTCACATTTTCATTCTATTATCAATCGCAGGCACCTATGTATCACTGTATACTTTATCATAAGTATTTGTAAATATCTATCTCCCCATTTAAGGAAGAAATCAAGTCTTATTTTTATCTGTATCTATAGACTAGCACAGTTCCTGCAACAAAGTAGCACTTAATAAATACAAAGAATGACTGAAAGACTGATGAATTAATGAATGACTGACAAATAAATGAATATTTTCTCTATCATTCTGAGTTGAAGTAATGGCGCTCTTAGTGACTTTGAAACTACAGTCTAAAGTAGATTTCATATTCTCTCCCATTTTAACCTTTCATGATTCTACTTAACCAGGAAGCTGAGCTACGATTGGAGGATGTAAATTATCAGCATAGTTGGACCCTGTGAAAGAAACTGAGAAATATCAGTATTCAGCTGGGGTTACAGCTCAGTTGGTAGAGGACTTGCCTCATAAGTACAAGGCCCTGTGTTCAATCCCCAGCGCCAAAAAAAAAAAAAGAAAGAAAGAAAGAAAAGAAATGTCAGTACTAACATGTTCTTATCCAAGTTTATGTCATACATACAGCAATAACTTCCTAATGTTATATGGTGACCTACTTAAAAAGAATTCAGTATATTTGTTGACTGATTGTATTTCTTGTCCTGTGAAGTGTCTATTCAGTTCCTTTGACCAGTTATTGACTGGGTTGTTTGTTTTAATGGTGTTAAGTTTTTTGAGTTCTTTATATATCCTGGAAATTAACACTCTATCTGAGATGCAGGTGGCAAAGATTTTCTCTCATTCTGTAGGCCCTCTCTTCACATTCTTGATTGTTTCCTGTGCTTGATTCCATTTGCTGATTCTTGATTTCACTTCTTGCACTTTAGGGGTCTTGTTAAAGAAGTCAGTCCTAAGCCGACATGATGTAGAGTTAAGCCCTCTTTTTCTTCTGTTAGGTGCAGGGTCTCTGGTCTAATGCCTAAGTCCTTGGTCTACTTTGAGTTGAGTTTTGTGCAGGGTGAGAGTAGAAGTTTAACTTCATTTTGCTACATATGGATTTCCAGTTTTCCCGGCACCATTTGTTGAAGACACTAGCTTTTCTCCAATCTATGTTTTTGGTGCCTTTGTCTAGTTCGAGATACCTGTATTTATGTGGGTTTATCTCTGTGTCTTCTATTCTGTACCATTGGTCTACATGTCTATTTTGGTTGCCAATACCATGCTATTTTTGTTATTATAGCTCTTAGTATAATTTAAGGTCTGGTATTATGATACCTCCTGCTTCACTTTTCTTGGTAAGGTTTGTTTTGGCTATTCTGATTCTCTCATTTTCCAGATTAAGTTCATGACTGATTTTTCTATTTCTATGAAGAACATCATTAGAATTTTAACAAGAATTACATTTTATCTGTATAGAGCTTTTGGTAGGATGGCCATTTTAACAATATTAATTCTGCCTATCCATGAACATGGGATATCTTTCCATCTTCTGAGGTCTTTTTCAATTTCTTTCTTTTGTGTTCTGTAGGTTTCAATGTAGAGGCAAATATATGAAAAAGTGTTCAACATCTCTAGTACTTAAAGAAATGCAAATTTAAACTGCAATGAGATTTCATATCACTTCAGTCAGAATTGCAATTATCAAGAATACAAGTAATAAATGTTGGTGAGAATGTGGGGGGAAAGGTACACTAATACATTGCTGGTGGTACTGCAAACTGGTGCAAACATTCTGGAAAACAGTATGGAGATTCCTCAGAAAACTTGGAATGGAACCACCATTTGACCCAGTTATCCAACTCCTGGGTATATAGCAAAAAGCCTTAAAATCAACATACTGCAGTGATGCAACCCATTAATGTTTATTTAGCTCAAGTCATAATAGCTAAACTATGGAAACAGTCTAGGTGCCCTTCAACAGATGAATGAATAAAGATACATATATACATATGATGAAATATTACTCAGCCATAAAGAGAAATGAAATTATGGCATTTGCCAGTAAATGGATGGAACTGAAATATCATGCTAAGTGAAATAAGCCAATCCCTCAAAACCAAAGGGTGTTAACTCACAGTAAAGGTGGGTGGGGAGTGGAGGTAGGGAAGAATACAAAATACTTAGGACTAGACAAAGAGGAATGAAGGGAAGGGAGCGGGAATGGGAATAAGAAAGATAGTAGAATGAATCAGACATTACCTTCTTGTGTTCACATATAAGTATACAACCAATGTAATTCCACATCGGGTATAACCAGAACAACAAGAAGTTGTACTCTGTGTATGTATGTCAAAATACATTCTACTGTCATATAGCTAAAAAGGATAATTTTTTTTAAATGCGGTATAAAAAACTAAGTACTTACTGATACTAATTAAATATAATGACACAGTCTTTTTAATTTTTTGAGGACAAAGTCCAGATGAAAAACAGATTTGTCAGACCTAAACCGCTGTCTTACAAGAAAACAAGTTTTAGAAGTCACCAAAAATTGCAGTCAAAAGTGAATATAGTATCAATCTATGGCCATAAGACCTAGGATTTACACACTGATACAGCAAGCCAGATAAAAGATATGGCATCTACATTGGGTATTCTACAGAAGAACTAATTTCAATCATGCATCAACAAAATTAGTGTATTTCTGTCTTTAAAAGAATCCCAAAATTTCATTCATAAAATCATTTGCTTAGATACAGAGCATTACTGAATCTAATTTATAACCTTAAAAGAAAAACAAATTACCACAGAAAATATCATATACTCTGCTTCCTAAGATTGTCATATTTGTGTTTTTACTTATCCAAATCTCTGACTAAACAATAAACTACATGAAGGCAATTCTTTATCCCCATCCCATATATTAACACTACACTAAAAGTAATTTAAGCTATACCTCCATTTCAGTAGAAACACTATTATTTATATAATAGTATTTCCAATATTAGCAAGAAAAAAAGACCTACTTTAGGAATATTGGTGATTATTTTGGCATTGTAGGGAGTCCAGATAAGGTATAAAACTTATAAAAAGAATAAAACCAAAAGAGCATTAAATTTTCCTAGATTTTCAAATGGTCAAAAATACTATCTGAAAAAAGAAAAAAACTACCTGAATTTATAAGCACAGATGTTTTCATCTTTAGACATAAGTGATGACTAATCAGTAATATTTAATCTCTAAGCCCAGTTTATATCAAGGTTTTACCATTAATTCCATTTTTTGCTTAAAAAAGTCTTAAAAAATAATTCATGGGTTGTAGTGTTTCAGTTTAGGTGAATGATCCTAGATTTTCTCTACCTATTCTACTTGATTTTATATACTTCAATTGTGCAGCCCTGATTTTTCCTGATAGAGGAGTTCTATTTTTTAAAGTCTACATCATATTACAGAACTTCCATTTTCCAACTTATCTGAGCCACCTGTGATCTAAACTGTCTCTGGTTTTACTACATGTAAATATGACCAAGTATATATACTATGCTAAGGGTTTTAAGAGTAGACCATTATATGTTTTATTTCCAATACTCTTCCTCGATGGCCAACATTTAGATGGTTCCTTTACCTATAGTAGAATATGAGAACATCCTCAGAGATCAGTACAGTAATTCATAAATTTCTTTGGTCATAATTCATACTATCATTCTTTAAGTATGAATTAAGAATTTTCCCTCAAAATGTTGTCTTATTTTTATTTGCTCATATTGAGGTTCATTTGTCACTTCTCTGCCCACACTATTTTTTTTATTATTATTTAAAGGAGAGAGAGAGAGAGAGAGAGAGAGAGAGAGAGAGAGAGAGAGAGAGAATCATTTTTTTTTTTTTTGGAGATGACACAACACAATGCCTTTTTATTTTTTTATGTGGTGCTGAGAATTGAACCCGGGTCCCACCCGTGCTAGGCGAGTGCTCTACCACTGAGCCACAATCCCAGCCCCCACACAATTTTTAAGAGATTCTATAATTTATTTCCAAATCCTGCTGCCTTTCTTTTACTTTGCAGTACAAATACTACTACCACTGAGCTCCCCACCCTCAAGCCCTTTTTATTTTTAAATCTTGAGATGGTCTCACTACGTTTCTTAGGGTCTCACTAAGTTGCGGAGACTGGCCTGGAATTTGTGATGCTCCTGCTTTAGCCTCTCCAGTTACTGGGATTATAGGTGTGTGCCGCCATGTACAGCTCTAGATCTTGTTACTTGTAAGCACATATTTTTTCTTCTAATAAATCAATGGGAACTATTAGATTATGAAGCTGAAAGAGATACATGTCATCATCTAATCCACCCTTTCAAATTTATACAACAGCTTAGAGACATTAAAACATCCAAGGACTGAAAATACAGTTCAGTGGTAGAGCACTTGCCTCACATGCACAAGGCCTGGATTCCACCCCCACACCATAAAATCAAACAAACAAAAAACATGTAAACAAATTGATGTACTAGAATGTATTAGAAAACAGAATTTAAGTTGTTCTTACTTTTGACTCATATTTTTTACGATTAAATTACATCTGAATTTTTTTATCAACTATTTTAAAGAACTTGGGAAGGAAAACTGATAATTACTTAGCAAATAATATAGGTCAGTACCAACTTTACATGTGCTTTCCATTATTACAGCTCAGGCTATATATTTATATAAACAATAAGGATAAACTTTTAGCATTTATTCTTCTTCATTTATAGAAGTTATGCCAGTTGTAACCATTTCTCTAGTTTCTAAACATCTGGTATTGAAAAGAGGATTAAAACAAGGATGAAATGGAGAGAAGGCCCCTTGTCCATCCATGGTCATTTTCCACTCATGGCTGGGAGAACAAAAGAGAGCTCACATATACAACAATCAATAAGACATTATTTCTCAGAGATGCCATGGCATCCTGAACTCAGTTTGTCCTTCCCCTGGCAAAATCCATTCTGCCCTGAATTCATTTCCTCACTCTTGCTGAAAACACAACCCATTCCACCAAGATATGAAAGCTAAAAACTTAAGGAAAATTCTTTTTTTTTTTCCTTCAACTCCTCATACAGGTAAAATGTAGTCTGCTCCATTCTCCCTTTTCTTTATTCCTCATATGGGTAAAACATAAGCTGCTAATTTTTATTTTCCAAATTTCTCACAATTCAGATATTGAAAGGAGATTCCTGACACTACCATCTGAGTTTGGGCTCTCAAAGTCCCTCATACAAATTACTAGAGAAGTCTTCTTGCCTCCTGTTGTAGTCAGCTATTTTGCTGCTGTAACTAAAGGATCCAACCAGAACAACTGTAAAGGAGGAAAGGTTTATTTAGGGGCTCAATCCATAAACAGCCAGCTTTATTCCTCAGGACACCAGGTGAGGCAGAACAACATGGCAGAAGAATCTGGCAGAGGAAAGCAGCTCACATGTGATCAGAAAGCAGAGAGCACTTGCCAGATTTAAAAATATACCCCAAAGCTATGCCCCCAACTCCCATCTCCTCCAGCCACACTCTACCACTTCACTTACCACTTAGTTAATCCCTATCAGGGGATTAATTCAGTGATTGGGTTTAAGACTCTCACAACCCAATCATTTCTCCTCTGAACCTTCTTACATTGTCTCACACATGAGCTTTTGGGGGACACCTCACATCCAGATCATAACACTCCAACTTCATTTACTCCATCATGATTCTTCTTCACACTGCCAGCAAAAAAAAAAATCTCTTTTAAAACCTAGTTTTGGGGCTGGGGATGTGGCTCAAGCGGTAGCATGCTCGCCTGGCATGCGTGTGGCCCAGGGTTGGATCCTCAGCACCACATACAAACAAAGATGTTGTGTCCGCCGAAAACTAAAAATAAATAAATAAATATTAAAAATTTCTTTTTCTCTGTCTCAACAACAACAACAAAAAAAACCCCCAAGTTTTATTATGTCTCTCCCTGACTTCAGTCTGTAATAGCTCTATGGTATCTACAGGATAAAATTCAAACTTTCCATTATGTGCCTCTCTGTTTCTTCAGTATCATTTTTCAATTTACAATCTCTCTTTTTTCTACCATCAATCCCATACTATGCAATTTAATCACATTGGAAAACTTCCTTTGTGAAGTTATGCCATGAAGGAAGTTATGCCAGATGTTAACTGCTTCTCTAGTTGCCAAACATCTAGCATTGAAAAGAGGAATAAAATGAGGATAAAAATGTAAAGAAGGCTGGGGGGAAACAGGCTGTTTCATTCCTCTGAATCTCTGTGCTCTCTGTACTCATTATACCTTTCTTCCAATAATTCTGCTGGTGAACATTTTCCATGTTCAAGCTCAACTCAGGGAGCTTTTCTTTGCAGTCCTTTTTGAAGGTCATCCTCCTTATCCCAGTGGAACTGGGCTTTCTTTCTGTTGGTTCCCACACTGAACTTGTATGCAATCATCTGTTGTCTCTCCCTTCTTTCACTCCTTTCTGGAAGGGAAAGACACGCTGGAATAGGTACTGTGTCCTAGTCAATCTTTTTCCTACAGTCCTGCATAGTTTGTCACATTTTAGCTCAATTATGTGTACTGAATTAATGAATGAATAAAGCAACAAAGAACTATATCAGATACTCTAGAAGGAATACTTTTTAAAGATTACATATTAAAAATATTACTACCTATGTATTTTTACCTCCCATAAATTCTACATTTTTCTATTTATCATTTTTCATTAAAAATTTAAGATTTAATCATCTGAGATTTGATCACATATGTATATTACCATTTATTAACATTTATATACAAAATTTCAAATACTGTACTAATTGTTTTATTTATTCATTTATGGAATATCAAAATGAATTATGGTTAATTCTTAGTTGTTAGCATCTTAATAACTATCCTGGCTTACCTAGGATTTTCTCAAGTGCTACATCTGCCATTCAACCATGGCTTACTCTTTAAGCTGGCTTTCATGTCTCTTCATTATCCTGCAACCAGCAATAAAAAACAACTATCTGTCTATATCCTAACTAGAGGACCTTGAGTAAAGAATAGGAAAAAATGATTCCTGAATACAAGATAATTTTATATAGCAAAAAAATCTACACAAAGAGAATTATAGAATAATAAAAGAAGATGAGATCATATGTATTCATAATCACAGATGCATAACTTTTAACTTTCTCTTTTTGCTTTTTTAACCCAAGGAAGACTCTTTGCCAGTATACTGAATTAAAACAATATCTGCTACTGATTATACTTAAAAAGCAAGCTTGAAACAATATCAGAAAAAGGAAAGAAAAAAAGCAAGCTTGATAAATAGAAAGTTCAAAGACATACGAGATCCCTAAATTTGTTCCTAACCAACATTTAATTCTACAAAAAAGTTTTCAATACAAGTATGTTCACTGAGATCCACTGTTAAAAAGTACAAAATTGTAATTCTAGCATAGAACCCCCAAAGAATTTAACTTTGTAGTTAATTTTATAAATTATTTATATACAGATTACTAAACTATAATAATTTGTTCACTAAGTCTATAAATACTTATTTGGAAGAAATGCTGAGGAAATAAGTTACAAGAAAATTAAAATCTAGAATTTTTTCTACACATACCTGGGTCGTCCAAATTACCAAGATTACAAAAAGACTATGTTCTAAATCTGTGTTGTCCAACATACCAAACACTAAATCATGTTAAGTTAAAATTCATTCCTTCAGTGGCACTAGTCATGTTGCAAGTGCTCAAGAGCCTCATGTGGTTAGCCATTAATACACTTACTACAAAGGTGGGGAATATTCCATCATCACAAAAAGTTGGACTGGACAGCATTATTCTAAACCATGGTAAAATGCAATATTTTTAAATATTTTAAATGTTGATACGAAGAGCCAAATGGGGTGGTGCTCACTTATAATCCCAGCAACTTGGGAGGCTAAGGCAGGAAGACGGGAAGTTTGAGTCCAGCCTCCACAATTAAGGGAGACTTTGTCTCAAAATAAAAAGGAGATATAGCTAAGTAGTAAAGTACCTTTGGGTTCAATCCCCAGTACTGGAAAAAAGAAAAAGGCAATACAAATTCAAATAATAATTTTTGGGCTGGCTGTTTAACAGGAAGGGAAGGCATACATTTTCAAATAAAAAAAAAAACATCAATGGGAATAAGGTCTTTAATTATATAAATAATTTACATAATTAATTTGAAATTGTACCATATTTAATTAAAAGACTTTCAAGGTAATTTAATCCATCAACCTTGTTTTTACAGCTGATAACAATCCAGAAAATAGCACAGGAAAAAAATAATCTTTTTCATTTAGTTGATATATCCAAATAAAGTCATTATTGAAAGAAACCAAAATGTGCTATAATTGATAATAAATTGGAACAAAGTCTAAAGTGACTTAGAATTTGCTTTTCCATTGGATACACTGCTTGTTGAACAAAGGAGTTAGGATTTCAGGTTCTGGAGTTAAGGTGCCTAAGTTGAATCATGCTCCTTGACTTACTAGGTGTAAAATCTTAAATAAATCATTTAAGTTCTTTGAGTCTCCATTTCCTTTCTGTAAAAGGAGAAAGAAATTATCTACTTCACAAGGTTGGAAAGATCAAGTAGAACCATGCATACAAAGCACTTGGAAAACCGGGTACATATGGGTCCTCAAAAAACATTAATTATTAAGAAACTTGCATTTTTGTTGAACCTAATCTATTGATGACTTTAATTTCCATTCACCTTCAAGTTCTTAAGACCAAAAGAGTCTCTGGAAAATATTCAAGATATATAATCACTAGACTAAAGGGTGGCCTTATAACTTGGCAATCATGGGAGAATCCACATTCAAATCTTTAACAAACACTTTTCTTCCTTTGGTGTCAAAGCCTTTACCGTGAGTATGTAATGCAAAGATCCACAGGCAGCCTATAAATGTAATATTTTTTTAAAAAGAAAATAAACAAAAACCTGTTCAAGGTTTAAAAAAAAAAAAAGTGGCATTTGCTTTCTATGTTGGTGACTATGGGTGAGTAAAAGGTAGGAGACTTATTGAATAAAACAATCTTGAATGATAACAGTTAAAACATCTAAGAGAATTGTACATTATATTTCTAAAGGTTTACGCTTCTGTATATTGGCTGCTCTTTAAATAACTATGTTCAATTTGAAAAACACTTATTATCAAGAGTATTTTTTTAAAAATACATAGAACAATAGGTAAGTAATGATTAAGAACTGTTCTTTCATTAAATTTTGAGACACATCAATACAATTTCCTAGTTTACCACAGCAGAACAACAGGTACCCAAATTAATGCCATTTCAGAAACTAGACATGAGAATGAAATTTCCCTGACTTACAGATCTTCCCCAGAAAATATCTATTTTATGAGTTAGAGGGACAGGCTTTGATAAAGTACAATAAACCAAAACCCTTCTCAAATATCTTTAGCCTAATTTCATTCTTCAGGAGTATTTTTAGAACCAAATTCTAGAATCACCTGCCTGTGTGAGGTCGGGCCTTAAGCAAACCTCAACTTTTAAGCAACTTGATAATTTTCAATCAGTTCTTCACATCAAATACTCTCTTATCAGCAATTTTCAGTGCTCTAACTTCACTTCATGTTAGCATTTACATTTTGACTTTCAGTTAACTGTTACATTTACATCTTCTCTCTCATAAGAGATAGTAAAATGTTTAAACTTTTATTTACAAGGTCCCCAATTAAAACTAAAATACAAGGTAAATATTTGCAAAGTACATGTATTCATTGATTATGGAATAATGAAGAGAGTCAAGGCATGAGATCTATTCCTTACTCTGTTATTATCAGTAGTATGATCTCAACCCCAGGTTGTTCAAAAGTCAGTTCTCTGGCTTTGAATGAAATGATTGGACAGGCTGATCTCTAGGATCACTTATATTTCTAAAAGTTTATTCTATGTATCAAAGGAAGTTTAATAACTACATTCAGCTTTTGAAAACAAATTTTCAAGAGTAATTCTTTTTAAAAATACAAAGAACAGTTAGGTATGTAATGAGGAGTTAACTTTCATTAAGTTTTAAAACATAATACAATTTCTTTGTTCACTAAAGTAGAACAGTAACACATACCTGATAACATTGCTCTACATGAAACTACAAACATTGATCAATACATGTGATATTTCGAATAACTCTTCTTGGAGACATCATCAACTAAACTCTTTTGTCACAACTTTTTTCTCAAATTATTATAATGACCTTCATAAATAAACTTACACAAAAAGCTAGCTAACATACCTAATGGCTGCCACTAACACTTAAAACTTTGGAAATAATTATTAATAGAAATAATTAAAATATGTTTAGATAAATATTTAAAGTTTCCATTCTGTTTTCTACAAATAGTTCAAGATTATGTCACAGATAGAAGTTTCAAATTAACACTCTCAGGGGAGAAACTGGTTTGGTAATGTAACAACAAATGTATAAAACACAAAGGAGTATACTATCATTATTAAAAATATAAACACTGTATCGATTCTTGCTAATGAAAATCAGTGATATGATTCAATTACCAAGCACACTTTTGACACAAAATAAGGATAGTTAAATCTTTAACGGAATTTAAAATTAACAGAGAAATGACAATTTGTAAGGTACAAGTAATTCTTCATACTTTCCAAATTCTTTGCACTTTTATATAGTTGGTTACTACATTTGTGTAATTCAAGAAAATAAGGCGTTCTACATTGACTATGTAAGCTTTACATATTGCATAGTAAAATATGGTCACTAATAGTTTGGTAGTTCTGAAACTTTTCTGGAGCTCCCGAAATTTACCACCAAAACCTTATTGAAACAAACCCTATAATCTCATCTCATTATCCATATTAAACAAAATGAATGACTAAACCCTTCTACTTTATTTGTACAGAAAAAAAAAAGCTATTTTCTTCAAGCCAAATTATAAAATTAGTCCAATTCTTCTCTTACAAACATAGAAACATTAAAAGATATTTACATGAACTTGATTGAATAAATTCCCAGGTTCATTTTAAGTGCTGAGATATCAATTAACTCCTGGTGATATAACAAACAGCAAAAAAAACTATTATTTAGTCCTTCTGAATTATAACATCTAATATGAATCTTACATTTTTCTTTCACAACCATTCTGCTATGTGTGTTTATATATAATCCTGATAGCCATACAGAAATTCCATATCCATGATTTTTCCCCCCATTTGGTGTAGTGTTGAACGCCCGCGCTTTCAGCTCTCAGAAGACATCAACTGTGTTCTGGAAGCACTTCAACTCCAAAAGACCTTTAAGTTTTTACAGGCATCGTAGTAGATTCTCGGATGTCTAAAGAAAAGGCAAACCTGCCTTGCTTTTTTCTCTAATGGATAAAGTTGCTGTTTGGTTTTATGTTTTCCATTTCTAATCTGAAGAGACAAAGATCTCTGGACTCAGGATATCCTTACCTGCGGAGCCGCACGCGCAGCCCTCACCTTGTTTAAGATGGGGCTGGACCCAGTGATGGAGGGAAAAGAGCCAACTCTACCCACAGCACTACCTGTGGCTCACTAGGACGGGGTCGGGATGCTGTGGGGGACCTAGGGGCGCGAAGACACAAGGGACTTCTTTCCCCGGACCATATTTGGGGAAGTGCTGAGTTTGTGTGCGGTCCTCCTGGCTCCAGGGAGAAAGGGAACCTCGGGGACCACGGTGCCCCTGGCTCCCTCCATCGGGCCCTTGGCGCACGGCCCGCTCCCCGGGCTGGGGGAGGGGGCGGAGGAGGAAGGCGGCCAGTCCTCCAGGCCCCCTGGGAGGGCTCCCAGCGGCCGCTGCTAGGCCCGGGCCGTGCGCGCGGCCTTGGGGGCTACGACCCGGGGGCGTTCGGTGCCCGGCGACGACCCCCACCGCGGGAACCCAAACCCATCGACTCACCGCTTTCCACCTCGCTGCCTTTCTTGGCGGTCGCCGCGTTCCCCATGATTGGGGCGATGGCAAGAAGGGGTCAGGGAGGGGAAGAGGGGCTGGGGCCGCCCCGCCGCTCCACAGACCGAGGCAACTCCCGCTTCTGCACCCGTCAGAGCGATGAATGCGCCGGTCGGTGGGGCCCGAAGTCCAGGCGGGCAGAACCGGCCGGATCTGAGGAAAGGGCTTCAGCGAACTCCCAGGCAACAGCTGTGGCAGCCGTAGTAGTGGCGGCGGTGGTGGCGGTGGCGGCGGCGGCGGCAGCAGCGGCGAGCAGACACTCCCCCTTTCCCGGCCCGCCCTCCCTGCGCGCCCCCGGCAGCCGCGCTCCCAGGGCTCAGCATTGGCCCCTGTAGGTCTCCGCGGGCGCGCGCGCGCCGGAAGTGACGCGAACCCGGGACCCCGGGGGCGGGCGGTGGACCCCAGCGGTGCCGGGCGGAGGCGGTGTGGGGCAGGTCTCTAGGTTTTGGTTGCTGAAGCTGGCTCTCGGGCCCGTGCCCCGAGGGGAGGGAGGCGGCTTGGAAACCGTTAGCTTAGAAAACGCAGATCCCCCTTCAGCTTGGAGCTCACTTGCTCTTTAGAGGAGCCGCGGGTGATCGTGCAGGGATGCAGTTTGCTTACGTTGTGCCCCGAGTCTCGGAGGCTCGCCACTAAGACTGCCTTCTACGCACAGCCCTGGGCCAGAGAAGAACCTCTCTATCGGGCGGGAGAACACACGCAGGGGGGAAACCTCGGATCCTTCTGACCCTACTGTCAGCATCAATCTTTGGGAAATGCTTGGTCTTTAATCATGGCTGTTGAATGGAGCTTCCCTTTCTCTTCCACCAGCAGGTACTCACTAAACCCACCACGTTGTTGCTCTGGTCCTTGGGCTTCAGTCACAATTTCTCAGTGCGACGGTCACTGGCCATGGCCTTACTTGATTGCTCTCAAAGGTTTTGTCAGATTTCCCAGGAGAGACAAAGGAAAATATTATTTTTGCACAATTTCTGTTGCTGTACATCATCAGATTTAGCAACCTTTGATGTAGATTGCAAAAAAAATATATTCCCAACCATAGTTGAGTTCTTATTAATATACATCTTAGAGCGCTTGAATTTGCTATAAACTCTATTCGGTCATTCATGTAGCCTTCTAGTAAATTTTTCTATATCCCTTTAAACTTTGCTCTGTGAGCATTTATTCCAAATTTAGAGTAGAAAAATTAACTTCTGGAGGATCCAAGGTCACACACATTTATTTTGTGTCTTCAGAACACCAAGCCCCGTAAGTATTTATTGGGTACCGACTGACTTGAAGTAAGTGGAGGAAATTACTCAGAATTAAAAAAAAAAAAATCATTACTAATAAAACAGAATGGTAACTGTAGAAACTTTTCTCAATAATTTCTTTCTGCTATCTCTTTTTGTCAATTCCATTAAATTAATAAATATTTATATCATATAAACAATATTCCAAGTATTATGATCCTAAGAACCCCATGAGATTTATAGTATTACTATCATTGTTTAACTTATGAGCAAATTGAGGCACAGAAAAGTAACTTGCTACAGGTTGCACAGCTATTTTTCAAGAGAGGCAGGATTTGAACAGAAGCAATTAAAGACATGCCACCTCAAAATATGCCAGATTGGTATATTATATTAAGTTAAAATCATTTGAGCAACTATAAATTTAGAAAGGGCCACCTGGCCTTTCACTACATACAGCAAGTCATATTCTTTTTGGAGGTATGTTCTTCACATACCAAGGCTGGAAAATAGCCTCGGGTACCAGACACTGATAATTGAAGCTGCAATGCACCTGAATAAACAAACTCTTTGACCTAACCCTTATCTTCTACTAGCTTCTTGTTTTAGTCTGCTGTTTTGCTGACATGACCAAAAGACCTGATCAGAACAATACAGAGGAGGAAAGTTTATTTGGGACTTAATGGTTTCAGAGGCCTCAATTCTGTCTCAATCCATAGACAGTCAATTCCATTGCTCTGTGCCAGAGGTGAAGCAGAACATCAAGGCAGAATGGTGTGACAGAGGAAAGCAGCCCAGGACATGACAATCAGGAATCAAAGGGAGTACTTCTCTCACCAGGGACAAAATATGTACCCCAAAGGCACAGCCCCAATGACCCACCTCCAGCCACACCTCACCGGCCTACAGTTACCACTCAGTTAATCTCTATTAGCAGATTAGTGCATTGAGTAGGTTAAGGCTCCCATAATCCAATCATTTCGACTTTAAAGATTATTACATTGTTTCACATTTGAGCCTCTCTAGGATGTAACACTTTTACATTCCCTACATCTATCTCTTAGTAAAGTCCCTAGAATTTATTGCCTTTGTTCGGATATCCATTTATCCTGTCCTTCCTTCACAAAGCTGTTGTAGTTTATCTAAAAAGTCCAAAAACATCATGATTTAATCATTTCTTCAGACTTCACTGTTTGGGGAAGATCCCATATGCATCTAAAATGAATACAACTTTATGCTTTTCTTTTGTTAATTAGCTCTTGCATTTATTAATTGGGTTCCCAGATCCAGCTGAAAAATTCACATAAGAAATTAAATAGATTAGAGAGAATTTTTCTATAGGATCTAGGCAGATTTTTGTCCATAATGTTTATCAGACACCTTTAGATGTAGTGATAAATTACATCCCTCCATCTGAAATCCTATTGACTTGAAAAGATAGATGAAAAAGTTTACTACCTGAGGATATTCTATATTGATCTAGTATCACAGTTTACTGAACTATTTAATGTATTTATATCCATTGAATCTAAACAAAGTAAAACAATAATAGGAAAGCAATGATTTGAACTAAAATAGGAAAGCAATGATTTGAACTAAATGATGTGAGATTTTTGTCTCAACATGCAATAGTGCCATTTCTTTCTAATAATATTAACCTTTGCATATGTGATATTCTGCCCTACGTATGTAAAAAGTTTAATAAGTAGCAACAACCAGCTATATGCCAAATTTTTATTTATTCTGTCCTAGAAAGAATCTTTCTAGAACTTAGAATACTCATACTATCCTCACTGGGATGGGTTTCAAATGTAAGCCTAATAAAAGAGTGTTGTATGCTTAATTTGTCACTTTCCTTAGCATTATTTTGAACTCTAGGTCTCTAATAAGAGAGCAGCCATCTGTTTAGTAAATCATTAATTTGCAAAGGAGATGTTTGATAGCTCTTAAGAACTTAGGTACAGCTTAACCATATCCTAGAAAATTCATAAATAAAGCCAAAAAATCAGCCTTGTAAAATTATCTCCTTTTTCAATTTAACTTCATAATTCGATAAGGAAGTAAATTATTTGTTAATAATAGAGAAAAATGATCAGCAATTTAAATTGCTTGCAAATTTTCTTTATACCATTATTTCTGTTTCTTAGTTTACATTGTTGTTCTGGTTAAAGGAGATTATACTTTTAAAATATGGTTTAGTAAGTAGTTTTTGACTAGTTGACATTAGTAATCACTAACTTGTAATTACTAACTTATAATCACTAACTTGTAATTACTTGCCAGGTATATGCCTGTAATCCAGTGGCTGAGTAGGTTGAGGCAGGACAATCACAAGTTCAAAGCTAGCTTCAGCAACTTAGCAAGGCCATAAGCAACTCAACAAGACCTTGTCTATAAATAAAATACAAAAAAATGGTCTGGGAATGTGGCTCAGTAGTTAAGTGCTCCTGAGTTCAATCCTAGGTATGAAAGAAAGAGGGGGAGGGGGAGGGAGAAGAAAGGGGAGTGGCAGGGAGGTTGGGAGGGAGGGAAAAGCATTGTTGGAATTGATTGCTTATATAGCATCTAAAAGAGTGGTTTCTTCTTTTCCACCTACAAGGGGAAGAAATTTCATTAATTGTCCAGTAGTTCTTCAGTGATTAGAGCTAGCATGGGACAGTTGCCCCATGGCCACTGATGTCTTTGCTATAGATAAACATTGATAATAGTATCTTGTAAGTATCATTATCACAGTAAGAAGGGAGTTACAGAGAAAAGACTTTGAGTCTACCCCAATATAATATTTTTGTTAATCTGAGAACATGCAGCACTATGGAATAGAAAAAAAAATTGTACCAGTAGCAACTTCTTTATAATTCATTATCTGTTTTCTAATACTTCATAAAAACATTTCACATGTCATTAATATATCTGGTCCCCACAACAAAACTTTCAAAAGCAAAACATCTTATATACATCAGTCCTGTTGTACAAATGAATAAAACAGAAGTTCAAAGGAATTAAATAATTTGGCCAAGGTAATTCATATGGTAAATGACAGAGCATTAGGTGACATGCCATCACTGTGTAAGACAAAGATACTCTCAATCCTCTTTAAGATTAAATTATATTATCTATATTTTACAGATGAGAAAACTAAGGTTTAAGAACTAAGAGCCTTGCCATCTTCTTCTTAGAGTTAGATCTTCACTTAGAAGTGAGAAAAGGAGGAAAAAAATGAATCAATTTTTATTTATACTTATTTTCTAGTTTTAACTTACATTGCCAACTTCTTATATTACCTACTTGATTTCATAGTACTTTAAAATAAAGCACCTTTGCTGGGCATGGTAGCCCATGACTGTAATGATAGAGGCTCAGGAGGCTGAGGGAGGAGGATCCCAAGTTCAAAGCCAGTCTCAACAACTTAGCAAAGCCCTAAGCAACTTGGTGAGACCTCTGTCAAATAAAAAGGGCTGAGGATGTGGCTCAGTTGTTAAGTGCCCCTGAGTTCAATCCCTGAAATAAAAAACAAATAAATGAAAAATAAAAATAAAACACCCTCAAATACGATAAATAGAAATACTTGTTTTTACTTTACTAGGGCAGATAAACTGAAATTGGCAATTCTTAGAAAATATGATCAAGCAATTTTGCTTTTATATTGTGTTTTATACCAAATAAGTGCAAGTGTGGGATTTATTAACCATTAAAAGATTATGAGTATTTTATTTGTTTATTAATAATCCACCTAATCTAGTATTTCATTAATTAATAGTATATCCTAAATCAAATGATACCAAATTAAATATCAGGCAAAGAACAGAATGTTTCCAAAATGAAGAGGAAATGTCATAACTAATAAATGACAAATATGATAATTGTTCAAATCATTCTAATTCAGTACAAATTTTTTCTTGGTGAACATATTTTTAATCTCTTTGCTCAATTACTAATATTTTATCCAAGGCTTAGAATGTATCTTTTCCCATATTTCTTCACAGGTAAGGAAACTGAAAGAGTTGACTGTGATCTGGTAACATGCTCAAAGACAACAAAAGTGAGGGACTGTCAGAGTGGAAGTTCAGTTTATCTTTGCAGAGGGACTAGAAAACAATCTGAAAATGTCAAGAAAAAGAAAAAGAAACATGGAGGGGAAGGAAAATCAATAGCCTCTTTTCCCTTTCTTAATGCATAATATGCTCCAAAACTGTGGTGAGATCTCTGGTATTTGAGTTTTGAGCTGTGCATCTTTTGATGAGTATCAGTAGAACAGTGCTAATACCTGGATTTGCAACCCTTTGCTCCTTTATGAAATCACTAAACTTGACACAAGACCTTTCATGAAATTTCAACCCTTATATTTGGAGCCTGTCTATGACCAAAGTGAAAGGGCAGAATCTGGGCTAAATTTATTCAATTTATATTCATATTATTGATAGTGACAAGCCAGAATATGTGTAGTGAGGTAAAAAAGAGAGTGTTAGGGACAAAAACCCTCTGAGATTATGCTCTGTTTTTGCTACTATATGTGACCTCTACTTAAGTTACTTAATTCTTTTGGCTGTAGCTCTGTCTCCTACTCTTAATTATATTCTTTTATTTATATTTCAACATCAATCACTCAATAAATTTGGTTACATTAAGTTTAATGAGTTCCTACTAAATGCAAAGTACTATGGGAGATCCAAAGATAAACAGAATCTGTTCCCTAGGCTCAAGAAGTTTCTGTGTAAGACAACAAGGACTTACAAGTAACTATGTAAGATAAGACAAATTAAATGTGTACTATAGTGTAAATATAATACAGTAGTAATAAAAGATTGAAAATTATTCATAGATTTTGTTTCCTGGGTGACAGAGCAACAGAGATTAGAAATGAAGATGATAAAGCGTTTTTAAATTAACAACATGTGTGATGTGAGTTATACCTAGTGTGAGGTAGCTACAGTTTCTGATTCTTATTCAGAACAAGGCAAGTAATTACCAGTGTCATGAGACTCATTCATGAGGGATCAGAAATTTCCCATTATCTAAAGAAGATGGAATAGAAATTGAAATAGTAGAAGAAGAAAAAATGTTTACCACAGATATCTACTACGGTTTTTTTTAACAAACTGAGTAAAGATAAATATTTCTTAGTGGAATTGTTTTCTAATGCTCCATCCCCCCTCCAAAAGATGTGGTGTGTGGTGGGCTTTATCATAAAGTCTTAGTTTGTTAAAGATGCTGAAGATACTCTGTTAACTGATATGGTAGTAAGAATAATGCCTTCCCCAAAATGTCCATGTTCAAATTACTAGAACCTGTGAGTATCTTACCAACTATGACAATGGCAATTAACATTTCTGGTAAGCTGACGTTAAAACAGGAGATAATCCTGGACTATCTCTGTGGGTTCTGTGCATTCACAATGGTCTTAAAAAAATGGAAAAGAAGCAAAAAGGGAGGTCAAAATGGTGTGATAGGAGAAGGACTCAATGTCATTGCTGACTTTGAAGATCGAGGAAGGGAACTAAGTCAGATAATATGGGTAACCTCTAGAGGCAAGTTAAGGTGAGGAAAATGATTCTACCCTCATGCATTCAGAAGGACATACGGAGCCATATTCTCTTCCAGTGAGGTGCAGGTCACTGGCCTAGCTTGATGTAAGAAAATTTTACATTGCTTTGAACCACTTAGTTTTTGCTAATTTTCTAAGGCAGAAACCTAAAAGTAATCCATCTCATCCTATTATAAAAATAGAATAAATAGAAGGTTAAGTGATTTGCTAAATTAACCAAGACTCCCAGTTTCTAAACCAGTAGTCATGGGCCTTCATACAGTTGTATTAGAAATCTTACCACTTAAACTCATGATTATTTGGAAACACAGGATAATCTCTTGTTTTAACTAAGCTAACTAGAAATCTTAATTCCCTTGTGATAGAAGGCAAGATATTCACAGTTTCTAGGATAAAGAATACATAAGGAAAAGTATGTTTAATTTTCTTCTATCTTATTTTGTTAAATAAGTAATTCTTCAAAGTCCAAGTAAAGAAAATGAGATTAAACATAATTTCTTAGTTCTTATGACCTGGAAGTCAAAGGGGTTAAATTCAATTAAATCTATTGAATATGGTAGAATTATTATAGAGAATTAAGGTGATTTTCATTTCTTTCTTTTACTTTAAATATGACAACTACATTCCAAAATTTATTTCCAAACACTTTAGTTTTATTTATATGCTACTTATAACCACAATTACTTTCTTAGAATCCTAAATAAAAGATTTTTTTGTTTGTTTTTTAATGAATAACTGTAAAAGTGAAGGGGTGGCTAGAGAGAGCTGCATTCCTCTAAGAGAAAATTCAAAATTCCAGAAAGGAAGTGAGGAAGAAGGCTAGAAAGATTATCAAGATGTCAAGACACTGACATATTGTATGTGGTGGTACAGCCAATGCAGATAGCAGGTCTAACATGTAATTGATTCCAAATTGTTTATAATGTACCACTTAAGATAGCCCTTCAACCTTCAATTAAAGTTCTGCTACATGCAACAGTCTTGTCATTGTAGTTACTCTGAAGAGAAAAAAAAATAAAAGGGTCGTTTTTGCCTTTCACTTAAATTATGACAAACGAATAGCCGTGAAATATGGAACAAAGAACAAAACTTTTCTGAGAGGAAGGAACTGAGAATCAAAAAATCTATTAAACATATAACCCCATCAAAGGTGCATATAAAAATATAATCCCTCAAAGGTGTGTATAAAATTATGAGGAATTTTGATCCTGACATCCATATGATCAGGATTTGAATTACTTTTTTTGTGGAAAGTTAAATATCTGGTTGATACCAGCTCACTAGTGTTGAACACAATTATAATCATTATGAGCAATAATTTTAATCATGATAACTAAAATTTATAGGAAGTTCTTTACTAACCTCTGCCCCAAAACCTTTTAAATATATTACTTTATAGAATTCATTGAAGAATTCTATGAAGTAGTAACTATGGTGACTTCCATTTCTTTTTTTTAATATTTATTTTTTAGTTTATCTTTATTTCATTTTAATGTGGTACTGAGGATCGAACCCAGTGCCTCATCTGTGCTGGGTGAGCACACTACCACTGAGCCACAACCCCAGACTATGGTGTTTCCATTTCTTAAGATGAAAATGAAACATAAAAAAAAAATTGCTTGGTCAAGATTTTATGCACTTAGAAAAGGAAGAACAAAACACTTCACTTGAACTCATATTTGTCTCATTTCACAATGGTAATGAGTAAAACCAGTGTTTCCAAAAATCTAGTCTAAATCATTTGTTAATATGATTGGATACTGTTTTATAAATTCAGACACTTGGACCTTGTCTAAACTTATAACTGAAAATTAAGCCCTGTTCAAGCCTATTAAATCTTCTGTGTGAAATTAAGCTTCCTTTTAACAAAATATGATCTCTCTCTCTCTCTCTCTCTCTCTCTCTCTCTCTCTCTATCTCTCTCTCTCTGTGTGTGCATGTATGTTGTTCTTTATTTGTTTAAAAGTGATCATTATACATATTTAAGCTTAAGCACTACCACATTCTATCATATCCAAAATTGTGCAAGAACCCTTAAGCATACTGAGGTTGTACTGGGCTTCTGAATTTGGCACTGAAAACTTATTTAGTATATTTTTGCAATCTACTTATATACATGTGAGAAAATGATTGAAGAAAGAAAATTGACACTTACTGAATTTCACTTTGGGCATGTACCAAGCAAGGCACTTACATTAACTCATTTAATCTTCAAATTATTATCAAACTGCTTCCCTCCCCTTCTAGATGAAACAGAACTTCAGGTCTTCTTTGGATTTCTCTTGTGTAGGTAACTATATTATTTATATCTTGTAACTATTGTCTCCACCACTTATCTCCTTTCTCCCACTCTTTCTGTTACATGTTCTTAAACTGTGAAGTAAGGCATACCAAACAAAGACTGTATAAATGTAAATATACAAATTCAGAAATAATTACAATAAATTAAAATTTTTGTACCCACATTCAGGTCAGAAACAGAATATCATCATATTTCAGATGTATACTATGCCCTGCCCCCAGATTTATTTTCTCCATCCAGAGACAAACATACCCTCAATTAATTAGTTGCCCCATTCTCTTGTTCTCTTTTATAATTGTAGGTTTGCTTGTTGGGTTTTGTGGTGGTGGTTTTGCTACCCAAACATAACAGCTGTAGAAAAATAACTGGCTCCATTTTGCCTGATTTTCAAATTTTTAAGAATTCTTTTGTAACCTGATTTTTTATACAATGTAAAATATAATCATATATATACATATATTTACTGTAATTTACTCATTACATGTCTATAATATTTTATGAATGAATTATTATATAAACACACCATAAATTTTGCATCTATTATTTTATGAATAGATGTTTACAACGCTTCTAGAATTTATATTTTAATGGTGTTTCCACATGGACTTTTGATTCTTACAATCTAGGTACATGGGATGGTTTCCAATTGTTGTGTTTCCTTCAGTTTCCATCATCAGTGTTTTATAGATTACTGTCATGATTTCTAGTTCATATAATTTGCTATTGATGTATTTAAAAAGCTACTGATTTTTATTTTAATTTTGTGTCCTACAAGTTTGTTGAATTTGTTTGTTCTAACAGTATTTTGATGGTTTTTAGTGTTTTCTATATATAAAAATTTCATCTGCAAACAGAGACAATTTGACTTCCTCCTTTCCAATATGGATGCCCAATATCTCTTTCTCTTGTCTGAGTGTTCTAGCAAAGACTTCCAATACAATGTTAAATAAAGTAATGAAAGTGGGCATCTTTGTCTTGTTTCAGCTTTTAGCATAATGTTAGCCATTGGCTTATAGTATATAGCCTTTATTATGTTGAAGTATCTTCCATCTATAATTTGTTTCAGGTTTTTATCATGAAGAGATGTTGAATTTTATCAACCACCTTTTTAGCATCTATTGAGAAGACCATATATGGTTTTTGTTTTTCATTGTGTTAACATGCTGTGTGCCCATAATTATTTATTTTTATTTTTATTATTACTTTGAAAGTTCTCTATGTCTTTTATTAGCTATGTCATTTGTAAACATATACTTTAAATCAGTGGTTTGTATCTGTCAAAGAATAGATGCTCTTAATTTGAGGAAGTTCAATTTAATAGTTTTTGTTTTTCCTTTTTCTTTTTCTTTCTTTCTTTTTTTTGAAATTCCTTTTGGTATTCAATCTAACAAACTTGTATCTATTCCTATGTCATAAATTCCAAGCACAGCTAGCTTCACTGGTAAATTCTATGAAAATTTCTTCTTTTGAAGAAAGAAGAAATACCAATCCTACAGAGAATCAGAAAATTTAAAATACAGAAAAATGGAAAGGGGGATATATATCTCATCTTATTGTGGTGTCAGCATTCCTATTACTAAAACCAGACAAAGGCATTACAAGATAATAAAACCACAGACCATTATAAATCACCAGCATACAAGCAAGTATGCTAAATAAAATTCTAATATAGCAAATCCAATAGTATTTAAAAAGGAAAATATATTATTGGCATATGGAATTTATCCTCCAAAATGAAAGCACTTCTTTTTTTTTTTGAATTTTTAATATTTATTTTTTAGTTTTCGGCTGACACAACATCTTTGTTTGTATGTGGTGCTGAGGATCGAACCTGGGCCGCACGCATGCCAGGCGAGTGCGCTACCACTTGAGCCACATCCCCAGCCCGAAAGCATTTCTTAACATTGGAAAAACAATCAATGTAATGTACCACATTAACAGAATGAAATATTATAACAGATATTCATCTCAATAGATGCAGAAAATAATTTGACAAAATCCAACTTCCATACCTTATGGAGGAGGAAGAGAAAGGAGAAGAAGAAGTAGAAGGAGGAGGAAGAGGAGAAGGAGAGGAGGGGTGGGGGAAGAGAAAAACAACACTTTTCAGCAAACTAGGAATAGAAAGAAACTTCCTTAATTACAATATATATGCCCTCTTCAAAACCCTACAACCAACAACAGACTTAGTTAGAAGATCAAATGCTTGCTCCCTAAGACCAGAACATTGTGAGAATGGCTACCTCCACCACTTCTGCTCAACATTTTAGATTCTAGTCAGTGCAATCAATAGTCAAGGAGAAGACATAAAAGCTATATGATTGAAAAAGAAGAAATTATATTTTTTTGCATAGGATTGTACATGTGGAAAATCAAATCGAATTTATTTAGAAGTACTAGACCTACTAAGGGAATTCAGCAAGGTTGTAGAATATCAGATCATTATTAAAAAAAAAAACAACTTTTTTTTCAGTTGTAAATGGACACAATACCTTTATTTTGTTTATTTATTTTTATGTGGTGCTGAGGATCGAACCCAGAGCCTCACACATGCGAGGCAAGCGCTCTACCACTGAGCTACCCTCAGATCATTATCTAAAATTTCCTAGCCCCTCAGATCATTATTTAAAATTCAATTTTATATCTATATTTTAGCAATGAACAATTAAAAATTTTAAATATAACTTATATAGCATCAGTTATGTTAAAAGATTAAGTTTGAATCTAACAAAGAGTTTCAAGACCTGAAAACTTAAAACTATAAAACATAGCTGTGAGAAGTTAACAAACTAAATAAACTATGTGACATAGCATGTTTAGTTGGGTGAGGTGGCAGGAGTGGCTGTGGGGCTGAGGTAGGAGAATCCTCAAAGCCAGGCTCAGCAAGTTAGTGAGGCCCTAAGCAACTCAGTGAGACCCTGTCTCTAAATAAAATATAAAAAGGGCTGGGGATGTGGCTCAGTGATTAAGCACCCTTGGGTTCAATCCCCATATCAAAAAAAAAAAAAAGGAAATAGCATGTTTATAGATCAGAAGACTCAGTTTTGTTAAAATGTCAGTTGTGTCCAAACTTTGTCTAAGGATTTCAATGCATTCTCAAGAAAAATTACAAAAGACCTTTTTTGGGGTGCTAGGGGGAGCATTAAATGACATTGATTCTAAAATTTATACAGAAATGCAATGTATTTAATTAATACAACTTTGGAAAAGAAGTAAGTTAGAAGACTTACTATCTAATTTAAAGACATGTTAAAGCTACACTATCAAGAGTGTGCTGCTGCTATGAAAATAGACAAGAATATCAGAGACAAAATAGGACCATACATACATATATGGTCCAGAAATAGGACCATACATATTTTCAACTGACTCTTGACAAAGTACACACGGTTCAAAACTATATCTTCTGTGAAGAAAGGATAATCTTTTAAAGAAACTATGTTAAACAACGATTGGATATCCGTAGTTTTAAAAAGAACTTTGATTTATATCTCACGTACAAAAATTAAAACTATGTATTTCTATGTGTAAATAAAGCCTATAAATGGTTATCTAGTAATATTTTATTAATTTCTAGTATTCTTGCTAGAGTACATTCTTTGTATTACTTCATTCATTGAATTTGTTTAAATGTGCTTTATGACCAGGTAAATAGTTTTTGTTTTTTTATTTTTGTACTGGGGATTGACCTCAGGGGCACTCAACCACTTAACCACAACCCCAGCCCTTTTTTGTATTTTATTTAGAGACAGGTCTCACTGAGTTGCTTAGTGTCTCACTTTTGCTAAGGCTGGCTTTGAACTAATAATCCTCTTGCCTCAGCCTTCTGAGCTGCTGGGATTACAGACTACCTCACCCAACTAAATAGTACATTTTTGCACATGTCACAAATCTACATGAAAAGAATAAGTGTTCTACAGTTATTTTGTTTTGTTTCATATATGTCAATTAAGTTTGTTAAACTTGTTATTGAAGTACTTTACATGCACACTGACTTTTGGATATTTAATCTAACAAATACTGGAAGAGGTAAATGAGAATCTCCCACTAGGATGATGGATTTGTTGACTTTTAAAATAATATTTGCAATTTTGTTTCCTATATTTTGAGACATGTTATTAAAAGCATGAGGTGATAGAGCCTCATTCACTTATTTAACAAACACTTCCTAAGCTTATGCTATCTGCCAATTCTTATGGTAGATTCTGAAGATAATAAGGCCAAGGAACTCAGGGAGAACACAAATACTTCTACTGCAGTGTGCTTTTCCAAATGAAGGGTGATGCAAGGTGTAGTGGCATAGATCTGCAATCCCAGCAACTCAAGAGGCTGAGGCAGGAGGATCAAGAGTTTGAGGCCAGTTTGAGCAACTTAGTGAGACCTTCCCCCCGCCCCCCCAAAAAAATAAGATCTCAGGATGTAGTGCAGTGGTAGAACACCCCTGGGTTCCATCCCCAGTGCAAAAAGATAAAAAACAAACAACAACAACAACAAAACAGTGTTATAAGTACTTATTGGCATTCGTGGGATTATTGAAAGGGAACATATCTATCTGTGATTTGGGGAAAAGCATGCAGAAAAAAAAAAGTGTTGTTAAACTTAAATGTTGAAGTGGAAGTGGAAGTTGGCTGGAGGATTTAAGAGATGGTGCTGTGGTTTTAATATGACCCCTCAAAATTTATACATTGGAAACTTAATCCTTTAATACACATGTAGATAATATTTGGAGGAGGGGCTTTAGGGTGGAGGTAGAGTTAGATGAAGTCATGCAGATGGAGGCCCATGCTGGGATGAATGGATTTGTAAATGGAGGAAGAGAGACTTGAGCTGGCTTGTTCCCTTGCTCTCCCCATGTGATGCCCTCTACCAAGGGATGACTCACCATGATGGAACCTTGATCTTGGACTTCTCAGGTTCCAGGACTATGGGGAATAAATTTCTTTTCTTTACAAATTATACCATCTGTGGTATTCTGTTGTAGAGTGCAAAATAAACTAAGACGAATGGGAACAAATTCATGAAGCAGAACAGACATTTGAGCCTGTACAAGGGCAGTGAAATGCAAGAGTGTGGTCAAGTCAGGGAAACACAAAGCTTCCTGTGAGGAAGTGTCTTGATGAGAACAGGGAATGAGATGAAGATGGTGACGTAGAAAATGACTAAATTAGAAGGGACTTGTAACCTATCCTAATGTGTTTTTATCGTTCGGATGTGAAAGCGAACGGTTGAAGGATTTTATAGGGGAGGTACTGATGTGCATTCCAGAAACAACTCTCTTATCAGGGTGAGCAATAAATTGAAAACTCTCTACTGGAGTCAGTGCTATTTCCCTTTCCAAAGTTCATTTTATCTCTTCTTCCCTGCTAACACAGCACAGTTATATTGGCTGTGTGAGAGTGTGTGCATGTGTGTGTATGTGTGTGTGTGTGTGTGTGTGTGTATGTATGTATGTGTATATATATATTGCTTTACCCAGGCTCCTTCACAGCTGAGGGTGGATACACAATCAACGTGGGCCAAAATATATAAAAGTAAGCCTTTCTGAGAAAGTTTTCAATTTTCTGTCTTAGGTGCTTTCCCTTCCTTCTTACTCTTCCTCCTCTTTCCTGCAAAGACACAAACACAGAAATCACTTTCTCCACATGGGACATTAGAAAGAGAAGAGAAGCCTGGTCTTTGATGATGTTATTGAGTCTATAAAACATTCTCCTTTTAAGCGGCCTATACCCTTCCTTAAATGTTCTTAAACACCCCCTTTCATATTGCTATTTCCATCATCTACCATTTCAAATCTTATATCCTTAACAATAGTATATACTTCTTGGGGAAAACAGAGTGTTATACTTTTTACAATGTTTTATAGATACTGTAAATTTGAACTGCATACTTACTATTCCTTTATCCCAGGTTTGTAAGATACATTTGAAGAACAATGTGGCAATGTGCTTAAAGCAAATATTGTTACTATTCTTTTTCTTTCTGTAAATGAGAAAATAATTTGTGATAAAAATTTGACTAAAAAATTGAAAAGAAGTCAGCTAACTCAAAATATTTGGTATTCTTTTAATTTTTTTAGTAAGTTACTTTACCAATTTTTCTAAGATTGAGAGTTTACCTCTAAGAACTCTCTTGTTTCCAAAACAATTCTATTTAAATTTTATGGTCAAAAGAATACAAAGTTCTTATATACAAAGTCTCCTTGTAAATTAGACTATTATATTTAGTTATCCCTGTTACTAATATACATAAGGAGTATGAAATATATAGCACATTGGCTAACTATTAAGAAAATAAATCTAGATGATTACCTTATTTCTTACACTAAAATTAAGAAATATTACATATATACATGCAATAAGTACAACCCTAGAAGTGCTGTAAGAAACCATAAGTGAAATTTTTTTATAAGTGAGTAATTTTATAATGAGGAAAAAGATTTTCTAACTATAACATTGGACTGGAAACAATATAATAAAGGAAGCTATGTTGGTGTGTGTGAATATATTAACATTTTAACAAATGTCTTTAGAAGACTATGTGGAAATAAAAAGGAAAACAGAAAAAGAAAAACATCAAAAATTTACAATGGATTCATTAATGACTTTATAAATTAAATTAGATAATCAGTTATTAATCATTTAAATTAAAGAATACCTACAAGTGAGTAAGATGAAAAAAAGGCAACATATGAACAGTCAAAAAATAAGAAAGGAAATTCAGATTTACCCATGCAAATAAAATAATAATAGCATAGGATTTTCTACATGTCTAATTCACTACTGTAATGAAGAATGATGACATTGGACTTGAGGTTTGTTAATGTAGGTATTTTTATAGTGTCTGGAAGGGAGTATTAATTTATGCAATTCATTTGAAGAACAATTTTGTAAATAATGACAATTATTTTGCAAATAATGGCAATTCCTATCAGTATGTAGAAAGTGTTAGAAAGCAAAAATAATGGATTAGTAAAGGTAATTTGAAAATAAAAATTAACAAATTAGAAAAAATTACTATATAAAATGAAGCTACGCCTTCCATTTTCAAAATGAGATAATATATTACCAACTAGCTTAATTATGATCCAAAGGAAAAAAAAATTAGACTATCATTCAGTCCCTAAAAACTTCAGTAGTGTTGCAGACACAATTTCCATGGAGTTTATCTCCAACCTTCTGACATCCGTGTGTCTCACTAGATCATTGAGTTTGTTTTCCACTTACCACTCATCAGATTCACTTAGCCCACTGTGAACCAGCATAACTTTCTATGGAATGACAAATGTTAAGGTCTCAATGAACTGCATTTTGACAGACTAATTAGCATGGTTGTAGGTCAACATGGTTGGAATGTTTCTGTTCGTGTTGAAAATTAATCCCCAATAAAAAAGTATTAAGAGGTGGGCCTTCAGAAAGTGATTAGGCCAGGAAGCTGTGACTTCATCAACAGACTAGAGTTTTATAAAAGAGCTGAAGGGAATTAACTATGTTCTTTTTGTTCTTACACCTTCCACATTTTAGGACATAGCCACAAGGTGCCTTTTTAGAAGCAGATAGCCATCCTTACCAGACACTAAATCTGCCACACCTTGTTCATGGACTTCCCAGCCTTTAAAACTTGAGAAATAAATTTCTGTTATTCAATAATTGCCCACTATTTTAGTCAGCATTTTTGCTGCTGTGACTGAAAAGAACAATTTTAGGGGAGGGAAAATTTATTTGGGAGCTCATAGCTTCAGAGGCGTCCGTATATAGACAGCCAACTCCATTCCTCAGGGCTTGAGTTGAGGCAGAACATCATGGCGGAAGAGTATGGCAGAGGGAAGTGGCTCACAGTGTGATCAGAAAGCAGAGAGAGCAACTCCACTTGTCAGATACAAAATACATACCCCAAAGACATGCCCTAATGACCCACCTCCCCCAGCCACACCCTACCCATCTTTCGTCACCACCCAATTAATCCCAACAGGGAATGAATTCACTGATTGGATTAAGGGTCTCATGACCCCATGATTTTTCCTCTAAATCTTCTTGCATTTTCTCACACATGAGCTTTTGGGGGACACCTTGCATCCAAACCATAACACCCAATCTGTGGCATTTTGTTATAGCAGCAGGAATGGACTAAGATAGGTGAAGATAATGAGTGAATAATGCTGTCTTTACCATGTACATACCATTTTTATTCCTCATTACTCTGGGATTTTTTTTTTTTGGAGGGGTGCATGTGCCAGAAATTCAACTCAGGGGCACTTAATCACTGTGCCACATTCCCATCCTATTTTATATTTTATTTAGAGACAGGGTCTTACTGAGTTGCTTAGCACCTCACTTTTTGCTGAGCTTGGTTTTGAAGTCTCAATCTCCCTTCCTCAGTCACCCCAGCCTCTGGGATTGCAGGCATGTACCACTGCTCTGGGCTCCTCATTACTCTTGCCAATAGAGCAATTTCCATGATAAGATCAGTATCTATGAAGGCTGTGTTAATCAACAGTCAGCAGCTGCACTTAGGGATATCACCTGGCTAACTTTATAGCAGTGCACAATATCCATTGCAATCCACTTAAGTTTTGCAGACACAAAATAGACATATTGACAGAAGATACAACTCCACTCCAAGAACTACCACCCCTGTATTCTGCATTCCTTAAGTTTTTGATAGTGATACTATGGTTTGAAGTTCCTCCTGGAGTATAGTTGCTTCAATTTAATATTTTGGCTGGGATGGGAGTTGGGTAGTAGTTTTAAGGGCTTCTGGATGGTCTTTCCTATAAGAGTGGCTTGTATTCCATAGACCAGGGAATACTTTGAGGCATCTGTGTGATATTGAATACATCTATTCCAAGTATATGCTTGACGATTGGAGAACGAACTATCAGGAAAGTTATAGATCCAAAGAACCTACTTCAGGACAGACTTAAACCAGAACTCCATTCATTACCTAGTTTTTATAAGCCTATCAAGGGTTGTAATGTCACTTCAGGATCCCTGGTATCAACATCAATTCATATTCCATATCTGAGAATTCTGAAAGTACATGAGCAGTCCCTCCTCTTCAGTGCATAATTACCTTGATAATTGACCACAGATGTTTTAAGTAAAGTTCAAGGGAATATTTATCATATATACTTGTATTGTGTTGAAAGATATTTCCTCAAGAGGGTTTGGCTTCCCTTCAATCAATGTGCTTTGGGTTTGTGAACTGACATAGATACAAAGTGTCTGAGAGACTACTATTTTCCATTGCAGTAGCTAATCACCAATTGCCAATTTTTGTTGGCTATACAAATTAAGTAACAGCCCTCATTTGCTGTCCATTTTCTTCCCTCCCTAGAACACAGTGATGTTTTTGCCCATCACTACAGTTCCATGTGAGTTAAAGCACCCTGATTGTTTTATGGTCTTGTTGTCCATTGTAGTCCTTATGTCCACATTGCCTCTAGTGTACGGAGCCACCACCTGACCTCTCCCTTTCAGGAACACTTACGAACAAGAAAATCAGTTCCAGGGTGATATCTTCTACTATCAATCCTGAAATATTGAGCTCTGTCATTCATTCCTCGTTGCCTTAGTTTAAAAAAAAAAAAGTGTCCCCTGGGCTCTCCTAGGAAATAGTAGGATAATGGGTTTCCAGTCTTCTACATCCAAAGCATTATACCAAACTATCCCAAAGTATTTCTAGCATCCTCACTTCAGCCCTATAGGCATCATTTCATCCAAGCTTCAAAATGACATCTCAAAACCATACTAAAACTGCCCCCAGTCGTCCTTGTCAAAACGCTGAATCACAAGGCCTGGGAGGATATTTCCATGTTACTGTAACTTCCCTTATTGGTCTATATCCCTCCATGACTATTACTGCCAATCTAATCCCCAAAGTTTTCCCCTAGTTCCTACAAGTACTTTACAGCCAGGTCCGGAAATTTCTTTTGTATACAAGGTGCTTCAGGGGCTGGAGTTGTGGCTCAGTTGTGGAGTGCTTGCCTCGTACATGTAAGGCCCTGGGTTCTATCGTTAGCACCACATAAAAATAAATAAATAAATATGCTAAAGGTATTATGTCCATCTACAACTGAAAAAAATTTTTTAAAAGATACATAGAGAGATAATTTTTTAATATTTATTTTTCAGTTTTTGGTGGACACAACATCTTTATTTTATTTTTATGTGGTGCTGAGGATGGAACCCAGCACCCTGCGCATGCCAGGCAAGCGCCTTACCACTTGAGCTGCATCCCCAGCCTGCAGAACATTTATTTTAAAAAGTACTTCAACTCTTGTTACTTGCAGTAGTTATATTATATAAAGTCATCACATTAGAAAATACATAGGGCAAATATAGGGGTAGGTTTCCATGAGCTTCTGGTTACATTTTTCTTATCAGATAAATATATAACCATTTTTATATGTGTTTTGTTTAAAGATACTTTATTTAATATTTTTTACTGATTCAATAACATTTCTTTTAATTTTAGAATTTGTTTTTAATTGACTCATTAAGAATTGTATGTATTGAGAGCTGAGGTTGTGGCTCAGTGGTAGAGCTAGCATGTGTGAGGCACTGGGTTCAATCCTCAGCACCATATAAAAATAAATAAATAAATAAATGTCTATCTACAACTAAAAAAAATTTAAAAAATTGTACATATTGAGTAGTATATGATATTTTTATACATAAATTTAATGTTCAAAAAGAGTAAGCATATTTATCTCAACAAATATTTAACATTTTTTGTGAAAGCACTCAAAATCACTTCTTGCTTTTTTGAAATACACAGTACATTGTGATTTTATGTACTCATCCTACTGTGCAATAGAACACCACAACTCCTACTTAACTGTACCTTAGTACTCACTGATCAATATTCCCCTCCCTCTATTCCTTCATTCTTTACTCATTAATGTGAAACTTGCAGCCAATAGCACTACATAACCTGAATGAAGCTTATATAACTCCTAAATTTTTCTCTATAAAGCACATTTTGTGCCAAGAAACATTGAGACAGCATTCTATCAATACATTTGGGGTCCATTTTGAACACTGAAATTACCAATAAAGAACACAAAAATGGGAAAAATATGGTTACAGATAGACTGGCAAAGGGGCTCATGTTTACAGTATCAGAGCTAAAACAAGAAGGCACAGCATGACCTTGTTCAGCCTAACCTGAGAATGTATGCCATTAACACTCAGATTTTTGTAGTTCTGTGTATGACCTTGAATGACAGGAAAGTGTCATATGAGTATTGTCTTGTGGTTACAAATAAATCCTAGTAAGTAGGTGAATTTGCAAACAAAGCCATGAATGAGGATCAGCTGTATTTCCAGATGAAACAGGCTACATCTCCCTAGTCAAGGCAATGGGTGAATGATGGAGAAGGTAGATCTTAAAGATGGACAAACATTATCTTTTAAATCTGTCACATCTCAGGTTCTTATAAGGTTTTTAGCGAAGGGGAGGCTACTCTCTTTTAATAAGTGCTATTCAGGGTACTCTAGTGATATTAGTCTCAGGCTTATAACCCTGTCTTTGACACTGGAGACCTGAAAAGGTTGGGCATTCTCTTTTTATTATAACATTGCCACTCTTACAAACAGTTCCTGAGTCTAGTTTTCAGTTAGCCTGCATGAGACAAAGTGCAGACACTACTATTGACCACATACATAGAGTTAGTGGAGTTTAATTAATTGAGCTTGTGTTTTTCTTTTTCAAAAGAATTTTTAACTAAAAGTTAATAAATGCCTGCAACAACTCCAGTCTTCATAATTACCCTCTTTTTCACACCTGTCAAATGCTATAACTACTATATAGCCCGATACTTTACCTTTTACTTCTATTCCATTCTAATCCTAGTTAACCACAGGAAAATTCTAAAACAGGAAACTAATAGGAAAGCACAAGCTTTATCAGATATTAAAATATTTTACTATTCAGGTAATAGAGGGAATCAATAGGAATTAAAAGACAAACCCATGGAATTGAATAGGAAAAAAGTGTAATGTATATGGGAAAATAGTGTATGTTTAAATGTTGTATTTCAAAGTGGTTAAATCATGGATGTTTGGTGGTGGTGTTACAGAGCTGGGTCCTTCCGGGAAACTGAGGCAGCATGAAGACCCTCCTGCTCTTCAAACTCTGATTCTTGCAATGAAGTCAGAAAGATTTCAGACATGTCACAAGTGACAGAAATGTGTTTAGTGATGAGATAGGCAAAGGGAAAGGGGACACGCTCAAGGGAGAGAGTAGGTCCTCTCAAAGAGGAGAGGGACAGTGTGCCCTTCCTGCACTCCAGTTTTTTTGGGGAATCCCAAAGAAATTTCCAGAGAGTCCCACCCAAGTTCACTTCCTAACTTTTTAAAAATAATTTATTTATTTATTTTAATTAGGTATATATGACAGCAGAAGGCATGTTGATTCATTGTATACAATTGCAGTACAACTTTTCATTTCTCTGGTTGTATATGTGGAAATATATGTGCAGTCATACTGAAAGCAGGATATCAGACTTTCAACTCCCCAGTAACATGACCACATGACCACTCTTAGGTCACTTTGGCCTATGAACCCAGCATGCTGTACCATATCTCCCTAAGTTGCTGAGAGCTTCAATAAGTTGGTAAGGTTGGCTTCAAACTTTCCATTCTCCTACCTCAGCTTCCCAAGCCACTTGGATTACAGGTGTGTGCCATTGCACCTGGCTTCTAATTGGATTCTTAACCATAAATTCTTACAGATTTTATGATTAGTAGGAATTATCCTTATCTCCCTGAGTGTCAGGATCTAATTTATGAAAAGGGTCACAAAAGTCTCCCCCTTCAGGATAACTTGAGTTCCTCTTACAGATATTATTTTAGGCCTACTACATTTCTCCTGCAAATAACAGGTAGTTTGCTGAGGAATGTGACACAGCTTGTCCACTTAAGCTAGGCAGAGTTGAAGGTAATTACTTCTTGGAAAAGAAAGTGTGTGGATGTCAGCATAGTGAGTCCATTTTATATTTTCTTGACCTCATAATCCCATCATTCCCGTCTTCACTTAAGGACTTTGGGCCCCTAAATTCTTTTAGGATATTGGACATTGACTCATTCTGGCTGTTTCCTGCTGAGAGAGGGCAAAGTTGGGGGAAAGTGATCAAAAGTCCTTGTTCTCTATCAGGCGGAGCATGGATAGTTAAGGGTATTACCTCACCTTCCCACCATTTGCCACTGTCCTCTAACAGTAAAGGCAAGAGGATCTTTCTGATGTGTGTGAGGTGTGGAAGTTGAAGAGTTGTTGAGAGCCACAGCCAAAGGGGCCCCAGCAAACTTCCAGCTGCCAGCAAATTTCCAGCTGCCAGCAAACTTCTAGCTGCCGGCTGATGATTGGCTCACAGTGGCCCCAGCAACATCTAGCTGATTGGCTCCTTTGCAGTGATGCTCATTGGGCTGTTTTCCTGCCCTTTCAGACCATGGAGCTGCTCATTGGGGGACTTCTTTGGCTCCGCCCACACGACCCAGCCAATCGGCCTCAAGAGCAGGAGGATTGGGGGAGGTGGAGAGGCTGGTGTTGGAGTGAGAGGCTTGTGAGAACCGGTGGTGGCAGTTGGGCTCTGAGGGTTTTTTCCTGAGGAGCTGTTTTGTTTGGCGTGTGTGGTTCTAAAAATAAAGTTAGTTTCTTTTGACAAGTGGCTCCTGAATTGTGCCCAGCCAGACTGTGGCAAAGAGTCAAGGATAATTCCTGAGGAATGAATGAATGAATAATAGTAGTATGGAGGAGTGAGGGAGTTTCTGAATGAGATCAGAAAGATATTTCTGGGGAGAGAGTGCAGATCAATGTAGGGTGTCATGGGCCACGGTGAGAATTTGAGAATTTGAATTCTATTTCAAGTGAAATTGTTATTGGGCAGCTGTAATACCAACTGAGAGGAAAGAAGCTAGTCCATAACACTCTGCTCTAGAAATACTTTTAGTCAAATTGGTAGGAAAGTAGGTTTTATTCTTTGAAGGAAGAAGATAGAAGCTTAAATTGTTTCAAAAGTTCCATTTCTGATAATCCTGAAAATAAGCATGACTTAATTTTTTTTTTTAATACTGAGGATTGAACCCAAGGGCACTGAGCCACATCCCCAGCCCTTTTTATTTTGAGAGAGAGTCTCACTAAGTTGCTTAGGACCTTGCCAAGTTGCTAAATCTGGCCTTGAATTTGTAATCTTCCTGTCTCAGTCTCCTGAGTTGCTTGGATTATAACCATGGGCTCTAGCCTAGCTTAGCAGAGTTTTAAAGAAGAGGAAGGGAGGTGACAAAAGGCAGGAAATGTACACATGTTGATTTACTGAGCTTGCAGTTAAGACAGGCCTGAGCAGGCAATCTCTGCCCCCATCTTCTTTGGTGCTTGTCAGGTTGGGGAATCAGAGCCTTTCAGCTTCCTTGCTCAGTAGGAGGAATGTGTTCCCAATTTGGGGAGAGAGGGATCCAAATTCAGTCTATTTAAATTCCCCTCCCATTTAGTTCATACCCTTAATCTTGAGGAAGTTGGAGTTTCCATGTCATCTGGTTGGCAGTTCATAAGAAGTTAGATGCTTATTCCTCAATGAAACAAATTCTGAAATTTTAATAGCTCTGCACAGGGGAAGTATTCTAGTGTTATTCTGTGTAAGAATTTTCTTTTCATGAACTTCTGGCTGTTTATTTTTTTGGTGGGTTTTGACAAGTGATTGTACATGATTTACACTCCCCATCCCCAACTGTCTCAGAATGATTCTCTCTGAAAAATCTATTGTTCATTTGCCAAGCATCTTGGCTTTGCCCTTGTGGGAGCTCTTTCAGTTCTTTTATCTGAGTGCTCCCATGTTGATGCGAAGTGACAGTTGGAGTCAGCAGTAGAAGACCCCCTTTCAACCAATTTTAAGCAACAGAGGTTTTCTGAAAGATTAGCTCTTAATCAGATGTGGTGATGCTTGCCTGTAATCCCAGCAAGTTGGGAGGCTGAGACAGGAGAATTGAAAGTTCAAGGCCATTCTCAAAAATTTAGCAAGATCCAGTTTCAAAAATAAAAAAAAGAAAATGGGGATTTAGCTCAATGGTAAATCACCTATGGGTTCAGTCCTCGGTATCAAAAAGGAAAAAAAAAAAAGATTAACTCTTAGACCTAAAAAATATAAACCACTAATAAGAGGATAGCAATCCAGTCTGTATAACAGATTTGAACTAATGACCACAGTCTCTTTAGTTTTAGCATCTTTATCCAAAGAAAAACAGCCTGTCTGAAGTAGAATCCTGTCAGATCTGCACTGGAAGAGTGCCTGTTTAGCTAGAATCCTTTATATGTAAATCAAAACTATCAACTGGATAGAAAGCATCTTCAGAATTAAGGTACATTTTACAGATTGTAAAAGCTTTGAAAAAAGGTTACAAGGATTAATGTCATTCCATCTATTAAGAACATACATTTACTGGAAAATACTTTTTAAACTAAGTTGCAACACAATGTAAACAAGTTTAATTAAGAAAATCCCTTTTTTAAAAATAGCCAGTCTTACACATATATTAAAATCTTTAACTTTTAAATTGCCTTGAGTTGGAGGATGAATGAAAAAGAACTACCCTCTATGAACTACAGAGACATGGTTTACATTATGTAAAAATGACTGCAAACAACATAGAAGTTATTATTATTACTCAGAGAACTTAGCAACTTAGTAAAACAATTTAGTTACCTCTCTAATATGTTAAGACTCTAAGCATGATTTACAGCATTATATTCAGACTGTCAGATTTTTAAAGCTTCAGAACATTTGTAGCAATAAAACATATGACATTACTTTTTTAAAAAGTGATTCATTTAACTAGAAGTACAAACTAAAAAAAGACACTCTAGAACAAATGAATATTTGAACAAATAAATATTTGAACAAATCTTACTTCTTGTAGGACTTTATTTTCTTTTAAGCAATTAAAAGCATAACAAAATCAGCAGAAAACCTGAGATTATCTTGATAAAACATAAAATCTTTTTCAAGCCAATTCCCTGCAAATTTTGCTGAGTGACCCAGTTATTGCCAAATTATTGAATCCTTACTTGCAAATGCATTTTAAAAGTTATTTTTAAGTTCCTCTGGAATTAAAAGCATTGCTAGACTTTTGAAAGACACAGAACAAAATTCATTTAACATTTCAATAAGGCAGTGAAGCACCTTGTTGATGGGAATAATAAAACCCAAGCAGTTTGTGCAGTAAATACAAAACCATGAATGGAAATTACTTGAGTTGTTCCATATGTATCACCATATCCTATATATTCTCTAACAAGGTGGGCATGATAATAAACTCAAAAGAGGCAAACTAGTTTTATGGCATTTAGTTTCTCGGATGAAAGTACAGGTTTATAGTTAATTTCTGAAACTGATAGAATTTATAATCAGTTAACAACAACAAAAACACTAAAATTATGGATCATTATAAAATGTTTTTCTAGAAATCAGAAATATGAACTATATATAGTTTACCAGCCTTTTCAATAATCTGTTATTTCCTTTGGCTTCTCAGGTCTGAAACAAGGGAAGTGTTACTGAAAGCTCCATCCTTGTCCCCAATGTCAATTCAACAATGAGAACATGGTTTTGAGAAAAAGGAAAAAGCAATGTATTGCTTTGATAGAAAAGGAGAAACCACTGAGCCACAAAAAAAACCACTGAGCCATAAAAAGCCCAGCCCTTTTTAATATTTTATTTAGAGACACAGTCTTGCTGAGATGCTTAGGGTCTCACTAAATTGCTGAGGCTGGCTTTGAACTTGCAATCCTCCTGCTTCAGCCTCCCCAGCTGCTGGGATTACCAGAGTGCACCACCAGGCCTGGCAGAACAGTGTATTTTTAAAGAAGCTATCAAAGGCTACATTCCAGATGTTTCCTGTAAGGGGATTATGATTCACTTCTTAATTTGGGACAAAGAGAAGAGGAAAAAACTTGTCTGTTTTAAGATAAGTTTCAGTGACGGAGCAGCAAGAGCTGTTTCATTCAAAGCATGAAGTGGACCAATGTTACAAGAGGAGAGTGAATTTCCACATCAATCACATAATTAACATTGTAGATAAACCATGAATGTCATACATAGATATAAGCATCACACATTTATTATAGAAAACAGAACACTTCTGATCTTAGAACATGATGATTTTTATCCCTAAATTATGATTTTATTGTAAAATCAAAATAATTTAAAAACTTACATTTTTAAAAATTCAAAATACCTTTCCAGTTTACTCACTTTAATAGCTATCTTTAGATTGCTCAGGGAACTCAAGCATAGTTAACATTTGAAAGTTTACTTTTTTTTTTTTTTTTGCTGAAAAGGTTCTAAAAGGTTGTTGTATACAGAAAACATTAAACACTAATCTCAAGCATCTAGAGCAAATATCCTAATTGGTTAGGAGGCTAGAAAAATGTTACTACATTTTAAAGACATTCTTATTCTGAACAAGTTTAAATTGTTTGTTATAAATTTACTAAAGTTATGTAGATCAAAAGGCATTTGGACTAAGTTTCTATAAGTCAACTTAGTACATGCAAACAGACAACTCAGGAGCATATAAACATACCTAAAACTTAGATTTAACATTTAGTTTCAAAATACAGACTTTTGACCAGATATTGAAAGCAGTCAACTTTTAAATGTGAGTTTGAAAAAAAAAGTTGTTGAGGTCAGGTAGAAAATTTATGTCTTAAAGATAATGGCAAAGCCTGGTGAGCAAGTTTCTTTTCTAGAGACAGACAAAACAAAACAACACCAAAAAGTACTTTAGGTAGAGAAAACTAAAAGCCTTAATTATGCAAAGCAAAAATATAGAACTTAATCATGAAGAATAAAAAACTCAGTAAATTCACTTGATGTGATGAGTTAGGGCAATTTATAAGGTCTAATAAAGCAATCATGGATGGATTTAATTCATTTCCTTTTGATAGAGGCCAATTTGATGACTGAAGCAAAGACTATTCAGGGAAGATAAAGTGTAAGGGTCTGGTGAAACGTCGGAGGAAGAGACCACAAGAGACTGGCTTCATGCAATCGGCAGAAGGGAATTTATTGATTCAGCATGCTGAGGCTCCAGGCTCACTCAGGAAGGGAGAGCGGCCCAGAGCCCAGAGCAGAGGTCAAGGAGAGCTTAAGTACACTTTTTGGGGAGGGTGGGGGGCTTTGCATACATCAGAACAAATCATCATGAGGCGCGGAAAAATTGAACAACAATTCTGAGACATGATTAGTACATTCATTGGTGGAAACAGGCTGGGTAGGGGTGATTGGTCACTTCTAATCGGGTACACATTCAAACTGATTGGTTTTAGGGCCTATATAACTAAACGTGACAAACTACACAGAATCCCAGGTTATTAGACAACCGGGGAGTCCATGAGAATATTTACTGGGCAGTTCCAGTATTGTCCTAACAGCTACAGGGATTACAGGTTCTGGGGGTAGCAGAGGAATTTTAACAATACCTAGTCTTTTACTTTTTAACCCAGGCCTTGCAGTTTAGAAACTTTACAATGCCCGGTCTTTTATACTTTAACTCAGGCTTTGCGGCTTAGAATCAGCTTAGAAATTTTACCTTTACAAAAGCTGTTGCAGCCCTCAGAGTCTGCCTAATAAGCCAGTTGTCAAATTAACAAACATGAAAGAATTGCGATAAATCAGTGGCAATTTTAGGAATTTGGGCCATAATATACTCTTTTTTTATTTTTGGTACCAGAGATTGAACTCAGGGGCACATGACCACTGAGCCACATCCCCAGCCCTATTTTTTATTTAATTTAGAGATAGGGTCTCACTGAGATGTCTGGTGCCCGACTTTTGCTGAAGCTGGCTTTGAACCCTCAATCCTCCTGCCTCAGCTTCCTGAGCCACAGGAAATACACCACAGGCATGCACCACAGTGCCTGGCTCATGATCTACTCTTCCAAAACAAAACCAAACAAATTAGTATTCAACCAAATCAATATAATCCTGGATTTTTTTTAAATCTTACTAACTAGTACCCCAAAGCAAAGGTATAGAACAGTTTACTTAAGTTCCTGGCAGCTCAAGTCCCAAATGGGTCACTTGAGCCCAACCAAGAAAAGCTCAATGGCAGCAGATACCCAGTACAGCAAAATGATAGCCAGTACTACCAAAAATGGTAGTCCAAGTATTACTGGGTGGCCCAGATTCTGCTTGGAGAAGAAAGAGGCTAGGCCATAATACTCACCACTCCAGAAATAGTGGGAATAAAATTGGTAGGAAAATAGGTTTTATTCGAAGTTAGCTTTGAAGGAAGGTGGAAGAGACTTCATTGTTTCAAAAGTTGCAACTACAAGGAGCCACATATGGTGACACACATGTGCCATCTTACTGACTTGGGAGACTAAGGCAGCAGGATGGCAAGTTCACGCCAGCCTCAGCATCTTAGCAAGACCCTGTCTCAAAAGGAACTGGGGATATAGTTATAGCTCAGTGGTAAAGTGCCCCCGGTTCAATTCCCAGCTCACTACACAGAGCAAGCTCTGGGAGGAGGAAAGCTTTAAAAGAATAATACAAGTGGAAGAAATGATTTACAGTAGAGAGGGTAGAGAGAGAAGAGGGGAGGGGAGGGGAGGGGGGATAGTAGAGAATAGGATAGACAGCTGAATACATCAGACACTAGAATGGCAATATGTAAATCAATGGAAGTGTAACTGATGTGATACAGCAATCTGTATACGGGGTAAAAATGGGAGTTCATAACCCAATTGAATCAAACTGTGAAATGATATATTAAGAACTGTGAAATGTTTTGAACTACCAACAATAAAAAAAAAATTGCTCAAAAAAAAAAAAGAATGAAAGGGGTGCATTAGGACAAAAGGAGTTACAAGGTTCTGCCTCCTTCAGAGTCATTGTTTTTTTTTTTTTTTAAGAGAGAGAGAGAGAATTTTTTAATATTTATTTTTCAGTTCTCTGCAGACACAACATCTTTGTTTGTATGTGGTGCTGAGGATCCAACCAGGGCCACTCACATGCCAGGTGAGCGTGCTACCGCTTGAGCCACATCCCCAGCCCAGAGTCATTGTTTTAAAGAAGTTTTCCAAGTTCCAAGTACCCTCCCCAGCCTCCTAAGTTAGGACCTCTGGGGACCAGTATCTGTGTCTCCCTTTTAGATAAATATGTTATCTTTTTAATTGAGGAGAAGAAAAGGTATTAGAGGTTTTCTTTAGAATTTAGAATAGGAAAAGACAGATGTCAGATGCCACAGTCTGGCTAGACACAATTCAGGAGCCACTTGTCAAAAAAAAAAAAAAAAACAAAAAACGAACTTTATTTTTAGAACACACACACACTGCACCACACAGCTCTTCAGGAAAACCCTCAGAACCCAACTGCCACCACCTGTTTCCCACAAGCCACTCAACCTCCCCCACCCCTCCTGCTCTTGAGGACGATTGGCTGGGTGGCGTGGGCAGAGCCAAAAACAGTCCCCCAATGAGCAGCTCCATGGTCTGAAAGGACAGGGAAACAACCCAATGAGCATCACCACAGAGGAGCCAATCAGTTGGCAGCTAGAAGTTTGCTGGGGCCGCTGTGAGCCAATCATCAGCTGGCAGCTGGAAGTTTGCTGGCAACTGGAAGTTTGCTGGGGCCCCTTCAGCTGTGGCTCTCAAGAGTCAGAGATGGAGAAATAGATTGAAGAAACAGGGAGGGCGCCTCCCCAATTTCCCTTCTTAGCAAAAGGAAGGCATTCTCTGTTTCAGATGGTGAGGGTTGGTGGCAAGTTTAGTCTGTTTCATTGGAAGATTCAATTATAGATCACACAAGGGAAGAAAACATGGAGGTTAACAAGGGGTTGGGCTTGGGATAACTTATGAAACAGAATTATGAAATCAGATTTGCTGATGAATTGGTTATACAAGACGAGAGGAAGTGAGGTGTCAAAACAGACACTTTTTTTATTAGCTAGAGAAATTCAAAGAATAAAATTTGACTTACTAAGGGAAGGATGGGGGAGCAAGTTTGGAGGGAATTGTAGAGAGTGGAAGTCAGGAGTTTGGTTTTAGACACATTAAGTCTGGAGATGACTATTAAATGTCCAAGTATAGATGTCAAGCAGACAACTGGCTATGAGACTGGAGTTCAGGTGAGAAATTGGACATGTAATTAATTGCCTGTAGTATACAGGTCTCTTTCAGAAGTTGTTCAGTACCTATGAGAACATGGCACAAGTTCCCTAAAATACTTGCCTTAGGGGCCAACCCCACCACTTGGGAACAGATTCATCCCTCTAAGAAGGAACCTGCCTGGGGGGAGACTGCAGCCATTGACCCTGATAGGCACCAAAGAAGATGAGAGTGGGGACTGCCCCTCAGACCTGGGTAACTGCAGGCTAACTAAATCTGCGCATTTCCTGCCTTTTGTCCCTTAAAGTACTCTTAATTTTTAGGGATTTCCGAGATGGAATTTCTGAAACAATTAAATGTCTTCCATCTTCTTTCAAAATTAGCTTTAGTGGAGTGCAGGGGCCCATCCCAGCAACTTGAGAGGAAACTGAGACAGGAATCTTGCAAATTCGTGACCAGCCTCAGGGAGACCCTGTCTCAAACTGAAAAATAAGGAATGTGGCTCAGTGGTTAAACGCCTCTGGGTTCAATGCCCCCCCCACACCCCACCACATGCAAAAAAAAAAAAAAAAAGTTGGCTTCAAATAAAACCCATTTTTCTACTAATTTGACTCCAAATATTTCTGAAACAGTGAGCTTTATGGATTACTTTATGTACTAGTGTCTTTCCTTCCTGGGCAGGATCTTGTGCCACTCATTATTAACAATATAATGAGGTATCTCAGTGTGTGCTTCAACACAAATTAATTTTTTACTTTGAAATGTGTCTCCAGGTCAAATTTCTTTCTTTCTCCTTCCTGCCTTTCTTCACTATCTGGTGGGCCCCTTACACAGTTTTGCCCTTGCCTTCTGATTGCTCAAGAGGGGCAAATGCTTGCCATAACAACTGGAATCATGTCTTTCTCATTGGCCTGTACTTCCTCAAAGGCCCTAGGGTACTGGGTGCTGGAGAGGGTCCCAGACTAGCATAACTCATGCTAAATATAACAGGAACAAGAAAAGGCACACAATAAGTCTTGGTGTGTGTGTGTGTTTGTTTGCTTGTTTTAGGTAGTGGATGGAATCTAGGGATGCTTTACCATTGAAGTATATCCTCAACCCTTCTTTTTTTTCTTCTTCTTCTTTTTCTTTTGAAATGGGGGCCTTACTAAGTTGCTGAGGGTCTTGCTAAATTCCTAGAACTTCTGTTCCTTCTTCCTTAGCCTCCGGAGACCCTAGGTTTACAGGTGTTTGCCACCATGCCTGACTCAGGCAGTAATTTCTTCAGAAGAATATAAACCTAGCAAAGGCCTATACCTAAACTCTGATATATATTATTCATTCCATGTAACTATGTACTAGTATTAAATTCTCTTGCTTATGGAGTCCTGTTTTCTCCTCTTTCATACTTCTATTGTAATCCATTTCAAACTTCACTTTGTTTTGGTAAATATAGCTAAAATGTTAGTATATTATGTCTAGAAATAACCTGTCGTAAGAAGAAACCTGATAATGTGATCAAATGCAAAGTTTGCCTTACATTCCCAACAAAATTGCTTAAGAACTCTTTCCTTATGATCTGAATCACTAGTGAGGCCAAATTCCTTTGTTATTTACTTTACTTCAGAATTTAAATAATTTTTCTCAAGATGTTTTCTTTGACTTTGTAAAGACAAGAAAATTATGAACATGTTGTATCATTTGTTTATTTACCTACCTCTAGTTTTCCCTTACTGGTTTTAAAATAAACTAGAGTTTATTTCATGGCTTTCATTTGAGCTGCATAGTAATGTTAGTCTGTGGTGTTCCCCAGAGAAGAAAATTAAAGAATGAGGTCTTGAAACGTCTGGGGAAACATGATTAGGTGGGTTTTAGGAGGGCTCTTGGGGGAACAACCTGAAGATTCACAAGCTGACATCTGGAGAGGGAGTTCAGGCAAGTAGAAGGCAAGTTTAGAAAAGTGGGGTTAAATTCCATTGATCCTAAATGGCTTTCATTAAGAATTTTATTTGGGTTGGACTACTATAAAATGGTATTTAATAGCAGTCAAACCATTTTATAGCATCTGAAAAAGGGGACTAAGGTAATAAAATATTCCTTAGGAATATGATCTAAACTATAATGTGCAGGTTAGTTTGTCCAGAGACTGTACTCTCTTTTTGAGTATTCTGGTATTAGTACAATCAATCAGAAAATGCTTGGGGTTGGCTTAATTGCATATCTATTTCTTTTAATTAATACTGCACTTCTGGTCTCAGCAAAGGAATATGCAGAGTTTGACAGTGAACAACCAATACAATGTCTTTCCTGGAGTCATGACCTGTGTCCATTTTAAATGAGATTTTCTTTAGGTTTAAAAATAAGAATGAAGATTGACTCTTCACTCTTCTTGTGCATGTGTGTGTATGTGCATATGTCACATATAACTAAAATGAACAAATAAAAAACTTTTTTAAAAATTAGGAGAGTGGCATTCATTTACATTTTTAAAAATTCTTTACTATCTGGCTTGAGAGAGCGCAGCTGGATTTCCATATCTGCCTTTGCATTTAATCTTTTGTAAAATACTGCTTTGGTTGAAATGTTTGAGGAAAGTCCACACTAATACAACTATGTAGCTGGTCTTTTCAAATAATTTAGTTATTCTTCTTTGATACAACACTCAATTTCAACAATTGCTAGTTTTTTTTTTCTTTTTTGTTTTGGGTACCAGATATTGAACTCAGGGCACTTGGTCACTAAGCCACATCTCTAGCCCTATGTTGTATTTTATTTAGAGACAAGGTCTCACTGAGTTGCTTAGCACCTCGCTTTTGCTGAGGCTAGTTTTGAACTCATAGTCCTCCTGCCTCAGCCTCCTGAGCACTGGGATTACAGGCCTGCACCACTGTGCCTGGATGATAATTGCTAGTTTCTTAAGGGTTACCTGTGATTTGGAATTTGAAACTTTATCAATAAACTTTATGCATACATTTATATGAAGAAGAAGAAGAGGAGGAGGAGGAGGAGATGATTATGATAGTGCTCTACTTACACATCATGGCCTAAGAAGTTATGTCACCATTCTGAGCCATGCAGGTACTCAGAGGCCGGTGAGTCTTGATTCCAGGGAACCCAGACACTGAGTGAGCTGGGCAGCAGACTGTGGTGCATCCACATTGTTCTGGTTCCGCAGGAATGCTGGCTGCTCAAGTTAAGAGGTCATGGAGTCTTCCACTGAGATTTCAAAGGAAGGCCTGAGAGGCTGGGCAAAGCGTAGCAGGGTCAGAATCCCTGTGTAATGTCCCTGAGAAGGTGATGCATAAAGCTATGAAGGTGAAGCTGAAGCTGGATTGGAGACCCCAGGAATTAAAAGATGCTGGTAATGTAGATTGTCTGCTGAAAAAAAGCTCCTGGTTGTGGAGAAAGCCAAGCTAAAAGAGAGACCATGTACACTACAACCAGTGAGGCAAAGTGGTGGGGCTTCCCAAATCCTTTGGAAATAACACTTCACGCGAATGTGTCCTAGATGCTATATGTGGAGTTATAAGAACTGTTTGTCCAGTGGATTTTGATCCTGTTTTGGCCCCATCTTTTCTTTTTGTGCCCCCATTCTTCCCTTTGGAAATGGGAATGTTTACTCTGTGCCACAATATTGAATATATATAACTTGCTTTTGATTTTTAAAACAGCTTACAACCAAGAATTTGCCTCAAATCTTAGAGGACACTTTGGATGTAGACTTTTGGACAATACTGAAACTGTTAGGAATATGAGCCTCTTGGAGATGAACATGTGAATTTTGTATTGTCAGATGGAGATAACCTTTTGGGGGCCAGGGATAGAATGTTATGGTTTGGATATGAGATGCTCCCATAAGTTTCTATTAATGCAGGAATAGTCAGAGGTAAAAGATTTGAATTATGAAAGCAATAATCTAATCAGTCCATCCTAGTTTGAATAGACTGGTGGGATGGTAACTGTAGGTAGCTGGGTCACCACTGGAGATAGGTCACTGGGTAAAGTACCCTAGAAGGGTGACTCTTCCTGTAAGCTCTTCCCAGTCCTTCTCCCTGACCCTGCCATGAGTTCAGCAGCTTTCCTCTGCTGGGCCCTTCCCCTATGGTGTGCTGCCTCATCTTGAGCCCAGAGCAATGAAGTTGGCCATCTATGGACTGAAACCTCTGAAAGTGTGAGCCTCGAATAAATTTTCCTCCTCTAAATTGTTTTGGTAAGGTATTTTTGTCACAGAGATTTCAAAGATGACTCAAACAGGTACCATGTGTAGTTTTCTCCTTACAGAATCAGTGCATTGTAAGAACATTTTAAAATATACAATTATGTGTTGTTCATTCAATTTTGGTTCACACATACTCTTTTTTTTTTTTTTGTTAATAACATATTTTTAGAGTAGCAGATAAATGACTCTGGGACATTGCCTGGGCTATGATTTTTTTTGCAGCGGGAGGGGGAAGCAGTACTGGGGATTGAACTCAGGGGCACTCAGCCACTGAGCCACATCCCCAGCCCTTTTTTGTATTTTATTTAGAGGCAGGGTTTCACTGAGTTGTTAGAGTCTGTAAACAAGTCAGGATGGCGCCTGGCAAAATGCCAGAGGGAGTGGTTTGTGAAGTAAGGCCAGCGAGCCATTAAGTGTGGAGATTTCTTATTGGTTGACTGATGTATCTAGTTTATGCTAATTAAGATAAGCTGTGTGGAATGTATAAATACCTCTGTTGTCCTACAATAAATGGCTCCCTCTCCTGCTGTATCAATGTACACAAGTTGTTCGTCGCCCCCCCCCCCCCCATCCTGCCAGTTATTTTGCTGGAGCTGGACTGTGGCACTGAGTTGCTTAGCACACCATTTTTTTGCTGCAGCTGTCTTTGAACTTGCCATTCTCCCATCTCAGTGTCCCTAGACGCTGGGATTACAGGTGTATGCCACTGTGCCAGGCTGGGCTACAATTTAAAGAAACATAATCATGATACCTGGAAGGTTAAGTCAAGTATTCCATGAAAGTAAGACATTGAAAGCACAGAAGCAAAGTATGTCTGGTTCTGCAAGTTTCAGAAGTAGTTGAAATCTACTAACAGTAGAAAGTAAAAATAAAATGTGCAGATGTGTAAAACACGGCTATAGAACTAAAGTGCTGGAGACTAAGATGCAGGTACAGCTTTCAAGGCAAGTTCTTGTGGTGTATTCTCTGTATTTCTATTTCATTAGCCCTCTAAGTCTCATTTCCTAAATATGTGAAACGAGGAAAAATAGTGTCTATCTTACGTTATTGCTACCAAGATTAAAATGAGGTGAATCATGCAAAGCACTTAGCACAGTGTATGATGCACAGTGAATACTAAATAAAAATGTCAGTTACTTCTTGTTAGCATTGTTCCTATAGCTTTCATTCAGAGAAGAAAAATCACTACAGGTGTACAGACTAAGGAGTTTATTATAGGGATTAGACCTTTCACAACTGTGGTAGTTTGTCAGACTGCATAGTCTTGTACCTGTGATTGAGTCTAAAATCACAATAGTTCAATTGAGCTGTCACTCAGAAAGTGCTGGGTAACAAGTGGGGGAGAATAAGGGCAAATTAGAACTGCAGTGATGAATTGAAACCATGAGAACAACTAGACCCTTAATGGTGTGAGGAACCTGCCCAAGAAAGTAGTGCTTATGCTATGGAGCTTCACATCTACCTAGCCCAGGACAAAAAGAAGGAATCTGGGGTGAGCTGAAGAAGCTGATAAGTCCTCATGGTGCCCCATACCTAAAAGTTAACTAGAAAACCAGTGTGACCTACCATAATTTCTGGTTCCATACCCAAACTTGAGAGCACAAAAATGGCAGTTAAAAAAAAAATTCCACCATCCAAACTATGATGGTTAATTTTGGGTGTCAACTTGATGGGAGTGAGGAATATCTGGAAAATTAGTACAGTATACTTCCATATTTGTTAGAGTGTTTCCAGATAAAAGTGGCACGTTGGTCAGTGAACTGAGTCGGGGACAGCTGCCCTGAATGTGAGTGGCACCATCCCCAGACTAGAGGCTCAGATGGGACAAAAATAGCAGAAGAGAGGGACAATCTCTATTGCTGTCTCTGTCATCTCTTCCTCTCCCTCCCTCTCCCCTCTCTATGTCTGTCTGTCTGTCTCTCACCTTCCTGGTTTGAGATTTAACCATTTGCTTCTAAACACATTTCTGCCATGATGTTCTGCTCTCACCAGAGGCCAAACCAATAGGGACACTCAATCTTGGACTTGAACTTCCAAAACCGTGAGCTATAGAAAATTGCTGTCAGTTGACTTAGGCATTTTATTGTAACAAAATAAAGATGACTAAAAGAGAAGATTGGTAATGAGGAGTGGGGCCGTTACTGTAACTATACCTGAAGATGTGTAGAAGCCTTTGGAATTGGCTAATAGGGAGAGGCCAGAAAAGTGTGGAGGATCAGGCTAAAGAAAGCCTAGAATATTGTAAATGAAGCATTTAGGGGCAATTATGGGGAGCCCAGACCAGAATGCTGACAGAAATGTGGATAGTAAAGGGCTGCCTGACTGACGAGGTCTCAGAAATGAGAATTTTAATGGAAACTGCAAGAAAGTCTCCCCTTGTTATACTGTGGCAATGAATTTGAAAGCCTCATGTCTATGCCCTGAGACTTAGTGGAAGGTCAATCTTAAAGGCGATGAACTAGATCATTTGGCAGGGAAGATTTCAAAATATCAAATCATCAGGTTGTGGGCAAATCATTGTCTATTTTAAGCTAATTTTTCAGTTAAGAATTAGAAGTGAAAAAAAAAACAGAGCAGCAATAGATGAAAAATTTGCAGTCTGGCCAGGAAAAGAGTGAACAAGCATGTAAGGGTGTGAGAAGGAGGGTGCAGTTAGTTGTTAAGGAAATTAGAACCCATAAAAGGAAGCCAAGTTCTTTACATATGGACAATAGGAAAGGTGCCACAGAGATAGCTCAAAAGTCTTGGAGGCTGTAGCCCCTCTCACAGGTTTGGTAGTTTAGAAGTAAAAATTTACTTTAGAACTTCCAAGACAAAATTCTTCCAAGAAAGGGATACCCTGTATATCCAGGACCACCTTGAAATTTCTTTTCCCAAGTTCAACCAGCAAGGCACCTCACAGCCAGTGACATGGTGCAAGTTGGCCCAGGTGCAGATCTTGCCTCATTGATGTGATGCTGGTTTGTGGAACATCCAAAGTGGAAAAGATATAGGGTCATGGTGGCTTCCATCATGATTTCAAAGGAAAATCTGGTGGCCAGGCAGTATGGGTTGGGATCAGCTCCTGTATAGAGCCCCAGATGGAGTGAGGCCTAGAGGATTTATAGAAGTAAAGCCAAAGCCAAAGGGGGGAGGAGAGAGCAAGAGGTGCAAGCAACATACAACACCCACCAGAGAAATCAGCAGGCAGTGTGCAAAACCAGCTAGCTTCAGAGAACTGCCATGTGGGATGTACCCGCAAATCCATAAGAGCAAGGCTGCCCAAACCTTGAGAACCCATCTCCTGTTACAGTGTGCCTCGCAAGCTGGACATGGAGCTTCAGTCTTATTTGGATCCTATTCCTTCTTTCTATTTTCCTATCCCTCCCTTTTGGTATAGAAATGTTTTTCCTGTGCCTGTCCCACCAGTGTATCTTAAAAAGATAATTATTTGATTTTCATTTTTAAAGGGGCTCACAGCTGAGAATTTACCTTGAGTCTCAGATGAGACTTTGGGATTAGATTTTGAGCAAAGTTGGAACCATTAAGACTTTGGGATTTTTAGGGGCAGAATTTTGCATTGTGAGATGGATAGAAACCTTTGGGGACCAGGGGAAGATGATATGGTTTTGATGTAATTTGAATGTCCTCCCAAGGCCTATTATGTTAAAGATTTGGTGACCATGGTAGCATTATTGAAAGGTGCTGTGGGCTTTTAAAAGGTGAGGTTTATGGGAAGTCCTAGAAGAGGACTGAAGAGGTGTCTCCACAAAAGGATCTGAGGAGATGCTGAAAGGAAGAGGGAACTTAATTCAGGATTAAAGGGGTCCTTGATATGAAGGGAAAGGACTTCAGCATGTGCCATTCAGAGACTTAGTGGTCTTTTTAGGAAATTAGATACATATTCAAAGGAGGATACAAGTTATTTCAAGAGTAAAAGATGCCTCTTGGAATTCCCAGCTCTTCTTCTAAAGGAAAGTTGGTACAGATGGGTATGGGAAAGTATAGAGGAATGATATCAGTATAGTGATTTCAAGATGATTTATGGTGATCTGGTCAGTCTTTGCATCCTTAGGCTGACATGGTCTCCATTATTGTATCAATAAATGACACTGGAAAGTCTCCTGCATTATCATAGTGAGTGGCAACACTTGCAGACATCCTAAGAGAGCTCCTGTATTTCAGAAATATTCTTCCTTACTTCCATTGTGGAATAGCCCTGCAATTTCCCTGTAATAGTTAGGATCCATCACTCTAGCCAGCACAGTAAGTACCTTCTTTGATTCAGAGAGATGAGGAGTCCAAAGTAGCCATGTGACAGTCTTACATTCAGTTCAGTGGAATCATTGTCTTGGTGGAAGCATTCTTGCATTTGAAACTAAGACTCTTAGGCCAGCAGAGCATAAGGTTACAGGAATGGGAAGCTAACATTGTTCTACTGGGTCACCAAGAATGTTAGTGAGTGACACTATTTCTACTTTCACTCCTTGATTCTTGGACTTTAATCCTAGCTATAGGAGTAAAAGCACTATATATTGGATGCTGATTCAGAGCATATATAGCATTACACAGTCAGCCTTCCATAACTTTAGGTTCCACATTCATGGATTCATCAAACTGCAGATTTAAAATATCTCCCCATCTGTTTTGAATATTTACCAATTTTCTTCTTGCCATTATTTCCTAACTAATAAAACAGAACAACTATTAACATAGCACTTAGATTGTATTAGTCATTATAAGTGATGATAATTTAAAGTACACTGGAAAATGGGCATGAATTACATGCAAATACTATGCCATTTTGTATAAGGGACTTGATCATCTGCAGATTTTGGCATCTTCAAGAAGTCCTGGAACCTATTCCTCATAGTGAAGGACAACTGCACAGCCTTCTGAAGAACCTTTATCAGCTCTGTAAGGTGTTGCTATCTATCTGGCTCTATCATTGTGTCTTCAAAATGCTATTCCACTGTTCTGTCAAAAGAGCTACTCAGGATAGATTGGGGAATATGATAATGCCACTAAATTCCATGAACCTGAGCCCATTGCTGAATTTCTCTGGCTATGAAGTGAGTTCCTGGATTACAAGAAATGCTGTATGGAATGCCAGCATGGTATTCATTAAGTCCTTCTTTTAAGTCCACAGTTTTGTGAGAAGCATTTGCATGCAGGGAAATCTGTATCTGGAATTAAGTATCTATTCTAGTAAGAACAAAATGCTGCCCTTTTCATGATGGAAATGATCCAATGTAATCAACCTGCTGTCAGGTGGCTCACTGATTGCTCTAGTGAATGGTGCCATAACAGGATTCAGTGTTGGTCTCTGCAGCTGGCATATTGGTCATGTGGTCATAGCCAGGTCCACATTGGTGAGTGGAAGTCCACATTGCTGATTCCATGCATGACCTCCCTTCCTGGCACCATGATCACTTTGATCACAAGCCCATTGAACAACGAAAGGGCTGCCCAGAGGAAGAGGTTGACTAATTATTTTATCCATTTGATTTTAAATCCTTCTCTGGGGGCTGGGGCTATAGCTCAGTGTCAGAGCACTTGCCTCTGACGTATGAGGCATTGGGTTCAATCCTTAGCACCACATAAGAATAAACAATAAAAAAGGCATGTTGTCCATCTACAACTATAAAAAAAATTTTAAATCCTTCTCTGATTATGTCACCCTTGAGTGATCATTCAAATGGGCATAAATATCTTCATGTTTTTTCTTATTTAGAAGACATCTATCCATATGCCTATTCCCCAAATTTCCTTGTCATCTACTTTCCAATCATGTCCCTTCAAAATCCCTGATAATCCAGCTAATTCACTGATCATAGCCCATGAATCCACATATGTAATCACATGTCTGGCTATTTCTCCTTCCAAGCAAAGAGAACAACCAGATTCAGGGCTTGAAGTTCAATCCACTGGGAGGATTCCCCTTCACCACTGCCTTCAAGGATATTCCTACTGGCATCTGTAAGGTAATAGCACATCATGTAGAACCATGTCTAAATTAGGCTGAAACCTTTTCTTCCTCTGTCAGCTTATCGTGGAAAGCTTCCTGTAGGGTCAAAGGTGCAGTCTTGGAGACAGAAGGCAGTGTAACAGGGCTGCCACTTCTTCATAGGAATTTCTTGGGCTTTCAGGGCCTGCTCAGGCCCATGACACATATACCTTCTATTTGATAATGGAGTGCTATTGTACACAACCGACTTTATAGATTTATGGGCCAGATAACACCCAGATCATGATGGGAAGCTCAGGTTTCATGTTAGCTTAGCCCAAAGTTAAACATCAGTCTTTACTAAGGCCAGGCTGCAGGCCAAGAGTTGTTTCTCCAATGGCCAATAGTTATCTGTGGAGGATGACAAGACTTTTTTTCCAAAATCCTGAGGGCCTATATTGTGATTTACCTGGAGGGACCTGTTAACAGCTGCAAACAGTATCTCTGACACTTCAAATACCATTCGATATGCAGGATCATATGGTTCAAGAAACAGAGAAGCTTGCACAGCAGTCTAGAGCTATTGAAGATTCCTCTCCTATTCTGGGTCCCATTCAAAACTAGCAGGTTTTCAGTTCATACAGTAAATGTCTGAGAGTAGAACACTCGAATGAGGAATATGTTGTCTCTAAAGTCCACAGAAACCCACTTCCCATTGTGTTCCCGTTTTGGGTTGTAGGGAAGTCCAGATGCAACACTTATTCTCAGCCTTAGAAAATAGATCTTAATATGCCTCCTACTACTGGACCTCTAGAAATTTCAATAAGATATAATATTTCTGAATATTGTTGAATTATTTCCTAGCCCCTACCATGTAAATATCATATTGATAAGTCTAGGGTAGGTGCTTCTTCTTGCTCACTAAGTCCAATCAACATAAATTCTGTGAATGTAATAAACAATGTAGAATCTTCTGGAAGTTATTCATGCAAATTAAATTATTCATAGGGCTAGAGAGTTGATATATCCCTGATGTAGTTCAGTGAAGGTGTATTGATGGCCTTGCCATCTGAAAGCAAACTGCTTCTGGTGGGTATTGATGACAGCAACAGAGAAAAAGGCATTAGCTAGATCAATAGCTGCATATCAGATGCCTCATAGGGATGTGTTAATTTGCTCAAGCTAGGAAACCACATCTGGTATAGCAGTTGGAATTGCCATCTGTTTCAGCTTATGATAACTCTCTGTCATTCTCCAAACTCCATATTTCTTCCATATAAGACAAATAGACTATTTAAATGGGGATATGGTGGGAATCACCACCCCTGCATCCTTCAAATGTTTGATGGTGGCACTAATCTCAGCAGTCCTTACAGGATGTAATAATGCTTTCGCTTTAGTATTTTCCTAGGTAAGTTCTACTGACTTCCATCTGGTCTTTCCTGTTGTAATAGTCTTCCCTCAGTGGGTCAGGGAACGAATGTGTTTACACTGGAAATGGCAAGATTGTTTTCCTCTACTGAGCATAAATGGAGGGATCATGAGTAATTTAAGTTCAGTTACAAAGAAATACAGATGGCTTTACTGCTGCTTGTCAATATTATGACTATACATTTTAGACTGCTATCCATTAAGCCTGTGGCATATAGGAAGCATTCTATAAATATTTTCAATTATTATTAACCTCCCACTCTCTGAATGCTAATTATTTGGTTCTCTATCCAGGAGTCTTATTTTAAATTACAGATTCTGCTTTCTTCCAGTGGTCTATCCCTGCCCTGGAGTTTTTGATACTATGGTTTTCTGTTACTGACTGCTTGCTTTGCAATACATATTCTAGGCCCTTGCTACTGTCACTTGCTACTCTCACGGTCCTTGCATTAGTCTGTTCAGCTGATAAAACAAGATACACCATACACATGATGGCTTAAACAACAGACCTTTATTTTCTTTTATGACTACAGGATGGAAGTCCAAGATCAAGGTTCTAGTTATTAAGTTTCTGGTAAGTATTCTCTTTCTGGTTTGTAGGAAGGGGTCCTCTCACCCTCTCAGTATATTGTCTTATGTATTTTTCTTAGTGTGTGCACCTGGTGGATTGGAGAGCATGGGGGAATAGAGGGAGGACTAGCTTTCCAGTATCTCTTATAAAAACATCAAATCAAGAGGATCAGGCCCCACCCATATGACTTCATTTTACTTCACTTCCTTAAAGGGCCACAGCCACTCTGGGGATTAGGCTTCAACATATGAATTTTGAGGAGGCCACAAACATTCAGGTTGTAACAGGTCTGCTCCCAGCCTGTTATTCCATCCTCTCCTAGGTTACTTTCTTTGCCCTGGGAGCTCCCACATTTGCTTGGCTGTGGGTATTTCTTTTCTATGCTGACCATTCAAGTGAGTCAAATATTCTTAAGCATTGTTTCCTATTTACCCAGTGTATTTAAACCTATTAACACGATAAACAATAAATGCCATTAAATTATTCTATTTAATTCCATTTATTTTGTTTTATTAATCACTAGGAGAGCATGGTGCATTTCCATGGAAAGGCATAAAGTAACAATTTCATTTGTTAGTATACATTTTTAAAACATGTGTTTTCAAAGTTATTACAACATATTATTGGGAAAATAGTCTTGTCTAGTGTTTTGACTTGCCTCAAAACTGAGTAATAAGGCAGCCGCTAGTAGTTCTATTTATTTAAGTTTGATTGACCGTATTCACCCTTTATGATCCATCCCTATCACTTTCTATTCTCTCCTGGCACTTTTCACACACACACACACCACACAAAGGAGAAGGAGGAAGAGATGAAGGGTGGGGGGTGGAATAATAACTCTCAACAATCCATTGAGGTAAATATTTATAGATGTGAGGACTGAGTATTAAAAAACATTTTAATAGGTAATTTGCATAAATTATAATAGCCTTGGGAACAGAGGTGACTATAGTGTTGGTGGCACCAGCAGCAGCAACTGCTGACTCAGGTCCCTGAAAGGTGGAACAGAGATTTACAGCAGCAGTGGACCATGGAGAATGCATCACCAGGGCCTTGACAAGGAATGGGTAAGATTTCAGCATTGAATTTTGGCTTGTTCAGTAGCAATAACCACTAAAGAATATTCTCCTTGACATTCATTTTATGATATTTCATTTGAAATAGTAGTGAGAAAGTACTTTTGTTAAATCATGACTTTAAACTTTTAAGAAATTGATATTTTGACCCAAACCATATATATATATATATATATATATATATATATATATATATATATATATACCTTATTTTTATTTATTTATATGTGGTGCTAAGACTGGAACCCAGTGCCTCAAACATGCTAGGAAAATGCTCCACCACTGAGTTACCACCCTAGCACCCAAAACCATAAATCTTTAGGAGTATTAGCTATGCATAAACTGGAGGCAGAGAAATCTGGTCTGAACTCCAAATCCTTTCCTTATTAGTCATACCACTTTGGTAAGTCATTCAACCCCTTAACCCACATTTGCTCATAAATAAAATGAGGATAATTATATTACCTAGTTCATGGTGTTGTGATCAGTATTAAACTATATAATGTATGTACAGTGATTTATAGTGTCTGGCATGCAGTAAGTAACCAATAAATGTTAGCCATATACATATATTTTGATGAATGGATAAAGATGAATAGGGCTTTACTGTGTTGGGTAGGCTGGTTTCAAACTTCCAGACTAAAGTGATTCTCCTGCCTCAGGCTCCCTAGTAGCTGGGACTACACGTGCACAACACTGTGCCCAGCCAGTCATGTATTTTTTAAAGTTCAAGGAATGAAAATTTAAGTTTGACAATATCCTTAATGGTAATGCTTAAAGACATAAATAAATAACTATGATTCAGTATGAAAAATCATTTAACAGAAGTATCTAAAAGTACTATAGGAAAACAAAACAAAACAAAAAAGTAATTGTGTAGGGTTAATGGGGAATACTGTGGAAATTACATGGTTGTTTAGTTAGAACAGAGAGAGGAGTATACCTCCCTAAGGAGAACACACATTGATGAAGGTTATTTAGGGAGAGACATCAAAGGCAAGAAATATTGAGAGTGGATGAGGGCCTGGAATGATCATTTAATGTTAGTTAAAACTGTTGAAATGGTTTTCTGTGTAATGCAAAAATTCTCATCTGTTTTCACTATTATAATCTTATTCACATCTGCAATTCTTTTTTCTACTCCCTTTTTAAACTTTAAATTTTATTTTAAAAATTCTTTTTCATAAAATGATATAACAGTCAAAAAGTTAACATAGTTTCAAATTGAATGAAAAAAAAGTAAAATCTAGAAAAAGGAAAATGATAGACTCTATTCTTAAGTCAAAACTGAGAGTTTATTATTCTATTATATCTGCCTTGCAAATTTCAAATAAGAGTTCTTTTTAAATTTTAATTTGTTATATATGACAGCAGAATGCATTACAATTCATAATACACATATAGAGCACAATTTTTCATATCTCTGGTTGTAGGTCACACCATTCATGTCTTTATACATGTACTTAAGATAATGATGTCCATCTCATTCCACCGTAATTCCCTCCCTCCCCTTTCATCTAATCCTTCCATGCCTCCCACCACCACATTATGAATCAGCATCCTTAAATCAGAGAAATCATTTGGCATTTGTTTTTTGGGAGATTGGCTAACTTCACTTAGCATGATATTCCCCAACTCCACCCATTTACCTGCAAATGCCATGATTTTATTCTCTTTTAATGATGAATAATATTTCATTGTGTATATATACCACATTTTCTTTATCCATTCATCTAATGAAGGGCATCTAGGTTGCTTCTGCAGTTTAGCTATTATGAATTGTGCTGCTATAAACATTGATGGGGCTGTGTCCCTGTAGTATGCTGTTTTTAAGTCCTTTGGGTATAGACCAAGGAGTGGGATAGCTAGGTCAAATGGTGATTCTATTTACAGTTTTCCCAGGAATCTCCATACTGCTTTCCATATTGGCTGTACCAATTTGCAGTCCTACCAGCAGTGGATGAGTGTGCCTTTTCCCCCACATCCTCACCAACACTTATTGTTGTTTGTATTCTTAATAGCTGCTATTTTCTTTACAAATAATTGAAATATTCTTTGCTTGCAGTGGTCAGTTCTGAGCACAGTGACCAAGAGGGACAAGGCAAACTATAGTGCTTTCAGATGAGAACAACCACTATAGTGATGAGAAATTTAAAACATTACCTGTGAAAAACATTCGAATGATACAGAAATGATAATTAGAAAAGAGCAGATAAAAGAAAAGGGGAGAGAAACAAATGACCACGGAAAGGAGAATCACTAGCTATAGAAGTTAAGAGAAAAACTAATTCCCTTAAATGTAAGGAAGAATATCCTAACAAATCAAACCGTCTCAATAATATGGCTGCTTTAGGAAGGAACAAGCTTGTGACCACTAAAGTTGCTTAAGCAGAAGTTTGTTGGAAATATCATATACAGTATTGTAGTGTTATATCGGGAACTAGGCCAAATGACATTAAGGTCCCTTGCTTATCTGAAACAGAGTCTCCCTTTGAAATTTGAAGATATGTACCAAGACCCCACTATGTGGATGGAAGTTAATGAAAGATGCTTAAATGATTATAGATGAGAATGTATAAATAATCTTAATGGTAGAGTACAAAGTAGGAGAATATCAAAAACCCTATTGTAGCAGTTCACTTTTGTTAGATAAGTTGGAGTTATATCATTCCAAAATGTTGATGGCCTACCAAGAAAGTGTCTTTCTTACTCTCATTACATATTAACAGCAGATGGACAAAAATTCTGGATCACATATTCTTCTTATGGTATCTGGCTGAAAAAAAAGCCAATACCTAGCCACTTGTGAAGATTCTTAAAACTTCTGCTTATTGTTGACATTGCCATTTCCACTCCACTTCATCAGTCACAGCGAGACGGATGGCTAAGCCTGCAGTCATAATAACAGGATGCATGGCACTGAAAGGGAGAAACAGCAACTATTTTGAGTACTTTTAATGTATTACATAAAATCTTGTAGTTCTGGTTTGACACTTGACAGTTCCACACAGTGGAATGACTTCTAAGGAGCAAGAAAAACCTTTTTATATAGCACTTATTCTGGAAGTGCTTATTCCTGCCAAAAATCAGAGTAATTTAGAAAAACCAACGGCCTACTTCACAGCAGGAAAAGAAAACAGAACTCCCACTAATTCAAAGAAAGTACATTTGTAGAGTTGAGGGAAAAGGTGTGTGTCCTTATTTTTCATAATTGCCTGCGAAGAGACATAGAATATCAATGGCTACTTAAAATGGATGATAAAGACTGTGTTATAAAAATAAACAATAACTATGGAATTAGAGAATCCTCTGTAAGTTTATGACCAAACTGGTTGGATGATGGAGATATGATCTTGTTGCATGTTGGAGCTGTGCAGCTGGGTGGAGGAGCTGGTGGTAAATTGGACTAGAACAAAAGAGATAAGCAGAGGGTAAATTTTCAAGCATTTGTCATATCAAATTAAGCATCTGGACTAAATTTAAAGCTCTAAAGAGTCAACAAAAACTTTAAGCATGGGAGAGGCTGGATCAGATGTGTGTCATTAGAACAAAATAACTTGGACAACTATATCGAGAGTGAATTAACAGTGGGACAAAATTTGAGGCAAGATTAGGTAACTGTTAAAAAAAGTAAGAGTAAATCTGAGAAGAAGTAAAAAGTCCTTGAAGTAGTCCAAGAGCAATATAGTCCAAGAGTAATACAGCAGTAAGAATAAATGAAAAACTATTATAGAGATCAAATGGATGAGTCTTGGTGGCTAATTGAGTGAGAAGGATGAACGAGAAGGGCTTGGTTGATTGTCACATTTTGGGGCTGGTATAGATGGGAAAGCATAGTGAAATTTCATAGAAGTGCATACCTAGGTTTATGTCCTAACTCCTACATTAGTGGCCTTGGATAGTTGTTTCACCTTGTTGAGCCTTGGTTTATTCATCTGTAAAACTGGGTTGGTAGTAATATCCCCATCATATCACTGTCCCCAGTGCCAGGTTTTAGAGACCATTTAGAGCATTTTAGAGAGTTGGGGAAGACATGAATAATTGTGCCATTTTATTGTATTGTGTTTCTGGAAAAAGTTGACCCCATTGGGAAAAGAGAACATGGATGCCTGTTTTTTGTTTTGTTTTGTTTTTGTTTTTTCAGAATGGATTCTGAAAAGTGCTTTCTCAAGAAAGCCAAAACCTTTCCTCTCTTGTGCATAGTTCAATTCTGGTTTGCCTCATATACGTTTCTGCTAGGTGGCTCTTCTCTCTTTAGTTCTGTACTAGATATCTTTGAGTTTGAGCTTTTACACAGCTCCAGATTCACTATACCAAGTACTGAGAATTAGTTTAGCTTTTACAGATCTGGTAGGAGGAATGTAGCACATTTTGGGATTAAAGATCAAATGTTTTGTTTAGCAGAAAAAAAAGCTTCACAGAAAAGTGGACAAATTTTAAAATTTTTGCATCAACTATAACTATAAGCTCTTAGTATGTTAGTGGAGAAATCACAGAATGCTCAAAAAATTCTACAAATATCAATCAGATAATTAATTTCCCAGCCTGCTGTCAGCAGTGAAAACATCGTTCCTATTAGTTTTATGAGCTAGTATTATTCCAGAGAGATGGCCAATTGAAGTGTAGCCAAAAACTAGTAAGAGTTCTTGAGATTCATGAAAAACCAGAAGGTAATAGCCAAATTGGAAAAATGTGCTTGTATCCATTCACTCTGGATACATGAGAGCCATATGTGTGATTGCTGTTTGTCTCTCAATTTTCATTCTTTCCTCTTTCTTTTAGTAATGGATTCCATGAGCTTAAACTCAAGTGAAGACTGAATCTTCCAGTCTATTTTGCAGCTGGGTCTGACCATGGGACCATTCTGCCCAATGAGATATGAGCAAGAGAGGTCCTATTCTTGAGAGGTATCTACTTGCCCTTCACTTCTGTGTTCCTTTCCTCATGGGAACTATGTGTCTATCAAGTGAACAAAGACAACAAAGGAAAGAGAACCACAAGTACCTGAATGATATTGTGGAATAGACCCACTTACAGTCTACCTGTCTGTGGAAAGTTACATGGCAGAGCACTGATTTCTATTTTTTTTAGTACTATATTTTTATTTTGGAGTCTCTTCCTTACAGCCAGTTAACCTAACACTTTAAATAAAACTCTTGATTCACTTCCAATCAACTGCAAAACAAAACAGCAAAAATTTTAAAGATGTACAAATGATTAAAATACGTAATTAAAGATGGTGTCTAAAACTGTTACTATAATTAAGTTGCAATTTTCTGAGTGCAGAAACCATCACACCTCTATAACCTGCCTGTAAATTGCTTAAACTTCATACAAACTCGTTTCACTTTTTGAGGAATACATTAAGTAGGGGATTCTCAAGTGTTTTTAAAGACATGTTCTTTGGGAGTGTTGTGGCTTTCTCTGGCTTCAGAACACAGATAGCAGAGCATTTGTCTTGGTACGAATTCCAGTGGGACTGCTATTTAGTTGTTAAGTAAACCAGGGAGTCTGCTCCCACATCATGTATCCTGGATGCACATGAAAGCCTTCATGTTACACCAAGGTAGTGATGATCACAGTGCTGAAGAAATAGAGAAGATGTGCAAAATGAGAGAGAGGGAGGGAGGGAGGGAGGGAGGGAGGGAGAGAGAGAGAGAGGGGGGGAGGGAGAGATTGACTGATTTCTAATTATAAAGAAAGCAGAGATTTTTTAAGTTATTATTAACAATCCCAACTAGCCCCTGCTCCTTTCTGTACCATCTTTTGATGCTTAATATATTAGATATTCCTCAAAACTCAGACAAAATAATCATTACTATAAATGAGTAGTGTCATGTGTCTCTGGATCTAGTCAAGCATTGATTAAGTTCGCAGATACAATTTTCTGGTATTTTTTCATTTAATAAATTCTGTATGTGTACATATTATATTTCCTGAGTTTCTATTGCCCAGATTTTTTTCTTCACTATTTTAAAACCAAATGAATTTATATTTCTACAAATGAAAAGCTATCATCTAAGATAAATAACAGATGGACTTCATGGAAGTCAGGGCTTTGATGCCAATTCTTGTCATGCCTAACTATGTGACTTTGGCCTGGTTACATAATTGATTTGGTTTCTAAACTATAAAATGAGAGAATTGAACCAGATAATTTCCTAATGGCTATGTTCTGTAACTCTACAAATATGTGTATCATGAGATATTTTATCCACAGGGAGTCAAATTCTTTGTTTTAGCATATTCAATGCACGAGGAATGTACATTTAAAAAATATTTTTAGTTGTAGATGGACACCATACCTTTATTTTATTTATTTATCTTTATGTGGTGCTGAGGATCAAGCCCAGTGCCTCACACATGCTAGGCAAGTGCTCTACTATGGAGTTACAACTCCAGCCAAGGAATGCACATTTTAAGATAGACATTTTTTCCCATAAAGTGTATGCATTGTATATTTTCATGCGTTTTAATGTGAAAAATCCGAACTTATGAGACTTTAAAAACATTTTAAAGGCTTTTATTGGGTAACTGCTAAGTTCTAGACCATATAGTGGGGAGCAAGGCAAATAAGATCTTGTCTTCTATGCAGCTCAGGGAAGGAGAATATCAAAAAGTAGTTTACATGTGTATTCTGAGGAAGAAGTACAGGAGGCTTTGGCAGTATTAGAGAACTGAGGACAGTCTGTGTAGGCTACAGTACAGCATGAATAGGAGGAGGTGAATTTTGAGGTTAACTTTTAGAAAATAAATGACTATTTCTTTTGAACAGCAGTAGAGTTTAGAGGTCAATATTAGCACGAGCACACACTGTGTCATTTTGGAAATTTTTTTCTAAACCATATTTATCATCTGTGAATTGGGGGAAGTTGAGAGTGCCTACTTCATATGGTTTTTCAGGAGGGTTGGGTGGGATACTGCTATGCCTTGCAGGATAATCATTACTATAAACTAATAGTGTCATGTGTCTCTGGATGTAGTCAAGCATTGTTTAGTTCCCAGCTACAATTGATAAATTAACTCTGATTTGCAACAGTGCTTTTTAAATTTGCAAACTAACAAGCAATTAGTAGTTTAACCAAAGCAGAGCTTCATAGAACTTCCCTAGGCTCTTTCTCTTGTGTCATAAACAACGTCTCCTCTATCAATCAGATGGGAGATGTAAAGGGGAAATGGGAAAAGAGCAAGGAATGAGCAAGAACTACTCCCTTGGGGAATTTCAGCCCATGTGCCTGACTCTACTATGATAAACTTGAATCTGTCACCACTCAGTTGCCAGTCTAGCAGAATGTGGACTTGATCAACATCCATTGTATACAAGACATAAGCCTTATAAGTCATGATATGCTTAATTTCAGAAAAAATATTAACTGTTAAGGAGGGCAAACCTAAACAGGAGTGACAAATCATGGTATTTGCAGGTAAATGGATGGAATTGGAGGATATAAATGCTAAGTGAAGTTAGCCAATCCCAAAAAACCAAATGCCAAACGTTTTCTCTGATATAAGGATGTTGATTCTTGGTAGGGTTAAGGGGGTGAGCACTGGAGGATTAAATGAACACTAGATAGGGCAAAGAGGTGGGAGGGGAAGGGAGGGGCATGGGGGTAGGAAAGAGGATGGAATGAGATGGACATAATTACTCTAAGTATATGTATGAAGACATGGATGGTATAACTCTACTTTGTGTACAACCAGATATATGAAAAATTGTGCTCTATATGTGTACTATGAATTGCAATGCACTCTGCTGTCATAGATAACAAATTAGAATAAATTTTTTTTTAAAAAAAGGAGTGACAAAAACAATTCCAGGAGGGGCAAGAGAAACTTTTTTTGGCCAACCTACAACTAGATATAAGATTAATGTTGTATTAGGTATAAAAAATACTTGAGTCTGGATACCGATAAAGAAAATAGGTTCATTTAGTCACAGTTCCAGAGATTCAAGGGCATGGTACCTGCATTTGCTAAGCTCTGGTGAGGACCTCATGTTAGATGGCACCATAATGACGAGACCGTATGTGGGGTGGAGTGATCATGAGAACAGAAAGGAAGGCAGAGAGTAACTCAAAGACCAGGATCACTCTTGCTCTTAAGATAATTAACTGAGAGTCTTATAAGAGCTATCTTAATCCCTTCTGAGGAGGGCATGTCCAATGACTTAATGACTTGGCACTAGGTCTCCTCTCTTAGAAGAGATCCTAACATCTCCCAACACTGCCACACTGAAGACCAAGCTTCCAGCACATGAACCACAATCTCACTTCCTTCCATGTCAGCAACATCACACACCCCCAGGTACTTCTGTGCCTCTGTAGGCTCTGACGTTCTGATTTGTAAGACAATAAGCTGTATGCAGCCATGTTTCCATCCTTTTTCATGTTCTTGCTACCTAGATAGCCTCATCTTTCTTACTCTTAATCAGGTTCAGTTGCCTGAAATTTAATCTTTAAGCCTTGGCTCACTCAAAAAAAAATTAAAATATGATGATATGCTAGAATATGCTATGATACGATAATATACAGCAGAGTTATGAGCAAGCCTGAAGAGATATGATCCACTTAATATCCAAAATAGTCTTAATGTCCAAAATGATAAACTAGTTGAGGTAATCACAGTATCAAGTCCAGAATCTCAACTGATTAGAGGTTGATGACAATTATAATTTCTCTACATCAACCTCTTCATCAGAAAAGAAAGTAGGTTATTGGAAATTAAGCTCAATCTTTCAGATTACTTAGGTAACATCCTCTACCCAGAAAAGCCCAATCATCTGACAGAGAACTTTTAAACATGAAATCATTTTAAAAAGTGATAATAAAATAAAAAACTAATATAGTGGTAAATGTTATTCTGCTTTTCTACTAGAACCCAGAACGGATAATAACATCTTGGCTAGTCTTTTCTTGAACTTGTAAATAATATTGACATTGATTTTTATTATTAATATTGATATTTATGATTTATCACTTTATAGCTTTTAACCAAAACCATTCTGAAAACCAGTACAATTTAACGATTCTGTTTCCTCACAGAATGACATCTCAAGAACATTCAGGGGACTCCTCCACCTATGGAAATGTACCACATACTTCAGTGATACTGGAATGCACAGGCAGAGCCCTGGAGGAATATACAAGATTGGCCTTCAGACGTGGCAGTAAAATCATCTGAGGTTCTCAAGTATCTTCTCTCATTATCTTAGGGCAAAGTGATGATGCCAGAATGTAAATACATGAAAGAATTGCCTGAAGACCCTGTCATCATAAAAAAAAAATTCATAAAAGACAAACATCCAGGCTGCCTCTACTTTTATGTTACAAGAGATGAGCAAAGAATAAAAGCTTTTCATATGCCTTTCCCTGAAGAAAAATATCATTAATCTTCCTACTAAAGACTTCAATAAAGTCATGTCAAAGGAGCAATTAAATAAATCTCAACTTACATTAATTTGAGATATACATAGGAGAGGTAAAAATAAAGTAAGTGGCTGTTCAGAATTGTCAAACAACTGGAAAATGCAATAGAACTGCAGCAAGAGCTGAATCATTTCAAAGATGAATAAAAAATTGCCCAGAGACAAAGGGAAAAACAACAAAAAAACTTCTACCTACCAAAATCTTGATTCTTGAGGGTTTTAGTTATGCTGCATGGTAAAAATGGAAAATTTTGTTCTCCCAGTTAACTCTTCCTTTAGTAGCAAACCAGAGATGACAGTGTGTCTATCACTTATTGCCCAAAGTTAGATGTTAAGAAAAACTACAATTTGATATTATTGCCTTTTCTGAAATAGCTTTTTTTAAAAGGCTTTTGTAATCATAAAAAGTTCTACCAGGAGGTGAAATGTATAATATTTTAATCAAGCACCTAGAATTTGTTTTAATCAGGTATGGTAAGACATGAAGATACAGAAACAGTTGTCATGAAAGAAGAAGTTGGTACTCATAGATCCCTAGAAACAGAAGAAATGGCTCAGGGTATAGGGACTCTTTTTAGTTGCCTGATACCTGGACCTGAGGCAATTAGGACAGGTGGATCGTGGCCCAGGATGTAAGAGCCTCATAAAGGAGGTGAATGGGAATATGGGCTCTGGATTGGTTGCTTTAGCTCTAGGAGACGTATTAGCAGGTGAACTACCTGCTGCATAGAAAATTAACTAACCCAGGAAAGAAAGTTCCTTCAGGATTGGCAAGATCTCAAATGGCAAAGCATGAAAAACAAACAGACAAAAAACCCCAAACAAACAAAAAGCAACCCTAGAAACTATGGTTATAACATAGAGATATAATAATAGAATTCATGCGAAAAATATAGCCAAAACATTAAAAGTATACAAAACTTTAGCCAGGTGATGTGGCACACACCTGTAATCCCAGTGGTCAGGAGGCTGAGGCAGGAGAATTGTGAGCTCAAAGACAGCCTCAACAATTTAGTGAGGCCCTAAGCAACTTAGTAAGTCTAAAATATTTTTGTAAGAATACTTTTTAAAATAAAAAATATTTAAAAAGACTGGGGATGTGGCTCAGTGGTCAAGTTTCTCTGGATTCAATCACTGGTACCAAAAAAAAAAAAAAAAAAAAAAACCCTAAAAAACAAAACTCAAACTTAAAAACATTGAAGTACTCATCAGTACCCAGTATGCAGTGTGACATCTGGTTAAAGCCAAATTATTTCAAAGCCAATCACTATGTATCTTTAAAAAAAAAATACTCCAGGAACAGAAAATGACACTTTCTTACACTAAATTATTTCATTCCCCCTCAAAAAAAAAAAAATCTCAAAAAACCTGGCACAGTGAAAGATTATCATGACTGTTCATTTTTTTAAATGATCATTCAAATATGGCCTGTTTACTGCTTTAAATCCATCCATATGTGTTTTTATTTCTTTAAAAAAATTTTTTAGTTGTGGATGGACACAATACCTTTATCTATTTATCTGTCTATCTATCTATCTATTTATCATTTATTTATTTTTGGGGGGGCACCCAGGATTGAACTCAGGAGAACTTGATCACTGAGCCACATCCCCACCCTGTTTGGTATTTTATTTAGTTGCTTAGCGCCTCGCTATTGCTGAGGCTGGATTTGAACTCCCAATCCTCTTGCCTCAGCTCGAGAGTCACTGGGATTACAGGTGTGCATCAATACGGCTATTTGTTTATTTATTTTTTAACTGTTAAAAATTTTAAAAAACCACAATTTTTTAGTTTTATATGGAAGAATACCTTTATTTATTTATTTATTTTTATGTGGTGCTGAGGAAGGAACCCAGTGCCTCACACATGCTGGGCAAGTGCTCTACCACTGAGCTACAACCTCAGTTCCCATTATTTATTTTTTTTGCTCTCAATTTTATTGCACTTCTCTCAAGTTCTGGATTCATACATCAAACTTTGTATTTGACAACTCCATTTGGACATGTAATAAACATCTTAACATATCTGAAACAGAACTATTTCTACCCGACTCCTCACAATCTTTAACAGGCTTCCATAGCCTGTGCAATTCCACACTTCCAATTAGTCACGATGAATTGGAAACCTTTTAACTTCTCTTTCACATTTCATATCCAATCCATCAGCACACCCTTTTAGATGGGTCCTGCTGAGTTTTCCACAATCCATTTCTTTCTATTGCAAATTTGGGCCCCCAATATTTGTTTTTTAATATAAAATAGTTAAATGTTGTTTTAGTCAGGCTTGATAGTTTGTTTAGCAATATATTTCCTCAAAAATGTAGAAGACTCGTCTATTTCTTTGCTAAAGCTTATCATCAAATATTTATTTGGTATATCTTACATACTGTCAATCTCATTTAAACCTGATCTTTTTGTGTTTAAACCATAATGATTTTAAGGATTCCATCTGATGGTTTCACTATCTGGGCCATCTCTGAATTGGTTCTGCAATTGCTTTATAGCTTCACAGTAGGCTTTTTTTTTCCCTTAATTTTTTATTCAATGTTGATCCTGAAGGTAAACAGTAGAGATGAAGGTAAAGAGTATTTATAGCAGATGTGGGCCTATCTCTTCTTCTGTCAGGCCTTTAGCCAGGAATTGAGCTAGATTTGGGAATTATTTTTGCTTTTCTGCTTTCAGCAAACCACAGACTTCAAAATTCTTTGCACTTGGGATACTACTACTTTTTTACTTCTTGGGATAGACGTCAGAGTGCTGAAGGGTTTCTCTCATGGTTCCTGCTCCCTCCTCTACTTTCAGTCATCTTGGTACAGCTGTGTTGCAGAGGGAGTCTGTCCACACACTCTTGCCTCACTTTCCTCTATGGTAGAATGCTGTTTCAGAGAGATTCTCTGGGGTCCTCTTCTAGTCTCATTATTAGTAAGACCCTATACATCTGGGCTGAGAGCATAATGCTCTCTCAGTATTTCTGCACATTCTCTCAGTGGCAATGAAACTATTTTGTATCTGGGGTTGGTTTTGTGCAAAATATTCTGCTTTAATATTCCAGTACCAGCGGACTTCTTCATTAGTAGAACTATAAGATACACAACCTAGGAGTGTGTGAGTTTGTTTGTTTGTTTCTTTCTTTCTTTCTTTCGTACTGGGGATTCATTCAGGAGTGCTCGACCACTGAGCCACATCCCCAGCCTTTTTTTTTTTTTTGGTATTTTATTTAGAGACAGGGTCTCACTGAGTTGCTCAGTGCCTCGTGACCCTGGCTTTGAATTTGAGATCCTCCGGTCTCAGCCTCTGGAGATGCTGGGCAGGAATGTGCCACCATACCCAGGAGTGTTTCTTGTGTTTCTTGCCTCTCTCTAAGAGGAAGATGGGTTTGCTTCTACTGTTTCCTCATACAAAGAGTCTTTGGCTGTACCTTGTAGGCAAAATAATTTACTACACCTTTCCAAGTGATTTTTTGGTGTTTGCATCACAGGAAAAAAGGAATCAGAAGCAATTAAGGCTATGTGTTGCTAATCATTTCCATCACACTTAATGTTAGTGCAGTGGATCTTGAAGATTTAGCAGTTAATTTGTGAGCATAAAATGCTTGAGAGTGAATGAAATCTATTCTTTTTGCTGGGATGCCCAATTATCTCATACCCCATATTTTAAAGCCATATGCGGCTTCAAATGTTTTAAAATATTTTTAGCATCTGTTGTTGTTATTGACTTTCACGAGGGTCACTAGTTTTACCACATTCTACTGAGGGTCAAAAGGTTTATGTGTTCTGTCTCTCCTTGAAAGAACTTGTCCCTCTCTGGAATTCAGATTATTTAGTTGACTTATGATTGAAGATTTCTGAAATACTTAAGGCTGGTTGTACTTTTGTAGATTATCTAGCCTTTTTCTTGTTTTTAAGTTTAGCATGATAATATTTATAACTTGGTATATCCTAAGAGGAAATTGAAATGTTCTCTTCTTCAGTTTTAAGTTATAGAAATCAATTTTGGCTAACTTAAACAAAAAAGACATCTTATATTGCTTTTGGGGATTTAACTGAATCCACAAGTAAGTTAGAGAGACAGGTTCAATATTATGCAAGAACCAGGGAAATTTCAAATGTTGAGGCAACAAGAATTACTTGACTTGTAGTACCTCTGTGGAAGGACACACTCCAACTATTCTTGGTTCTCAAGAGTGAAAGTCTTGGGAAATTTCTGATTGGTCAGCTTATGTCTGTCTCTTTCTTGGTTTTAGGAAGTACCACAGCAAGATAAAAACAGGTAATGCACCAAAATAATTGTTACATCATTGTAGTAGGGTAGGCAGATTCTGTGTAGATAAGAAAAAGGTAAATTTCTACTATGTCTATAGTTGTTACTGATTTGTTGATTTTAATTTGTTGTAATCTAGATTTCATTCAACAAATTTTTTTGGGTCATCTTATATACAAGGCAACGCTATTATTGGAATTATGGCCAAATAATCACAACACAAAGAACATTTATAAATTAAATCAGTATTTTATGCTTTATTTTTTGGATTTATTCTTGAACATTTAGGTAATAATGAACATGTAAAATACTAATCTACTTTGTTCTGCCAATGAGCAATAATGGAAGAGTAGAAAATAATACTAGGGTACCTATTTTTACTCAATGAAAATGCAAAATGATGATGTGGTTTATTATATGACACTTTAATAAAAACAGCATATCCTTCAGAAGAGAAATATTCTGCATAGTATAAAACTACTTTCTTTCTGTTTTTATATTTAGATGAGCTTTAGTGATTGCTCTCTATGTTCTGAGAATATTATAGGATCTCTTAATCTTGGCAGTGACTTAGGCCAAAAGGCTAAGTCAGAGGCAATATAGAATCGCATTTGATAGGGTTATTTATTATGAGTCAGGTTTTCATTCCTGTGCTTCTAAGAAAATTTCTGTTTTGGGAATCTGAGAGTGGGCCAAAAGGTTAGCAATTTTAATGTTATATTATTTACTTGGCAGATGGAATAGATTTCCTAAGGAATTGGCCTGGTGATGAAATGCTTTTTGTGGGATACTTGAGTCCCCAGATGTGGTGGACTACACAGACTTCTCTTTCTTAATGAGGTAGGAGAGTGAAGTGGGAAGGATGGGAATGTGCTGAGAAATTAGGAAGAGCCAGATTTAGACAAACTTAGTTTTAAATCCTAAGAAATCTTACAATTTCTTCCTTTGTGACCTGGAGAAGTTATTTAATATGTTGAAAATTTCAAATTCCTCAGGTATGAAATGGAGGTTATGTGGTCTTCTCATAAGGATTAAATGAAGTATTTTATACTGTGTATTGTGCTTTGCTGCAGTCTGTCTGGGCACAATTCAGGAGCCACTTGTCAAAAGAAACTAACTTTATTTTTAGAACTACAAACGCCAAACAAAACAGCTCCTCAGGAAAAAAACCCTCAGAGCCCAACTGCCACCACCGGCTTCCACAAGCCTCTCACCCACACAAACCTCACCACCTCCCACCATCCGCCTGCTCTTGAGGCCGATTGGCTGGGTCGCGTGGGCGGAGCCAAAGAAGTCCCCCAATGAGCAGCTCCGTGGTCTGAAAGGGCAGGGAAACAGCCCAATGAGCAGCTCCGTGGAGGAGCCAATCAGCTAGATGTTGCTGGGGCCGCTGTGAGCCAATCATCAGCTGGCAGTCTGAAGGGCAGGGAAACAGCCCAATGAACATCACTGCAGAGGAGCCAATCAGCTAGATGTTGCTGGGGCCGCTGTGAGCCAATCATCAGCTGGCAGTCTGAAGTTTGCTGGCAGCTGGAAGTTTGCTGGGACCCCTTTGGCTGTGGCTCTCAACAGTGCTTACTGAAAGTTCCTTTAAAAAGTTGTTATTAGGCTGGGGATGTGGCTCAAGTGGTAACGCGCTCGCCTGGCATGCGTGGGGCATTGGGTTCAATCATCAGCACCACATAAAAAAATAAAAATAAAAAATAAAAAGTTGTTATTATTACCCTAATAATCTACCAAGCTTATTGGCTAAGTAATTTGGTTTAGATCAAATTGCTTTATTTTATTACTTATTTAGTTATTTTGAGACAGGGTCTCATTAAGTTGTTTAGGGTCTTGCAAAATTGCTGAGGCTGGCTTTGAACTTGTGATCCTCCTGCCTCAGCCTTCCAAGTGGCTAGGATTACAAGTGTGTACTGCCATCCTGGCTTGATTTATTTATTTTTTTATAGAGATAAATTTGATACACTGAAATCTTGTTATTAACACATTGACTTACTATAATTATCAACTAGAAATTTTAGTCTCACTCTTAAAATAATCAGACTTGCAAATTATAAGAAGGTGTCTGTCACTGGGAGCAGCAAACAGAAAACCTAAGTCACATTCTTGACAGAGTGGAGAAGTGGGAGCTGCATTGACTAATAAGAATCACATTCCTTTTTTAGATCAGATCAACCTAGTTTGGGAACCATGCACATACCAGAGATCACTCTTTGCCTGAGGGACTCATGGAGGTAGTAGTCCTTAAACTCCATCATAAAAATGTAGAACCCTAATTGGCAGAACAAATATTTGAGAGGGTTCTTTAAAAAATGTTTAAATTTTCTTTGTTGGTGATTCCTTTAAATTGTTCCTCTCCAAGTAAAAAAAGAGATATCAGTATGCATTATAAGCTAGATGAACCATTTGAGTCCTTGGATCAGCCATGGATTTCTTATGGGACTCTGGAGAATGATCATGTGACCCGGTTTCCTTCTAGGTCGTTTTGATTATAAAATTGTATTCCTTCAAACTTCTGAGTCTGGGAGTAAAAAGGGAGACTTTGCTTGAGATTTCAGGAAATCAGTCTGCTACTAACTGTGTCACTTCTCCCTCAGTTTGCTAGTTGATGATAAAATGCTATACCTAAAATGGGAGCCAGTTGAGACTAGGAAAAACAAAACAAAACAAAACAAACAAACAAACAAACAAAAAACCCCCAAGCAGCCAAGATCCCAAATTAAGCAACACAACTCACTCATCTTTGTCATGGCAGTCCCAAAAGTCACTTTTTGGGAGGTCTTAGTTTACAGTAAAGTAGGCTTTCTACTTTTGCTTGAGCTCCTATCGTCTCTGGAATTGAATCTGGGAGCTGGGCTAGAGGATAATGTGAGCAAAAGATATTAAATTATACCCAAATTACCTCTCTCCTCCAGCACAAAGGCATGATATTGAAGCTTGTGCACCTCACATCTCCCTTAGGATGAGTACTTTTTTTTTTAACCAGGAAATTCCTCAGTCTCTCATTCAGATATATGCTTGGCAGAAATTAGTCTTCTAGTCAAACCCTAACCGATCTTTAAAGTATGGACTACCTGGGCCCAGTCAGGAGCCCTAGTTTCATTGTCCTTATGTATCCTTTTTAAAATATGAAAATAGATGTTAGAATATGCAACAACAACTGACTCAGACAGCCTGGCTCTATGAGGGTAGCAAAATGGTCAGATGACTCAGAGTAGACGCCCACTTCTCCTGCCCCAACATCTTAGCTTCATATAAACTCCAGAATCATGGCCCAGTCCCAAGGAAAATGTGGGAAGATCTTGACTTGAGACTAAATCATTGACAGATAGAGAAATTCAAGTAAAAGTTAATTTGAGTTATCGAAGAATATGGCTAGGCCTAAGGGATATTCTGGTCATATGTTGACACAAACTCTGCTTCAGTTTCCTTCATCCTCAGCTTTCATGCACGTGCCTCTCAGGAGCCTTATGACTTCTGGCTTCCATGGGCAGCTAGGTGGAAGTGCGGTCTTAGGCTTTGTTGGGATTTTTAGCAGAGGGAAATTAGCACAACACTTTCTCACACAAGGGATGGACAAAGAACACCATCAGGTAGCTAGTTAGAGCGAAGAGTATCTGTCTTTGGGAAATGCTGGGTAGTTAAGAGTTCTGTGGGTCTCAGAACAGAAGACAATGTTGGCTCAGATCTCCTGACCTTCACAAGGCCAAGAAAGAACTGTGCAGGAAGTTAGATCTTCCTGTTTCTCAGGCTGTGAGAGTACTGGGAGACATGAGATCAGGGGTGGGGTGATTTCCTTTAGAACCAGCCTCTCTGTTTTAAACTGTAGGCCCCGGTAGCTAGAGATAGCTTCATCTTTTACTATCTGTGGGATTCCTGTCATTTAGCATCAGCACCAATGAGCTATTATAGAAGAATAATCCATCTAATAGCGCAGAGGAGAGCAGTCATAAGAACAAAATCACTATTAAGAGTGTCATGGAGGAGATAGTGACATCAGGAATTAAGAGTCAAGAACAGTAGGAACATCCTTTTGAAAATGACAACATGGCTCCCCATGCAAAACATAAGGAAAAGAACTGAAGGTGATGATAGTCTCTATTGAAATCTGAATTAGTTGTCTTGAAGATTCAGGCCTAAGAAATATCTCAAAGCATAATGCAAAAAAGTGAACCTTAAAAGGAATTGAAAATGAAGTCCACTGAATCCAGTCTTTCTCCCAATTTCAAAGGGAGAGAAAATAACAAGTGGAAAAAAGCCAATAAGGTAAAATAATCAGAAGAAAATTTCCCTGGTTTAAGACTTAAGTTTTATAAAATTCTTGAATGCTAGTGATATAGAAAAAAAATCTCAAAAGTTTCAAAGCTAAAGAACAAATTATTTATAGAGGAAAAATATGTCAGGTTTCTTACCTGCAGTAATGAAAACTAGAAATAATTAACCAGTATCCATAGAGTACTTTATGAATAAGATTACAGTCAGATAATTCATTACCTGGACAAGATATCATTCACCTCTCAGCAAGAAAGAAAGACATTTGTAGATACACCAGAGTTAATTACTTGTGTATTTCATCACAAGAAAATCTACAAGATGAAGAAAAACACTTTCAAAACATTTTTCAACTAAGAAATAGCAATGACTATAGAACTAATACAAAGCCTAAAGTTTTACATATTTATCAAAATTTTAATATTTACTTGTGAATACATGTGTTAAGATACATAAAAAACTTAGAAAAGGCAAAAGCATCTTTTATTTTTTGAATGTAAATTATGTGCACATTAAATAGAGACTTATTTAGCACAATTTTTATTAGTGTTATACTTCTAACTTAATGTTTTCTCTCTCATTTGTATAGATTTTCAAGAAAAAAGGTAAAGAGAATTTAATACTGAAAAACTATATATGCACTACATACATTCAATTATAATTTTTTAACATATTTTTTTCTACTAGGTATCCAATTTTTAAATGTTTTATTTTAGAATTGTTATCAATTTTCAGAAATATTATAAATATTACAGAGTTTTTCATATACCCACAGTTTTTCTTTTATTATAAACACCCAGCATTATCTTGGTGTGTTTGTGAACACATTGACATATTATCATTTGCTAAATAAAATTTTATTCATATTTCCTAATTTTTTACCCAATTTCCACTTTTCAATTCCAGGATCCCATATATAATACAGACTAAAAAATGTTTTGAAAATGTTTAGACTTATAGTAGACATAACTTACAAATTATAACAAAAATGTGAAGTGTTCCATTAAATTAATATTGATGTACTGTTTAGAAAATACGTTTACAAGTGAATTAATTGAAGTATTACAAGTTGTTCTGAATATTTTCTATATCAAATATGCTTGTATGTGTATATGCAAGTGAATACCACAAGTTTGAACATTTTTAAACTCATATACAATATTTTAATATTTAAATATACAATGATAGTGGGAGTTTTATTTTTATTTACTATTTGAACTCAAATTGCTCTCTCTGTAATTTATATGCAAATATTCAAAGTTATTCAGTGTTGAACTTCAAGTAGTATCTTACTTCTCATTTCTCTTTTGTGGAGTGTGCTCTTAAAACATGAATATTTTATAAGAGAGATGAAATGCAGAGACTAGTTTGTAAAAAATCTGAAAAATATTTTAGAATTTTGGTGAATGATAAGCACAAAATAACTTAATATTCAATAATTGAAGACACTTGAGTCAAAGTAATTTCTTCAACAGAATTTTTTAACAAAAATGTATTTATGATATTTTCCTTAAATCTGCGTGTCCTACTAAAAGAGGCACTGCTGTAACAAAGTTTTATATTTTAAAACAAAAGGTGAACAGACTGCCCATCAAAATCACAAAATCTTTCACTGAGTAGTAGTAATTTTACATATTTTATTACTATACACATAAAATGATATTTTATGAAATATGTGGTTTAATTGTTCTAAAGGAAAACTTAAATAATTTCATGTATAAATATATTTTTAGTAAAAGGAAGATTTTAATTCTTTACATTTACTTTAATTTTAATTGAACTATATATGAGTTTAAATCACTATTCAAAATCTTTAAAAGAACAAAACATTTCCTATACTCTATAATCTTGATTTTTGTTATATTTTCCTGCAATTTTCAGCTTATTTGTAATTTCATATAACATTCAACCAGAATAAATTAACACTAAAAATAAAAAAGATGAAAAAAAAAACCAACCTGAATCAAATAAGAAATAGACTAGAGCAGAAACCTCAAAATAAAAAAAAGATGAAGAGAATTAGAATTGATAGGAGAAAAAGAATGTTAAAAGAGGAAGAAAGGAAAAGTGTTCTAAAACACTCAATGAAGGAAGAAAAGAGGGAAATAAAAGACCTGGCAATAAAAATATTCAATACTTTGCTTTCATATGCTAGTCTAGTAATACTCTCTAATTAGGAGAGCAAGAGAAAGGATAACCATTTATGAAAAGGAAAAAAACTGTAAAGTTTGCAAATAAGTGAGAAAAAGGTAATGAATGAAATCTGATCAAACAGGCATGTATAAGGAAAAAGTAAAAGTGGACAACATGATCAGGCGAATTAAATACAAAATAGGATGAAAAGAAAGTCAAGAATATCAGGTATTATACAAAATGTGAAATTCTTAAGACTTAGATTTGGTTACTAAAAGAACAAATTTAATTGTTCTTTGCAAAAGGCATACTTAAAATAGTAATAAAGAGATTGAAAATAAAAGAAGAATCAAACAAATCAATTAATACAAACATATACAAAGACATCAGAAGAGGAAACAATAGTACAAAATGTGGAATGTAAGATTAAAAACACCAAAAAAGATAAGGATAGACATTGTGAATTGCTGTTTTTAGCAGACAACATAAGAAACAAAATATATATAAAATTTTTAGGAGTATGAGAGGACATTTTATTAAAATAAAAAAAAAGTGAGGGCTGAGCATGTAGCTCAGTGGTAGAGTATTTGCTCAATTCCAAGTATCACTCTATCTCTCTCCACCAAAAAAACAAGAAACAAAAGAAACAAATCAAAAGAATCTGATTTTTCAGCATATCTTTCCAGAACTGGAAACAAAACAAAAGCCAAAAAACTATATACAGATGACATGCTATAAATGAATAATATAACTATTAAACTTGAATTTAACATACTACATATTACCTTTAGTACAATCTGACTAGTATAACAAAATGCCATAGACTGACTAATTTATAAATAATAGAAATTATTTCTTAGTGTTGTGAAGAGCAGAAAGTCCAAGATCAAGGTGCCAGCAGATATACCGTCTGGTGAGGGCTCTCTTTCTAGTTCACAGATTGTGCCTTCTTGCTGTGTCTCACATGGTGCAAGGGGCAGGTCAACCCTCTTTTAAGAGCACCAATCCCATTCATTAAGCCTTGTCCTTATCATTTGCTTATCTTCCAAAGGCTCCACCTCTTAACATCAGCACATTGGTGATTAGATTTCAATGTAGGAATATTGGGAGGGTACAAATAAACATTCAGATCACAGAACAATTTAATATAGAACATTTTATGTATTGAATAGGACATGTACATATAAACAAAATATATTTAATCGTTCCATAAAACTTTTACAAAAATGAATCATGCGCTTAACCAGAAAGAAACCTTTAACAAATCCAAAGAATTAGAATGTTTATGGGTTACACGGTCATCACAGTCCAAAAATGTTAACAGGAAATAAAGAAACACACAGTAATTTATGTCTTGTATGAAAGAGGAAATTAAAGAAGAAATATAAAAATGTCAAGAAACGTTGAAAAATTGGACACTTTTAAAACAACAAGGCACCATGAAAACAATGAGGCTGAGCAAAAATCTGAACTCAGAAGAAAATACATGGCCTTTAATTATGAAAGTAAGAAGGTGAAAATAAAGAAAGTAAGTACTTATCTTAAATTCAAGGAAGAATGACAACACCAAAACAAAAGTAATTTTGAAGAAGTATTAATAATGATAAAGTTGAAATTATTAAAGTACATGAGATAGTAGAAAAAGATAATAAATTTAAAGATTGGTTCTCTAAAAAGATAAGATTGATAAACACCATGTGAACTTACTAAGGAAAAAAGAATGAAATTAAATTAGGCAAGATTAAATATATGAAAAGAGTAAAGAGATTAAAAAGAATTCTAAGTAAATTCTAGTAGTGACTTGGTATCAATATATTAACAAAAAAACAGAAAAATTGAACACTTTCCTAGGAAAATGCTCATCAGAACTGACACAGAAGCAGTGAAAACCTGCACAGACCAATTTTATAGAAGAGATTGGAGAAATGATTAATGATATACTATTGAAAAAGACTGCAGGCAGATTAATTCATAGCTGAATTTTTAATCTAACTATTAAAAATAGATAATTTCAATATTATTTAAACTATTGTAGGTGTTAGAAAGATTGAACGTTCTTCAGATAATTTTATGAAGTCAGAATAACTCAAATAAGAAAGCCTAACAAGGAATCCAACAACAATTTAAAATACAGGCTAATGTCATCTTGACATAGATGACAAATATTTAAATAGCATATTTCAGAATATAATGGAGGAATGAATCAAAAGAGCAATACACTACAGCAAAACTGACTTTATTAGAAGAATAAAAGAGCAGTTCCACACCATGAAGCCTAGCTACATATTGATTGCATTAAAAATTAAAGGATAAAACCCCTTGAGCATTATCAATAGACTATGAGAGGAAATCAGATAAATATCTAGTGACTAATGCTAAGTGTAACTCAGCAAAACAGAACAGAAAGAAGTAAACTATTTAAATAATAAAGGTAATTGACCAGCCAACACCATTATAAATGGCAAAAATTAAACTTTTTAACTAAAATCAGGTGTCAGATTTACATTGGTGCTTCAAGCAATCATAAATAAAACAACTTGTATAAATGACAGAAAAGAAGATAAATCTCTTGATAATGATCATATACCTGTTTTCTTTGAAATCCAAGAAACTCATGAAAAGGCAAATACAGCACTTGATACATTGAATGAATGTAAATAAATTGTAGAAATCACCAGCCTCTCTCTAGTCAGGCAAAATTACTTAGAAAAGGATATAGAAATAACATTTGATTCAGAAGACAAACACTAAAATAATTTGATATAAATTTGGTAAGAAAGAAGCAAGATACAGTATATGAGCAAAACTATAAAAATATTATTAGGAGATGTGAAACAAAATATAAACAAATGGAAAAGCTATCATATTTTTGGATAAGATGACTTAATATTATAATGCTAACTCTCAAAAATTAATGCATAAATCTATGCAGTTCCAATAGTCTTTTTTCTCTGACATAAATGCAATATAATAACTGAAAAGGGCTCAAGTTGTCTACATTCAACAGTATACAGTGTCTATAGCAGTAATTATTAATAATTTTAATTTTAATTGATTTCCATATGTATTTGTTGGGATCAACCTAACTACTATATATAACCATGAAGCTCTAAAATAAGAAAAAGTCTTTAACTTGGAGCTTCATAAAGTCTTATTGAGAATCACTGAAACAACACTACAAAAAGGTTCTAAAGACTTGAATAAAAGCATTTCTATTGGGGGAGCTGTGGTAGAGTGCTCACCTAGCACGTGCCTTGGTTTGATCCTCAGTACCACATATAAATAAAATAAAGGTATTGTGTCCAACTACAACTAAAAAATAAATAATAAAAAAACAGTTCTATACAACAAATGTCAAATTATATGTAGTAGGCTTTAAATATCCATCTCCCATTTCCTGCTCCATAAATGGTGGAGTTAAGATTAAGTCTAGGAGGCTGGATTTTTTTTTTTTTTTGAGTCCACATTGCTCTTGTCCTGTAGGGTGTAGTCAAACTTGATTGATGGATTGTGTGTGTTAGAGTCACCTATGGACCTTCATAAGAATATTAACTCAGTATTTCATCTGAGTTCCTTCATTCAGAATCTGCAGCAAGAGTTATAGGAATCATAGGCAAAGTTTATGCTGTAATGATCACTTCTATCAAGATCACTTTTCTGATCGCAGAAATCTAGAAAAGGGCACTCAAAGTTTCCACTAGAGGACGGTCATTTAAATCTTCTTTATGAGAAATGGCTCATTTTCTTTTAGAAATGAGTGTTGAAAATGAATTTACAAAATACATACATATCAATTTTTTAATTAGAGAAATCTGCAATGTATACCCTGCTTTCTTATATCAGGAAGCAGTAAAAGTATGTTGACAGGAACGGTTTGTGTTTGAAACCATATTTGGCTCTTTTTAGTTTACCTGGTGTAACTCTTAATTTGTTCATCTATAAAATGTGCATGATAACAGTATTTACTTTGCATGATAATCACACCTACAACGCACAAATTCTTTAGTAAGTTTTAGCTAAAAGTAGACAAGCAGAAGCGCTATTAATCTCCTAAACAAGAGTTATTTGAAATAATGTTAATCATAATACATGTCTCAACATGAGGCTAACATATAGTAGATACTTAACAAATATTCTTGAATTAAGGTTCAACATTATATGATTCATAATGAAGTTTTATCAAAGACATTAAGTATTCTTTTTCTGATTTGTTATTGGTATCATTTCAATGAAATATTTTCCAACATCCCCAAGTCATGCTACTTTGTGAATACAAATGAATTCACCTTAATATTCAGTGTCTAAATCAAGTTTAACAATCAGCTTAAGTAATAATTATTCCTCCAATCCAGGTGCCCTCATACATCACAGGAAATCCTTAGCTACGTGTCCAAGGTGCTCAGGGACAATTCTACTCCTTCTCTTCACTGCTGTTGGATTTGAGTCATTTCCTTAACCTTGTATTGGTCACAGTGTCCTTCCTGAGAATATGCCCTTGCTGGGCAGAGTAGTTCTTTATTGATGTCAAGGCTGCCTAGAGATCTATGGCAGACTAGTGGACACAATGGCTCTGTGCTGTTACACTTTGTCACCAGACTCAAAGTAAGCAGTTAATAGACTGGAAAACTCACAAATTATATATAGTAGGTTTTAAATATCCAAAGTATTTGTGAAAATGATTCCTCAGCTTCTGGACCTACCGTCTTTCCTTAGAGGGCTCAAAACAATTTGAAGACTCTGAGGCAGAGCAGACTTCAGGTACCATGCAATCAGGTCCCTCCATTCTTTTTGCCGGTTTTTTAAGGCTACCATCACAAAAATTCTATTCTTCCTTTATTCAGAAACATAAGTTCTAAGCATGTCACCCATAAAATAGATGGCTAAAAATGACATCAGTTCATCAGATCCATAAATGCTAAATTCTAAATCCCATCTTGGTTTTAGGTGGATCACTCAAGGCCTCATCTTCCTTCCTATACTCTACTATCCAGCATCTGACATAAGGCCCTAATTGAAAAGGCATCTTGTCAGCCCTTGCTCTGTTCATGTCATTGCCTTTGAAAGCGAAATAAGTGCTCATGAAGAGAAGAATCACATTTCTGAGATTGAGTCATTTGGCCCACAGTCGCTGCTGCCTGGCTTCTCTGGGGACCTGATGCTCTGTCTCCTCAGCAACATGGAGCTCTGGGGATTTCTGTTGTGCTGGGATTGACGTGTGAACATTGACAATAACAGTTTAGATAATAACAATAACACACCATACAGAAACAATTTAATCTTATTCTTGATTTCTGAAAAAGTTTTCTTGAGAAAAGGTGAGAGTTGTTAGTGTCCTGTTAACCTGTTGCTTTTTATTTTTCTTGAAATTTTGGTAAGGTGCATGAAGAACCATGAGAGTAGGTTTGTTGTAAAACTCCTGCTCCTTTCTGGGATTGGAAGAATGATAGCGTAATATGGTTGAAGTGCAGTATAAAGTGTAATCTAGTGCATCTACTGTAAATGATCACGTAAGACTGATTAATGGGAATGCAATGGAGAATTGCTCCTCATCTCACTTGATCCTAGCAATGCATTGCTGACATTGATGTTTCAGTCTAATTCTGGGTGAAGTCCAGGCTTTTCTTTCTAATTCCCATTTCTACATCAGGGTGATGTCTACCTTAGATACACCCAAGGTCTCATCTCTCAACTATAAAACCCATTTCTCACAAATGAAAGTTAAACAAATTCACATTAGGTGCCAATCACAGATGTGATAAGGCTTAATATGTTATCTCTCTTATAGACACTCTTGTGGAAAAGCATTAGTTGAGAAGTCCAGGCAGCAAAATCTTCTCTCTTTCACTTATAGTCTATGAGAGTTTAATCCAGCACTACAAACACTTGAGTCCAGTTCCCCCATGTAAGAATTAGAAAAATGTTACCAATCTTACAGTTTTTAGAAGAATAATGAAGGGTTGAAATTGACAATACTCTCAGTAAAATGTTTAGTTTATAGTAGATGCTGAACTTATGTTGATTTATTCAAAATAGGACAAAACTTCAATCTTGAGAAAATTACTTTAAATTGTAAAATTTTGTATTACTTGTGATGCATTTGAAAGGGCCTTTTCCCCCCCTTTTAATCACGTTTTATAGGTAATTGTTAATTTTGAACTCACTTCTCTTTCTTTCTGTAAGGAAAACTGTACAATTGTATTAATCTTTGCTATGGGTCTGAAATGAACCTGTGTAAGTTTGGTTGCAAAAGGGGCCAGAACCACAAAAGTCCAAGGAATGTCATGTATGGGAGCTTTTCCCAGTTTCTATAAAGTTCATTTCATATTAAGGACACGATTGTCTCCCACTTCCAGACATTAATATTTAACATGGTGAACAATGAACCTAAAATATTCCTGAATTTTTTCCCTATAACCTTTTTGTAGATCTCTAAATTGAAACAGAGTCCTAATCTTATACATCCCAACTGCTGCAATTCAACATTTTGCTTAGAACTCAGTGTGATTCACAACTCTTCCTCATCTTCCTGTAGGTGCCTTGTACCTACAGGATGGGGCTGCACCTGTTTTTATTTTCTAACTTTCAACACGATCTTGGATACCCCTTTTTATTCTTTTGCTTCACAGAGATGCTTCGTTAAAGGATCTGACGAGCACCTTCAAAAATTCGAGATGCTCCACTGTCTTGTGGTGAGCTGTCCTTGATAAGCCGCACCATACAGGACCTGGTGCCACCGGGCCTCAAGGTAGAGGTGGAGGTGGCACGCAGCGCAGCGCGCAGGCCAACGCCCTTTCGCATCTCCTTCGTAGGGGACACCGCCCCGGCGCTCCCGTTGCTAGGTCTTCTGTTTGCCGCGTTCTAAAGGAGCCCTGAGCGCGACCAAGGCTAAAGGGGAGGGGGGGTGCCAGGAAAAGCTCGAACACTGTCTTCAGTAAACCGCGAGGAGAAGCAGCGGCCCTTCCAGTGGTCCCTCCTGTCCCCAAGCCCCCACCGCGCTGGGGCCGTCCAGCTTTCCCCTGGTTTTTGGTCGCTCCCAGCATTCGCGGGCCCTCAGCGCCCTCTGCGCCCGCGCTTCTCAGTACGATGCGCACCCCCAGTCGCGGCGGGCTAATGGTCTGGCCCGTCGGTAGCCGCCACCCCCTTGGGCAGCTACAGCTGTTCCAGCGGCTCCCCGTCGAGCGCCAGAGTCCGGAGCCGTGGCTGCCGCGGGCGGTGGGCGGGCGGGGTATCACCGGACCACCAGCGAAGCTGCCCAGCAAGGGGCAGCCCCCGCCGGCCAGTGGCGGAGCGCGGGAGCCGCCGAGGGACCGCCCGCAGCGGAGTGGCGAGGACCGGGGCTGGGCTTTTCTCAACCCGGTGAGTACCTTCTGCCGCCATCCTCCCCGACACCCTCCCACCGTCCCCTAACCCCGGAGGTCTGGGTCCCTACTCTGCCCCCACCAGTGACTGTCCCCAGGACTCTGTCCTCGGCCCGAGCTGCGGGACAGAGAGCTGCTGCTGTCAGGCTAATGATTCAGCACCATTCGCGCGTAGAGGTTTGGGCAGAATGGGGGAGGGGGAAGGGGACGAGGTCAGTTGCCGGGCTCACCTCAGTTTCTAGGCTCACTATAGAAGACCTGGGCGCCGGGGTCGGGTAGGGTGAATGGAGAGGAGCTCTGCTGGCTTGTTCTGTAATTCCGTGCTTTCCCCACAAGCTAGTGCAAACCTCCGTGAGTATGGGTGCATTCTGGAAAGTGTGTCAGATTAATGTCTTTTCCCCACATCCAAGTTAAGTATAGGGTCCTTGTAGGTACCTCTCAGTTTCTTTGCTTCTGTCTCCGTTGGGTTCATGCCATCATTTTATTTTATTTTATGCCACAGCATTCCTTCCACTAATGTGAAAGATGTCCTATCAAAGTTGTCTTGTATTCTGGGTGGGTTTGATTGGTCCTGGCACAGAAGGAAAAGATTTAAAGGAGGTAGGAAGTAATAGTTTCATATCATAGGTTCTTACTTTTATATATAATATTTCACTAAGTCCTCACAACAACCCAAGAACAAATGTGGAAAGTGAGAAGCAGAGATGTTAAATTACATTCTCAAGGTCACAGAATAGGAATTTGAATTCAGGTCTCCCTAAGTCCAAAATCCATTGTCCTTACTGTACTAAACAGTAGTGGGTCCAAAGTGTATATATATATATATATATATATATATATATATATATATATATATATATATATATACACACACACACACAACTAGCTATTAAATACAGTGTTTTCATAGGAGTGATCTCAAACAATAGCACCAACAACCTGTAAACTTTCTGTATGTGGAATTATTGCTTTTTTAGTACAAAAGAACATTTTTAGTTCTTCATGTGTAAAAAAATTGATTTTCTTAGAAAACATTTAGCAAAAAATAATATCTGAACAACATTGTAGAGGAGGATTAGGTCATGATGGATGTTCAGCACATTTTTGGTAGTGAAATTTGGTGGGTGCCCATGGGGAAAGTCATGAAGAAATCATTAGGGCAATAAAAAGAAATCTGGATTATTTTTTTTTAACTTTAGGTAACATTTTAAATAAAAGCAACCATTTGGTTCATGAGCCATGTGACATAATGACACACAAAAGGGTGACAGATAAACCTAGACTCAGATCATGTTATTTGATTCATTACGGCTCTGTAATTTGACAGTAATAACTCCATTTTGTAAACTAAGGAACTGAAAAACAGAATGTTAAAGAGCACTCAGTAAGTGATGGAATGTGGACAAGGATTTACTCCTAGGTGCTACCTCTCTCAGTTAAAAAATATGTATGTAGTCATAAAACAGAATTCCTTATAGTGCAACGTTGAATTGATTTGTTTTTGCCCTACCTTTCAGAGTCAACAATTATATTGACCTTGTATATGCCTTCTGTAAAAATAATGGATGTGATGTTCTTTTTTCTTTTTTGGTGGGTTATTTGATTTGCTTTCATTCATGATTATGGAGTTTCTCTTAAGATGTCCAATCTTGTTGATGTCTCAGGGAGCAGGTTGCTATAGGACAAATGTTTATTTTCTCTAAGTTTCAGCATAGTATTTGATGGTAGATAGCAACATAGTCATTTAGTTTATCATTTCTAAAGTATTGAGCTATTTACAATGGCAAATTATTTCTTAAGTTAGTGGGAGATTGATAACTAAAACCCACTGCCCACATAAGGACATAAAATGAGAACACATATTCATATTTGTTGTTGAGACAAGACTGTAAGTGAGGTAGGGTCCTATATCTAGTCTTAAGCTTGATTCCTAGGAGGTCATTTCTTTTTGTGTTTATGTGTCTATTGGCTATACACTGAACCTTGGTGAGGCATTTTGCAATCCAATCTCTTGAATCCCAAGGGGACAACCGAATTGATTTGAATGAATAAGCAAAAATACAGCATCACTGCTGTTCAAAAAAAAAAAAAAAAGGAAAGTGCATGTCTTAGTGATGGATGGTCAGTAGCAACACTTTAAAAGGGAGACATCATGTTTTATTTAGATAACATCACTGAAAGTATGAATATAATATCAACCCGGCTTTAGAACTATACTTTCTGTCTTTCCCTGTGTTTATCCAATTTCTGCTGTCAGCAGACCTTCTAAATTCCTGACTTAAGGAAATTAAAGTCTAGTTAGGGAGATATTTACTTAACACATGAGTAATTAACAACAAAATAACTTAGAATTGGCTTATTATTGGAAAGAGGTGGTACAGAATTAAGTGTTATAGCAACACCTTAGGAAAAATTAGAAATAGCAGAGGTTGGGGTGATCAGAGGATCAGCAAAGCCTTCACGAATGGAAGTATATTAAACCAACCTCAGAACTGATAAGCATTTCCACAGGCAGGGAGAATGGGAGACAAAGGTTCATCTGAGAAGTGCTCATCTATCGTTTGGATACATGGTGACAGATTATGAAGAACCTTGAATGTCTGATGTGAGATCTGTTTCTGATCTGGTAATAATAGAGCATTAGGGTAGATTTCTAAGCAGGTCAAGTTTCTCTTGCTCATGTTCTCCATATCCCTTGCCCCAAATCCCCTTCCAGAAATCCATATATTTCCTCATAGTAAAATAATTTGATATCAATTAAATGAAGAAAAAGGTTTTTGTCCAACAACAAAGAAGAAGAAGAAGAAGAAGAAGAAGAAGAAGAAGAAGAAGAAGAAGAAAAAGAAGAAGAAGAAAAAGAAGAAAAAAAAAGAATAAAGCTTTCCCTTTCAAAGAAATTTGCCTTTAAAAAAATGCCAAAATTGAATATGGGGGCAAGAAAGATGGGGGAATGAGATGGACATCATTACCCTAGGTACATGTAGGACTGCACATATGGTGTGATGCTACATTGTGTACAACCAGAGAAATGAAAAGTTGTGCTGCATTTGTGTACAGAGAATCAAAATGCATTCTGCAGTCATATATACCTAATTAAAATAAATAAATTTATTAAAAAGACCAATTTATAGAATTATAAACAATCTAAAAACTTCAAGAATATGAAAAGGAAAAAAATTATCATGATCTTACTATGTAAAGACAACCATGATTAATATTTTGATTTTTTTCCATGTATAGTTTTAATGATGGTATATTAATTACTTTTTAATATATATCTTAATTTGTTCTATTTAGATATACATGACAAGAGTATATTTTGATATATATGTATACATGGAGTATAACTTAGGAGCCTACTCTTTTTTGGTGGGGGGGTTAATGGGGATTGAACCCAGGGCCTTGTGCATGTGAGGCAAGCACTCTACCAACTGAGCTATATCCCCAGCCCTAGGAGCCTACTCTTGTCATTGTACTTGATGTGGTGTTTTAGTGGTCGTGTATTCTTACATGAACATAGGAAAGTTATGTCCAAGTCATTCTACTGTCTTTCCTATTCCCATATTCCTCCCTTCCCTTCATTTCCCTTTGTATATATATTTTAACTTTTAACTCTATAACATTAGTTTTCACTGAATAACAATTAGGCAGTAAACATTTAAAATGAATATAATCTTCCACTAGGTAGATGTACTAGAATTTCCTAATCATTCCTGTCACTATATTATTACATCTTTGTTCATAAAAATTCTTTAGGATAGTATCTCTGGATATAGGGGTATGGATTCTTAGATTTAGACTAGTTTAAGCAAGTTCTGAAACTACTTCCATTTACACTATATATATATGGAATATAGAATATTTGTATGTTAATATTGAAGATACTCAATACTGTCTATAGCTCCTTAGATTATACTCTTTCAGGTAACCTCTTCTTTTGATTAGAAAGATTAAATCATAGTAACTTAGAGAAAGGCGGGTAGTAGGGACTATAGAAGAGAGAAGCTGTTTTAAAGTGGGAGAACAGGTCTGGGGAAAGTGAGCAAGAATTTATAGTCTTAGAATGGGCATACATGATCATTGATTTTCTGATCCTAGGCTTTTGTTAGAGGACCTTAACTTTAAATCTCCACCTCCCTTGTCTCACTACACACTGTACACCATATCTGACGCCTTCCGACTTCAGCTTCTGTCCTCCTGTATCAGATTCTCAACTCTCCAGCTACATTATCCTAGTAATTCAAGGCACAAATATGAGCTCACTCTTGCACTCTAATTTGGAGAATTCACATTGTTGATGATAAGAATTTAGGACCTCTGCCCAAATCTTAGCAGATACCCTGGGTACAAGGTACAAGGTACAAGGGTGTGTGTGGGAAGCACACTTGATGAACAATGCAGATTCCTGTCCCCTTCCTTAAGCACATTTGCCAAAAAAATGACCTTTTTGAGAAGAGTGGCTACTTGGAGAGGCATAACATCACCCCCAAGCATCCAGATACTCCCTTCTCCTTGTTCCCAATGTCTCTTCACCAGAGAAAGTTCCCCTCATGGAGGAGAAACACTTGCCTCAGTTAATTCTGTTCTAGGGACATATGGCATTTGCTCCTTATCATGAGAAGGACAGGGACCCAGTGTTGGACATGTGCTTTGGTCAGACCCCTGACTTACTCTCCCAAGTTTTCACTGAGCTGCTTTTGGGACCTGTTTCCACTTACCTAGGGCTACAAGGATGAGAATCTCTTGAGGTGCATAGGCCGTTAAGTATCTCTGAGTACCAGTGAAAGGGATGTTACAGATATGAATGTACCTTGAGGGCACAACTGGGGAACAGAGGCAGATTACTATAATATTCCATCATTCTTGGGGAAGCCTGTAAAGAAACAATGACAACAAAAACATCATATTATAAACCTCAAACAGACCATTCTCCCCCTTTATCAAGTCCCAAGAGATGATTTCTGATGGAACTGGGCATTTGGTGGGCAGAGTACTTTAGATAGAATTTCTCCTGTGTTTATTTGAGACCCATTATAAACAATTTGCTTAAGCTCCCAGAAGGTGGTAAATCTGTTTCCATTTCCCTCATGCATTATCTGTCAAAACTGAAGTGAGACTCAGAAGTTTCCCTAGTGTTTAAAAGAAAAGTCAAATTTCAATACACTTTCCTATTTATTCTCTGCTAGCCTTTATTTCCCATTTGACATTTATCTGTTAACACTTCTGTTCTTAGTACACATAGTAGTTGACAGAGCTAAGGCACTGGGATTGTTTAGGCGATGGGAAGCTGAGTGATAAATAAATATTCTTCTTTTTTTTTTTTACTTGAAAGTACCCGATCATCACACACATTTCAGTGTAAATCTTTTGAAGATTTAAATTTAAGTGGTCAAGTGCTCACTGATCTTTTCTCTGGCTGGTCCAAGGATTTCTGAGAATGCTTTCCTTGATGAAAGTGATGATAGTGTTGGTCCACTGGATGTGCTGAAGTATCTACATTGTTTGCTTTTTCTAAATTGTGGCACCAGAGCTTCCAAACTTCTTTGTTATTTTTGTCCTTCTGCCTAGCCATGTGAAATGGAATGCTATATTTGACAAAGGGTTATTTTTGAACATTTCTCTTACCCACTGTTTTGTAAAGTGTGAACTGGTGCCACAGCTAATTTGACAGGATGGCAGCAGTCTGTTTCTGTAAAAAGTTGTTCTTGTTTCTCCTTTTGTGTAGGTGCAGTGACATTATCTTTTTTAAGTAATTGAGCATTTGTAGATTTGGATGAGAGAGCAGCAGTAATCCAGGCAGCAGCTTCCAGATCATTTCTAGGCTTAGGATCCGAATTTTAATGGATGCTTATATATAACTTTTAGTTAAGATAGTACTGTCTTTCTTTTATAAGTGAAGTGACCCTACTTAAACTTTATGTAAAATCTGTTTTAACTGATGTGGTCCTACTATGTCATAAATGTGTGGAGTATTGGTAGAAAAAGTTAGGAACTATAGATTTAATTAGAATTATTGCATTTGTTGGAAAATTTTCATGTGTAATTTTCTCATGATTATTATTTAAAATCTTTTTTCAAGGTATGTATCAAATAAAATGTATGCCTATGTGTAACATTCATAGTGATTGCTAAAAAATTAGGACAAATATTTCAGCACATGTCTCAGTCTATATTTAGAACACTCTGCAGCTAACCAACAATACATGATAGTTCTGTGGAGAAAAATGATAGGAATTGCACACATTCTATAGTCAGTTTAATATTTATGAAATCAGATGAAGGCATTTTCATTTAGCTTTAGGTTTGATCACATCCAAGATGATATTTTGTTACCTAGCATGTCTTAATCTAGAATCCTGAAGATTGACATGTCCTATGTTGTCCATTTTAACAATGTGCAAAAATAGAGCTAGAGAGGAAAGAAATAAGCAAAATTAACATTTAGAATCACAGTGATATTAGAAATTGGTCTGCAGCTGCCCCTGATTGGATAGTGTTTTTTTGATTTACTTCTTTAAGGGTTTTTAAGGAAAAAGTAATTTCATTGAATGTTTTTTACTGATCTCTGATATTTATTTTCAGTTCTCATCATCTTCTACTTTATTCAACACACACAAAATTTAACTCATTATTTTTGGAATATATAAACAAGTTATTTTTACATCTTGCCATAATAATTAAAGGAAAATTGACATCTAAAAATATCAAGAGAAATTTGAAAGGGATGTCAGTGTTTCTCAAAATTAAGCAGACTGTATATATGTGCCAGTGCTTTTTCACATGTCAAACATCAGTGCCAAATAAACATTTTTTTTGCCAGAAAGAACCATGTTCTACTACATATGTTGTGTTATTTTCACTTTGAAATAAGTGGCATTTTCTCTTTTAAAAACTATATTACGTATATAATACATTTTGAGAGCTATTTTCCTCCTTGATTAAGAATTAAAAATTAAATATATTCTTCATTGGTTATAATATGGCATATGTACTTCCATATTGTGTTCAACAGTGTTACTCTGAATTTTGATTTTAGAATTTACAGGTAATTAGAATAATCAAATATAGGAATCATGAAGGTAGTAAAGTGTAGCATCTACTGGGAACAAAGTTAAGGAAATTCACTGAGCAAAATCTATGAACAGAGAGATTTAGATCTCTAAGAAAAATTAACTACTGATGTAGCCCAGGTTTTTTTTTTCTCTTCTTATTTAACTATACATATTCTGGCAATGTGAAAGTTATTATCATAGTTCTGGAATAAAAAAAAATATAATAGTCTCATTATATATGATATCATTTTCCAGGGTTTCAGTTACCTATGGTCTTCTATGGTCCAAAAATATTAAATGAGAAATTCCAGAAATAGCAATTCATAATTTTTAAATTGTATGCTATTCTGAGAAGCATGATGCAATCTCATGCTCTCACATTCTCTCCAGCCATGGATGGGAATCTGTTCAGTGTATGTAGGCTTCATATCTGCCCACTGTTAGTTACTTCGTAGTCATTTCCATTGCAGCAGCCCAATGCTGTGTTCAGGTAACCCTGCTTTTACTTAATGGTCCCAAAGTGCAGAGTAGTGATGCTGGCAATTTGGATAGGCCAAAGAGAAACTGCTTCCTTTGAATGAAAAGATGAACATTCTCAACTTAGTAAGGAAATAAAAAAAAAATCATACGCAGAGTTTCCTAAGATCTACAATAGAATAGACATTTGGAGAGGGAGGAAACAGTGGGACATGGGAGGTGGGCACATTTATATTATTTTTACTATAGTATATTGTTATAATTGTTTGATTTTATTATTAGTTAATATTAATTTCTCACTGTGTTATAAATTAAACTTTACCATAGGTATGTGTGTGTGTGTTTATATATATATATATATATATAGAGAGAGAGAGAGAGAGAGAGAGACAGAGACAGAGAGAGAGACAGAGAGAGAGAGAGAGAGAGAGAGAGAGAGTGAAACAGTATTTATAAGGGTCAGTACTAACTCAGGTTTCAGGATCTATTGGAATGTATAGGGCATATTGGAATGTATTCCCTGCCAATAGGGTGGACTACTATATTTAACATTTTTTTTTCAGAATAACTTTTTTTTTAGAATAGTGTGAAAATATTGCTATTTATGTAATTCTTTGGGTGATATCTGACATGTAAAGATTACACAGGTACATACTTTTTTGCCAGTGAATATTTTGTAGTATTGGTTTCTTTTAATAGTTTTTATTGTGATAAAAATACACAATATTTTATGTGTTAGCCATTTCTAAGTATATAGTCGAGCATGTTAAATATATTCCCATTTTTGTGAAACTAATTGTCCAGACTTTTTCCTCTTGCTTACCAGAAACTATATACCCATTGGTAGCTCAGCTCACCTTCCTTCCCACTTCATCTAGCCCCAGACAGCCACCATTCTACTGTTTCTGTGAATTTGACTACAGTAAATACCATAAATAGGTAGAATCATATGGTATTTATCTTTTTGTAACTGGCTTATTTCACCTAAAATAAAGTTCATCCATGGATATGTCAGAATTTCTTTCCTTTTCAAGGCTGGATAGTATGCCTTTTTATCCATTCATTCATCCCTGAACATTTGCCTTGCTTCCACTTCTTGGTTATTGTGAATAGTGCTTCTGTGATCTTGGGGATGCAAATATATCTGCATGACCTTGATTTTATTTATTTATTTTTAATTAGACCCAGAAGTGGGATTGCTGGATCACATAGTAGTTTTATTTTGTATCTTTTGAGAAAAATTCGTAGTGTTTTCCATAGATTTGTACTATTTTACAGTCTCATCAGTAGTGCACACAAGTTCCAATTTTACCAAACTCTTGCCAATACTTTTTGATTTCTGAGATAATACTTCATTGTAGTTTTGATTCTCACTTCTCTGAGGATTAGTGATGTTGAGCATTTTTATATGCTAATTAAACATTTTCATATCATCTTTAGAGACATGTCTATTCATGTTCTTTGCCTATTTTAAAATAAATAGTGTTATTTGATTTTGTGATTCTTCTTGCTCATGTAACATTTGTTATTTTTAGCAGTTTAAAGAATGTATTGTTGAAATAGTTTCAAATTGATGTTTATTGTTTTATTTCTCCTTATTCTTTAAAGTGTACAAGATTATTTTGCAACTATGTAATTATTATACCTGCCATAATTATTTTACAGATTATACTTAATTTGATTGACTTTTTCTTTCTGAAGACCCACTTATGTATCTATTCAATGTGGGATTTTGTTGTAATAATTTAACCAGATGTTAATAAGAATTGTGTGAAACCTATGCATCATTTTAAAGATAACTGACATCTTCACTATATTTATTCTTCCATGGCATATCTTTCCAGATATTTAAGTCTTCTTTGGTGTCTTTCATCAACACGTTATAATTTTAATTATACATCTTGTACATGTTTTATTAGATTTATACATAAGTATTTAATTTTCTTTGGAGCAAATAATAGGGAAATTTAAATTTATGTTTCCATTTCTTTGTTAAAATGGGGAAATTCAGTTGATTTTGTATCTTGATCTTGTGTCATGCAGCTTTACTAGACTTGCTTTTTGGTTCTAGAGGTTTGAAGATCTTTTGAATTTTTCTTTAATGTATAGGATTATGTCATGTGTAAATACAAAGTTTTTTCTCTTTTTTATCTATATTCCTTTATCATTCTTGCCTTATTCCAACAACTAGAACTTCCAGTACTATGTAAATAAAAGTGATGAGAGTGCCTTATTCCCAAACTTAGAGGGAAATCATTTAGTCTTTCACTATTATTATGGTAATTTTTTTGTAGTTTTTTTTTGTACAGCCATGCTTCTTTATCTGTGGGGCCATCATTGTTCAGTTCAACCAGTCATGCACACATTTCCTTCTTGTCATTGCTTGCTGAACAGTATAGAATAATAGCTATTTACATATCATTTATGTTGTATTAAGTAGTAATCTAGAGATGGCTTAAAGAATATAGAGAATGTGTAGACCATACGCAAATACTATCTCATTTTATATAAGGGATTTGAACACCCAGAGATTTTGATACACATGGAGGATCTTGGAAATAGTCTTCCACATATATGGAGGAACTAAAATTGTACATGATTTTTCTGGGGTCAAGCAAATTCCCCTCCATTTTTAGTACCCTGGGTCTTTTGGTCCTATATGGTTGTTGAATTGCATCAAGTACTTTGTCTATGCCAATTAATATGGGTATATACATTTTTTTCTTCCCTAGTCTGTTGATACAATGGATTACATTACTTGATTTTGGACTATCAAATCAGCCTCATACACATGAAACAAAATTTAATTCATCACGACTACACACTCACATTATTTACATACATACATCTGTATACACATATGAACACACATTGTTGGATTCAGTTTGCAAAACTTTGATAAAGATTTTGCATCTAAATTCATGAGAATTAATGGTCTATAGTTTCTAATGGTTATAGTTTCCTTTTTGTTGTGCTTTCTTTGGCTTTGGTTGTTCCCTTCTCTCTCATGTTCTGAAAAAGGTTGTTAAAAATTGGTGTAAATTATTTGAGTGTTTGACAGAATTCTCCAATGATACTATCTTGGACTGAGGTATTTCCTTTTCAGGAGTTTTTTTATGAAAAAAAATCAAAATTATTTCTCTACTAATTAAAGAACTATTCAAGTTATCTGTTTTTTTTGACTTACTGTTGGTAATTTGTGGTTTGTAAGGAATTGATATATTTCTTGTAAGTCGTTGAATTTAAGATTGTAAGGTTATTCATAGTTTTTCCTTATCTGTTTTCCCCTATTCTTTTATTGGCCATAGATTCTGTTGAGATATTCTGTTTTATTCTTGATATTGGTGACTTGTGTCTTATCTTTTAAAAAGATCTTTGTCAGTCTTTCTAAAGGTTTATTGATTTAACATTTTTTTGAAAATCTAGTTTTTGTGAGTTTCATTTTTATTTTCCTATTGTTTTCAAGTTCATTGAAGTATATACACACATATGCATCTATGTACATATATCTGTATTTTTTCTGCTTCTTAAAATAGGGACTTAGATTACTGATTTGTCATTGTTTCCTTTTGCTTATGTAAACATTTAGTGCTCCAAATTTTCCTCTTAACATGGTTTTGTCTTTATGTCACAAATTTTGGTGTATTGTGCTTTCATTTCAATTTTCAAAAAAAAAAATTTAAAAAATTTTCCTTTGAAGCTTCCTTTTTGGCCCGTGGACCATTGAGCAAAATTTCATTGTTTGTCTGCCCGTCTATCTGTCTACCTTTCTTTCTTCTATCTTCATACAGAGTCTTACTGTGTTGCTCAGATTGGTCTTAAACTCATTGGCTCAAGTGATCCTTCTACCTGACTCCTGAGTAGCTGAGACAATGGGCATGTGCCACCACATCTGAGAAAGCATATTAATTCCCAAGTGTTTAGAGATTTTGCTGTTATTTCTGCTGTTCATTTCTAGTTTAAGAAATGTATGTTCAGTCAGAGAACATACTCTGCATGGTTTAAGTTCTTTTAAACTTGCCTGTCCATGTTTTATGAACCACAGTGTAGTGCATGTTGGTGAAACTCTACAGGTTCTTCAAAGAATGTGTGTTTTATTTTTGAGTAGAGTGTTTTAATGTCAATCAGATGCTACTGGTTGATGGTGTTGCTCAGCTTTTCTGTATTCTTGCTGACCAATTTTGCCTAGTAGTACTATCAGTAGCTGAGAGTGGAGTGTTGAAGTTCTCACTACAAATGTAAATTTTAAAATATTTTTTCCAACTTTATCAGTTTTTGCTTTGTGTATTTTGAAATGTGTATGTTTGGTACATGCACATTTAGGATGACTTTATTTTCTTTGTTAATTGAGCTTTTTATTATTTTGTCATAGTCCTCCTGACCCTTAATAATTTTCTTTTTCTTTGAATTCTACTTTAGATGCTATAAATAAAGATACTTTTGCTTTATAAAATTCATGACTGCATGATATGTCTTTTTATATCTATTTATTTTCAACATACCTATGACATTATGTGTGAAATTGAGTTTTGTAGACAATATGGAGTTAGATTATATTTTTTAAGTTTACTTGTTAATCTCTCTTTTAACTGATGTATTTATACCAGTTTTATTTTAATAATTGATATGTCAAGTTCTCCCTTTACCTCTGATTTGTTTTGTGTATTTTCTGTTTCTTTTGTCTTTCTGTGGGAAAGAACATTTTAATGTTTTTTTAGAGTTGCATTTTTATTTATTTATTTTTTGTTATATCACTTTATATGGTTGTCTTGGTGGGTGCTCTAGATGTCTGTCCCAGCCTACTGTAGACAATAAGCCATGGTTTAGAAAACTGTACTTCCATTTAGGTTCTTTTACCCTCTCCACTTTAAATATAATAAGGTATTTCTTCTACATACATTGATTACTGTAACAGTCTTATATATTGCTTTTCCTACAAAAATGATTAAAGAATTTCATGAGGTTAGTGACAGGCTATTATGTGTACTTCTGTTTTTATCTTTTTTTGTTTTTTCTCTTTTCCCTTTTGAAGGTCCCACTCCTCTGTTATTGTTTGCTTTGCATTAGAAGGTTTTCTTAAGACATTCTTTCAAGTTAGGTGTGCTAGTAACACATTCTTAGTTTTCCAAATTCCTCTCTAGAATGCCTTTTCTATCTTCCATTGCTGAATGTTAGTTTTGCCAGATAGGGTAGATAGGGTTAATAAGTATTCTCTTTTAGCATCTGAAAAATGGGCGTCTGTTTCTGGCTTCTACAGTTTCAGATCAGAAATTTATTGTCATTTAGATTGTTGTTACCTTACGTATTATGTCAGTCATCTTACTGTTTTTAAGATTTTTTGTCTTAAGTTTCCATAAATATGATTTTGATGTGTATTGGTGTATGTTTGAGTTTATCCTATATGGGATTCTCTTAGTTTCTTAAATCTTTCTTAAATCTTTCTGTCTTTTGCCAAATTTAGGATTTTTCAACCACTATTTCTTTAAATGCTTTGTCACTCTTATATTCTTTCTCTTAATTACTAATAACATTAGGTTTTTTTTTTGTTATTATTCCTTAGATTTGGGAAACTTTCCCAGCCTGTTTTCTCTCTATTGTTGAGCTTGAATAAATTTCATTAACCTTTCTTAAGTTAAGAGGTTCTGTCCTTAGTCATTGCTACTTTACTATTGAGACCATTCAGCAAGTTTTTAATTTTAGCAGTTATATTTTTAAGCTCTATAGTTTCCATTTGATTCTTTTCCATCACTTTTATTTCATGGCTGAGATTTTGTTTTTTCATTTGTTTCAGGAAAATTGACTATTGAGGCAACTGAAAAAAAGAGTTGCTTTAAAATTCTAGTTAACTCCAGTATCTGATTATATTGAGATTATTCCAATGTGATGCTAATATCTTGATGTTGGCATCAGTTGATGGTCTGTTTTCATTCAGTTTATGATTTTCCTGGATTTTGGTGTGACAAATGAATTTTGATGGCACCCGGGGATAGTCTTGTTAGGAGACTCTCAGTCCTATTTAACTCTTAACTTTATTTAGCAGACAGTCACTTATTTAGGTCTGGAGGGTAGGTTCTGTCCTACCTTTTTGTGCTTTTCAGAGCCTTGGCAGTATTACTTTGGTCTGTTTCATTTTGTAGTGCTCCTGAGGCTTTTGCCTATCACCCTTTGCTGATGCTGTCTGTGGGGATGTGGTATAAGGCACTGCCCTGAACTGCCACTGGTGGGGAGACGGTGTGGGACTTGGGTCTCCTTATGTCTCTGGGTGGAGGAAGGAGAGACAAAAGTCTCTGCTGACACTGCCCAAGCTAGGGAATCATGCTGTCTGAATCACCTTCCTTGTGAATGGAGGTGTAAGTTCCTCTTTAGGTCTGTGTTAGACTTTCCTTTCCCAGTCTTTCCCAGTGAGAGAAGCCTTTTTTTTTTTTTTTTTTCCTGGAGGCCTGTTGGTGGTCATGGGTGGAGGATTCTGTGATGCTCTGTCCTGGGGAATATGTGAGATTCATAGAAAACCCAGGGAACTCAGCACATTATTGTTTCTCACATCCTGAAGTTCCCAAGGCTAGTCTGTCTCCTTACTTTCACCTTTCAGAGTCCTTTTATCGTTTTATGATGGATAATTTCCAGAGTAGTCAGTTGTGTATAAAAAGCAGGATCAGAAAAAAATTAAATCTATTACAGTTTGTTCTAGAGTCAGAGGACATGGTTTTTAATGTGCCATTTTACTCACAGCAAAGTATGCACGGAGCATTTCTGCTGTACATCAAAGTTTGATGGCTGTCTCAAGAAAAGCACTTGTGTGATGTTTTTAACTGCTTCTGAAATACCATATCATTTTTACTTGAAAGAAAAACTGACATAAAACAGTTTCTTTTTCAGACTTGAATGTTTGGCAGGCATTTTTCTTGAAAGTGAAATGAGCCTATTACATCAAGAAAAACCAGTATTTGTTGCAAATGATGAAATTTGTGTTTGCAAGAAAAAAATCAGAATTTTGGAAACTTTAATCCACCACTGTGAGCTTTTCTTCTTCCCAGTACCTAAATGTGTTTTTGATGAAATCATTTAGTATTTTTAAAATACTGTAAAGTGAAATGTATCAACCTTTGGAAGATCTGGATGGCTGAGTAAACCAATATTTTGCCATGATTAATGCACAATGTTGCAGAAGTACACACAGGTAAAACTTCCCTTTAAAGCATAATATAGACCACTGAATTTTTAAAAAGTTATTAATATTATTTTTCACTGACAAATCACAATCGAATATATTTTGAGGGTTCAATGTAATGTTTTGATATGTATATCTACTGTGGCCTGATTCAATTAAGTCAATTAATATATCCATCATGTCACTTACCTGTCATTTTTATTGTGAGATGTTTGAAATTTACTCTTTTAGTTATTTTGAGATATATGATACAGTTATGTGTTGCATAATGATGTTTCAGACAAAAATGATAAGGTTATAATGGAAGCGAGAAAGTTCTGTTGTCCAGTTTTTCTGTTCTATCTTTACATGTGTTCAACATGTAACTATTGTGTTACAATTGCCTACAGTAGTCAGTACATTAACTTGCTATACCTGTTTGTAGTATAGGAGCAATGGTCTATACTATATGGCCAAGATGTGTAGTAGGCTGTTACTACTAAGTACACTCTATGATGTTTGTACATTGACAAAATTGCCTAACAATGCATTTCTCAGAACATATCCCTGCTGTTAAGTATCACATGGCTATATTTTATTATAGATTACAGTCAGCTTCCCATGTAGTAAAGCTCAAAATCTTTGAGTCATAAATTTTGTGCCTTTTGACCTATAATTCAGCATGTTCATCCCCATTCCAGCCTTTGATAAGCGTCATTCTATTATTGTTATTATCATTTTGGTACTGAGGATTGAATTCATGAGTACTTAACCACTGAGCCATGTTCCCAGCCCTTTTTAGATATTTTATTTGTAGACAGGGTCTTGCTGAGTTGCTAAGTACCTTGCAAAGTTTCTAAGGCTGGTTTTGAACTCTCAATCCTCCTGCCTCAGTTTCCCGAACTGCTGGGATTACAGGCGTGCATCACTGTGCCTGGCATCATTCTACTTTTTATGAGTTCAACTTTATTAAATGTCATATGTAAATAAGATTATTCAATATTTATCTTTCTATGCCTGGCTTATTTCACTTAGCAAAATGTCCCCCAGATACATACACATTGTCACAAATGATGGAATCTCCCCTTTTAAAAGGGTGAATAGTATTCTATTGTGTCTCTCTCTCTGTCTCTCTCTCTCTCACACACACACACATACACACACACACGACCACATTTTCTTTACCTATTTCCTGTTCATTTGTTGGTAGAGACCTAGGTTGTTTTCATATCTTGGCTATTGTAAATAATGCTCCATCACAACAATGAACAACTCAGGAGCAAAGATATTCCTTCACCATAATGATTTCAGTTCCTCTGGCTATACATCTAGAAGTGTGACTACTGCTTTGTGTGCTACTTCTATTTTTAGTTATTTGAAGAACCTCCATATTATCTCCCATAATGGTCATATTAATTTATATTCCCACGAACAATGTACAAGAATTCCTTTTTCTTTACATCTTCCCTAGTACTTGGTACCTTTTGTCTTTTTGGTACTAGCCATTCTAACAGATATAAAGTGATATCTCACAGTGTTTTTTATGGGCATTTCCCTGGTAATTAGTGATGCTGATCAGTTTTTCATATATCTGCTCTCCATTTATTTGTATGTATTTTTTTGAGAAATGACTTTTCATTCTTTCCCCATCTTTTCATCAGATTATTTGCCTTCTTGCTGTTGAGTTTTTTTGAATTCTTTCTTTATTTTGGCTATTAACCCCTTATCAGATGGGTAGTTTGCAAATATTTTCTCCTATTCTGTTGTCTCTTCACTCTGTTAATTGTTTACTTTTCTATACACAGAAGCTTTTTAATTTGATGCCATTCAGTTTTTGCTATTGTTGCCAGTGCTTTGGGAATCATGTCCAAAAATTGATTGCCCAAGCTAGTGTCAAGAAGCTGTTCCCCTGTTTCCCCCGCCCCGTTTTCTTCTTGCAGTTTTACAGTATCAGTTCTTATGTTTAAGTTGTTAATCCATTTTGAGTTCATTTTTGTAAATGAAATAAGGTTCTAATTTCATTCTTCCACATGTGGATATCTGGTTTTCCAGTATCATTTGCTGTGGTTGGAATGTGATTTGTCACTTGCAGAACTCATGTTGAAATTTGATTGTCATTGTGATGGTATTGGGAGGTGGGCCCTTTAAGAGGTAATTGGGTCTTGAATGCTCAACTCTCATAAATGGATGGTCCATTCATGAATTTATGGATTCATGGATAAATGGGTTACTGCAGAAATGTTATATAAAAGCCAGCCTTTCTTTGGCTTGCTGGTTCTATCTCCTCATGTGGTGCCCTTCACCATGTTATGATGCAGCAAGAAGCCCTTCCTGGATGCCAGGGCCATACTGTTAGACTTACAGTCTTAACCATGAGGTAAATAAAGTTTTATTCTTTATAAATTATTAGGTTTCAAGTATTTTATTATAGCAACAGAAAATGAACTAAGACACCATTTATTAGAGTGACTGGCCTTTTTTCATGGTATGTTCTTATGCCTTTGTCAAAAATCAGTTGAATATAAATGTGTGGGTTTGTTTCTGGGTTCTCTATACTTTTCTATTGTTCAATGTGTCTCTTTTTATGTCATTACCATACTGCTTTCACAATAATTGCTTTATAAAATGTTTTGAAATTAGGGAGTGTGTTGTCTCCAATGTTGTTCAATGCTCAAGAGTGTTTTAGATATTTGTGCATTTGATGTAACAGAAAACAAAAGATTCACTAATATAATTTTAGATTTCACTCCTCCTCTTTGTAACTGCCTATCTCCCTAATGTCAGATTTTCTCATATTATCTAACCAGAACAATTTAGATTGAATGTGGAAGCACATGTAAGAATACAGCTGTCCTGTGTGAATAGTCAAGAGATTTGACAAAGTGTGAAACAATTTCCCTGTTCTCCTTTTTTTTTGTTTTGAAATTTATAGTTCTTTTTAAATAAATGTTTTGTTTTTATTAATATTAAAAATGAATAAATATTTTAACTATCACTTTTAATTTCTAAGAGGGTAGGTAATGAAGGTGTAAACCATAAAACTCAATAATTTTTAAGAGTGTAAAGGGTTCCTAAATCAAAAAGTTTGAGAATCATAGCCTAAGACAGCCAAGATAAGAGGAAAAGGGCCAGAGGTGTAGGCATGTGGCATCTCACATTTGCCTAATGAAGAGCTCTTATCTCACTGGGTTGTGCCATATGCTTGTTTTTTTCTCTCTAATATTTGCATTTCCATAAAAGATGCTTTTTCCTCCATATTGAATCATCGATATACATTTGTCTATCTGAAAATAAAGGTAGTAAACAGAACCCTACAATGTAATCTTTTTTTTTTATTATTAGTTGCTCTTCACAACTAAATCCCTCAAAACTATCTCTGTTCTGATTTATTGTAATCAATACAACATGTAAAACACAACTGTGTCTTAATTATGAACCATAACAGAATAATAATTTTGGTTCAATGGTGACTCACCCAAGATAAAGTAATTAGAAAGTTTTACCAAGAACTGACTCAAAGATGATACAAAATATCTGAGTTACTTCTTAAAAAAATTGATTAGTGTAAATGACTTTTGTACTTTTCCTCAGTACTTTATCAAGGTATAAAAGTATAGTAAAACATGCATCTGATTCTTTACAAGATTTTGACAAATAGCTTTCAAAGTTGCAAGTGGTTTGTGATAGTATGCACATGCAAGATGAGAGCAAATTGAGAATAGCAGTTTAAAAAAATAAATCGAAGTGATCTTGGGGAGAGATAAGTTGACAGAATTCATGCTCTGAAATCCTATGTATTTATTAGAATGAGGGCACTCATTTAATTCTTAGTTCTTTAACTTCCAGGTAAAGAAGGAAGTCAAAAGTTTAAGGATTACTTAAAAAACTGATCCATAAGAAACAAATTGATTTTTCAAGAACAAGAAGTTTGTCTCTGTATTGAATCAAGAGTAGAATTTCTGCTATTGTTTCTTTTAAAGTGGACTTAGTATAGTGTAATTCACAATGTACTCAACATCCTTACAGTGAAATCTAACAGCATTCCATTTAGGCTGTTTCTTTAATGTCCTTCAATATGGGCCCATGACATGGCTCCATATCATCCAGGAAAGTAACTTCTCAAGGTCTTATTAGTTTCCTTTCTTTCTTTTATTAAATTTTTTTTTGTAGTTGTATATGAACAGTGCGCCTTTATTTTATTTGTTTATTTTTATGTGGAGCTAAGGATCAAACCCAGTGCCTCACATATGTTCGGCAAGTACTCTGCCACTGAGCTACAGCCCCAGCCCTATTAGTTTCCTTTCTAATATGATAATAATATTTACCCTTCAAGCATTTTGACATAGTAAAGATAATATAGTGAGTGCTCAATAAATTATAATTATTGTTCTTTTGTTACAGTAGCTGTGACAGGCAATGTGATATGATCCAGGTATGGAGTTTTCTGGTGACCTTATGTCAGAAATGGATGTTGCAATGTCCACAAAATGAAGGTCTTGCATTTTTTTAAAGGAAATATTTTATACATAACATAGTACATTTCTTAGCTGAAAAAAATTGAGGGCTAGTATAAAGTTTTACTGCCTAAAAATTGCCTGCTATTATTTGTATCCAAATGAAGAATCACATGATTTGAGTGTTATTTAAGAAATAGGGGTCTTTCAAATATATGTATTTGAATAGAAAGTCATAGCACCTTAAGTAGGCTAAAGAAATGACTGTAGAGAGGTTTGAAAATTTCCTCCAAAATAACTTTGGGTTTGTTCTAACACAACAGAAGAGCTGATGACAGAAATTCCAGACTTGTGACATGAACTGTAACTCCAGATACCTATCTCAGCTAGCACAGTTTTATGTACAAATAAAACAGGCAAGACTACTGTCACTGGTAATCCTTTTAGAGGAAAGAGTAATTTTTTTTTCTTTAGACCACAGTGTTTTCTTCTGGAGTGTTCTTTCAACTATCAGTCAAGTCTCTATCAAAGGAAAGAAAAAACAAGTTTATTAGGGTTAGGTAAATTCTCAGTCAGTGAAGTCTGAGTTAGGGCCTGGACTATATAAACTTTTCAATTTAAACAGAGGAGTAGATTAGATTGTAGTAATTGCACAAGCATTCCACAGGGATGTCTTGCTTTGTTAGTGGTCTTTTAAAGTCAGCTATCAGAGGAACCTATCAGGATTTTGATGTTTTAAATATTTGGAGTCTTTGTTAAGAGTAGGATTTTCTTTCATTATTAATCCCCTGAGAATTTTACTTTAGCAAATTGTGCAGTTGCCACACATTTTCAAAATCATTTAAAGCCACCTTGGGTTATCTACAGAGGACTAACCAAGATTTATCCTGTGTCTGCAGACCGCTGAAGCTAGAGCTGATCTCCCCTGTCTCCACGGGGAGGGCCCGCAGGAGAAAGGCCCAGGTTCTTCCTGCCTGAACCAATCCAGTGGGAAGATCTTGGTCATAAGAATTTGAGTCCACTAGGTTCTTTAGGTATGTGTTGAACTAATCAATAAATTAAGACTCAAACATATATCCCAGTCTCCAATAGTGTTGTATTTCATATTAGAAATTTTCATTTCGATAACTGTTAGATTGGAATTTCGGGGTTTTAAATAAAGCTCTCCTATCATTCTCATTTATTTCTTCTTTTCCAAATACCAAGGTACTTCTTATTTTATTTGGAAGCCCTTGTGACATATTTTGGTTTAAACTGGTTCTTAAAAAATCAGTTATAAAGAGGTAAAATATTAAAATATCAATCTTATTTTCATGATTGAGATTTATAATTTCTCATAGGAAAACTGGATGAGTCTGTGTGTGTGTGTGTGTGTGTGTGTGTGTGTGTGTGTGTGTGTTTATGTGTGTGTGTGAGAGAGAGAGAGAGAGAGAGAGAGAGAGAGAGAGAGAGAGAGGGAGAGAGAGAAAGAGAGAATATGTGTGTGTGAATGTGTGTGTGTGTGTACATTTTCTTTATTACCCACCACTTGATGGACACTTAGGTGGTTTCTGTTCTTGGTCATTGTGAATAGTGCTATAGGAACATGGGAGTGCAGGTGTCTGACACACTAATTTCATTTCTTAATTTACATTCCCACCAACAGTCTGCAAGCATTCTTCTCTTTTCTCCACATCCTTATCGGCACTTGTTATCTTTACTCTTTTTGATATAAGCCATTTTTACTGGAGTGAGGTGATACTTCGTGGTTTAGATGAACTATACTTGATTTTTGACATAGACTATTTCTTCTCTATAATATGTGGAATCATGAGCATACCATTCTAGAGAGTGATTAGGAAGGGTAATCCTCCTTTTTTTTAAGTGACTATAATTTACCCATTTCATTTGCATTTGGGATGGAGTTTTGGTTAAGGATATCTTTGTTAGGCTCTATCCTCTGCTTGTATTTATTTATTTATTTATTTATTTTAATCTGTGAGCAGTCAGCTAAATGCACTGAAAAGCTGAGAAAGAAAAGTCTTGTGGGTTCATGCACAGGCACATTGGTATCTCAATCTCTCTTTCTGCCTGGTGTCTGCATCATTTTTTATGATCTGTTGAAGAGTGGCTTCAGAGTCCATAATGGATGTAAGATGATTATTTTTACTCTGTGATTTTTGGTTATATATTAAGTAGGTAAGATAAATGTTATATAAAATCTAATGGACTAAATGAGGAGAACAGGAAATGCATTGGTATAGACTTCTTGCAGGGAACAATATCTAAATGACAATCTAAACTTTTAGTGAAATAGTCACATAACTCTTGTAAATGGAATTGAGCAAATAAGAAAAACATGGCTCTATTCTAAAAACATACCTAAATCATCTATCATGGAATCAGATTTTTGGCTTTGAAAGGTTTTTTTCTTTTTTTAATTTACTTTTTAGTTGTAGTTGGACACATTACCTTCATTTTATTTATTTTTGTGTGGTGCTGAGGATTGAACCCAGGGACTCATATGTGCTAGGTGAGCACTCTACCACTGAGCCACAACCTCAGCTGGGCTTTGAATGTTTTTACATTTATGTTGTCCCATTTCTAACTTTTTTTTTTTTTTTGGCTAGAAAAGGCAAATTGAAATTCAGACAGCAAGCTATGATTTGTCCACTCCTAGTTTTTCTATCTGTGCTCTAAGAGGAAATATTTGGCTTATAGCCAATTCTCTACCTTCTTTGGACATCATCCAGCTATGGGTGCTGTAGTCTGTCTCTTCCTGAGATAAATTGGCAGCCCTGCTTACCAGTCAGTTCCAGCCATGCTGGCTTTTGCTTCTAACAGCTAAGTCTGATAGTGTTATGTGAAGCTGTATAAAATAGAAGATCCTGATCTGGGCCAGAAATTTAAAGGAAAAAAGTGCTAAATAATTTTTCCCTTTTGTTTTGAGATTTCATGATGTTTGAATATAGAGAGTTTGAAGTTTAATTTCTCAGAAAGAGTGGCAGAATTTTTTCTGTGGATTCCTAAAATAGATTTTTATGGAGCAATGTCTGTGCTCTCTGGAATTCCCTCAAGCTTAATTCCCATTTCTGTCCTATAGTAATTTTAAACTTTTTATTTTTTGAGGCAGGGTCTTGCTAAGTTGCATAGGGGCTTGCTGAGTTGCTCAGGCTGATCTTGGACTTGAAATCCTCTTGCCTTAACCTCCTGAGTTGCTGGAATTACAGGCATGTGTCACCATGGCTTTAATCCTTTTTAAAAAATTATATATTATACTAATTGGTACTTACTAGATGTAGTCAATAATATTTCTTAAATGTCTTAATTATTTAGGTCATTGTGATACATAAGACTTTCTGCTTGTCAGGGATATAAGGTATAAAGTCATATATATATATAATATATGCATATTTATTGAAAATTTTTTTGAATTATGAAAACATCCCAATATTTCATCTTAAGTTGAGAAATGGGAGACATGATAAAATGACTTTATTGATATGACCAAAGATAATGAAAAGAGTTTGATGGAGCTAAGAAGTGAAAATCAAGAATGTAGTTAGTATTTGGTGTTTTTATGAAATTCTTTTTCCATTACAATTCATAGCATAGAAGAAACCATAACTTATTTGGTGTATTTTACTTTTAATTGTTCAATAAATGCCTGTTAAATTAAAAGCAAGTAGAGAAAAATGAATTAGAAAAGTCTTTTTTATATTAAAGTGGGTAAGAGTATATAGTATGGAGAGCTGATCTACTTAATTAAAAAACAAAATCTGCTATGTTAAGCTCTGTGCTTTATTCATATTGCTCAGAATGATACTGCCCTTTCCAATAAAAATTCAAAAGCAAATACTTAAAATATAAGACATAATGTGGTAAGCATTGTAACAGTGGGAATGAACTTGTGTTAGCTTTTCATTGTTATGATCAAAACACCTGACAAGAACAACTTGAAGGAGGAAAGATTTATTTTGGATACAAATTAGTAGGTAGAGATTAGAATATAAAGAGAAGCCCCTTTGGTATCCAGTATGTAGATTTGCATAGGAACTATTTGATTCCTTCTCTGCAGGGTTTCAAGATGGTAGGAAACACTAATGACAGTGGCAAATTTGCCATTCAAAAGCCAACATGGTATAGAGCAAAGAAAATTTAGAGAGTTGACAGACTTGTCTAATTCTTTAACAAGTCATTGAATCTTTTTGAGTCTCAGTTTTCTCATCTGTAAAATGGAATCAATAAAGCAATTTATGAGGACAAAATGAAATAACTATCTAAACAGTGGTTCTCAAACTTGCCTGCACATTTAAATCACGCAGGGAGCTTTACTAAGCTCTTACACCCAGGCTGCAATCCAGACAATTATCTCAGAAAGTTTGTGGCTGGGACCACCACATCAGTATTTTTAAAAAGTTCATTTAGTTTAGTCTATGTTGAAATGCTTGGTCATAAAGCCTAGAGTGAAATGTGTGTAACATGGTAGGCACTTGATACACATCTAGTTCCCTGAAACACACACAAATGACAGCCTTTAAGAGTGCTTAGTATATCATGTAGAAAATGCATTTGCTTTGTTTTTACTATTGTTCTGTCAGATGATGGAATAACACAGGACTGAGATAAAAAGAGAGAAACTGCTTATTAGAGAGGAGAATGGCTACTTTTATTTTCAGACGCTATCAGTGTAGTTATTTCAATGAATTATAATTATTTCAAAGACAGAAAACTTAAAAATATTTTAATTAAAATTTAAACCTTAATGGCTCACAGTTGGGGATAACCTTAATTTGATACAGAGAGATACTTGAAACATATAACAATCTTAATTTTAGCAAAGATATATTCATATTATATAGATCATGTCTACATAATAAGTGTTCTACACAATATGCAGACATGTAGATGTATTTTTTCTTTATAACAGTTGGTCGACTTCTAGTATTTGGGTGAAATATCGAAACTAGAGTTGAATCTTATAAAGACTGACATGTATTGTTAATATGATAATTTGCCTCTTGGTTTCTTTCTTTTTTATTTTATTTTATTTTTTAATTTTTATTTATTTTTTTATTGTTAGTTGTTCAAAACATTACATAGTTCTTGATATATCATATTTCACACTTTGATTCAAGTGGGTTATGAACTCCCATTTTTACCCCATATACAGATTGCAGAATCACATCAGTTACACTTCCATTGATTTACATATTGACATACTCAGAGGACAGGAAAGGCAGCAGAATACAACAGACATGCCTTTTGGTTTCATGCTGCTGTCATCATTATCAAATTATCTCCTCTGACCTTGGAACCTGAGTCTCTGAGTATAGATACTTCTGTTAGCCACCAAAATCTATTAGGCTAACATCATGAAGACAAGAACATATTTTATGTGTTTATTAACATGATCTATATTTTCCATTATATCAAATAGAATATTTAGCAGTCTGCTTGTATACTTTTTTAAAATTATTGTTTGTTTTGACTTTGATCTTAGAAAGGTCATTTATTTATTGGAATTACTTTTTCAGTATGATTTTTTTCCCATAATAACTACTTTGAAAAGAACATCTAGAATAATACTTATTTGAAATATTCATTTAAGAAAGAACTTACTTATTCTTCTCATAGTCTTTACTGTTGCTAATTTTCAGCAATCATATATGTTCCTTACATTAGGTGCACATTCAGACAACAAAACAAACATTTTTCCCATTTCCAGAAAATTGATATATAAATTGGTATATTAATTTTGCTTAGGTGAAATGCACATTTGTTTTCTTTTACTTTTGTGGTTTTTAGATCAACATGTTCAATTATTAGAACATTTGTAGACTACTTATATCCTCAAATTTAAGTGAGTTAATGCATGTAAAATTCTTTAAATAATACCTGGCACAAATATTTAATAAGTATTTGTTATTGTCTGCTGTAAGGGGTTTTTAGAAAACTGAATAATATAAAAGTACATTATAACAGAGCCAGATACTTGCAAAATAAATTAGAGAATTTAAAATTTTATGACTGAGTATAAAAGTTTATACTTCTGCTTTCTAGTGTTTACCTCCTGAAAAGGAAATGCTTGACACACCAATAGGTGTCTTGTATTCAGAGTTGAAATTAAGATTGAAGTTTCTGGTTCCAGGAAGGAAAAATAGCATTTGGAGGCTTAACTAATTTTGTTAAAAAACCCTGATATTAAGGATATTAAGAAAATTGAAGAATTATAAGCCTAGGGAAATGCCCAATTTGTTGTTTCCATAGCTTTCCAATATGACAAAACCCAAACTCGTAATAATCCACTTGGATTGAATTACAGAATTTGTGAGAAGTATCCAAACCAAAGTTGAATCTTATGAAGACTGACATGTATGAGTATGATCATCTTCCTTGTGGTTCTACGCTTTGGTCATTATCAAATTACCTCTTCTGACACTGTGGAACCTTAAGAGTCCCTTGTGATTGACAGTTGAAATCTAGAACCTATCATGGATAGATTTTGGGACAGTATTACCAGATGCTATATGATTTATTTAGGATTAATGATTAAACATATTTCATAGAAGGTAATGAGTTCATACATTCCTATGTGACTAAGAAAACCGACTTGATTTTGCCAAGCAGAAAAATGTAACTCCAGTCCCTCTCTCTAATCTTCCATCTGCTTTCTTCCCTTACTATATTTTTTCTTCCTCCTTCCATTTATTTTTGAAGAACATTATTTTTAACTACATTCTTTTGAAAAATGTTCACATATAAACAGGGAAATATATTTTCCATTCTGTATTACCTTTCTTTGAAGAGCTTGAGATGTGTTAAAATGATGTTAATGGAAAAATAAGTAATGACATTGTTGGTCATGATCATATAATTGTGTTTTTAAAGGTGCTGTGTTGTGCCTTCTAATCATCTTTATTGACATCTGAAAAGAAGGTAGTGCATGTAGGGTTAGCTCACTGTGGAGGTTAGTCACGATAGGGTTGTTGAATCTGAACCTGGAAAACAGTATAGGGATGAATTTGAAGCTTCGCTTCAGCAAGGTGGACGGATCAAAAAAAGTTTGTTTTTTTAAAGTAATGAACTGATGTTGGAATTTCATCCTCTAGGTAGTTAGGTAAGTCAGCAAAATTCTTTAATCTCAGTTTCTTCATTGTTAAATGAAGAAAATAAATCTTTATTGATTTTTCAGTGTTGTGAAGAAAGCAGGGATTAAGAATATGAATGCCAAACTAAAACTGTTTTTGCTTAAGTAGCAGGATACCAGTCCTATCACTTACAGCAGTGTATCTTCATCTTTTCATCTTCAAAATGGGAATGATAGTAGTACCAATTTTTGAGGTTTTGCTAGGTATTATATAAGATAACTTATATAATGCTTAACACAGTGTTTTAATGGAGATCAAATATTCATTCATTCATTCAAGAAATGTTTATTGAATGCCTGTTATGTCCTAGATACTTTTATAGGTGCTTAGGATATGTGAGCAGAACCAAATAGTACTCTTCTTTGCAAGTTTATAGTCTAATGAGAGAGAATTAAACACACAATTACTATGCTAAATGTTGTAAAAGAAAGACACTTGAGGCTGTGAGAGTCTTGTGGGGGGGGGGAAGATGAACTGTAAGTAGGCAAAGGCTAAAGACAGGAAGGAGTGGATTCCAGGAAGAGGGAATAGAATGTGCAGAGTTCGTGTAGTAGGAATATATGGTGGGTGATTACCACACAGAGAGTGAAAGGGAAGGTGACTCAGGATCTGAATGGAAATACTGGAAGGCTAACAGGTATTTTGTTCTGTTGGGGCTTCCAACAGGGAGGCAGAACCTCTGAAAATGATTTGGAATAATCTGTTATAGGTACTTGGAAGATGGCTTCTGAGGACTGGTATCTCTGCATCTGGTGGTGAATCAGCAAGGCTAGCTATCATGAAGAACAGCTGGACATCAATTGAAACTCACTAGGATAAAACCAAAATCTGTATCAGACTCTTTGCAACCTTGACCATGTGGTTGACCTCCATGTGGAGCTGATGCTCTTTGCCAAGGAGCTGCATACATGCCTAACCTTGGGGGCCTGGGTTTGGAGGAGCCAAAGGAGAAGTGCTGGAAGGAGCCAGGGAAGTTGCAGAGTCAAGTGTTTTACTAAGCCAACAAAGGGAGCAAGCAGACCCATGCCAGTATATAGGAGCTATAAAGGGACCTTATATTAACTTTCAGAGCATAATGATACATACTTTAATTCTGCCTTTCAAAATCACATGCTAACTTATTTGTCTAACTCCATCTTGGAACCAGGCAGGGAAGGGAATTGTATGGAATATTATTAGCTTAACTGACAGCACCTTTCCTCAAAAGGTGTTTTTTTGGCTCTGATTAGGGTTTTGGTTTTCATGATGTGAACATTGAAAAGCCATCATAAACAGCTGAAGTGTGGAGGGGATGAGAAATGGGAGAGTAACATGGCAAGATTTATATTTTGCAATCCTGCATTCCATTTCAGAAAATGAATTGAAAGAGATTTGAGGGTGGAGATAAGTACTGTTAGGAAGTGAGTACAGTGGTCCAAGTGAGAGGTGATGGTGGCTAGGATTAGAGATACAGGCATAGAGGATGTGAACAAGTAACAGTGTGTCCCAGAGATATTCAGAGGGTAAAGAACACAGGATTTGGGATGAAATTGCTTAGAGTGGAGGGAGAAGAATACATTTTGAGTATTTGGTTGCTTTGAGAATATCCAGATGGAAGCGTTTAGTAGACAGTATAATACTGATATCAGTCATTGTTACAGGAGTAGAAGCGGCAGTAACAGAGCAGTTTGTTTATATTATTATCATTGACTTATTTTTCAGAGACATAATACTATTTTAATTTTATGGGTACTCAGTACTCTGATTATTCCCTGGCATAGAAAGGGCTAGCTTTTTATATCCCTCCTTTATTCTTTCACTAAATCTTTGCATAAATATACATTTTTTTACTCTTTTCTCTATGTCTGTTAATTCTATTTCCTTCCAGTTCCTAGATGGTCCTCTTGACTTAGTTTGGGGGTCAGCACACTTTTTCTCTATAACATCAGTTAATTTCTTTTACAACTATTGAACTCTTATCTTTTTTAGGGCAAAAGCACATATGGACAATATACATTAACAAATTGGGCTGGCTGTTCAGTAAGTCTTCCTGTTCTCTTCACTGTGTAGGTTTTCTGGTACAAATACTGTACCTACTTGACTCCTTTTAAATTTATTTATTCATTTTATTTAATTGATTTTAATTCAGTAAATCTTTATTTACAGAATAGGCATGAGGTGAATTTGTCCTATGAGTGGTAGTTAGACCCTTGTGCCTAGCCCATTATGTGCTTCACTTTTGTTTTATTTTTAATTACCTTCAACCTACTGGCTCTCAAATATGTTCAAGTTTTTTTTTTTTCTAACGTCTATACCTTCCCCTTACTGCTCTCCCAAGAAACTTTCATTTAGACCTTCTTTTGCCAAAATTATATATCATCTTCTTTCCTCTCACTTCTTGAAGGTTATCTCTTCCCATCTAGTTATATTAGTAATTCTGATTTGTCCTATTGCTGCCTCAAAACTAATCATGAACTTTTCTAAATAAAATGACTTCCCTTTTTTCATCTTTCTCTTTGTGGTTGCCCAAGATGTGCCTTTTGGAAACTTTGTTCTGCCCTTGACTGCTGTAACCTTGGAGTGTGCCCTCATTCTCTTCCTCTCTCTGATGGCTGTAGATCACTACCTTTTAAATACTTCAGGGACAACATATTTAGAATAAACTGCACAGATTTTAAGAGTCCAGCTTAGCTATACCCAGATCAAATTATAGAACCTCTCCAGCAACCCAGAAGTCTCCTTCACGACTCTTCCCATCAATTATCCTGATCCTTCCATCCCCCACCACATTTCTTTTCCTTTTTCCTCTTTAACTTCTATATATGAGAGAAAGCATACCACCCTTTGGCTTATTTCATTTAACATAATGATCTCAAGTTCCACCCATTTGCCTGCACATGACATCATGTCATTTTTCTTTATGACTGAATAAAACTTTATTGAATATATATACACCACATTTTCTTTATTCATTCGTCTGCTTGTGAGTACCCAGGCTGATTCCATAGTTTGGCTGTTACGAATTGTGCTAAAGCGGTAGGCTTTATTAAACACTCTTTACTGGCTGCCTTCCCTTCCCTCTGATGAGTTTCTGGTTCTGTACCAGTGTTTCCTGCACTTTACAAAACTACTTATATTTGAATCCTCATATCAAGGTTTGTTCCTGGAGAAGCTGAACTAAGACAGATTTCTTGAGTAATGCCCACAGCGACTTGACTTGTAAATATCCTCTAATTTTCAGCTCATTCCTGGAGTGACCACTTGGACATATCAAATAATGACATTTCCAAATAAAATCAGAACTTGAAAAATGAAGTGCTTCTGCATTGATTATGAAGAGAAGATATCTAAGATTTTGTTACTATGCTTTCTTTCTATTTATTTCTGAAGGAAAAATCTTTTAAATGATTCAGTATGTACTGAGTGTTCCTAATTCTCTCTGACTTGGGTGTGAATAGCACCTCATACAAATATAACTTATATTGTAGCTCACTGTTAGTTATTTTTACATGATGATCTCAGCCTTGGCTTGGATTCCTGGAATATGGGATCAGTTATTTTATATTTTGATTTACCCTAGAAGTATTAACTTCAGAGGTGGTTTAAGAAATATTCAAGTACTGAAATAAAGACAAAATGTTGTAATTCACATATATAATCCTGTGTGCTACTGGGAATGGCCAAATTTATAGATTATTTTAAGAGGTTTTGTGAATATTATATGTTAACATTCATCCTGACATATCATTTATAATTGATTTTATTCTTATATTTGCTTTAAAATATTAAGAGCTTTTAAAAAACAAATTGAATTTGATATGAGGAGTAGATAAGCAAGAAATATAATATACCAGTTTTTCCCCTGGCTAGGTTATAGTAAATATATAAAGATTTGAAAAAGAAATATAGTAGTTTAGACACATTTGTGTAGTTGTAATAAGATAAAAAATCTTTTTTTGACATTATTCATTCATGGTAAAACAAATATTATTTCATTTAGTATAAATCCTTACTCAAATAATTATGTCCTTTCTATGCCAGGAAAATCTCTTCATAGTCACTTTTAAAGACAATATCATATTCTGCTGTTTGTCCATAACTTCACTATTTAATTTCTTTTTTTTTTTTTCTTTTTTTTTTCTTTTTTTTATTGGTTGTTCATAACATTACAAAGCTCTTGACATATCATATTTCATACATTAGATTGAAAAGTGGGTTATGAACTCCCAATTTTACCCCAAATGCAGATTGCAGAATCACATCGGTTATACATCCACAGTTTTACATAATGCCCAATTAGTAATTGTTGTATTCTGCTACCTTTCCTATCCCGTACTATCCCCCCTCCCCTCCCCTCCCTTCTTCTCTCTCTACCCCATACTATTTAATTTCTTTATTGTATACATTTCGATTGTTTTCAGTTAGCAATATTTCTAAACAATGTCTTGCCATTGTTCACAAACTGCCTCAGTATTTTGGATATTATTAGAATTGGTTTCTAGAAGTGGAATTATCAAATTAAGAGCATAGCTACAGAACACATTTTAGGCTTTTGCTAATGCTTTCCAGAAGGTTTGCTTTAGTGATGGTCCAGAGAGAAAAGTTCCTATTTTTTATTTTTCCACATTTAAAAAAATTTTTAATTCTAATTTGTTATATATGACAACATTACAATTCATATACATATAGAGCACAATTTTTCATATCTCTGGTTGTATACAAAGTAGAGTTGCGCCATTCATGTCTTCATACATGTACTTAGGCTAATGATGTCCATCCATCTCATTCCACCTACCCCCATGCCCCCACCTTTCCCCTCCCGGCCCTTTGCTCTATCTAGAGTTCCTCTAATCCTCCCATACCCCACCCCCTACCGCATTATGAATCAGCATCCTTATATCAGAGAAAATATTTGGCATTTGGTTTTTTGGAATTGGCTAACTTCCCTTAGCATTATATTCTCCAACTCCATCCATTTACCTGCAAATGACATGATTTTATTTTCTTTTAATGCTGAATAGTATTCCATTGTGTGTGTGTGTATCAAATTATATATATATATATATATATATTTATATGTATATATATATATATATCAATCACATTTTCTTTATCCATTCATAAACTGAAGGGGATCTAGGTTGGTTCCACAGTTTAGCTATTGTGAATTGTGCAGCTATAAACATTAATATGGCTGTGTTTCTGAGGAATGCTGTTTTTAAGTCCTTTGGGTATATACTGAGGAGTGGGATAGCTGGGTCAATGGTGGTTCCAGTCCCAGTTTTTCAAGGAATCTCCATACTGCTTTCCATATTGGCTGCACCAATTTGTAGTCCCACCAGCAGTGTATGAGTGTTCCTTTTTCCCCACATCCTTGCCAACACTTATTGTTGTTTATATTCTTAATAGCTGCCATTCTGACTGGAGTGAGATGAAATCATAGTTTTGATTTGCATTTCTCTAATTGCTAGAGATGTTGAACACTTTTTCATATATTTGTTGATTGATTGTATATCATCTTATGAGAAGTGTCTCTTCAGTTCCTTGGCCCATTTATTTATTGGGTTATTTATTTGGTGCTTAGCTTTTTGAGTTCTTTATATACCCTAGAGATTAGTGCTCTATCTGATATGCATGTGGTAAAAAATTGTTCCCAAAATATAAGGTCTCTATTCACCTTGCAGATTGTTTCTTTTGCTGAGAAGAAACTTGTTAGTTTGAATCCATCCCACTTACTGATTCTTTTTTTAAAACAATATATATATATATATATATATATATATATATATATATATATATATATGCCCTCTTTCACCACTTCTATTTAACAGAGTTCTTAAACTCTAGCCAGAGCAAGTAGACAGACGTAAGAAATTAAAAGGATATGGATAGGAAAAGAAGAACTCAAATTAGCACTATTTGCCGATGATATGATCCTATACCTAAGAAGACCCAAAAAATTCCACGAGAAAACTTCTAGAACTAATAAATGAATTTGAAAAAGTAGCAGGATATAAAATCAACACCCATTAATCAAAGGCATTTCTGAACATCAGTGACAAATCCTCTGAAGGAAATGAGGAAAACTATCCAATTTACAATAGCCTCAAAAAAACAAAAATACTTGGGAATCAACTTAACAAAAGAGGTGAAAGACCTCCACAACAAAAACTATAGAATGTTAAAGAAAGACATTAAAGAAGACCTTAGAAGATGGAAAGATCTCCCTTGTTCTTGAATAGACAGAATTAATATTCAAAATGATCATACTACCAAAAGCACTATTCAGATTTAATGCAATTCCAATCAAAATCTAAATTACTTTCCTCGAAGAAATAGAAAAAACAGTCATGAAATTCATCTGGAAAAATAAGAGACCCAGAATAGCTAAAGCAATCCTTAGCAAGGAGAGTGAAGCAGGTGGCATCACCATATCAGACCTTAAACTATACTACTGAGCACTAGTAACAAAAACACCATGTTACTGGCACCAAAATAGACTTGTAGAACAATGGTACAGAATAGAGGACACAGAGACAAACCCATATAACTATAGTTATCTTATATTAGACAAAGGCACCAAAAACATGCATTGGAGAAAAGACAGCCTCTTCAACAAAGGTTCTTGGAAAACTGGAAATCCATATGCAACAAAATGAAATTAAATCCCTATCTCTCACCATGCACAAAACTCAACTCCAAGTGGACCAAGGACCTAGAAGTTAACTCAGTGACCCAGCACCTATTAGAAGAAAAAGTAGGCCCAAATCTCCATCATGTCAGATTAGGCCCCAACTTCCTTAATATGACTCACATACCACAAGAATTAAAATCAAGAATCAATAAATGGGGGCTGGGGTTGTGGCTCAGTGGTAGAACGCTTGCCTAGCATTTGTGAGGTGCTGAATTTGATCCTCAGCACCACATAAAAATAAATAAGAGGGAATGCTTTCAATTTTTCTCCATTTAGAATGATGTTGACCTGGGGCTTAGTATAGATAGCTTTTCAATGTTGAGATATGTTCCTGATATCTCTAGTATTCCTAGTATTTTGAGCATGAATGGGTGCTGTATTTTTTCACATACTTTATCTGCATCTATTGAGATGATCATATGGTTTTTATGTTTGAGTCTATTGATGTGATGAATTACATTTATTGATTTCCATATGTTGAACCAACCTTGCATCCCTGAGATGAACCCTACTTGATTGTGTTACACTATCTTTTTAATGTATTTTTGTATTTGAGTCACCAGAAATTATTGAGAATTTTTGCATCTATGTTCTTTAGAGATATCGTCCTGACGTTTACTTTCTTTGATATGTCTTTGCCTGGTTTTGGAATAGGTAATACTGGCCTCATAGAATGTGTTTGGAAGTGCTCCTTGTTTTTTTATTTCATAAAATAATTTGAAGAGCATTGCTATTAGTTCTTCGTTAAAGGTCTTGTAGAACTCAGCTGTGTATCCATCTGGTCTTGGGCTTTTCTTGGTTGGTAGGCTGCTGATAAGCATCTTCTATTTCATTGCTTGAAATTGATTTGTTTAAATTGTGCATATCATCCTAATTCAATTTGGGCAAATCATAAGACTCTAGAAATTTTCTATTTTATATGAGTAAAAATTTTCAAAATAATTTATAATTATCTTCTGTATTTCTGTAGTGTCTGTTGTAATATTTCCTTTTACATCACATATGTTAGTAATTTCAGTTTTCTCTTTCTTTTCATTAGCATGGCTAGGGGTTTGCCAATTTTATTTAGTTTTTCAAAGAACCAATTTTTGTTTTGTCAATTTTTTCAATTATTTCTTTTGTTTCAATTTTATTGATTTCAGCTCTGATTTTATTATTTCCTATCTTCTACTGCTTTTGGTGTTGGTTTGTTCTTCATTTTCTAGGGCTTTGAGATGTAATGTTAGGTCATTTATTTGTTGACTTTTCCTGCTTTTAAGGAATGAACTTCTTGCAATGAATTTTCCTCTTAGTACTGCCTTCATAGTGTCCCAGAAATTTTGATATGTTGTATCAGCGTTTTTATTTACTAAGAATTTTTTAAATCACCTCCTTGATATCTTTTCAAACCCATTGTTCATTCAGTAACATATTATTTAATCTCTAAGTGTTGGAGTAGCTTTTATTTCTTATTTTATCATTGACTTCTAATTTCATTCCATTATGATCTGATAAAATGTAGGGTAGTATCTCTACTTTTTTATATTTGCTAAGAGTTGCTTTGTGGCATAATATATAGTGTATTTTAGAGAAGGATCCTTGTGCTGCTGAGAAGAAAGTGTATTCACTTGTTGATGGATAATATACTCTTTATATGTCAGTTAAATTTAAGTTATTGATTGTATTATTGAGTTCTGTAGTTTTTTCATTCAGCTTTTGTTTGGAAGATCTATCCAATGGTGAAAGAGGTGTGATAAAGTCACCTAGAATTATTGTGTTGTGGTCTGTTTGACTCTTGAACTTGGGAAGAGTTTGTTTGATGAACGTAGATGATTCATTGTTTGGGGCATATATATTTATAATTGTTATGTCTTGTTGATGTATGGTTTCCCTTAAGCAGTATATAGTGTCCTTCTTTATCCCTTTTGATTAACTTTAGCTTGAAGTCTACTTTATTTGATATGAGGATGGAAATCCCTGCTTGCTTCTGAGGTCCATGTGAGTGGTATGATTTTTCCCAACCTTTCACCATCAGTCTGTGGATGTCTTTTCCTATGAGATGAATCCCTTGGAGGCAGCATATTATTCAGTCTTTTTTTTTTTTTTTGATCCACTCTGCTAGCCTATGTCTTTTGATTGGTAAGTTTAGGCCATTAACATTCAGGGTTATTATTGAGATATGATATGTATTCTCAGCCATTTTTGTTATTTAACTTGACTTGGTTTCTCCTTTGATTCGTTTTTCCTTTAGTATACCACCTCCCTCTGCTGATTTTCATTTCCTCTTCATGGAATATTTTGCCGAGGATGTTCTATAGTGCAGGCTTTCTAGTTGTAAATTCTTTTACCTTTTTTAAATTTTATTTTATTGTTTTAATTGATTTTATTTTTTAAATACATGACAGCAGAATGCATTACAATTCTTATCACACATATGGAACACAGTTTTTCACATCTTTGTATATAAAGTGTGTTCACCACAAATCATGTCTTCATACATGTACTTTGGATAATGATGTCTATCACATTCCACCACCCTTACTAATCCTCTGCCTCTTCCCTTTTCCTCCCACCCCTCTTCCCTATCTAGAATTTATCTATTCCTTCCATGCTACTCCTCCCTATCCCACTATGAGTTATACCCAAAGGACTTAAAAACAACATACTACAGGGACACAGCCACATCAATGTTTATAGCAGCACAATTCACAATAGCTAAACTCTGGAGCCAACCTAGATGCCCTTCAGTGGATGAATGGATAAAAAAATGTGGCATATATACACAATGGAATTTTACTCAGCAATAAAATAGAATAAAAATCATGGCATTTGCAGGTAAATGGATGGCATTGGAGAAGATTTGCTAAGTGAAGTTAACCAATCCCCAAAAAACAAATGCCGAATGTTTTCTCTTTTAACTTTTATTATTGTATCAAGAAATCTAAAGCTTAATTTGCTGTATATGAGGTTCTTAGTTGACATACTTTTTTTTTTTTTCAGAGCTTGGTGTATGTTCCAGGATCTCCTGGCTTTGAGGGTCTGGGTTGAAAAATCTGCTGAGATACGAACTGGTTTCCCCCTGTATGTGATCTGATTCCTTTCTCTTTCAGCCTTTAAGATTCTATCCTTATTCTATATGCTAGGCATTTTCATTATAATGTGCCCTGGTATACATCTATTGTAAGTTTGTACATTTGGTGTCCTTTAAGCCTCTTGTATTTGATTTTCCATTTCAATCTTACGTTTGGGAAATTTTCTGTTATCTCATTGAAGATATTGTGCATTCCTTTGGTTTGAAACTCTGTGCCTTCCTCTATCCCAATAAGTCTTAGATTCTAAGTCTTTCAATGCTATCCCATAATTCTTGGATGTTCTGTTTATGGTTTCTTACTATCCTCCTGTGTGGTCAACTTTATTTTTCAGATTGTATACTTTGTCTTCATTTTCTGACGTTCAGTTTTCCAAGTGATCCAGTCTATTGTTGATGCTTTGTATTGAGGTTTTTATTTGGTTCTTTGTTTCCTTAATTTCAAGGATTTCTGATTTTTTTTCAAAGTCTCCATTTCTTTCTTAAAGTAATCTTTTGCTACCTGTATTTGCTCCATTATCTCTTTGTTGGTGTGATCAATTGATGCCTGCCTTTGTTTCCTTATTTGTTTATTGGTGTCATCAATGGTTGCCTGTATTTGCTCTCTTATCTCTTTGTTGGCATGATCAATTTTTGCCTGTCCTTGCTCATTTAGGTCATTCTTTAATTCACAGATCATTTTAATTATGAGCCTTCTGAACTCCTTCTCTGACATTTCATCAACTGCACTGTCCATGGGTTCTGTTATTTTAGTGTCCTGTTTGTTTGGGGCATTTTCCTCTCTTGTTTTTTATGTTGTCTATGTGTCTTCCTTTCTTGCACTGTGGATCTGAGATATTATAGTTTCTGCCATATAATTTCGTAGTATCCCTGCAGATTATCTGTACCTCACCTTGGTGTTGGGTTTCCAGACCCTACTGGTGTCCCATGATGGATGCTACTGCAGCTAAAGATGAGGGCGACAATAGCAGAGGTAACCTGAGATAGCAGTGGAGGTGCCCCAAGATGGATGCAGTGTCTTTCAGAGATGGGGCTGAAAGGGTGGGCCTTACGCTGGCTTTGGGATGCCTGCTTCAGATGCAGATGCTTTTAGGCCTTGTCTGTTATCCCAAGGTAGAGGCTACTATGTGGTGAAGGCTATAGAGTTGTCTGCAATGTCCCAAGATAGAAGTGGGTTAGGCCTGAGCTCTCAGGTGTGGGGAGGTGGCAGACCTGGGTCTACACTGGGCCTGGGTTCCCTTGCAGGTTGGTGGAGGTGGATCTGGTCCTGAGCTCTGTTTGGTGTCTGCTGGTCGGTGAAGGTGGTCTGGTCCTGTACTGGAGCCTGAGCTCCAGTTGAGGTCTGCTGGTGACGAGATGGACCTGGACCTACCCTGGGCCTGGGCTCCTGTGCAGGTCCTTTTCATATTTTTAATTGGTACATTATAATTATATACAATAGTGGGATTTGTTACATATTCATACATGCACAGTAGAACAATATAATTTGGTCAATTTTGTACCCCAGTATCTCTTCTTTTCCTCCTCTCCTTCTTCCTCCTGTTTCCTTTTCTCTACTTTACTGGTTTTTTTCTATTTTCATGAGATTCTTCAAACCTTTTTTTTCCCCTTCTATTTTTTTTCTCTAACTTCCACATTTGAGAGAAAACTTCCGACTCTTGACCTTCTGAGTTTGACATTTCTTTTAACATAATACTTTTAAGTTCCATCCATTTTCCTGCAAATGAAAAGAATTTTATTCTTCTCTTTGGTTAAATAAAACTCAGTTATGTATACATAGCCCATTTTCCTTATCCATTCATCCATTGATAGACACCTTGGCTGATTCCATAGTTTGGCTATAAACAGGATATGCACATGTTGTTATGGTATGATGATTTAAATTTTTTAGGATAAATGCTAAGGAGTGGTATGGCTGGGTCATACTGTGGTTCCATTCCCAGTCTTTTGAGGAACCTCCATATTGATTTCCAGTGTTTGTACTAATTAACAATTCCACCAAGAGTGTAAAAGTGTTCCTTTTCCCCTATGTCCTCGCCAGCATTTATTTTTGTTTGTATTCTTGATGGCTGACATTCTAACTGAAGTGAGGTGAAATCTCATATAGTTTTGATTTGCATATTCCAGTTAATATGTGGACTATTTTATCATATATTTGTTGTCCATTTGTATTTCTTGTTTTGAGAGTTCCATTGAGGAAGTTATTGCTTTTGCCTGTATGTTGGAGTGTTAACCATAGGTTTTCTTATAGCAGTTGGAGAGTTTCTGGTTTAATTCCTAGGTCTTTGATTCATTTTGAGTTGAGTTTTGTGCAGGGTGAGAGATAAGATGTATTCTCATTCTTTTGCATACGGATTACCAGTTTTTGTAGCATAATTTGTTAAAAAGTCTTTTCTCCAATGTATATTTTTGGCACCTTTGTCAAATATAAGATGGTTACATCTTTTTGGGTTTGTCTTTGTGTCTTCTATTCTGTTTCATTGATCTATGTGTCTGCTTTTATGCCAGTATTATGCAACTTTTAATTTTTTGCTATAGTTCTGTAACATAATTTGAAGTTCAGTATTGGCATGCCATCAGCATTGCTTTTTAAAAACTTTTTTATTAGGAATATTTTTCTTTTTTAAATTTACATATATGACAGTAGTATTAATTTTGACATAATTATAAAAACATAGAATTTGTTCTAATTCAGTCCCCAGGACTTCTGCTTTTCTCTCTTTCTTCCTTACCCTGTTCTTTTCTCTCTGCTCTTTACTGCTATTTGCTTATAGTTTTTTTTTAAATTAGTATCTTATGGATGTACATTGTGGTGAGATTCACTGTGGTATATTCATATATGCACATAGGAAAGTTAGGTCAGATTTATTCTATTGTCTTTCCCTCTCTAATCCCTCCTCTCTTCCCTTCATTCTTATTTGTTTACTCCATTGAACTTTCTTCTATCCTTTCCTCTTATTTTGGAATATCTTCCACATGTCAGAGGAAATATTTGACCTTTGACTTTTTGGAACTCTCCTTTTTCACTTAGCATGATAGTCTCCAGATCCATCCATTTACTGGCAAATGCCAGAAAGTCATTCTTTTTAATGGCTGAGTAATACTTAATTTATGAATACCACTTTTTCTTTATCCATTCATCTGTTGAAGGGCACCTAGGTTGGCTCCCTAGCTTAGCTATTGTGAATTGAGCTGCAGTGAACATTGATGTGGCTGGAACTCTGTATTGTGCTAATTTTTAAGTCCTTTGGATATATATGGAGGAGTGGGATAGCTGGGTCACATGATGTTTTTTTTTTTTCCTAGTATTCTGAGGAATACTCCATACCCTGCTTTCCAGAGTGGTTGCAACAATTTGTGCCCATTTCCTTATGTCTTTGCCGAGGTTTATTGTTACTTGTTTTATTCTTGATAATTGTCATTCTGACTGGAGTGAGATGAAGTCTCAGTGTTGTTTTAATTTGCATTTCTTTAATTGCTAGACATGTTGAACATTTAAAAAAATATACTTGCTATTCATATATGTCATATATTTGTTCTTTTGAGAAGTGTCTGTTCAGTTCCTTTGCCAATTTATTGACTGGGCTATTTTTTTTTCCGGTGTTAAGGTTTTTGAGTTGTTTGCATATCCTGAGTATCAATGCCCTATCTGAGAAGCAGGTAAGAAAAATTTTCTTGCATTCTGTAGATTGTTTCTTCACATACTTAATTGTTTCCTTTGGGGTGAAAAACCTTTTTAATTTGATGCCATTCCATTTATTGAGTTTTTATTTTACTTCTTGTGTTCTAGGAGTTAAGGAAGTCAGTTCCTGAGGCAAAATGTTGGAGTGTTGGGCCTACATTTTCTTTTAGCAGGTGTAGGGTCTCTGCTCTGATACCTAGATCTTTAATCCACTTTGAGTTGAGTTTTGTGCAGGGTGAGAGACGGGGTTAAATTTCATTCTACTACATATGAATTTCCAATTTACCCAGAACCATTTGTTAAAAAGGCTATCTTTTCTCCAGCATATGTTTTTGGTGCCTTCGTCTAGTGTGAGATAGTGGTATTTATGTGTGATTGTCTCTGTGTCTTCTGTTCTTTTCCATTGGTCTTCTCCTGCTTTGGTGCCAAAACGATGCTGTTTTTGTTACCATAGTTCAATAGTACAATTTGAGGTCTGGTATTGTGATGCCTTCTGCTTTGCTTTTCTTGCTAAGGATTGCTTTGGCTATTCCAGTTCTCTTATTTTTTTTTTTAAGTGAATTTCATGACTTGCTTTTTCTGTTTCTGGTTGAGGAACATCATTGGAATTTCAATGAGAATTGCATTTGATAGAATTGCTTTGGCTATTCTGGTTCTTTTATTCTTCCAAATGAATTTTGACTGCTCCCTTCCAGTTCTGTGAAGAATGTCATTGGTATTTTGATGAGGATTGCACTGAGTTTGTATATTGATTTTGGCAATATGGTCATTTCATAAGTATTAATTCTGCCTACCCATGAACATGATAAATCTTTTTATCTTCTAGTGTCTTCTTCAGTTTCTTTGATCAGTGTTTTATAATTTTCATGGTGGAGGTGTTTTTAACTTCTTGGATAGATTTATTGCTAGTATTTTTTTTTAGGTTATTGTGAATGGAATTGTTTTTCTCATTTCTTTTTCGGCAAATCCATTATTGGTGTATAGGAAAGCTATTTATTTTTGGATGCTGATTTTGTATCTTGCTGCTTTCCTGAATTTATTTGTTGGCTGTAAAAGACTTCTGGTAGAACTTCCTGGATGTTCTTAGTGTAGAACAATATCATTTGCAAACAGTGATAATTTGACTTTTTTTTAATTTTTATCTATTTTATTTCCTTCTCTTGCCTAACTGTATTGGCTAGAATTTCAAGTACTATATTGAATAGGAGTGTGAGAGTGTACATCTCTGTATTGTTCTGAATTTTAAAGACAAGTGTTTTCAGTTTTTCCTCATTAATTATGATTTTGTCTTTGGGTTTGTTTTATATAGCCTTTATGATGAGGTATTTCTGTTCATAATGCCTTCAGCATTTTTATCACAAATGGGTAATGACAGAGGAAAATTATAAGCTATCTTTAAATAAGCAAACCAATAACTTGAAATGCTTTCAGTTTAATTTTAGTAATCACTATACCCAGTTTTCTAATTTAACAGTACTAAAGACAATGAATTATCCATGAAGTGATGATTTATATTTACAACAGTGATACATTTAATGTTGTGTTACATGAAATATTATTTGTAAATGACATTTCAAATTTAGTGATGTAACTCTGGATGGAATCAGTACAATCTAGAGTAAACTGAAAAATTACCATTGTCTATCATACAAGTATGTTCTCCTGTACCTGCATCCTCTTTGGAAATCTAAATATTTACTTTATTAAATTACCCTTTTATTCTTTTACCAAGAGTAAACTTGAGGAAAGTATGGTAATCAGGGAAATACACTGAACATCGAATATCTGTGTTTACTTTGAGGAAATAATTATAAACAATAAAATTGAATAGAGAATTTTTCAGCTGTTGTTTAAAATTGTTAACTTTAATTTTAAAAATGTTTGAGCTGGGGGTGGTGGTGCTTTCCTGTAATTTCAGCAACTTCGGAGGCTTGGTCAGGAAAGATTGCAGTTTGAGGATAGCCTCAGCAGCTTGATGAGACTGTCTCAAATTAAAAAACAAAAAAAGGATAAAGCACCCTTGGGTTGAATCTTCAGTACTACCAAAACAAAACAAAACAACAACAACAGCAACAACAACAACAACAAAATTATGGAATGCTGGAGTGCCTACCATGTTCAGAAGATGTTTCTTTATTAGTCAAGGGACAATTACTCTTTTGTATGATTCATAAGTACAAATAAGCAAGAATGGCCGTGTTCTGAGAATAAAGATTTTATGTTGAAATTAATGTTTGTACTTAACTCCTTATTCTTCTCATTAAGAAGAATATATTTATAAAATTTTAAATAAGAATAAATGACATGAATGCTTTCTATAAATAGCTTTAATGTTCCTCATTGATATCCTTATTACAACTCACTGCCTCCTTTCATGAAGGAAAATTAATTCCATTTGACAGTTACCTGATTTTCACTATGAAGTCAGCATTCTTACTTTTTCCTTGACAGCATAAGATGAGAACTTCATGAGGAGAGGTGTAATAATGAGGGACTTTGAATTGAGAAAGATACTTCAGCTCCCTAGCCTTAGTGTTAAAAGAGGTCAAGAGCAATGATAATTTTCCAGACCGATATCTTAGTTTCCTTTGAGTCTTCCTATATATATATATATATATATATATATAATATATATTATATATATATATAATCTACTAATATTTGTAATAATGTCTTCTGCCTGGAATTCAGCTGTTTTACTGTGTTTTAGTTAGCTTTCTCACTGCTGTGACTAAAAGACCTGATCAGAACTATTGTAGAGGAGGAAAAGTTTTTTTGTGGCCTCAAGTTTCAGAGGACTCTATTCATAGACAGTAGGCTCTATTCCTCCGGACTCCAGGTGAGGCAGAACATCATGGGAAAAGAGTGTGGCAGCGGGTGAGGGGAAGTGGCTCACTTGATGATCAGGAAGCAGAGAGAGAGAGAGAGAGAGAGAGAGAGAGAGAGAGAGACAGACAGACAGACAGACAGACAGACTCCACTCAGCAGATACAAAATATATACCCCAAAGGCATGCCCCAATGACCCACTTCCTCCAGCCACCCCCATCTGCCTTAGGTTACCACTGACTGAGTTAAAGCTCTTATAACCCAGTCATTTCTCCTCTAAAGCTTCTTGCATTGTCTCACAAATGAACTTTTGGGGGGCATATTACACCCAAACTATAACATACAGTTTCATCTAACTAGAACCCAAGTGATAATCAAGAAGTAAATATAATTGAGTTCTGGTTAATCAAAGAAAAGAAACATCTCCATTGATAATGTGAATTTATATATTATTATCTGTTTGCCATTTGAAACCTGCTAATGTACTTATCTTCTTGGTAGATGAGTGAGGAGCAGAGGGTAAGGAAAGCAGAAAGAAATGTCAGGCAACGTCATTTTGGGGTTAAGTGAGATGAAGGGCTGGTACTCATGACACCCGTATTTTTCTGGCTAATTTTATTATTGCCCAGGATCATAACCACAAATACCTGTGATAGTGGCTCTTCATTATTATTTTCCACTGAGTTTGCTATTGTTTTTGGCAAGTCCAAAGGCATGGTGCTTTTCTGTAATTTGCTTCAAATCAAGGCATTTCCCCCCAGCATCATGGATTCTGGTCCTTATCCCGCCCAGCCCTGGAAGAACTATCAAAAACAAGTGGTGGTGTATGGGAATGGTCCTAGGTTGAAATGCTGCTCCCACTTCTTCCCCAGGTTCATCACTGCAGTCCTTAGTACAACTTACTACTTCCTTTCTTCAAGGAAAATTCCATTTGACCCTTAATATGACTGACTTTATGAAGTTTAGCATCCTCATTTTTCCAGCATTCTCACTTTTCCTTGAATCCAAGCTTCTTTATTTCTTGTATGCCTTTGGTCATTTTCCAGAATCCTGAAATGTTTGTTTCTTTGACAGTTTTGTGCAGTTTTATCATTGTCATTTGAGGAGAATTGCTGAAAGCAATCTGATTCTGATTCTATATCCTTTATTTTAAAAGCAGAGATTGAATCCAGGGGTGTTTTACTATTGAGCTACTATTCCCAGTCCTTTTGATTTTTTATTTTTGAGACAGGATCTCACTAAGTTATTGAGGATTTTGCTAAATTGCTGAGGCTGACCTTGAACTGATCCTCCTATCTTACCCTTTGAGTCACTGGGATTACAGTCATATGCCACCCTGTCTGGCTCTAGGTTCATTTTCATTTGAAATATGAGAAGTTATATTTTTGGTGAGACTTGCATTAGAAAACCTATCTAGGTTATGAATGAATAACTTAAACCATTTCCACCTCTGGGTCCAAAACTTGTGAATTTTAGAACTAGAAAGGATCTGAGTTCCACCTTCTCTCTTTTTCACATTTATGATTGTAAACCTGAGTGCCTTCTGCAGATTGTTGATGTCATTGATTTAGAAATAGCTCATGCATGAGTCAGTCATTGCTTTCCCCTGCCCTCTACAGCAGAGGAACTGATGTTCTTCCTCTGTGCTCAGCCCTCTGACTCTGAGCTAATCCAGGTCTAAGTGCAGAAGGATTCTCAGCCCTGCCCAGGGGTGAGTCTCATGTGAATTGTGGTGTATTGAACCAGAAGCACAAGCAGTCTTTGTTTCCAGGAGATTTGGATGCGCATTCTAGTTTGAGAACTACTGGCATGGTGTAAAGGCTCAAAAGGTGTTTACTGCTGCCATGAGTTATGTATACTAGACATTTTGATAGATAGTAAGTTGCTGTTTCTTACTATAGCTAAGATCAATTGCATGCAAGACACCATTGTTTTGTTCACTTGGGCAAAGAACTGCAATTTCAATTATGTAACAGTGCTTTCTTAATATTGCAGTTTATTTCATACATGTTGAAAGAATCTCTAGAGGTGATTTTTAAGCATCACATATCACTTTCATCCATATAAAGAAAGAAAAATACAAGTAAAATACATTGATTAAAGCATTCCTTAAAAAATTCTTTACATTGGAAGAGAAACTCTTCTGAATTTCTTCTTGATTCAGTTCTCATACCAACTTATCCTTTGAGAGTCAGTGTTGCAGTATTTTATTTTACTCTTACATTTTAAAAAATATTTATTTATTTGTTTATGTATCTTTAGTTTTAGGTGGATACATTAGTTTGTTTTTATGTGGTGCCAAGGATCGAACCCAGTGCCTCATGCATGCTAGGTGAGCACTCTGCCACTGAGTCACCACCCCAGCCCCTACTTTTACATTTTTTATTGGTGTATGAAAATTATGCACATAACTGGCAGTTGTTATTAAATATTCATATATGCACACAATATAACAATATAATGTGATCAATTTTGTTCTCCAGTACCAGTATTTCTTAAAAGAGTTCCACTCTTGTATATGGGTTTTTCTTTCAGCTTCTGCACTGATGCTGTGAATTTTGTTGTGTATGCACAGACAATGATAAGACTGTCAGGACTGCCACCTGGCTGACAGCAGTGATAAGATACATCATAATTCTTAGAGGTTCTTTTTAAGTGGTATAAAAGAAAACAAAACAGTGTGGCTTAGAATCAAAGAAAAGTGGGGGTAATCATGGGTAGTATATTATCTCTGATTTCCTCACTTTTATTATAGATATAAATTTTATTGATTGTTCTTTATACAATGTCCTCATCCATTTATTTCTTTTATAATAATCATCCTTGCTTTATATCTTGGTTATATTTATATGGTTCATCTTTTCATCTGGAATCTTCTTGCTGTATAAAACATTTTAAATTGTAATTTTAGTTATATGAAATATAAATGATCCTATGGAATAATGAATGAATTAGTCTGGGTTTGCCAGAGAAACAAACAATATATATATATATATATATATTTTTTGGTGTGTGTGTGTATGTGTATGTGTGGAGAGTGGGGGCAGAGGGAGGAAGAGGAAGAGCGAACAAAGATACTGATTGAAGAAATTGGATTATGTGATGATGAAGGTTGGCAAGTCTAGTAGGCTGGTAGGAAAGAGTTGAAATTGCAATTTGAGTCCAAAGACAATCTGAGGCTGAATTCCCTCGTTCTAGGGGAAGCTCAGCTTGTTTTCTCTTAAAATTTTAGCTGATTGGATGAGACCCACACACATTAGGAAGAGTTATTTGCTTTACTCAGTCTATAGATTTAAATATTAATTCATCTACAAAGTACCTTCACAGCTACATCCAGACCGGTATTTGAACAAATATCTGGGTACTGTGGCCTCTCAAAGTTGTCGTAGCAAATTAATCATCACAATGAGATCACCTGTATGCATGATCTTAATCTTGTGATGCCAAATCTTGATCCGCCAAAGGTACAGTTTCTGAGTGAATTTGATCATTCCTGAGTGCTTGTACCATTTTTACCTATTGCTGTTTATTTAATAGTTTGTGGCAAATTTCACTTCTCAGACTCTATGATCTTGGGATGTGTGGTGACGATGTGAATGTCAGGTCTGCTGATGAGAAAGAAGAGCTTGGAGTATTTAGTTCCTTAAACACATACTCACTGTGACTTACAAATGCAGCGGCTGATGCCCAGTGCTGTGGAGATTGCAGGCTCTACACACTGCACCTTTGCCCTTAAGAAACAGTATGGTACTGGCACCAAAACAGGCTGGTAGACCAATGGTACAAAATAGAGGACACAGGGACTAACCCACAAAATTACAACTACCTTATATTAGACAAAGGTGCTAAAAGCATGCACTGGAGAAAGGATAACATCTTCAATAAATGGTGCTGGGAGAACTGGAAATCCATATGCAACAAAATGAAATTGAACCCTGTCTCTCACCATGCATAAAAGTTAACTCAAAATGGATCAAGGATCTAGGAATTAAACCAGAGACTCTGCATCTAATAGAAGAAAAAAGTAGGCCCTAATCTCCATCACGTGGGGCTAGGCCCCAATTTCCATAATAAGAAATTGCACAAGAGTTAAAACCAAGAATCAACAGATGGGATGAATTAAAACTAAAAAGTTTTTTCTCAGCAAGAGAAATAATATGAGAGGTGAGTAGGGAGCCTACACCTTGGGAACAAATTTTTACCCCTCACACATCAGATAGAGCTCAATCTCTAGGGTATACAAAGAACTCAAAAAGCTAAACACCAAAACCCCAAATAACCCAATCAACACATGGGCCAAGGACCTGAACAGACACTTCTCAGAAGAGGATATACAATCAATCAACAAATATACAAAAAAATGCTCATCATCGCTAGCAATCAGAGAAATGCAAATTAAAACTACCATCTTACTCTGGTAAGAATGGCAGCCATTATGAAGACAAAAACAAGTCCTGGCGAGGATATGGGGGAAAACGGTACACTCATACACTGCTGGTGGGACTGCAAATTGGTGCAGCCAATTTGGAAAGCAGTATGGAGATTCCTTGGAAAGCGGGGAATGGAACCACCATTTAACCCAGCTATTCCTCTTCTTGAACTATACCCAAAGGACCTAAAAAACAGCATACTACAGAGACACAGCCACATCGATGTTTATAGCAGCACAATTCACAATAGCTAGACTGTGGAGCCAACCTAGATGCCCTTCAATGGAAGAATGGATAAAAAAATGTGGCATTTATGCACAATGAAATATTACTCAGCACTAAAAAATAATAAGATCATGGCATTTGCAGGGAAATGGATGGCATTAGAGTAGATTATGCTAAGTGAAGTTAGCCAATCCAAAAAAACCAAATGCGAATGTCTTCTCTGATATAAGGGGAGTGACTCAAAATGGGGTAGGGAGGAAGAGCATGGGAAGAAGATTATCTCTAGATAGGGAAGAGAGGTGAGAGGAAAAGGGAGGGAGAAGGGGAATTGCATGGAGAAAGGAGACCCTCATTGTTATACAGAATACATGTATGAAGATGTGAGGGAAAAAAAAGAATAGTGTTACCTTAGATTAGGTAGAGAGAAGTGATGGGAGGGGAGGGGAGGGGATGGGGGGATAGGAAGGATAGTAGAATGAAAAGACATTATTATTACTATGTGTATATCTGTGACCGCATGACCAATGTGATTCTGCAACCTGTACACTCAGAAAAATGAGAAATTATATCCCATCTGATTCAAATGTATGATATGTCAAGGTCATTGTACTGTCATGTGTAACTAATTAAAACAAATAAAAATTAAAAAACTAATATTTTAGTTGACATGTATTTTAGAAGACATTCTAGTGAAATATTTAATTTAATAATTGAATAATAATAATAATGTAAGTATTTAAAATTTGCATACCAAATATATATTGTTGTAAGACTTGTCTTCTCCATGTTCTTAATGTAAATAAGTCTGTTTTTGTTTTAATAGAGTGCCCAAGAATAGAGAAATGAAGTTTTTCAAAGAAATGTGTTAATATACATTTAAGCAATATAGCATGTTCATCTACCAACTTAAGCCAGAAACAGATGAGTTTTGCAGTACATTGATTAAAATTTCTCTAATAAATGTGATTTTTTCCCCAGTGAAACTTTATGTTGGATAATTCTGAATACTAGATATGATTAAAAAAAAGTAAGTTCAGATCCCACTAGGCACAACTGAGAAATCAACTGGCTTTGTTTTTTTTAGTGTACAAGTTAATTTACAGCACTAAGATGCACATTGTGGGTATATAGTTACATATAGTTTTATAGGTATCTAGGGCCAATCTTCATTCTTGAGTATGTTTATAGTTGATGAGAATAATATGTCACAGATTCTGGATGTGTTTTATTTTTCAAGTAATTTGTGAACTGATACATTTTATAAAAGAAAAATGTGTATGTCAAAGACGGGATGTACACACACACATTCATTTATTATAAGTATTAATGCATATTGATTGTACAAAGTGATGGAACAGTGACATTTCCATACATGTATATATTGTGCTTTGATCATGTCCACCCTCCCTTTTACCTTTTTTTTTTTTTTTTTGCTCTCCCTTTTCTCCCTATCACCCTCCTTCCCTTTCTCCAGTAGTCCCTCTTGTATTTCTAAGTTTGTTTGTTTGTTTTAGTTTCTGCATATGAGAGAAAATGTGATACTTGTCTTTCTGTGTGTGGCTTATTTTGCTTAAAATGATGTCTTCCAGTCCCGTCCAGCTTCCTGAAAATGACAAGATTTTATTCTTCTTTTTGGCCAAATAGTACTACATTGTGTGTGTGTGTGTGTATGTGTGTGTGTCTTATACTTCATGCATTCATCTGTTGACAGGCAGTTCACCTGTTGACGGGCACTTGGGCTGATTATATATCTTGGCTGTAGTGAATATTGCTACAACATGGGTGGCTATTCGGGTTCCTTCTTTGCATTCTGACTTCATTTCCTTCTCATAATAGCTAGGAGTGGATAGCTGGATCATATGGAAGTTCTGTTTTTAATTTTTAAGGAACCTCTTTACTGCTTTCCACAGTGGCTGTACTAATTTACAATCCCATCATCAGTGTATAAGGGTTTCTTTTTCTCCATATCCTTGATAGCTTTTGTTGTTTTTTGATAATAGCCATCCTGACTGGGGTGAGATGGAATCTCAGTGTAGGTTTGATTTGCATTCCTCTAACAGCTAAAGATTCTGAGCATTTTTTTCTTATATTTATTTACCATTTTGTATTTTGCCTTTTGAAAAGTATCTGTTTGGATCATTTGTCCATTTATTTTTGGCTAAGATAACTTGTTCTTTTGTTGTTAAGTTTCTGAATTCTTCATATATTCTAGATATTAATCCTCTGTCAGATAAATAGCCAACAAAGATTTTTCTCACATTTTGAAGATTGTCTTTTTACTCCATTGACTGTTTTCTTTTCTGTGCAGAAGCTTTTTAATTTGCTGTAATCCCGTTTGTCAATTCTTGCTTCGTTTCCTGAGTTACTAGAATCCTATTCAGGAAATTGGTACTGGTGGCAATATCTTGAAGTGTTTCCCCTGTTTTTTTTTATAGCAGTTCCAAAGTTTCATTTCTTAAATTAAGATCATTGATCTTCCTAGGATCACACAAAAGAAAACAAAACAAAGCAAAAAGATCATTGATCTATTTTGATTTTTTTTTTTTTAACAGGGTAAGAGACAGGGGTCTAGTTTCCATCTTGTACATTTGGATATTCAGTTTTCTTAGCACCTTTTGTTGAAGAGGCTTTTTTTTCTGTAATGTAAGTTTTTTAAAACACTTTTGTCAGAAATGAGTTGATAGTAGATATGTTGGTTATTTCTGGTCCTCCACATTCCGTTTGTCTACATGTTTGTTTTCATCCCGGTGTGCCTCTGCATGTCCCTGAGGACAGAGGAAGGCTATAGGATCTCAAAGATTTGTGCTGGGGGCATGATGGTGGTGGGTTCTGTGCAATTCTCCATCCAGTTTCAGTGTTTTCAGTCCTTACTTCCCACCTCATGTCACCATGTGCAGCTGCTTACTTTCCCAGACTCTAGTAGCTGGCTTGTCAAAAGGAGACATGTTCTGTCTCTTCTGCCCTAATTCTCAAAGCATTGACCTCAGACAATAGGGCCCTTCCCAAGATGGCAGAGAACTTCTCCAGAGCCAGTTCATCATGCATATGTTTAGTCTGTGTTTCTAAAGGGTGCTGAATCCTGTGCCAGTGGTGTTTACTAGAACTCTTCCTCTTTCTCCTCTCCTCTTGCCAACCCCATCCCTGCCATGCTTCCATGCAGCTTGTTCATTCTGTTTCACTCTCTATTCACTTCTCTTCCACTATCCAATGTCTCTGTGTTTTTCCAAATCTCTTGGAGACTAGTCTGTCCACTGTTGAACTCGGGTCACCCACCTCACTGAGCCAGCTACATTGTAGTTGTTTTCATTCTGTCTCAAGGAGATATAGGCAAGTTCTTGTTGCTTTTTATCTGCTATCTTTGGAAGCATGTATATTATCTTTGGCATGTATTTTTTTTTCAAGAGTACCCAACGAGATGATGAGCATTGAAAAATATTAGCTGCTTTAATATCGTCTGTAATGAAATAATGAAGAACAAATAAACTTCTAAACATATTGATGACACATCTTTATAGTATTTACCATGTGTGAGAAGAGAAGATAGTGGTCAAGAAAAGGAATGAAGGATTAAAAAAATGAATTTGAATTGTTCAGAATATCTGTGGAGATTATATTATTGTTCATTGGTTAACTTCAGGACCCAGTTCTATTCTGCATTCCATTATTGTTTATTAGAGTGAAAGACAAAAATAGTTCTTTTCCTGTGCATTTCCATAAAAGGAAATGCCTCATGACAAAGATTGTGGTGAAAGAGAGAGCGTGTTTTCAAAGAGCTGGAATGACTTCTGGAAAAGAGTTCTATTTTAAAATGAGCTACACTTATTAAATATAGCTGATTTGATTTAATTTTCTTAACAGTCTGTTAGATAAAGGGTGTTAATATTTTATTTCTCTTCAAAGGTTATCTTGTAAATTCACTTTGCATCTCTTCAGAAACAAACTAGTCTTATTATTGTCTTTAAAAATGCTAGACTCACATACTAGCTTGACTAATGGAGGTATATGCTGCATTATGTGGGATAGGTCTATGGGTTTGCCTTATTCCACATGGATTTTGTGAACTTTGATTCTTGGACCATGCCATAATTTACTGGGATTTAATTTAATTGTGAGAGATTTGAAAGCTGTGACAAATTTATCTGATTTTAGAAGTTAGTACAATTAATTTCTTTCTAATTTTAAATTCAGAGACTTCCTAGAGAACTATAGTCTGTAATATGGTAGCTCAGCTGTTGTTACTCCTATGTTCCAGGATCTGTGTTTAGCATGGAGAATATGTAACTTAAGACACTTTGCAAGCTGTCTCAGAGAGGAAACAGGTAAGGGAGCCTTCTCTTAGATAAGTTATGGCATTTTAGGCAAAGACATTTTGGAGTAATTTTCTTAATTAAAAAAAAATCAAGCCTAAATTATTTCTCAGGCTCTGCGTAGAGGGAAGATGGAGACCAGCATCTGTAGGCATGTATCTTCTCAGACTCAAATCTAGTTCAGAAAAATAACCTATCTTCCCGAGTCTGAAAATTAGCCCCAGTGCTGACTCTCACTGGCTTTCATTGGATCCATGTTCATTGCTGAACCAACTCCACGGTCAAGGGGATGGAATTCTTTAATTGTTTTAGGCTAAGTCATTGACCCATTCTTGGAGCTAGGATCAGCATCATCCCACTGAAAACACCTGTGAAGGAAATAATGCAAAATAGGCTGGTTGGCTGCCATATTGATTATTTCATGCTGAAGTTACCTGAAGAGCTGGAATGATGGAAGGGGCCATTTGACCTGATTTTCCCTAGGTGCAGATTCTTTTGAGAGAAATATCCTTCATATACTAGTTTGGAAATAGGTCGTGATTACCAGAGATTAGTAATGGGGCTGCAGTGAGCCTCAATAAGCAAAACCCTTGAAGTGACCCTTATCTCCCACAAGCTTCTCCTTCTTTTCTATACCTATACCACCCACATAGATCTTTTTGTGACATCCCTAGAATTTGTTACCTTACTCAAAGTATCCATTTATCCTGTCCCATTCCTTCTTAGATTTTTTTGTTATTTGCCTAAAAAGCGTCATGTTCTGGTCATTTCTTCAGACCTTACTCTTTGTGATGATCCACTTGTATATCTAAAATTAATAATTCTTTTACACCTTCTCTTGTTAATTGGCTTTTGTATTAATTGGGTTCCTAAACCAGCCAAAGAGTATATGTAACAGCTAAAGAGGTAGCATGATCTCTCTTTCCCCTACACAGGAGTTGAGAACGAAGTGCTTCACCAGAGGAAAAATAGATTACTGTTAGCAGAAAATAGGTAAACAGACTGTGGCAAAAATGATAGTGTTCAGAATCACTGTATCAGTGACTTTGCATTTGGCTTATGTATCTTTTTTTTTTTTTTAAAAAAAGAACCAAAACAGTAATGTCTCATGGAGTAGCCTGTTCATTCAAAGGTACAGTTAAGTGATTGTAACAGAAGCTTAAAGTAACAGTGGCTTAAACATGATGCAGGTTTATTTTCTCTGGAGCTGGGCTATCTAAGGTTGACCCAGCATTTCCAAGACAAAATCAATGTCACTGTGCATTGCCTTAGCTCCTGCAATCACATTTTCTTTCCAGTTTGGAATGAAGAAAAATAAATAAGTGCTTTCAAGGTGTTTTTCTGGGAAGTCCTGCTTAACAACTTTAATTTCCACCTCATTGGCTCATCAGTCCCCATGTTCATGGCCACATACACATGCATGTAAGGAAATCTGGGAAAGGGGATTATTTAAGCCATCTCTAATAAGCCTCAACAGGTGGTTTGTTTGCAAGGACAATTTAGTAAATACCTACTAGGTCGGTGACTAGTAGTGTTAACTAAGTGCTACTAACTAATATGGGTAGCACAGGAGGTTTATTTAACAATTCAATGAATTTTATAACTTAAAATTTAAAATTCATGAAAGCAGGTGGAGATACAATTAGCAGAACTAATATATGCCCTGAAATTGGTACGAAGGTATACTTTGAATGAGTATTAAACAAGGAGTTCAACAGAAAATTAAAGATAACTCTGATGTATTTCTCTTGGATGCTTGACATTGCATGTTAGGTATATCATGATATCCTTTACCAAGATAGGAAACATAAAAGGAATATCAGGTTTTCAGAAAGAAGTTAAAGAGTTAAGTTTTGGATGTTTAAAATGGTAAATGCTGGCATCAGATGACATTTGGTTGATGTCATCTGTTCACCAGTTAGGCAGCTGCACATTTTAATATCTATTGTGCATTATCTGGCAAACAACGGATGGCTTGCAATTTTAGAAATTTTCCACTTCTCTTGTTTCCTCTCTTCCATCTTGTTTGATTCCCTCTCTCCAGGACCTTGGTTATGCTAGGCAAGTACTCTGCTACTGAGCCACTGTTCTATCCCATACTTTCACATTTTGATCCAATTCTAGAAAGAGCTGGGTCCAAAGAACAGTCAGTTCCAATGCCATAGCTTAGAACAAGAGTTCTTTGTGTACTAGAGCATAGTTTGGGTGTTTGGAGGATATGAAGTTCAACTCTCCTGGTCTGGGTTCAGTATCTTGCAGGACGAGGGACTAGGAGGAGGCAAGTGGTTTGACAAAAGTAAGCCAAAAATGAGAAAGTTAACTGATATCATCATGTGAGATTTCTAGGGAGCAGATGCAATTTATTTTTAGTCTATTGGAGTACTATTTAGATATGAAATATTATATTCTAGGGGAAAATATTATATTCTAGGAGAAATGTATCCAGTCTTTCAACTCATTTAAGCATTTGATAGATACATTATGAAATAATTTTGTCTTCTCTCCGTTTAAATAACTTAACCATAACTGTTACTTACTTTGACCTTTTCCATCGATCATTTATTGAGAGAGGTTTTTGCCTTTTTTATTATCCTAAGTAGCGAAAATATAGACATTAATAAGGAAAAATGCTTCTAAGATATGTTGTGTTATCATTACCTTTTTATCAGTACCCCTGCTTTTTATTGTCACTCTAGGCTAAATTCTAAAGACAAGATACACTACAGACTTAAGTGTAGGTGGTGTAGTTTAATCATAAAAATTGAGTAATAATATTTGTCAACAAGCTTAGTATTTGTCAACATTAATTCATTACAGAATGAATAAATAGTTCTGTTTTTGTTCTAGAATATCACAATTGATTCATTATAGCTATCAGGTTTATAGAAGTGGTTGATCAAATGATTCTTTCAAATATCTGGAAGAAACTACATCTTTAGCTATGGCTTTAGGGAATATGCCCAGCCGGAAAAGGAGGCAAGAGTTACTATGTAGGGGAGTAAGTAGCTTCTCTAAACCGCTTACTTTGTACAATGAGTGGTGTCAATGCATTGTTGTTACTGGGGGCATTTGGGTGATGTCATTTGTTCACCAGTCGTGCAGCTGTGCATTTTGAAGTCTATTGTCATTTCTTGGCAGATAGCACAAAAATAGAATCAGTTATGCTTTGGAAGGGACCTTTCTGTGGTCCCCATTTATAAAAATAGATGATTTCTTTATCCTTTATCTCCAATTACAAATTGGCCTTCTTTTTTGTAGGCATTTTTTTCATTTTGATGCATGGTACCAATTCCCATCCTATTTCCTAGGTCAGAAATCTCCAAGTCATTTGAGATTAGTTTTCCCTTCTTGATCACTGAGTCCTGTTGCTATTCTGTGTGCAGTATTCTTCTCCCTGTGACCAAGCTCTTAGCATCTCCTTCCTGTACTTTAGAATACCCTTCTAAGACTTTCTGTCTCCACTCCTGCACTCACAAGAACTATGTACTCTGTCAAAAGGAAACCTGGATTATGTTACTCCCCTTACTGCCCTTTAGAGATGCCACAATGCATACAAGTTAGGAACACACTTGACTTTCCACAGTGTGATTTAGAACACAATACGTCCAAAAAGACACGCAATGGCTCAAACAAAAGTATCATGGCTGTTTCATTTCCTTTGTGTTATTTCAAAAGGTTAACCTGTGATCAGTGTATACTTGTTCTTTATGTTAGGAAATATGTCTTTGATATGTAGAAGAATACAGATGCTCACCCTGTAGACCAGGGCTGGCTGTTGTGTCTTCCTCCTTCCTCTCAAGAGGTTACCAGATGTGGCGTTTGCCATTCCCACCTAGTTCTTTACATTTTTGTTTCATATGTATTTTCTAAGCTAAATAAAACATTATATATAGATTTGTAAATATATAAAACACACATATACTCACACACACAAACACATATAATAGTTTTTTAGATAGCTTTTATTCACTGTGTCCAAAATACCTGACAGGAAAAATTTAGAGGAGGGAAAGTTTATTTGGGATTAATGATTTCAGAGATCTCATTCTGTAGATGGCTGACTCCACTGCTCTGGGCCCAAGGTGAGTAACATATCATGGATGAAGGGCCCAGCAGAAGAAAGCTGCTCAGCTCATTGTGAGATCAGGAAGGAGGGGGGGTAGGGGGAGGGAGGGAGGGAAGGGGTGGGGGTGGGGAGGAGGTGTCACAAGGAACATGAACCCTTTTAGGGCATTCCCCCAGTGATCCTCCTCCTCTAGCCATGCCCCACATGTGTACAGTTACCACCCAGTCAGTCCATTCAAACTAAGAAGGACTGACTAGGTTATAGCTCTCATAATCTAATAATTTTACCTCTGAACATTCCTGTATGGACAGGAGCTTTGGGGGGCATCTCATAACCAAACCAACCAACTATCTATCTATCTACCTATCTATCTACCTACATATCTACCTACCTACCTACCTACCTACCTAATGAAAACATCACCATTCTTTGGTGGATATGTAGTGTGATCAAGAAATAGACTTTAATTATTTTAAGTTCTGAGATTTTTTTTTATTTGAAGCAAAATATACTCTGCTCTGACTAATAAAATTTGTTTTTTTGTGTGTTTTGATAACTAAAAGTCCTGCAAAAGGATAATAATTATGAAAATGAGATGGGGAATGAGCTAGATTCTAAAAAGTCAACTATGATGCTAGGTGACAAAAAGAGAACATAAAGGTTGATGGCTTTTGTTATAAATATGAAAATGTTGATACAAACTTTTATTATAGTATTTTACTTTTTTTGAATAGTGAAGTATGCATGGGGCACTAGAAGGTGTTCATACAGGCCTGTCTCCCTTGGACCTTTCCCCAGCCATAGGAGGCCACTACTGCAGTCTGTATATATTCCATATATTCTTCTGTTGGATTACCCAAGTGGCAGTATAATAACCTTTTTTTTTTACTTTAAAAACATGAAAATAATAGATTGTAAACAGTAACGTGTTTTCCTCTCAGAGATCCATGATTTTCCTCTGCTTACTCCCAGCTATCCTAGCTGATTTTTTCAACTCATTGTCTTAGTCCATATGTTGTTACAACAAAATAACACAGATGGGGTAGTTTATCTATAATTATAATTTTCGTAATTATTAAGACTGGAAATCTCCTGATCAAGGGGCCAGAAGTATCCTTGTTCACTGAGGACTGCAGTCTTTGCTTCTAGGCTGCCACCTCATTGCTGTGTCCTCTGGAAGGGATGGCCTTAGATGGCATAAGGGCTGGAAAGGCAAAAAAAAAAAAAAAAAAAAAAAAAAAAAGGACTAAAAGCTGTGTGAGGGCTTTTTTATAAGGGTCTTAAGTCCCATTCATGAGGGAGGAGCTCTCACCATCTAATCAGCCTCCACAGGCCACCCATCCCCAGTACTGTTGCACTGGGGATTAGGTTCATCATGATTTTGGAGGACACATGAATGTTCAAGCCATAGCACTCATGAGCAGGTGCTTTTTGGACACTGTCTCAGGCACCATTCAAGGCTCTGGAGTGGAGGAATGAAAAAGATGGACAAAACCTACCTTGTTTAGGGGGAGCTTGCCTTCTTGGCTGGTGTTTATAAATAGAGATATAAGTAAAGATCTCCATGGTAGACCAGAGGAGGGAGAAATGAATTTCTTCAAACACGATAAGAGGAAGATTTCAGGGAAAAGCGCATGTGTATCTGGACTTGAAGTGCTTGGTAGAAGTTCAGCGGGTAAAACTGGAAAGAAAAGATTCAGTAGCACATTTGAACTGGAATTATTTTGGTTTTATTTCAATTGTGTGTTATCTATTGGTACTAGGAAGTTCTATATTCAAAGTTACTATTGGCTTGAAAATTTGGCAACTTGTTTTCTTTTAAAAATGATGTTTTGTTTCTTAGGAGTCATTTTCTGATGACCTACTTTTTTTTTTTTTTTACTTGTTTATTTAGGTGAAATAGACATGAATATTTTTATAAATGCTTTTTATCGTTTTTTTCCTTCTTTCTAAAATTCATAATAGTTTTTTTCTTTGTTTCACTTCTTTTAAATACTTTTTTATGCATATGTTATAATTTTATTTGCTTTAATGTCATTATGTGCCTACACTCTCAACTTTGGATGCATTCTAAGAATTACTTGAAGAGCTTTAAAAATGCCATTTACTAGGCACTATTTGTTTCTGAGGTTTAGTCTGGGCACCAAGATTTTCAAAAGCTCTTCAGTTTCCCCTTTGCACTCAAACTTTAGAAACCATTGACTTAAAGAGTTTAGAAAGTAATTAAAACATGCTGTTTGGGGAAAGTAAATAACTGTGGCTCACCTGAGTAGCGTGATCAATGTGTCATCTTAAATTTCTTGTCTGGAATAAAGTGAAATAATTATAATTGGGATGATATACGTTGAAGTCTTCACATTTGATAAATATTTTTATCAAACCATGAAAGGAATTAAATGAAGCCTATATATGGACAGAATAATTTCCCAAACTTAGATTCCTGCAAGGATGGGATAAATTGTCTTATTATTGTATAGAGTTCAAACTCTATACAAAAGAAATACAAGATTTGTTACAAATTAGCAAACTTGCTCACAGAGCCTGGTGGTGTTAGGTGAACATTGTTTTCAAACTCTTCTTGACTTTGGCACCTACTTTTAATGTACTGAGTACACTGATACTATAAAGGAGGCCTTTGTTTACTCTAGTAACAAGATGTTGGACATGACCTGGTAAACTCGTTACCTCCCGAAGTATCAGAAAACCTCTAGAAAGATATGGAGCTGAACTCTATGCTTCTACTGTCTTTTCTTCTTTGACGTGATCTAGTCTGTGTCCAGCTTACAATAAAAAACTGAAGGGAGGTTTGGTGATGTTTACTATGATTTCACTGTTTGGTTTTAAGTATTGCAAATACTATTGCAGTACATATTACAAGACATGCCAGAATACAGCTGTGTCTTGCAGTATGTACTGCATTAGAATTGTTGACTTCTTATATGCCTGTGTAGCCTATTAGCATGGTATCTGAAAATAGTGAAATTCAATGAAGAGAATATTTAATTAGAATTGAGTTAAAAGTCTAGGTTTACAGTTTCTAAGCTGCTTTATCTTATCTCCAGCCTTAGTTTCTACATCTGGAAAATGGGGAAGAATTGAACTGAAGTTTAATGTTGGTTAATGAGATAAACTGTTTTAAATATTAACACATTGCCACTGTTGTTCTGAAATAAATATCACTAGTTTTGAAATAATGGTATTTGGGATGATATATGTGAGTCCCATTTAATGTAGCTGTATTTCTGAATTTCTGATGAACCAGATAAATTTCCTAGTAAAGGTGTTGGTAACATGCCTTTATCATAATAATAGGTTGCATAATTTTTCATCGTGCTTAGAGATGTTTTATAAAACTCAAAGATTCTTACATTTATGAAGGGAAAAATCAGAATGTTGATAATATAGACCTCACAATATAGTCAGGGCATAGAAACCTAAGTTTATACATATACAGTACCCACACAAAATGTACTGTAGGCCATGTTGACATGCAGATCAAAGTGGTTCATTCATTTAAAAATGCTTGTTGCGTTCCTCTATGTACTCAAATAAGATCATCATGGTGATAACCCCTCCTATTTAATGCAGCTTAAAATTATTCTTATTTTTAAAGATACAATTCAAATGTGATCTACTTTATTATTATTCCTTTCTTTCCCCTTCAAAACAAATCCCTTCTCCACATTCACTCAGCAAGCTCTCTCTACCCTGTTGGTTATTTTATAAAATATCAATGTTTTACACATATTAAAAGTATCACTGCAGTTACATTTTAGGTATTAGATTGAAGATTGCATTGTTTCTGGTTAAGGAAGTCTGGCTCTGACATTAGAAGTATCTTCATTTTGGGGTAGGGGCTGTGGCTCAGCGGTTGAGCGCTCGCCTAGAATGTACAAGCCCCTGGATTTGATCCTCAGCACCACATAAAAATGAAGAAATAAATAAAATAAAGGTATCATTTCCATCTATAACTTAAAAAATAAACAAATATTCTTTAAAAAGAATCTTCATTTTAATTTCCACTTTTGTCTCTCAGCAGACAAAATTGTTCTTTACAAGCTCAATTTAGTTACCTATGATATGGAGACAAAAAGCTTCTACCTCAAAGGCTTGCTGAAATTAAGTGGCATAATATAAAATGCTGAAGATTATAAGTGTTCAGTAAGTGGTAGTGAATTTTTTATTGTTGTAATCATGTAAAAATGATACATAATTTCATAGAACCCCCTCCACTTGACACACTCTTTCAGGACTGAGACCATCACTTGGCATTTTGTATAACTCTTTTTAATCTTTATTTTTTAGTTGTAGTTGGGCACAATACCTTTGTTTTATTTATTTATTTTTATGTGGTGCTGAGGGTCAAACCCAGGCGGGCCCTTTACTCCCCCACCCCATTTTGTATATGTTTAAGAAGAAGTTCATTAATAAATACTTGTTGATCAAATACATTAGTTTTTGTCATTACCTGACTTTTAAAAAAATAGCATTGGCATATATCAAAAATTCATAAAACATTTTTTTTTCTAAATTATTTTGTTTTAAAATTCCTATAGGTACCTTCGAAGTTCATAACTATCTTAAAATCTGAGGATTCCACCAAGATAATATGATAAGAACTCGCAATGATTTGGGACCACATCCTACTTAAACTAATGTAAGACGTGCAGATTTCATGAGAGTGTGGTACAGCTGCGAACATTGCTTTCCCATTGGCATAGGCAGTAATGCCATCTCTGCCTCAGGAGGGAGGTGAGCAGACTGGCTGAGCCACATTACACCATATGATATGTTGTAGATCATTACTGTTTACTGTTGAGTGTGCAAAATTATTTTATACTTTTGAAGTACCATGATTTATAATTTTACCTTGTTGGGGGCATTTGTGTTTCTGGTGTGGGTATTTTTTCCAATTTCTGTTATATTTGGTTGTTTTTTACATTTCTTTTAAAGTTATTCAGGGACCCTCTCCCCTGGATCTGAATATGGAGTTACCTTATCAAAGCACCATGAAAAGAAAAGTCAGAAAGAAGAAAAAGAAGGGAATCATTACTGCAAATGTTGCTGGGACAAAATTTGAAATTGGTACGTCTCCTCAGAATCACGGGATTTTAAAAATTGCTGGAAAAACTGATTTGGTGTTGAAAACATCCTAAAATTGCAGAGAGATAACTATCTTTTATGTAATGGGTTTTTAAGTGCTTCGTATAAAATTTCTGACATGCTGGAAGGATTCTTTTTCTATGCAGTGGAGGATGATATCCTTAAAAAGATCCTAAGTGGTTTCTAAAATTTCAGTTCAAACAAAAAGACAGTTAAATAGCTTAGGTGAAAAAAAAAGTGAGAGTTTTAAACTTGACATTGTATTTTTCCTTAAAGCTCAACTTAGCTCTCTGAACTTTGATGTTCTTTATAAAAGGGATTTAGATATGACTGACCCTAAAATTTGATTTTGTGTATATAAAGAAAGAATAGATCTTCTTCATTCCTTTTACGCAACCTTGATGTTCCCAGCTCCACTGATTTGTGTGCCCATAATACCCAGACTTAAGAAGCTTATCATACTCCCTGCTCCATAGCTGCCAGTTCTGTTTATCTCAAGTTCCTTTGTGTGAATTTTGAGAGGCCCCTGACAGTGGCTCTCATTTACTCAGGAATAGGTCTGCTCCTGAGCTGTTTGTAGACCAGTGAAAGAATTCTCCCAGGCTGTGCTGCTATTGTCCTTGCCCTCTGTGTGAGCTCTAGGTGGCACAACCCTCAGGATGCCAGAGCTCTGACAGGAGGCAGGAATGGACCTTTCCTTCAGTTCTTGTGTGTTTGCACATGATCACCTGGGGCTTCCATACAACCCCAGGTTCCACTTGGCCTCCCTGGGAAACAGCAACTCCAGCTTAGCAGCTGTCTCCATTTCCCTCCCCTCCTTCACTGCATTTGCTGTTCTCTTCCTCATGCCCGTCATGGACACTGCTGCATAATAATGTCCTTTCTTCTCAGCTAGCAAATGTTAGGAGGCCCTAGAACTTGAGACCAACAGGTGTGGGGTTATCAGTTTTCTATGTGAACTACGTCATTTCAACAATTGATACATCATAGATAGGGTACTAGTAAAAAAAAGAAAATAAAACATTAAAAACTTGTATAGTTTTTAATGCACTCTTATATAGTTCCTGCATCTTTGTGTTCTGGTTCAGAATTCTGTTGGAACCCCCAAATTATGCTAAGTATATTGCTTATCTTTATTTTAAACTTGAAATTTGTTGGAAAAAAATGTCAATATATTAACTGTGTTCAGAAAGGAATGCTTAAATAGTTTGTACTCAAAATGAAGTTTTTCTCCTGGTATTGATTTCCTCAGTAGAATGACAGGATTAGGTTGGAAGCACAGGAGGAGGGGCCATATCTAAATTCTTCCTGTGAATTCTGCTACACTAGTGCATACTCAGAGTAAACACAGATGACTTGGTTTCAGGAGCCGAAAATAATTTGAACTAGGGAGTTAGAAAATCCAAGATAGGTATGAAGATCAGGTGCTATTTTTACATTTGCCCTTTTGTACCTATCTCCAGGTCATGAAAAAGAAGTAAGAGTGAATTTGTATCTCAGTCTTGTCTCAGCTGTTTTTTTTTTTTTTTTTTTTTTTGTTTTCATTGTGCTAAAATTGACTACTTAACCTTTTGGGAGTTTATGTGCTTATTAAATCTGAGAGGACTAAAACTAGGGTGTTGCGTACAACCTAATACAGTTTTTGGTTATTTTGAGAAAAAATTGTTCTTAGATAAAACTGTTTTAATTAGAATTGTAGGTATGCTACAAGTAATGCATTTTTTATAAAACAAATACTACATTAATTAGTTTGTATTATTTGTGACATTATATATTACATATATAAATATTTCAGAAGTATTTTAATTCTGGTTTAACTATTTGTTTGCAGTTCGCTTAGTAATAGATGAAATGGGATTTTTGAAAACTCCAGATGAGGATGAAACGAGTAATCTTATATGGTGTGATTCTGCTGTTCAGCAGGAGAAAATTGTAGAGCTGCAGAATTACCAGGTGGGACATTAATTACAACTAGTTCCTAGTATGAGGAAATTATATGGATTCCATCATGGTTTCTTTACATAGGCCCTTAGTCTGCTGACATAGTAGATTCCAGTTCTAGTTTACCTCAGCCTGTTTTGTTGCTTTGTGATTGTATTGACTCTGCATGAAGCCTGCATCTTTTTCAAAAAACTTAACTTTTAACCTCCTTCTTTCTTTAAATTATATTTAGTAGGAAAAATCCTTTTCCCAAGAATGTGTTCTGCATTACCCATAAAGAAGAGATTGCATGGGGAGATCAAGAAATGGAACTATCTTGCAGTGTTAGATATATGTAATTTGGCTTTTATTTTTAAAATGTAACATACATTTTTATTCAGAAGAAAGTAGATATCACATTGAAAAACTAAATACAAGGACTATATAAGTTGATATTTTATATCATCCTTCTTCATTGGTTAATTTAGAGGATAATACATAAATGCCATTTTTTTCTACAAGGCCTATGTGTATTAAGGTAGTAAATGTAGTATGCCCAAAACAGTTTGGATATTGAATTACCACATATTCAACACAGGACATTATTTACCATCTATGTAAGATCTTTCTCTGATTTATTTAAAATTTTATAATTGTGTTCTCTATTATAACAGACTTCTTAAATCACAATTTAATTATAGATCATTTAATTTAAAATCCTTTACATTAATAATTTCTAGTTTATTAAAACAACTCAAAGGATGGGGATTTGATTGTATTTAGTATAAATGAATATATTCATTAACTCAATAAGAATATTAATATTTACTTTTTTTATTTTCCAGAGGATCAACCATTTTCCAGGAATGGGGGAGATCTGTAGAAAGGATTTCTTAGCAAGAAATATGACCAAGTAATCTTCATTTCCTTGTAATAGAGAAGAGCTGTTTGAGATTTTATACTGTGACTATTGTAGTGCTATCTTTTATGAGTTTACATTGATTTGAAATGATTTCTAGATGGAAGAGAATTTTAGAGCTAGAACGATCTTAATAGTTCCCTTGTTCTAGTCTTCCATTTTGCAGAGGAGGTAACTGAGAATCAGAGAAATGATTATCTTGCTCAAAGTCAAACGAATAGTTAATAACAGAGCTGGATCAGAATTCATCTCATAATCTCAGTACTCTTTTTACTGTAATTTGTTGTTTCTTTAGTAACAGAAGTTTTTCTTTTAAATGTGAGTAGTAGTCTATGTGGCATTCAATTGATATTTGCTTAGTTTTACTGTATAGTAACTAATTGGTTGCATTATATGCCGTGTATGTGTGTGTGTGTGTGTGTGTGTGTGTGTTCACACTGGTTATTGAACATCTAACATGTGCCAGGCACACAATACACAGATACAGGTATGCATGCTCACGCAGGGGTGTACATGCATGTAAATTAATCTCTGAGGTCAGTAACAATGTACTTTCAAAGAAAAAATTGTTAACAAATACTTCAGTGTTTTGCTAGATGAACTGTAGAATGTTTATGTACTTTATACTTTTGTTGTTTTATGTTTTAGATTTTTTTTTAGTTTAAGAATGTTGAGTGGTAAGAATTTACTAAAAGGAAAGAAGTCTATTCTTAAAGTATAGTAAACTTATGTTTATAATTAAGAACTATTAATGTGTGAAAGTTTATAATTTCTCATCTATTCATGAGACAACATTTTTTTGTAGGTCTGGTATATGATCCAGAGGCTGCTAATTTTTAAGTAAAAGGATAATAAGACTTAGTTCCTGCCTAAAACTCATAATTTAGTTAGAGAGTAAGACTAATACGAAGAGTCATGGTGTTCACACATCACTATTAGGGAGAGCTCACACTATTCGGGGGTCAGAAAGGTACAATTAAATATACAATGGATGTGGAAAATGTATACAGGGCTTACCCTTTGAGAAGGTAAGGAGCTCACAGCAGACATAGCAGTGGGAGAAAATATGTGAAGACTTGAACCAGCCTGACATTTGGGCACCTTTAAGCAGTTTCTATGGTCATGTATGATGTTGCAAGACTCAGTCTGAGATGATACTGGAAATTTATGCAAATGCAAGGACACATGTGCCATGTTATTATATTTTATTTCATCATTCATTCCTCTTTTTATCTACTCAGCAAAAAAGTTTTTCATCTTGAAAGAGGAAATTATTGAATAAACTTAAGCAGAGAAATAATGTCTTAGAATCATGGTGGCACTCTGCATAATGAATTCAATGAAGGTAGGAGTAGAGGGTGAAAACTGTGAGATGATTGTCATTAGTTAAGAAGTAATGACCATCTAATGAACCACAGGAGTGTTAGTGGGAATGAGGAATGGAGAAGAAATCTGAGTGTTGTTAAAGATAAAATTAATGTGCCATCAGGGATATTAAAGAGATGGAATTGACTGAAAATGGCTTTGATGTGAGTATTAAAGATGGGGAGGGGAGAGGTTTTCAGGATGATTCCCAGGGTTTTGACTTGGAATATTATGTAGGTAGCATGATTACAAGGAATATAAGAAGAATAGGCTTCAGGGGAAAGGGAATTTACCTCTGTAAAGTTTTGGGCATGTGTCTCGTTTGTCATTTAACACACTTATTAAGGACCTATTATGTACTATGAATGGTGTTGGGATCTGGGTACATAAGTCATCAACAGCAGATCTATTGTTACTACAACATTCAACTGCAACTGTGCTAGTGCTATGAAGTGAAGGTTTGTAGTTCTAAACCTGTGTGTAGAACAGGAGCTCTGACCTAGTTAGGAAGGTATGGGAGAGTTTCCCTGAGGAAGTGATGTGGAAATTGATACATGAATGATGAATAGGACTTTATTGGTACAGATACTAGATAAGAAACATCCAAGCAGGAGGAACAGCATGGACCAAGGTCATATGAAAGGAGAAAGCATAAATAATCAATATACCGAAATAATGTCAAGTGCAGTTGCAGCATAGAGGTGGATGGGGAACTGGGGAGAGATTAACTGAGGGTGAAGATGTTCAGAATTATGATCTTTATCTCCAAGCCATGGGGGAGGTAGGTGTTAGGAGACTAAGAGTGATGGTAGTGTGACCAGCTTCTCATTTTGTGAAGATGCTTTTGGCTGTTTTGTAGATAAAGAAGTTTGTGTGAGAGAGGTAAGAGGATAAAGGTAGCTCTGTGAGCAGGCTACTGCAGATGGGCGTTTCTTATTCCACAGAATCCATGGAATTCTCCCTATGGAAAAAGTAGTTTTCTGTTGGATAAGAAGTTATAACCTAAACATAGAGTTAACTAAATTACTTATTTACTATTAGTAAGTCCATGACAAAATAGAAATTATCACAGATATCTTCTTAATTAGAACTGAGTATTTCTTTTGAGCTAGATAACTTAAATGGAGTAAGTATTCACTTGAACATATGCATGCTTTGCTCTTTTCCAAATATGTATGGTTAGTTTTTGAGATGTATTATTCTGATTAAAAACTTTTACATGATCTAATTTTATAGGATTGTTAAATACATAATAAATTTAAAGGTGTTGGAAACAAAGACCATGACATTAGCACTGTTATTTTGCTTTGTTTCAGTTGTCTTTAATTTTCAAACCAACCTATGTTATTCTATTTTGTACTGAGATTATTTTAGTTCGTTGGCTTAAAATAGATTTGCCAGATGAAATGGGTAATTATTTTCTTTCTCCTAGGAGTAACTTTTTAATAGGATTCTCATGAGAAAGCACTTTTTAAATATAACTATATGAGTCTTCTGTTGTGTAACTCAAGTGACTGATATATTCCACACCCAGTCTTAGAATTTAGACTCTGATTCTGTGCAAGCATTACACTATGACTCCATTTTATTTTTTATTTTAATTTCACTTGGCAGAAATGAAATTTCAGAAAAGATTTTTGGAAAAAAATCTTCTTTAAAAACAATCAGATTTTCATTAGTAGGCAATATTTAAAAAACCTTTCTCATAATTTCTTCATTTTACCGGGAACTACTAAGTACAGAATTATTAACATTTGGGATTAATCAATATTAAACATTTTAAGCTTATTATTATTTCTAAATGATGTTATCTAATAAAAGAGGTGACCTAATTTATAGCAAAACAAAAGTATCAGGACCTACATCATAACTATATAATCACATGTACAGATAGTGCATACAAATAATAATCAACACCTCTGTTGATTCATATGCTTTCACATGGTTTCTCAGAAAAGTAGTTAAATTCTAAAAACAGTAGCATCAAAGGAAATTAGTTGCTCTCCATGGGTGACGCAGAGTCATGTTTAAAGAGCCAGTGTGTCTGGCATTTGGCCTTGAGCTTCCTTGCCAGTTGGTGACTCACTCCAGTGCCCTTGCCTCATATGCCATCTATGCACTCATCATTTTGTTTTGTGATTAACAGCCTTTCTCTGAATTCACTGGGGCAGAGACTATATTGCTTTTATGTTACTATTGCCAGTACCTGGCACAGTGTATAATCAAATAGATCTTTGGTGCAGTAATATGGAAATTACTACATAGTAGGGCAGAGATTTTTGATCTACGTTTTGCAGTGATGGATCTAGAAAAGTGTAGACTAGTGTCTTGTACATAGTAGGTGGATCTATAAGTGAGTGAATCAATGAAGAAATGAAGAAAGAATTGTAGTATCCCTAGCAGAGAAATAAAACAAAAAATTTAATACAATTTATCTTTCATATTGTCTCTAATTTATAGAATGATCAAGTCTCGGCCTCTGGATTATACCTTTATTCCTCGAACATGGATCTTCCCTTCTGAATATACTCAATTCCAGAACTACGTGAAAGAATTGAAGAAAAAACGGAAGCAGAAAACTTTTATAGTAAAACCAGCTAATGGTGCAATGGGTCATGGGTAGGTTTATTGTTACCTGGAATATATAAAAATTTTTAAAATGGAGGAAAAGTAATAATGTGTATTATTGCTCGTGATTAAGTACTGTTATGAAAAAATAGTAAAAATGAAGTTTTTAATTATTGTTTTTTGGAACTAAAAGCTTATAAATGCTTAATGAGGTTCATTCTTTAAACTTATCTCACAAGCTTTGGTAATTCAATTTAAAGATTAAATCAGTAGGTGTGAGACCTTTAATAAATAACAAAATGGAGGGGAAAAAAGCTGTATTCTACTTTCTTCATAGACATAAAATGCTCATTTATAATAATTTTAATAATGTCTGAGAGTAAAGTCATTTGCTATAGTAAAGATAAGGAAATGGAAGGAAGTTACTCTTTGTATAGCTAGAACCCTGAAACAGAATAGTATGATCTTTGCTGGATAAATAGTTTTTTTTTTTTTTTTTTTAACTGTAGCCATGATAATTGGGTTGGAAATGAGTAGAACACATTTTAAGCTACAGTGCCAAGAATTAGACATGTTAACTGAAAATAGAATTTGGACTTAAAATTCTTGTTTCCTTTTGCTTTTTTATATTTAGTTGTTTGCAATGCACTTTTAAAAAGAAAATGTGGCTGAAACTATTTTTAATAAAATAGACTTAAGTGATTTAAAATTTTTTTTATAAAAAATGCTATGGGGATAAAGGATTCTTGGAAATGGTAGCTACTTTGGAAATTATTGTCCAAAATTTTCCTTTAACTTTTAATCATAATGTAATGTTTCAATCATACATTATATTTAAATGTAGTTTGATAAAATAATCAAGTATGTTGGTGGCAATTTTGTGTCAACTGCTTAATGTTAAGTTGGTTTCCTATAGGTATCAAAAGGAAATTTTTTGGAAGGATTATTGAATTTTATATTTTTCCTCAATTTTAGTGTTAATATTTAATATAAATATATTTATATTTATTGTTAAAATGTATATAAGTAATAATTCTCCAATTTCTTTTTATTACAAAATAAAAATTACTGGAAGAGCAGATAATTGAAATGGTATTCTGTGTTGCCTGAGTTTGTGTCCTATAATGCAACAGTATGTATGTAAAGTTGCTTCTTTTCTTTGTTTAAGTTGTCTGCTTCTTGCTGATCTTCAGTGAAATTATGGAGAACTGTCCCTTCCAACTGTTATTGAACTGTTTATCCCCTTGACTATACCAGTTTTTGCTTTATATGTTTTAAAGCTCAGTTGCTAAATGCATATATATTTGTACTTATTATGTATTCTTGATGCATTGGTATTTTTTATCATTGCATAATGTCATTTTTTACCTCTTGTAGTAATTTTTGTCTTAAAGTGTCTTTTATCTTATACTAGTATAGATCTCCAGATTGTTGTTTACATATAATATCTTTTCACTTTCAGCCTATTCAGACCTTTGACTACAAAGGGAGCTTTTTTTTTTTTTTTTTTTGCCAATAGCGTATAGTTAGATCATATTTTTAAAAAATCCATTCTTCCAAGCCCTGTCTTTCATTAGAGAGCTAATCTACTTATATTTAATGTAATTACTGAAAAAGAGTTATTTCCTTTTGCTATTTTGTTCTTTATTTTGTATATGTCTTATTATATAGTTTTTATTCCTAAATTTCTCCACCGTACTCTCTTTTGTGTAAATAGATGTTTTTTATAAACTTAAATTCCCTTGTAATTTCTTTTACTATAAGTTTTAGAGTTATTGTTTAATGCAATTAACAATAATTTATAATAATCTAGTATTCTGTGTCCATCAGCATAGATTTATAACTGTTTTTTTTTAATGCAGTTGTCTTTTAAATCATTAAAATAATGAAGAATTACAAACCCAAACTACATTGTTAGTAACTTTCATACTTATTTGTGTTGCCACCTTTCTGGTATTCTTTGGCAATTTATTTATTATAAAGTAGATATGAATCTCTTTGAATTTATTCTCCTTGGAGTTAAATAAGATTCTTGGATGCATAGATACATGCTTTCCATCCAACTGGGACGTTTTCTGCCATAATTTCTTTAAATCTTCTTTTTGATTTTTTCTGTTTATTTTTCTTTATTTGTTTTTTATGTTTCTTGTTCCACAGACTACATTATTTCAACTGGCCTATCTTCAAGTTTGCTGATTCTTTTTATGCTTTCCCCAGTACACTATTTAGTGACTTTTTCATTTCAGTTACTTTACTTTTTAACTCCCAAATTTATATTGGTTCTTTTTTTACAACAATTTTTTAATGCTCTGTTTAATGAGACTTTTTTTCATGATTTTCTCCAATTATTTTATATAGTTTCCGTTAGATCTTTGAAACAAATTTTAAATAGTGATTTAAATAGTTGTTTATCTAGTAAAGCCAACATCTAGGCTTTATTTATTTATTTCACTGCATATGGGTTATATTTTGTTTCTTATTTGCATAGTTCATAATTTTTGATTGAATATTATAATGTAGCAACCATGGAAATCAGACTCTTCCCCCTTGTGTTGTTTGTTGTTGTTGCTTTGTTGTAGCAGTTTTTTGTTTATTGACCTCTTGGAACTGATTTTGTGAATTCTGTATTTTTTGTTGTGTGTGGTCACTGAAGTTCCTTATCTGTTAGCTCATTTCTTAGCTGGAAATTTGACAGAGATACCATCAAACACTTAGACCCAAACAAACAGCTTGGGAAAACATGGCTGTCTTTGCAGATGTATGCTGTGTTTGTTGGGTGCTCCTTTACCACTTCACTTTAGCCTTTAGTGCCAACTTGCCTGATGGTTAGTCTGAGATGAGAATGTGTGGTCTTTTCAGATATTTACTGAGCACACATAACCTGCTCCTGAGCATGACCATTGCCCTCTAGTCTCACTGGAGAAAGGACTTCTCAAAGTCCCAAAGGTTTTCATTCCCAAGCATTTTCACCTAGTCTTTTTTAAGAAGTCTGTTGTTTGTTCCAAGTATTATTTGTTGCAGTAGGCAACAGACATTTACCCTTAAATATTTTCAACAATTGTACCTCAAGGGGCACCTCAGCTCTGGTAGAACTCTGAGTTACATAAGATAAATGGAAAGCCTTGAGTTCTTCCAGGGAAACACAGACAGGTAAAATAAACAACTGCAGGAATAAGGTCCATTCGGCACATTCCAGAATTGGTACTTATGCTAGGAATATAGGCTATTATTTAAGGCCACTGCTCAGCTGGGATTACATGGTGGGACCAGAGCAGGTTAAAATGCCACAAAACTTTTTTTTTTTAATAGATTTAGCTGTTTTTTTCTTGATTAAGTGGCCTCTGGATGTTGTAGGCTTTTGATAAGTTTCTGGAGCTCTAAAATGTTGATTCTGACAGTTTTTAAAAAACTATTTCTTGCTTTTGTGGAGGGATAGGTTTTTGGAGTTTCCTTTTTCATTATTTTCCTCCTGAGTATGTAGATGACTTTCTGAACATTTTGTTTCCATATCACATTATTCATTTTGGTGTTTCTCTTTAAACTTAGGATTTCTTTGATACGAAATGGTGACAAACTTCCATCTCAGGATCATTTAATTGTTCAAGAATACATTGAAAAGCCTTTTCTAATGGAAGGTTACAAGTTTGATTTACGAATTTATATTCTGGTAACATCATGTGATCCACTAAAAATATTTCTCTACCATGATGGACTTGTGCGAATGGGAACAGAAAAGTATATTCCACCTAATGAGTCCAATTTGGTAAGTGGTACCAGAGAGAATTTTTGGTTTCATGTATTTGTTTAATATATACTTACTGAAGTATCTATTACATATTTAAGATTGTATGAATCAAAATTGCTCATCTTAGGCTTTTATGATCTAGAAGAATCATATGCCCAAACAAGACTGCTTCTAATTTTTGTTAGCACAACAAAAAAAGTAGGATTGTAAATTTACACTGATGAAATGTGAATTTAAGATATAATTTAGCAGTTTGTGTGCTTTTTAATGTTTATTAATCGGAACATTTTGTAGATGCTTTTTCATTAAGATTTCTTTTATGCAGCCATAACATATTCATGAAAGTCATACTGTAACATCATGGAAACCATCAACTGTAATTTGCAATTTATGAAAGCCAGGTTGTAATTTCTTATCTATACATAAAATTTTAGTTACCTTCTAATTCTATTTTTGGATCTACTATTCATAATAAAAATTGCAATTAATTATTGTTTTTTTGTTTTGTCAAAAGCCTGATTATTGTTCCCTTCTAGTATTATGCACATAATTATCCCCAACAAGAGAGATCATACTTCAAAATGGAATAGTGGCTGCTCATAAATTTTGCTGTTCAATACACTGAAAATATGTAAACCTTGGCAAAGGAAGAACAAGGGAGCTGTCAAAAGTTTTATAGGAAAGGCCATTAAAAGAAAGAAACATCTCATTAAAGGTCATAAGGAGTGGAGATAGCCAATCACCAAGAAATGTTTGAAATCCACTATGTTGTAGGCATTGTGCTGGCTTTGGAAAAAGAATGACCAGGACAGATACAGTGCTTGACTTCTCAGAAGCAACACTCTAGTGGGGAGGCAGAAAATAAAATAAGCAAATATAATTACTGATGGTAAGTGTGATGGTCTAAGAAACTGAGGGTGCTGTGGTAGTGCATAGCAGTGGCACCTGACCCAGTTTAGGATAAAGATTTAGAGAAGTAGTTTGTTTGTAAATTGAAGTCTGCATAATGGGGAGCTTATTCAGGTTTGGATGCAGTGAGGTGTGGGGTTGGCTGGTGCCAGACAAATGAACAGATCAGAGGTAAAAGAGAGGGTGGTATGTCTGGAGAAAGCAGAAAATTCAGTCTGGCTAAAGTACAGATGAAGTTGGAGAGTTTGGCACAGCAGATCTTTCAAGACTTTGTAGTCCATGGTTGTGGTTTGGTGTGGGTATGAAGTGTCCCCCCAAAGCTCCTATGTTATTGCAATAATGTTCAGAGGTCCAGCCTAGCTTGAAGGTACTGACTGGGTGGTAACTGTAGGCAGGTGAGGTGTTACTGGAGGGAGGTGGCTCACTGGGGTATGCCCTGGGAGGGTTCCTCTTCCTTGCAGGCCCCTTTCCCTGTCCTTCTCTCTGCCTCCTGGCTGCCAGGAATGGATCAGTGCTCCTCATCACCCTCTCCCCACGAGGCACTGTCTTACTTGGGTCCAGAGCAATGGACTCAGACGGCAGTGGACTAAACCTCTGAACTATGAGCCAAAATAAACTTCTTCACCTCCTCTAAGTTGTTCTTGTCAGGTATTTTGGTCACAATGACACAAAACATGACATACCATGTCTAGGATTTTGGAATTTGATTTAAAATGGAAGGGAGCATTGTGATATTTTAAACTAAGGAAAGAAAGGGCGAGATTTGTGTTTTAAAAAGGTCACATAGTCTGCAATGTGTGGGGGATGTGATTGGGGTGCAGATGGGTAGCAAAGATTAGAGGAAGGGAGACAAGAGACTGAGCTTTAGTTTGATCACAAATGAGAAGGGGAATGACTTAAGCTGAAAATAACAGCATTGAGGCTGGACAGAGAATATGAAATAAGTCTTGAGATTTATTTACGATAACATGGATAAAACTGATATAATATGATGGCAGGTTGAATTTGTGGAATTGAGAGTAAGGGAGAGGAAAATCAAGAATTAAACTCAAGATCTTTGGCATGGGCAAGGGGGTGAATGGAACATTATTCACTGTGACAGGGATTTATCAAAGGTTTTGTGGAAAGTTTCTGTGTTCCTTTGAAATGTTTATGTGACCTCCAAGTGGATCTGTTCTGTAGGCATTTGGATATATTGTATGGGCTTTTGAAGTTCAGAAGAGAGGTCTGGACTGCAAGTGAATTTGGCACATGCCAGTTCATAGATTATAATTAAAATAATTGGAATTGGTAAAAATGGATTATCAATTATGTGAGGCAGTAGTGGTTTTTTTTTGGTAGTATTGGAAAGAAGCCTTGGAAGCTCTTTTTTGGGTGCTTCTTTTTTTAACAAATGCTTTATTATTACATGTTAGGGTTGTGTGTCTACAATTTGCTCGAGAATACTGGATTAAGAAATTATAATGAGTGAAGGGAAATGTGACCTCTGATGTCTCATTTTGCCAAGTGCTCTGGAATCACAAAAGCTCCTGGCTTTGGTTTTTCATAGAACAAGGATGTTTTTCTATTTAGATGTCATTGTTAATTATCATACAAAATCTATAATTTAATGACTGAATTCCTAGAATGAGGTATGAAAACTAAAAAAGTAAAATATGAAATTTTATGCAAACTGAGACTACAGTTATGTAAAAGGTCAGTTTAAGATAAAAGATTGGGGGGGGGGGGAGAAACCAAACAGCGTTTTCACTGGTTGTTTTGGGTAGCAGGCTGCTGCATTCTCTTTTCCTATTTCCAACTTTTAAAACAGTGAACATGTATTGTATAATGAACTGTGTATTTCTATGAAACTTAAATATTTAAAAACTAAATATAAAAAGATTTTTTTTGTGTGTGTGTGTGATTTGGCTTTCAAAGTAATCTTTTTTTTTAATTTATTTTTTTTATTGTTGGTTGTTCAAAACATTACATAGTTCTAGATATATCATATTTCACACTTTGATTCAAGTGAGTTATGAACTCCCATTTTTACCCCGTATATAAAAAGATTTTAAGGCAAGAATGTCAGTTGTGTTGACATATAAGAAACATTCATTTTTTTTTTAATAATTGTAGTGGTTAGCCAGTCCTTGAAAAGCTCTGATATACAGTTCATTGTTTTTGCACTGTTATATTCACAAACAGGGTAAGGTGGGATCATATCATTTTCACCCTTTGCAAGTTGCAAGGTAGACCAAGGAATGTTTATTGCTAGCTTGATAAAACCATTAATTTGGTATTAATTGATCATTGTATGAGACATTTTAAATTTTGGCTTATTTTTTTTAAGTTTATTTAAGGAGAATATTGTCAACAAACTTAAGAACATAAAGAGACTAAAATGTAAGAGCCCCAGCGTGGAGCACAGTACATTTCCTGTTAATCATTCAGACACGCACAGCATCATGTGGTTCTGTCTGCCAGCTCTGAGTGCTCTGCCCTGTTGATGAGTTATAGTGACCTCCCGCTTCAGTAAAGGAGCCCTGAGGTTGTGTCTGGTAGTCCTGTCTCTTGATTTATGCTACTTGTCTGAGCTTTTGTTTTTTACTTTTCTTTGAAAAGGCATAAAATGCTTTTGCAGAAAATTCCTTTCCTCAAATTAGGGTGAAAATGTTAAGGACCCAAAATATTAAAAACAAAGTAATGAAAACAAATTGGGAACATTTTGCTGCTTAGCAACATTTTGCTGCTTAGCAATTAATTATTTTTTATGTACTTATTCCTTTGATACTTCTTTATGATAGATACTGTTGTGAATCCTATATAAGGTGATTTTGTAGGTGATTACATTCTTAATCCTTTGAAGGGAAATAGGCCATTCCATTTCAATTGAAAATTATCCAAATAATAAGACGATTGGCAATCTGTATAGTTTAAAACCATTTTTAATAATTGAATGCCTTCTTTTCTGTGAAAATATACAGTTGCAGAGTCTCCTAGGTGGTTATGACTTTGGTTCTTACTCCTTGCAGACCCAGTTATACATGCATCTGACAAACTACTCTGTGAACAAGCATAATGAACGTTTTGAACGGGATGAAACTGAAAACAAAGGCAGCAAACGTTCCATCAAATGGTTTACAGAATTCCTACAAGACAATCAACACGACGTTGCTAAGTTTTGGAGTGATATTTCAGTAAGATTGTCTCATTCAATTGTAACCACCTTTTCTCAGCATTAACTTAAAACACCATGAAGCACTTAAAATAAAGAACAGATTACTTCAGATTGTGCAGATAAAGAGCATTTTCATGAAGGAAGTGGACCTGGTGATGGACCTTGACAAGTAGGACTTTAAAAACTGCTAGAGAGAGGAATTCTAGGTGAAGACGAAACATAGGTAAAGGCTTGGAGGTCTGAGAGTAGTGATAGGCGGTGTAGGTTGTCATGTAAGGTATGTGGGATATCTGGGAGACTTACTGCTGAAAAGATATGTGGGGCCAAATTTTAGGTCTGAAAAGTGAGGCGTAGCTTGGTCAGCGGTGGAGATTTATTCAGTTTTTTTGGAAGAGAGCAATATAACCAAAACCAATGCACTTAAAAGACATGTCTAACACTAGGTGTAGTATGGATTAAAGGAAAGATCCAGAGTAGGCAGGGAGGGCACTTGGGAGTCTCTAAAAGTAGTTGAAGTGAAAAAAATGGTCTGAATTGAACCTCAGTAAAAGAGATGACAGTGAGGTAAATATTGGGGTGAACTGAGTATCTATGGTGGAGATGATTGGAGTCCCTTCTGAAGTTTTCGGGAAGATTTGTAGGAAGAATGTGTGTTGCATTATCTGAAATAGACTGAGAAGGAATTAATTTTAAGAAGATGTAGAACCTCTTTTTGAAGATGAAAGAAAAGAGTTTTATTCACTTATTCATTTGTTCATACATGGAATAAGTCTGTCTTTGGTTGATAACTTGAAAACTTAAAAGTCACAGCTTAGATGGTCACACAAAAATTGTTAATAGAAGGCAGTATCATGAGTACAACAGAGGCATGCGTTCCGTACCATGGAGATGTGGAAGACCACCACACCTGGTAGCTGCAAGTGATGCAGACAGAAGGCAGAACTTCCTGGAGACACGGACACCTGAGCAAAGGTTTTTAAAGTGCATGAGGCTATGATGATAAGTTCCACTTCGGATATGGTGATGTTGAAGTGCTGTCTTAGGTAGAACGTCAAGGAGACAGTGAAAAGTGTGTGTTTGGGGTACAACTGAATTAAAGCCGTGGCAGTGGTGAAATTCTAAATGGTGAAGATATAAAAGAAAAGGAAATGGATGTAAAGATAATCTTGGTGAAACAGATCCCTTATCAGTCCTGACAGAAGTATAAAAATGATATTTATAGTTACAGTATGTCTGCTCAAAGTCTCCGTATAATTAAGACCATATAACTCATCTGAGGTTTCTTCTTAGAATGATCAAATAATACATCTGTCATGGAAGATGGTCATGAAAGTTCAGAGTTGGTTGGACTTGGTTCTAGTTAAAAGGATCAGAGAGAAAAATATCGCCTTACTTTTCTGATACCTAAGGGCCTGTAAATCCAAGGTCCTTAGGTACTAGACAAGTAAGGTGTGAAGTGATCTGAACAGAAGAAAGGCAGGGTGTGGTGTGCTGGGAACAGCAGCAATGTGAAGATAGTAAGAGGTCCAAAGTGGGTACAGGCTACTCAGCCTGAGCCTGTTGGTGCCACATGATACTCTAGGCTCAGCATTACTCATCTGCTAATTTGTTAGTAGAAGGCATAATGATTTAGCTATATTGGAAATGAATTCAAGAATTTATTAAAAAATGTTGTCATCTGGATGTGGTCTGTTACCTAAAAATTTGTTAACTTTCAACTATATTTCCTGAGAGACTAAATACACTAAATAAGAAATTTGATTATAAAAATGTGCAGTTATTGGTTTAATTTATCAAGGCCAGTTTTGTGGAAATTCCAAAAATTGTTGTCTACTATCATAGTGGGTCGGAAGCATCCAGGTGGTGAAATTGATTTTCTTAGAGAGTACCTCACTGATGGAAGGTCATACGTAATGACCTCTGGATGATTAATTGAATGAGCCATTAGATGACTAGCTCAGTGATATCAAGAAAGTTTTACAGACCCTCTGGCATCCCCCCCCCTTTTTTTATCAAAGTTTTAACTGCCATGTGGGTTTGATTCTTTGAGGAGGTATTTGTGAAATCATGGGACCTGCTGGACTGCTTTAGGAATGTATAGGAAGAATCAGCCAGAGAGAGATGAGTATTGTTATCCTTGCAGACATGGGTTTTAGGTGGTACTTTTTCTAGACAATTGAATTAGAAGATACATAAGGAAGAGGTCATGGAAATTGACTTTTCCGTTATTACCTCAAGTGTAATTTTTAGAAGTGACCCCAAAATGGCCAATGTAGGCCTGTTGAACTCTGACATATTTCATGATCTTGTCTGTAAGTGGGTAAATTTTGTATCATTTTTGGCTGCTACTTAGAATGTTATATCAATAACCTGTAAATAACCAGTTAAGTCATAATATTTTTGCCAAAGATGTATGATTATGTACATAATTGTTGGCATACATATAATTATTTGAAAATATGCCTTATTAAGAATAGGTATGCTTTATATAGATATCTGTTTAAGGTGAATCAATGGTATAATATAAAAATAGAATTACAGGGAAAGGTAGAGAAAACTATTATGCAGTACATTTTTATCTGAATGCCTTAATTTACAAATTCCGTGAATTAAGGCTTTTTTAAAAAATAGATTTTTTTATGATTTTATTTATTTTTATGTGGTGCTGAGGATCGAACTCAGTGCATCACCTTTGCTAGGCAAGTTCTCTACCACTGAGCTAAAGCCAGCCCCTAAGGCTTTTTTTTTTTAACAACCGATTTTTTAGATGCTTTTTAAAAAAAGTAACCATCTGTATATGAAAACTAACATTGATGAATACCTTCTGTGAAAATCAGAGCTCAGAGCTGTGTGTTTTTTGTGCTGGTCAAAAATGAGTAAGAAACCAGTATTAAATCAAGCCACATGTATATATATACACAGTGGACTATTACTCAGCCACAAAGAAGATGAAATTATGGCATTTGCCAGTAAAGGGATGGAATTGGAGACTATCATGCTAAGTGAAATAATCCACTCTCAAAAAACCAAAGGTTGATTGTTCTTTCTGATATGTGGATGCTAACATACAATATGGAAGGGAGAGCAAAGAATAAACGTTCACTGGATTAGAGGAAGGGGAATGAAAGGAGTAGAGGGGGGTGGGAATAGGAAAGAAAGTAGAATGAATTGGACATAACTTTCCTGTGTTCATATGTGAATACATGAAACTCCACATCATGTATGATGGCAAAATGGGATCCTAATTAGAATTAATTATACTCCAGGCATGTATAATATGTCAAAATACACTCTACTGTAATGTAGATCTAAAAAGAACCAATAAAAATAATTAAAAAGAAAGGCTACAGAGATTAAAAAATGAGTATAAGCACTCATAAAATCATCTCTACTGTGTGTTTTTTATACAAATATGCTTAATATACAAATCATATACAAAATAAGGTCACTATTGGAGATTCCCTCAAATAGTGGTGGAATTTCATTTGCATTTGGTTATATCACTCTGAACTGTCACATCTACTTGCAGCTTTGCCTTTACCACTTTAAAGTATTGTTTTCTGTGAAGCGAAAACATAAGATTTTTAATTCAAGGTCTTGTTACATAAGCCATTACCCTAGCCTGTGTTGTTTCACAGAGATACTTATTGGCTAAATTTTAACTTTCTCCTACTCTTTAGAGGTTTCAGTGATATCTCCAAAGATTTACGTGACATGGCTTTAGTCTCTTATATGCCATGGTTTATGGTGAATTTATTATCTTAACAAAACTTCCTGAGAACATCTTTATGTCATCTCTCATACTTATCCCCAAGTATGAGCTGTACTATGGTTGTGAGTAACTATGAGGTTAATGTATATATAACGACTATAATAAATATCGCTCCCACTAGGAAGTAGAATACTTGCATCAGACCTGATGTGAGATGGAATTCAAGAGAAATGATGGATTGGCAATAACAGTAATAGTAGTTAAGTAGCTAACAGTTATTGAAGGTTTACTCTATGCTAGGCACTATGTTAAGAGTTTTGTGTGGAATCTCATTCTGTCCTTAGGTCAGTCTCTTTCAGTTTGCATTTAGGAAAAATGAGACTCAGTGTTTAAGCAACTTGATTGAGGCTGCACAGATAAGAAGTAGCAAAGCCAAAGCCAGGAGTAAATCCAGAAGTCTGACCTAGAAATGTGTTTCTCAGCTGCCTTCCTGTACTGCCTGTACTTGCAGAGAAAGTGATAAAAAGCCAATGTTACACAAAAAAATTAGTCAGACAGGTAGATTTCCATAATCCATTGCTTTTTCTCAAACATCAGTGAAATTCATTTGGAAAAATAAGAGGTCCAAAATAGTCAAAGCCTTCCTTACTGAGAAAAGTAAAGCAGGAGGCATCCATCACAATCTCAGACCTTAAATTATACTACAGAGTTATAGTAACAAAAACAGCATGGTATTGGCATCAAAACAGGCATGAAGACCAGAATAGATGACACAGAGACAAAGCCACAAAAACACAGTTAATTCATACTAGACAAAGGCACCAAAAAATAAACCCTGGAGAAAGAAAGCCTCTTTAACAAAGGTTCTGGGAAAACTGAAAATCCATATGTAGCTATATGAAATTTAACCCTCATCTCTCACCCTGTACACAACTCAACTCAAAGTGGATCAAAGATGTAGGAATTAGACCAGAATCTGTGCACATACTAGAAGAAGATGTATGCCTAACACTCCAACACATTGGCTTAGGAACTGACTTCCTTAACAAGACCCCTAAAGTGCAAGAAGTAAAATCAATAATCAGCAAATGGAATGGCATCAAACTACAAAGCTTCTTCACAGCAAAGGAAACAATCAAGAACGTGAAGAGAGAGCCCATAGATGGGAGAAAATCTTTGCTACTTGCATCTCAGATAAAGCATTCATTTCCATGATGTATGAAGAATTAAAAAAAAAAACTTAACATCAAAGAAACAAAATAACCCAAACAATAAATGGCAAAGGGACTAAACAGACACTTCTCAAAAGAAGAAATATGAATGATCAACAAATATTTGAAAAAACATTCAACATCTCTAGCAATTAGAGAAATGCAAATTAAAAAGTACACTGAGCTTTCATCTCATTCCAGTCAGAATGGCAATTAAAAAGAATACAAGTAACAATAAATGTTGGTGAGGATGTGGGGAAAAAAAGGTACACTCAGACATTGCTGATGGGATTGCAAATTGGTGAGGTTGCAACCACTCTGGAAAGCTGTATGGAGATTCCTTAAGAAACTAGGAATGGAATCAGCATTTGAACTGGTTATCCCACTCCTCAGTATATATCCAAGGGACTTAAAATTAGCATACTACAGTGATACAGCCACATCCATGTTTATTTATAGCAACTCAGCTCACTATAGCTAAGCTATGGAACCAACCTGTGTGCCCATTATTAGGTGACTGATAAGGAAAACGTGGTTTATATACACAATGGAATATTTCTCAATCTTAAAGAAGAATGACTTTCTTATTGACTTTATGACATTTGCCGGTGAATAGATGGATCTGGAGACATTCATGCTAAGTGAAATAAGCCAATCCCCCAAATCCAAAGTTCAGAAGTTCTCTTAAGGACAGGGAGGGGAAGAATAGAGGTTCAGTGGATTAGACAAAGGGAAATAAAGGGAAAGGAGGAGGCACAGGAATAGGAAAGACAGTGGAATGAATCTGACATAAGTTTCCTATATACATATATGAATATGTATAACATGTGAATCTCAACATTGTATACATCCTAATTGGAGTAAAATATAGACTAAGATATCCTCCATGTTTCTACAAATATATCAAAATAGGCTCTACTGTCATGTATAACTCTAAATAACAAAAATCAGTAAAACAGCCTTCTTAAAAATAAATGTTAGTAATTAATCCCAGTTTCTATTTGTGTTTCCTAACAGAAAATGTTGATATCCAGTTCTTTAATTGGAAATAGTGCCTTCTCAAATAAACCTTAAGAACTACAAAATCATCCTGGTACCAAAAAACCAAACTCTAATGGATTACATTTTCTAGCCCTTCCATCCTTTGTCTCAGTGGAGGTCCCACGGTGTTATTTGTAAGATAATGTACTCTCCTTGAATTTTTTTTTTCTTTCCAATCACTCTCGTCCCTCTCTGTATGGGGCTAGCATATGCTCCTGATCTTACGTATTGAACAGACAGAAACCGCATGTATCCACTTTTTTTTTTTTTTTTTTGGTTACCAGTGTTTTTGAGCATTTACTAATGTGAGACAATATTTTAGGTACTGAAATGAGACTGTAAATAAGACAGTCAAGGGCCCTTCTTTGACAAAAAAAAAAAGCTGGTTATATATACTGTGTCAGCTGGTTATGTCCTGTGTGTAGTGATGCAAAAAGCAATCATGGTTGGTTATTTTTCAAATGGGTTTGAGAAACACCTCTGAGAATATCAGAGAGTCAGACATGGGAGTGAGTGAGTACAGGATAAAGAGTGTTCCAGGAGGAGGGAAGAGCTAATGCATGGGACCCCAGCTAGGAGGAGGAAGTGCCATTTACTGGGGCCATGTGGGCATGGGAAACAGTTGGATGAAATGAAGCCAGAGCAGTGCAGAGGACAGATGCCATAAAGCTTAGTAAACATGGTCAGGTTGCTAGTTTGTAGGCCTAGGTCATGTCATCCTGGTATATATGTAAATGAGATGCAAAGAAATAAGTCATCTTCGCCTCTTCTGTCGTGATCTTTCTAGGAATTGGTGGTGAAGACTCTGATTGTAGCTGAACCTCATGTCCTGCATGCGTATCGAATGTGTAGGCCTGGTCAACCTCCAGGCAGTGAAAGTGTCTGCTTTGAAGTTCTGGGTTTTGACATTTTGTTGGATAGAAAACTAAAACCATGGCTTCTGGAGGTAAGGCACTCTTTAAAAAAAAGTCAGAGAAGCTATCACTGTTCTGTATTTAAAACTTGCGTTGTACAAACGTGTTCTTGGCACCGTTGTCCTCATTAACCGACTAGAATCAGGCCTGACGAGAGTACGTGGGAGGAAGAAAATGAAAATTCAGGGATTCGCATACTTCTAACACTGAATCAATACGTGTGATATTACTTTCCCCAAGTAATTATCATTCAGTGAATTTCTAGGGTAGAGATTTTTGAATGTCAGCATGAATCTACTTCTCCTGAGTTGTTGAGTTAGTACTTACTTGATCTATGAACTTTGGGTATTGTCTTTCCTCTGTGTGGCTGCCTATGGCTTCAAGACCCAGCCTTCAGTGTGCCTCTTTTCGATCTCTCTAAGAAGACAGAAGTTTTAATTGGCCTATTAATCAATATTCAATGTCCGGTACACCAGGTGGAGTAAATTGTCCTTTAAGGCCATATTATATGCCTGGGGCTCCCCTCAGGTCCAGCTTGTTAACTGTATGCCTTTGGGTTTGCTGCTCAACCAGGTAAGGCCAGAGTTTTCATGACTTTCTTTGATTATACCAGGTCACCTAAAACCATTTGAAAAATATGGAGTAATATTACGGAGGAAACTAAAATTACCGCTGTTTAAGACGTTTATGTTTCCAGAAGTCATATTTATTTTACCCTTGGGAAATGTTGGAAATCATGCTGCCCAGACATGCTCCATTCTGCATCTCCCTCCAAGCTCCCTGAGCTGGGGTCATGGAACTTTCTCATGGCTACTGAAACACTATGTTTAGGCAGCTGTCAGAAAAATAGCACATATCAAAGCAGTGTTTACTGAATTAATAACATATTTCTACAGAAGTTATAATCAATAGTTACCTTTTGTTTTAAATCGATAATCTCTTTTTTTTTAGCCATTTAGTAGTGGGAAATTGCATCTGTAATACCAAATTTTGTGTAAGCAAGCTGAATGAGTGATAGGTGAGATCATGATGTTTGCAGTACCTATTTTATAGATACGAACTTTCCTAATTTGAAGGCCAAACCTCTGTGTGTGTGTTCATCTCTTTGGGCAAATAATGTGTATTATATCTTCATGTAAATAAAGTTCTCTGCTGGTTATTCATATTTTGGTCAACCTGGCACTAGCAGTAAGATTACAGTGAAGAATTTTGTTCACCCTTTGCTCCCTCCGTTCCTTAGATAGAAAAGCATGACTGGATGGTTGAATTCTGTATGTTTTTTAAAGACTAGAAACATCATGTTCCTTCATTATTTATCCTCTACATCATTATTTCCAGATCAATCAGAACCATTAAAAAACTCTAAAATAAACAAAATCTGTGTATGATGAACATTTAGTATATTAAAACAGTTAAAAGAATTTTTTTAAAGATCTTAGTTTGTATTTTGCACCCATCTGAAATTCTAGTGGTTCTGATGTACATTGTTAAAAACCTTTTGGCGCCATCAAGTGGAATAAAGTAGAAGCTACATCTGAGAATGTGACAGCTAACTAGAATAATTTCAGGTAATGATTGGTAGTGGTAAAACTTGAAGAAAATTTCAAACATAGAAAGCATTTTTAAAATGAAAATTTGTGCAGAGTGTGAATATATTGTCAATACTTTAAGTACCCTTGAATTAAACAAGTACCCATTGAGTTATAGACATGGTGCTAGGTGGTGGGGAAACAAGAAGAATCAGACAGAATACTTGCCTTGGTTTAGTGGAGACCCAGATGTGTGTTTTATGGTAATAATTGGAAGCATTAGCAAGGAAACAGAAAAACAGCGCAAAAAATAGTGATTAATCTCTATGTGCAGATACGTATAATTGAGAATTTAAACTAACAAATGAAAAAAATCCAAACCAAATCAAACCAGACCAAACCAAACAAGAAACCTCTATCAGTACATGTGCCTGAATTCCAGCAACTTGGAAGGCTGAGGCAGTAGAATCACAAGTTCAGGGTCAGCCTCAGCAACTTAGTGAGACCCTCAGCAATTTAGCAAGACCTTGTTTCAAAAAAAAAAAAAAAAGCTAAGGATATAGCTCAATGGTAAAGGGCCCCAGTCCCCAAAACACCCCCTCCCCCAAATCAAAAGAAACAATGAGAACTTTATAGAAAGAACATCTGAGCAGTCTTTAAGGCTGACATAGGGAGTTGGGCTGGGAGAGATGAGTTGAGGGTCAGGGAAGAGCTGTGGGACTGAAGGAATAGCAGTAATGTAGGAGCATCACCTAAATTAGTTTTTCTTCTGTCTGTGCACATATTAGTTTATCTTGTATGGGTAAATTTTTCAAATACTAATTTCTTCTGTATTGTAGTAGATGGAAGAATATGGAAGAAAGAAGTATATGAAAATTGTCTTATACTGAGATGTCAGTAGCATTTTTGAGGAGGTATATACCTGGCAGAATTCCCCGCTGCAATTTGGAATGGAATAGCTAAATAATTCTACAAAGATAGATAACATTCTAGTGAAACCCTTAATCATCAGTTTCTAAATCTGGTTTACTTCATAATCCTGTTACATGTAGCAGCCAGAGCTATCATTAATCATCTTAAAATTTCCAGGGATTTGAATTAGTATGGTTGAAACTTTTTTCATATAAATATATTACTTTATCCTTTCTCTGCACTTGTAAGGGGGAAAGGCTTAGAGCTTTGAGGTAACAGATTAATAAATTCTGTTTTTCAAACTGACCTAGAATATATGGATGTTCTTATAATTCTCAAGCTATTTCCTTATCTTTAGACCACATCACACAAAGACAGGATTATGTCACCTTCTAAGTCAGAAATCAACAGAGAAGTCAAAATACTACATGACCTCTGTCTATGAAGGGAGTATGATGCATTCATCACAATGATGGCTTGATGAAAGATTTGCATGATACATTGTTAAGGAAAAACTTGGATTATAAAATAAAGTATGGTTAGTATAGACATGTATTTAGAAAATAAAATGAATTGTAATATATGTATGCATAGGAAAAATAAAGTATGGTTAGTATAGACATGTATTTAGAAAATAAAATGAATTGTAATATATATATATATATATATGCATAGAAAATATCTGAAATACTCTTGACCAAATGGTTAAGAATATACCAGGGAGTGGAATGACAGGTAATCCTTTGCTGTTTGCTTTGTTTCTATTTACTATTTTTCTGCTGTGAAACTGTGCCACTTTTCCAATTAGAGAGATGACATTTCTGGATGTAGTTTTGAGTATAATGTGATATTTCCTCAGGTCTCAGCTGTAGAATGTAGAATTGTCCCTTGTGATGAATTTGTGTAATTATGTCTAGAAGCATATACTTCTGTTGAGAAAGTCTAAGGGGTTAGTTGGTAATGAAGAAATGAAGTTATAGTTTTAAACTCATCAATATTCTAACCAACTCATTTAGAGTCTTAAAAACCTGCTATGCCTGTTAATTTTCCTAACAACAACAGTATTAAAACCTAACAACAACAAATACAAAAAGAAAATCTCCAGCCCTTGAGATAGTACAGTATTGTACAAGGTGTGTGTGTGTGTGTGTGTGTGTGTGTGTGTGTGTATTTTATATGTTATATATATTACATATCCTACATATATAATTTTATATATATGTATATTTGCTGCTTCTTTTCCATCTTGATGAATTCCTGGGAATAACGGCAGAAAGTAGGATGGTCACAGATGGCTCATTTATCCCCATTAGTCCATTCTTGTATGGTTACAAAGGCTCTAAGAGATCTGCAGCTACCCTTAAGAGGTAGCATCTTCTCAACAGGTAATGGAGGGAGGGTGGGGGAAAAGGAGAAGGAAGGACAGTGGAATAATATTCCTATGTACACATGTGAAAACATTACAGTGAATCCCATCATCATGTATATCCACAAGAATGGGATCCTAATTAGAATAAGATATATTCCATGCCTGTATAATTATATTAAAATGGATCCCACTGTCATGTATAATAAAAAGAACCAATAAAAAAAAGAGTATCTCTGAGAAATTTAGTCAATGCCGTTTGAAATGAAAATTGATGAATCATTGTTTGAGCCAGCTAGAAACACAATTTATTTTCTATGCATCAAAAGGTGAATTCATCAGGAATATCTGAAGCAGTGAAAAGAGGGCACTGATAATTTTCTACTTGCTAAAAATGTACATGTATGTAATTATTATGGTGTTGGTAATGTGCATGTCACAATTACTGTTCTTCCAACTTGTTGTCAAGTTATGTTCCTTTTAACTTCTCTAAACTTAAAAACCCCAGTGTTGGGTTACGGGGCTGGAGAGAGTGGCCAGGTGATGCTGATTGACTATCCAGATCTTCAACTTGAGACAACAAGAGCAGGAGGTCATGCTCCTAGTCTATTCCTTGCAAATCCTTGACCTAGGTTGATGGGCAGGTAAGATGCGGTAGTGGTGACTGGGCCTTCCACCACATAAAGCTTTGAGATTTATTGTGGCTCCTTCTCCTGATTGGAGATATAACATTAGATTAACAAACATGTGTGGAATATTTATTGACCTTCCAACATTTGGCTGCCAGCATTGTTTTCTTTGTGAATTTCAGATTAATCGAGCCCCAAGTTTCGGAACTGATCAGAAAATAGACTATGATGTAAAAAGGGGTGTGTTGCTCAATGCACTGAAGCTATTAAACATCAGGTAAAGTATTTCCCCCATTTGTTGGAACTTTTCCCATACTTGGCATAGATAAATCACTTGTATATGAGATTGGCTTGTAGTCATTTGTATTTTTTACTTTGAATTTTTAATTTCAGTTTTTAAACCCATATAGTTTTAAAAAAATATTTCCCCTTCTTCCTTTAAACTCCTTTTCCTGACTCCCCTCCCATATAATACTCTACACCTGCAGTAATTATGGTTAAATTATGGTAAGTACTGGGAATATAAAGTCTCCTATGATTCCTAGATTTCTGGCTTGGATTGTTTGATAAGATGTCATTAATTGAGATAAAGATTATAGCACAGTTATAAATGGGGGGAGGAGTTATGGAAGAAGAGAGGACACAGAAGGGAGAGATATATTTCAATTTTAAACACACTAATTTTTCATTTGTTCTAATTACTATACATGAGAGTAGAATGCATTTTGATATACATAAATGGAGTTTAACTTTTTATTCTTCTGGTTGTACAGGATGTAGGATCACACTGGTCATATAATCATATATGCACACAGGGTAATGATGTCTGATTCATCCTACTGTCCTTCCCACCCTTATGCCCCTTCCCTTCCCTTTACTCCCCTCTGTCTAGACAAAATACCTCTATTCTTCACCTCCTCTCTTATTGTGAATTAGCATTTGCATATCACAGAAAATGTCCAGCCTTGGATTTGTTGGGATTGGCTTATTTTGCTTAGAATGATATTCTTCAGCTCCATCCATTTACTTGCAAATGCCATAATTTCATTCTTCTTTAAGGCTGAGTAATATTCCATTGTGTATGTATACCACATTTTCTTTATCCATTTATCTGTTGAAGGGGGCACCTACGTTGGTTCTATAATTTAGCTGCTGTGAATTGAGCTGCTGTAAACATTGATGTGACTGTGTCATTGTAGTATGCTGATTTTAAGTCCTTTGGGTATAAACCGAGCAGTGGGATAACTGGTCAAATGGTCGTTCTATTCCACGTTTTCTGAGGAATCTCCATACTGCTTTCCATGGTGGTCACACCAATTTGCAGCCCCACCAGCAATGTATGAATATATCTTTTTCCCTATGTCCTTGCTAACTTTATTGTTGCTTGTATTCTTATTAATTGCCATTCTGACTGGAGTGAGATGAAATCTTACTGTAGTTTTGATTTGCATTTCTCTAATTACTATAGATGTTGAACATTTTTTTCATGTATTTGTTGATTGATTGTATATCTTTTTCTGAGAAGTATCTGTTCGGCCATTTATTGATTGGGTTGTTTTTTAAAAATTTTTTTATTCAACCCATTTATTGATTGTTTTAAAATTTTTTTTATATCTCCTGGAGATTAATGCTCTATCTGAGGTGTATGAATATGTTAATTTTAAGATGATTTGAGACACAGAGATAGAATTGTTAAATGGTAAGTTTGATACATAGGGACTCAGCAGGTAGAGATATCTGATTGACACTCATGTACAGATTGCAGTTGATTCTAATGAATAAGATCAGACAGTTGGATTCCGTATTTTAAGAACTAAAGAGAGGCAGAGTCAGAACACTGAGATATGCTAGCATTTGAAGAGATTTTTATAAGCTCTGATATCTGATATTCTGATCAGATAGTTTCCATACTATAAGACAGTGTTTAACTCCTTTATATTACATACAAGGTACTTTTTGATCTGGCCCTTGCATCTCTCTCCAACCCAATCATTTCTTGTTCTTTTTTCTCTGCCTTGGGATTGATTTTTCTAAGAACTTTTTTGTGTTGTTCTCATTAATATGCTTTTCCACTTTCTTACATTTAATATTCATGCACCTTTGTCCCTCTGGTGAATGTCAAATATTTTTAATTGTTGTAAAATATAGTTAGCATAAAATTTACCATCTTAACCATTTTTAAGTGTATAGTTGAGTGGCATTAAGTACATTCACAGTATTATGTAATTATCACAACCGTATGAGAACTCTTCATCTTGCAAAATTGAAACTCTACACCATTTGGTCCTAACTCCTCATTCACCTCACCTCCTAGTCCCTGGAAACCACCATTACACTTTTGATGAATTTGAGTGCCCTATTTTCATCTCCTAAGAGTGCAATCATTTGGTATTTGTCTCTTTGTTAGTGGCACATTTCACTTAGCATGTCTTCAGGTTCCTTGTAACTCGTGTCAGAATTTCCTTCCTTTTTTAAAAAGTCAGAGTAACATTTCTTTGTATGTTGTCTTAGATTGTTTTCTGAAGGGATTCCTGACACTGGGAAATCTATAGACAACAGGTTTACTGAGGTGACAGTTCTAGAGATCCGAAAGCATGGGGCAGGCATCTGCTCAGCTTCTTGTGAGGACTTCATGTTGCAGGGTAGAAAAGAGCAAAGAAAGGGGAGGCATGCAGAAGAGCACATTTACCATAGTGAATCAGGAGAGGCAGATCTGTTTTATAAACAACCATTTCTTGCAGTAACTAATTCAGTGCTGTAGTATCCATCTCAATCCTGCAAGGCTTAATGCAGTCTCAAGAGAGCTAACCTAGTCTCTGTAGAAAAGCATGAATCCATTCCTGACAATGGTGCCCCAATGATGAAATCATGTGCCACTAGGTTCTACTTGTTAAAGGTCCCGTCACCTCTCAGTACTGTTAAATTGGGGACCAATAGCACATGAAATTTTGGGGGAAATATCATACCCAAACCATAGCATACATATTGATCATATGTTTGTCAGCTCATTCTTTTTTTTGAATTTTTAAATATTTTTATTATTTTTTAGTTCTCGGCAGACACAACATCTTTGTCTGTATGTGGTGCTGAGGATCGAACCCGGGCTGCACGCATGCCAGGCGAGCGCGCTACCACTTGAGCCACATCCCCAGCCCCTGTCAATTCATTCTAAAACCTTGCTGAAGCTTAACTTCCTGTTTGAAGCCTTTATGAAAGCATCATGGCTCACTTCTCCCTTTGTGCTATCGTGATACTCTCACTTTGCATCCATCTCCCCACTCTGTTTAAACTGTCACCTCCTTGAGGGCAGTAGCTCTATTTCTCTTTGCTTCTCCTGGGCTAGATCTACAACTAGTGTAGAGTGAGCAATAAATATAATTTTGGTTGGAAGACAAGCCTAGAGGAAGGATATTTCATTTAAGTTAACTACTTGTAGAAAAATAGGTAAGTGGAAAGACAAAGCAAAGCATGTTCATAAATCTTCCAGTGATTCTGTACTTCTGGAGCCTGCAGCAATCTGAGACAAATGGTAAGAGAAATCCCTTGGATGGATTCACAGGGTAATGAGTAGTGGGAAGGAATCAAGAAAGTCATGAACAAAAATTTTTAGGACAGTGTATGGACACAGTTGAGTAGAAAAATGCTGATTAAAATGCTAAGTGAATCAGGATATTTCGGTCTTTGGTTAAATTTTTTTCTGGTCTGTGAAGTAAGGGCTGAGAGTCATTAGGTCTAACTTATGCCTGTAGTTATAGAAATGCAAACCAAGTTTTACAATGACAGTATTCTAAAGGCCAAATGTAAAGAAAATGATCTAATTAAAATATCATTATTATCTTAATCATAATTGCAGTTCAAGAGCTATCTTGTAGTACTGGTATTATAGTCTGATTTGTGAATTAAAGATTTAATTTTCCTGCTTATTATTTTGCTATTTTTTAAATGAAAGGCCATATAATAATCAATAGTAATTAAAAAAACCCCTCAGTGTGGTTGTCTTTTATTCTTCTTTAATGTGTCTGAGAGGACTTCTGAGTGAGCTTGTTTTTGTTACTTTTCTGGTCATGTGTGTTTGGCCTGTTTGTGTGTCAGTATCCTTGACTGTCAGAATATTGTTTGCTGTGGATAGGATCTAGGTCTATGTTTATTTCTTTTATAGCATATTAATTAAAATATCTCATTTCTTCTGTATTTGTCTTACCTTTTTTTTTCTTTTTAAAAATTTTACTTCCTTCTCCCCCACCACTCTTTATTTTCTGTTTGGTCTTTTCCCCTTTATATTGTGCTTACTTTTCCCTTTCCCTCTCCTTCCTGTAAACTGCATTCTATATAGAAATGATTTTTCTATATGAAATGGAATATAAAAAAAGATCAAGTATCAAGAGCTACCTAAACCACTGCATTACCTCCTCTCTTCACTAAGAAAACTCAAAGACAAATTGTATTCATCATTGGAAAAATGATATTCATAATTACCCACTCACCCAAATCAGAAATTTTGGTATGATTATGAGTTTATTCCTTTTCCTTATTCTGCACATTGAATTAGTCACCAGAGCATTCCCATTCTTTCTCCAAAATATTCTTCCAAACTCACTCTTTCTTTAGCACGCTGCTGCTTCCCTGGTCCAGTTCTTCATATTTTCTATTGTTAGTGAAATAGCATCTCATCAATCAACAAATGGGACTTACTTAAACTAAAAAGTTTTTTTTCTCAGCAAGAGAAACAATAAGAGAGGTAAATAGGGAGCCTACATCCTGGGAACAAATTTTTACTCCTCACACTTCAGATAGAGCCCTAATATCCAGAATGTACAAAGAACTCAAAAAATTAGACAATAAGAAAACAACCCAATCAACAAATGGGCCAAGGACCTGAACAGACACTTCTCAGAGGAGGACATACAATCAATCAACAAGTACATGAAAAAATGCTCACCATCTCTAGCAGTCAGAGAAATGCAAATCAAAACCACCCTAAGATACCATCTCACTCCAGTAAGATTGGCAGCCATTCTGAAGTCAAACAATAACAAGTGCTGGCGAGGATGTGGGGAAAAGGGTACTCTTGTACATTGCTGGTGGGATTGCAAATTGGTGCGGCCAATTTGGAAAGCAGTATGGAGATTCCTGGGAAAGCTGGGAATGGAACCACCATTTGACCCAGCTATTGCCCTTCTCAGACTATTCCCTGAAGACCTTAAAAGTGCGTACTACAGGGATACTGCCACATCCATGCTCATAGCACACAATTCACAATAGCTAGACTGTGGAACCAACCCAGATGCCCTTCAGTAGATGAATGGATTAAAAAATGTGGCATTTATACACCATGGAGTATTACACAGCACTAAAAAATGACAAAATCGTGCAATTTGCAGGGAAATGGATGACACTAGAGCAGATTATGCTAAGTGAAGCTAGCCAATCCCTAAGAAACAAATGCCAAATGTCTTCTTTAATATAATGAGAGCAACTAAGAACAGAGCAGGGAGGAAGAGCAGGAGGAAAAGATTAACATTAAACAGAGACATGAGGTGGGAGGGAAAGGGAGAAAAAAGGGAAATTGCGTGGAAATGGAAGGAGACCCTCATTGTTATACAAAATTACATATGAGAGGTTGTGAGGAGAATGGGGAAAAAACAAGGAGAGAAATGAATTACAGTAGATGGGGTAGAGAGAGAAGATGGGAGGGGAGGGGAGGGGGGATAGTAGAGGATAGGAAAGGTAGCAGAATACAACAGTTACTAATATGGCAGTATGTAAAAATGTGGATGTGTAACCAATGTGTTTCTGCAATCTGTATTTGTGCTTAAATATAAAGAGAATTGGCTGAAGAGGGAGAAGAGAATGACTAGTTACCTATTAATGGCACCACAAGTGATTTTTATAAGATTTCTAGGAGGGAAACATTATTATTTTTAATAAAAAATATGTGGGAAATAGACTTAGCACTTAATCGACCAGTGTCAGATTGTATAGCTGCCAAGGTGTTAGTATGGAATATCAACCTGGGACTCTCTGACTCTTCAAGCAAGCACATAGTGTTTCTATTTTATCTTGGTATCATCTGTTTACCATGCAGAGTTCCATATTTGGTGGGTGATTAGATGAATATATGTGAATATACAAAATCAACTTTGATTTCAATCTGCACTACTCATAGGATAAGATCAGAACTTGTTTGAATTCTAGCATATGGTCTTGTGTTTCATATTTTAGGACCAGCGATAAAAGGAGAAACTTGGCCAAACAAAAAGCTGAGGCTCAAAAGAGGCTTTATGGTCAAAATTCAATAAAAAGACTCTTACCAGGTTCCTCAGATTGGGAACAGCAGAGACACCAACTGGAGAGGCGGAAAGAAGAGTTGGTACGAACATTTTAGCAATGTCCCCACAATTTCAATTGCATGACTCATGCATTGGGTTTTATTTGTAAACTCTTTATTTCTAGAAAGAGAGACTTGCTCAAATACGGAAGCAGATTTCAAGAGAAGAACATGAAAATCGACATATGGGGAATTATAGGTAACTTTGCTGCCATTTTTGTATGGACTGAAGGAAGTGAAGTGTCAAATAATCGTTCTATATTTTTAGACCTTTTATGCTCACTTGAAGTACAGTTCTTTTCATTCTTAGAATGTGCTTTTTGCTTAATATCTTTAAAGGAAGAAAAGGTAGTCAGCTAGTGAGCAAGTAGTGGTTCAGACTTGACAAATCTCCTGCCAGCTCTCCTTCCACCAGGCCTGTGGAGGGCCTGTGGGGAGTCCTTTTCATCAGCCACTCTGGGCCTGGATTTGGTTATTATACACTATTTTAAGAAAGTGGAAATTTAGGTTCTAATAGTTTTCTGCCAACTCATAGTGGTTGCTGTTCTTTAAACTCAAATTCTAAGGAAATGGAAGAAATAAGAAAATATTTGAAGAAGTCAGGTAGAGACAGGAGATAGGGTTTGGACTGTGTTAAACTGGTACCCCTCATAGTATCATCCTTGACAGGATCTAAAGAGGCCCTTTAAGCTCCTGTGCTCTAGGAAGGTTGTCCCTCCTTGCCAGCTTGACCTTGCTTCAATTGGCATCAGAAGGTATGGGCAGAGAGTTTCTTACAGGTGTCTTTCCTGTTCTTAGCACCCACCTCCTTAGTCGTGAGGGGAACACATTCTTCCCAACCTACCACTACCTAGTCCTCACTCCATCACCCCAAAACATTAAGGCGGATGCCTGCATTTTTGCATGCTTCAGTCACTACATGAAGTCAGAACTTCCCCAGTATCCTTCATCATCTGAACACTCTCCCACAAAGTTCTGTATTTTACCAATTCAACCAATGGCAGTCACTTTCTCTGAACCAAACCCTTATACCTTATCTTCTGGAACTACTTTGTGTTACGATACTTCTCTAGATAAGCCTCAATTTGTACGGGTAATATGAATATTTGTGAACTTCTCAAAACTATCTTTGTTTCTAGCGGTTAGCAATATTAACTGGCATGGAGCAGGAAGGCAATGATTTTCTAAACAATTAACTATTGAGCTATGATTACTTCTTTTAAACAAATTGGGTTATCTGATTTTTTTTTTGTAGACGAATTTATCCTCCAGATGATAAAACACTGCTTGAGAAGTATGAAAATTTGTTGGCTGTTGCCTTTCAGACCTTCCTTTCAGGAAGAGCAGCCTCATTCCAGCGAGAGCTGAATAATCCTTTGAAAAAAATGAAGGTAAGAGATGAGCATTGATACAGAGAAAAAAGGATGGAACCTAATAATAGTGTCTATAAAACATCCCGCCTTCAGCCTCCATGTGAAAGCACTGTACTTTGATTTTATAGTGCAGTTGAGGCTTTTCATTTTAACAGTTGGTAGTGTTTTACTATGAAAAGGACTTCATCAATAAGATGTCTAACAGGACAAATTATGGAGTAGAGAATTTTGATATAATATTGTGATTATCATATGTCAACAACATTCTTATTACACAGATTTTTTTTTTGTATAACTGGATAAAGAAATCCATTGAATGAACTTTGTGGTCTGTGACACTCTTGTTATTTGGATTATAATTAACACCATGCAGCATTTTTTCTTGATAATATATATATATATATATATATATATATATATATATATATATATATATGGTATGAGAGGAAGTAAACCATACACAAACACACACACACACATATATACACACACACACATATATACACACACACACATATATACACACACACACAAATACACACGTTTACCCTAATAAAAGGTCTATCAGTTGTCTATTTGCTTGCTCTTTGTTCTGCAATATTTCTGGGGGCCATTGAGTGGTTCTTTCACTGGTCTTGCCTGGAGTCAGGAGACCTTCAGTGATACACAAAATAATAAGAGGTTATGAGGGGCAAGGGGGTGGGGGGAAAAAAAGGGGAGAGAATTGAACAACAGCAGAGGAGGTAGAGAGGGATGTTGGGAGGGGAGGGGAGGGGAGGGGGGATAGTAGGGGATAGGAAAGGTAGCAGAATACAACAGTCACTAATATGCCATTATGTAAAAATGTGAGTATGTAACAGAAGTGAGTCTGTATTATGTATTTGGGGAGTTCAAAACCCAATTGAGTCGAATGTATGAAAGATGATATGTCTTGAGCTCTGTAATGTTTTGAACAACCAATAAAAAAATAAAATAAAATAAAATAAAATAAAATTAAACATTTTAAGTTTTAAATACTTGAAACATAGCCAGACTTGGTGGCATAAGCCCAGAATCCTAGCTATTCAGAATGCTGAAGCAGAAAGATCATTTTAGCCTAGAAGTTCAAGGCCAGTTGGGGCACATAGAGAGATGTCTGCTTCAAAAATAAATAAATAAAAATTGAATATTTTCAGCAAAAAAAAAAAAAAGAAATATTCAGATAAATGTTTTTGCACTCACTAAGGGCTAGAATTCCAAGGTGGTTTCACTCATGTATTTGGTACATCAAATCAGATAGCTGGAGTAGCAGGGAGCTGACTGAGTGTGTCTTTCTCTCTATGTGGCCTCTCAACATGGTAGCCAGATCTCTTAATAATAGTATCTCAGTGTTCTGTTCCAAAAGGGAGTATATTAAGGGGATTCTCTGTCTTCCAGCAGAATATCTTACTTTCCTATAATAGACCTGATTTTTGCCCACATATGCTCAGTCTTGGCAAAGGACCCAAAGTAGAAAGTGGTAATTCATCTTTGTTCATTTGGGAAGAACTTACCTTTCTCTGGAATTTGTTCTTTCACACTATTTTTTAGCTATGGCTTTCTGTTTTAAAAAATCTGTTTAGTTCATCAAATATTTTTTGGCTGCTACAATGAAAGCATTATCTGTTGTGACCTTTCTTCTGAACAGAAGCAGAACTCTGTGAGATCTTTTTTTAAATGCTGTTATCCACGGAATTCATTGTAGGATTATTATTTTGTCAAAACTATAATGAGTCTTTTGGTGTTTAATTAGCTAATCTTCCATAGATTGGGATGAAGAATAACTTATTTTAAAAATTTCTCTTGTATAGTGAAACGTCTGTATTTCAAAAAACATTTATGGGGAAGTTAAAACACAAATCATGAATATTAAATAAAGTTCTGATTTTTATAGGTGGGATAAGTAATAGTGAAGCAGTTGATTAAACCTCTTTCACTATAGCTACTTCTTTGGTTTGTTCAACATCCACTGGAGTGTATGTTTATATTTTTTCCTTTTGACTTCAAAATGTCTCTGTAAGAGCATAAGAGACTGGTATTAGGGCACTTCTGGAATGATACTCTCATTAATGCCTGTAGAAAAAAAAAAAAAGACGCTTCATGAAGCCCTAAAAATACTTTTGTGCAGGGCTAGTGTTGTGGCTCAGTGGTAGAGCACTTGCCTAGCATGTGTGAGGCCCTAGGACTGATCCCCAGCACTACATAAAACTAAATAAATAAAAGTATTATGTCCATCTACAGCTAAAAATATTTTTAAAAATACTTTTGTGCAATAGTAAAAATTTATAAAAATTTTCATTAAGTGTTGCCAAATGCTAATATTAGATTGATTATAAATGAAATTCTTAGTATAATCACCAATTTTCTGTCTGGAGTTTTAGTATTTTTTGGAGTAATTAGTACTGGAATGATTAATGAAGTTATAGTCTAGAAAAATCTGTGCTTCCAGAGATTTGAGTGTCCAAAATGTGCTAAATTATTGAAGTACTATATTCTAAGATTTTAATAATATATCATAATAGAAGGAAACATTTATGATAATTATTACTCAATAGATTCCAACTATATATTATTTGCATTGCCAGACTTTAGTGAAAGTTTCAAGAGAATTCGCCATAATCCTTTAGTTCCCCTTCTTTAATCTGAATGATCTTCACTAAGTAGTTAAAAGTGCTCCTTGTACATTATTTTATGAAGATTAATGAAGTTGGAAAAATTTTAGAGTCCATTAGTGATCATGATTTAAATTAAAATGTTTTTTGAAGGAGGAAGATATTTTGGATCTTCTGGAACAGTGTGAAATTGATGATGAAAAATTGATGGGAAAAGCTACCAGGCCTCGAGGACCAAAGGTGCAGTATTTCAACCTTCCCGTATGTAAAAGTGAATGCTACCACGTGCAGCTGGCTTTCCCTTGATATTTCTCATTTTAAGAGTGGTGCCACTTTGAAGGAGTGGAGGTGGAGTTGGGAAGATGGTGCTATCTCGCACTCAGGAGTTTTGTTTCATTTCCTTTTTCTTGGGTTTTTCCCCAAGTGCTAGTGAGAACCTTAGGAGTCAGGCTAAGAGGGTCCAAGAACTAGTGTTCTTATTCTAAAGTCACTATTAAGTTTTCTTTTTATCTTTTAGACAATAATTATCAAGGAAACATGTAGCATTAGAGATAAGAAAAATCATGACCCTGGAGACTCATATTGATAAATGAGTGAGCAACAACAATAGTGTTTTAATAAAAGTAAGTACAGATCCTAGGAATAAATAATAAGGTGTCATGTAGGTAAGAAAGGGCAGGAGTTTGCTTTACATGCATCTTCTCTGTTGTGGTGACATCTGTATGTTTTTCTGACATCTGTTGAAATTTTTGCTAGTGGAGAAAGTTGAATTTGAAAAATCTTGGAAACATTTTTCATCCTGTTTCTTTTACCTTGTATTTCAACATTACTAAACTATGTCTGCATGGTCAGATAATCATGCTCTGTTGTGCTGTCATGCTTTTTCATGCCTCTGGAAAGCCTGCCAATCAATCAATCAATCAATCAATCAATAAAATCAATCAATCATGATTGGTTGCTTGATTGGAGACCCTTTCCTAATCTGCTGCCTTTGTGAGACCTGCCCTCTTTCTCCCAGTTGACACAGTTACCCTCCTTCTCTTGCTGTGCCATAAACAACACTTTACAGAGCAGTTATAACAAATAACTATTTACCTGTTGGCCTTGGTATAAGGTGGTGAGCTCCTTGAGGTGGGAAGTGCATTTTCATCTTTTATCTCTGCTGTGTAACGTTGCCTAGCACATCATAAATTCTCAAACTCTGTTAGTTCAATTTGTAACTTTGGCAAGTAGAAGAGCAGATTGATAAACCCCAAATCAGGAGACCATGTAGCAAATATACAATAGAGAATGTAAAGTGCTATAGTGGCATAGGATCAGTAGTTATAATGGGAATGACCTTATAGAGGCTTTGCTGTTTTAACTGGATTTTTAAAAAGGGGTGGAAGAACATTCATGGTAGAGGGAAACTTAAAGGCATAGATAGACTTGATGATGTGTTGTAGAAACAATGAAAAGTTTGGTATGACTCAAGTGGAAGGTTCTTGGAGGGTGAAATGGTGTAAGATGGGTCTAGTGAGAGATCATATCTAAGGAGATTTTGGAGGATGCTTTCTGATTATCTGCTCTGTTTGTAGGAATAGGTAGTTGAAAATTCCTTTGGAACAAACATGGAGTTATTTGTAGAAGTGAATACCTTCATAAATCATGGCTTTATTTTGGGAAATGTTGGGAAGTTTCTAAGCCTATGTATCAGTTATTGCAGTTTGGCAAATCATACACCAAACCTCCTGGGGGCACATGGCAGAATGGCAAATGCAAAAGCCCCGAAGTAGTCAGACACTGTTGTTTCCCTCATAGAAGATTGGCCAGGGGCTGGGGATGTGGCTCAAGCGGTAGTGCACTTGCTTGGCATGCATGCAGCCCAGGTACAATCCTCAGCACCACATGCAAACAAAAGATGTTGTGTCTGCCGAGAACTAAAAAATAAAATATTAAAATTTTCTCTCTCTCTCTCTCTCTCTCTCTCTCTCTCTCTCACACTTTTTTTTTTTTTTTAAGATTGGCCATTCAAACAAAAGTACAACTTCTTATAGGGCAGAATTCACATTGTGTGTGTGTACTACACACACACACACACACACACACACACACACACAAATATATATATGTTACATACATTTTTGGGTACTGGGGATTAAACTCAGGGGCACTCAACCACTGAGCCACATCCCTAGCCCTATTTTTTAAATTTAGAGATAGGGTCTCAGAGAGTTGCTTAGTGCCTCACTTTGCTGAGGCTAGTTTTGAACTCCTGATCCTCCTGCCTTAGCTTCCTGAGCTGCTGGAATTATAGGGTTGTGCCGCTGTGCCCAACATTGTATATTTTTTAATCCTTTTCATTTTAGGCAAGTAGTGAGAGCTAAAAATGTATTTGTTGAAATGAAAAGAAATGAGCGTATCCTGTAATTGTTAAAGCCAGCAGTATCTCAAAGTTGAAAGCTGCATAATTAGTTTGAAGTAGAAGCATTTTTATAACTTTTATGTTTATGTTTTCAAGGGTCTAAATGGAGCAAACTTCAAAGCAGATTTTCCTTTTTAGAGGGCTGATACTGCGTGCCAAACATTGGTCTCTCTTTTTTTGGAGATGACCAAGGTTAAATAAAACTTTCATTTGTATCAGGAGGAATACTAACTTTTTTCTTATTTTAGAATTTAAGAAATATTAATTAGTCATATAAATGATAAATGCCACATATAATACCAGCAACCTCCTTCTTCTTAAGATGGATGGTAATATATGGATATTTACCTTATTCTTTACAGATATTTTACATAAGACTGATTTTATTGTAAAATTGCACATAAAGCTAAGTAGTATGGTTTGTGTCAAACTCAATGCCTATTTCCAAATTCCATTTTATAGTGGAGGCACTATTGAAAGTTTATTCAGCTGTGATTTCTAATTAATTACTTGAACAGTGTCTTGGTCATAAAGTCCCAAATGCATATATGACACAAAGTTTCTGTGGTGGTTTTCTTTCCCCTATGGTTCTTCATAGGGTCAGACAACTCATTATGTAGTCAGGCTCCTTAAGAAACCTTAAAATGCTTGCTGCCTGAGGGAAGGTACTTCTAGCAAGTCCGAGTGTGCTGCTGTTTCTTCTGTGTGTGCTAAACCTTTGGAGCAACATCCTTCCCCTAGAGATCATATTTCCTAACATTGTCAAAATGTTTGATGATTGTGTTACTGGTAAATGTTTTTATGCACCTCTCTTTGAACATTGTTAGTGCTCAGTGAAGATTAAACTATCAAAAGGAGAACAAGTGTTGAAACACAAGTGTGCCTTGGTGTATTAAACCCCTTTCCTGCTCTGGTTATATTTCATCCTTGCAAAGCCTGCAACTTTAAGAAGCTCATGCTTTGGCTTACTATGTATTCCAGGCACTTCACGAAGTGCCATTTCTCTGTCTTTTATCCTACACGATTACACTGGAGAATATACTTCTTTTCAGTGAAATCCCATGGTATGCAAGGATTTCATTATCATGTATGCTAACATCAAAACCTCTTTATTTGATTTAACACAAGCCTCTCGTATGCAATGGCAGGAACCTCTCCCAGAGGAATAGGAGGCAAAGTGTGTGTGTAACAAATTGTCTGTTAAAATGACTGCATCACAGAACCGTCCTGTTCTCGGTCCTGTGCATTCTTTCTGAAGTGATGCTGTCCCATGCCTTTTCCTGTCACTTCAGCTGGCCTCTTTGGAAACTCATTGATTGGGAGGATGGGAAACAATGATTCTGATGAGATCCTGAAACATACTAAGAGGACGTTTTAAGTCTTTACAGATCTACCTACCTTTGACCTAGGTCCCATCCTCTAAAAATATCCATGTCAAACTGATCTTCACTTTATTATCATTTTGTAAATTGTAGCACTGGCAATAAAAGCAGTGTGACTCCCTTATGGCCAGACTGGGATTATCAAAGTAAGGAGTCCTCTGAGAAGAGACATGAGGTGTTCATGACCCATTTGAGAAATAGATAATTAGCTAAAACTTTTCATTTTTATATATGAAAAGGGTCAGGGGGTATAGCTCAGTAGTAGAGTGTGTGCTTAGTGTGTACCAGGATCAATTCCCAGCAACAGGACTGACTAATATCATCCACAGCAAATTAGTACCTTGTTCTTGTTGTGCCTTAGGGCTCTGTTTTAAGATGTGGCCTTACTTATAGAGGCTTCTCTGGTTGTTGCTTTGTGCTCTTTTTGTTCTTCTTCCTTTGCAGCCTTTCTCCCTCCACCCCCACGTTTACTGAGTGACTTGGTATGGAATGAAGAAAAGCCAATTACCTTTGTGATTTTGATATCTTTATATCACGTTTTCCCTTAGTTTTCTTTTTTTTATTCTTGTTTACAGATACTTCTGGTCTTTGTTATGATCACGTAGAAACATTTTTCATGACTGAGCTATATTATTTAAGAAAGCGTATTTTGCAGGAACGACAATCCGTGAGTGCTCTGTAGGCTGAGCAGTCTACAGCAGTAGCCTTCAGTGAAAAGCAGCAAGCGAAGGGGAAATTAAAAATAGCATCTAATCATGTTAATGAGCCTTTTGAAAAATTCTAGCAGAATAACACATTTGCCTCTGTTTCAGCCTCTATGTTCTATGCCAGAGAGTTCCGAGGTAATGAAAAAGCAGAAGTATTGCAGCAGCGACAGCAGTTATGAGAGTAGCGGCAGCTCCTCAGAATCTGACGAAAACGAAGAATATCAAAATAAGAAAGGAGATGAAGAGCAAGTTCCATATGATCTTAAGCACTCCAACCACTGCAAATTAGTTCAACAATCCAGTAAGTCATTTTCTTCCAAGTTAACTAAATATATGAAGAATTAGGGAGTTGAATTTATTAAACTCAATAAAAGGTCCTTGGACCAAATGAACCCTTGTGTGTGAGAAGACCTGGATTCTACCCAATTTCCTTCCCTACCTAGACTTGGGCATATACATCCATCAAGCCCTGTCAGGTTCTGCAAATAGAAAACAATAGGCTTACCTTAAGGATCCACCCATCTATATTTCATGGTTTTTAAGTATTGCAGTTTTGCATGGGTCTTTCAAAATGTGCCTGACGACTCATCTGCTGGTTATGGTTTTTTAAAACCCATGTAGTCATTTTCCACTTCCCCCTCTCCTGTCACCCTCTTTGTTTGATACCACCACCTATTTTTTAAACTGTATGTATCCCTCTAGGCAATTCACTTGAATGTATCTGTGAGCCACACAATTGTGAAATAGTAGAAGTTTTGTTCCCTCCTATTTTCATCACAGGTAAGCACTAAAGTCAGGGCTTTTGGTGCATAGGAAATATTTAGGAAAGCACCCAACCAACTTCTCAGTCTCCTTCTCTTTCTGTTTCCTTTTCTCTCTTTTTTTTCCACATATTTCCCTTTCTCCTGTCTTTCATTCCTTATTCTATCCCACGTGCCCTCTACTGTCCTTGTGATTCTTCTTTCATTCACAGATGTCCAACATAACTGATCTCCAATCCAGGACTTTATTTTTAACACCTGCCTTTGATATGTGATTATGTTCCAGTATGCACTGTTTGCCTAGTGTTCCAAGTCGAAGGGTTCTTTTAAAGGGACACGTTCAGTTACGTAGTAAACAGAATTGTGAGCCTTTGTTGATCTCCAGCAATGGCTTAATATGTTAAGTCTCCAGTAATATGGATATCTCCAAACTGGTATTTCATGATTATGGCAAATTCCATGTGGAATGAAGAATAGATTTTAGAGGAATGGTCTTAATTTTACTTCCAAATTATTCCAGAAAGTTACATCCTATGACTGCTCTTTGAGCATTTGTATATTTGGAAATAATGTGTTTTATGTTCTGTATCATTTGTTTAAGGGGTGTTCACCGACCACCTCTTCCAGAGTTTGTAAGCTATTCTACCTCCTTTTTTTCTTAAGGATTCCTTAAGTACTTTCAGTGTGTCTTCAGTTAAAAGCCTCTGTTTTTGTTTTGGAAGTTGACATTTTCCTGCCCAAGTGTTGTCAGTTTTTGCCAGCTGCTCCTACTAGCTAATTGTCTATCCATAACAACATCAACTAGTGAGGGGTAAAGGAAAGGTAGAGAAAAAAATTACTGGGGTTCTTATAGGCTCTGAAATTCTTTTTGGTTCTCAGATCAATAGATTAAAAAATTGAGATAAGTACAGTTGTGTACTAAAACAGGGTATGGGTTTTAAAAAAATGTTTTGAATATAAATGTTCATTTTAAACTAGCCCAATTCAGTTACAAATCTTTTTCCTTATTAGTTGTATTTTCTTTTATATTCATTAGGGATTATAACAAGGGTTTCACCTTGTTTTATATTCTCTTTAATCTTATACATTGTACCAACAAATTCTCCTTGAGTTTTGTCACTGAAGTGATGCAAATGACCAAGACATCATCCTGATTATATGTAGCACTATAGTTAACTTGGGAAGTTCAGATTTGTAATAGTTTCAAAGGGGGGTATGTTTTGATTTGATATGAGATAATCACATAAAAAACTATATAAAATACTTTCCTTACGTAATTTGTGGAAGTTACAACCATTTTTTGTTAATCTACCAAGTATCATTGGGGTGTCCAACTGTTTTAGTTTTTTTCTGTATGAATTTTCTGTGTTTGCAGATGAGCAATGGGAATCTGTACTACTTTTCCTCGGCTTTGTGACAAATTATACACATCCACACCTTCGCCTTAAGCTCTGAGGTTAAGTGATCAGGACTCTAGTGTAGTTAGTAGGAAATGATTTGGGATATTTTCTTAGTAGAAGCTTGTTCTTTGAACATACTAAATATGTCCAGTTCTTTGTAAAAACAAAGAAAGATGGGCTGACCAGTAACTACTGGTAACTTCTCTAGAAGCAATGTGTTTTGCTGGCTTTTCTTTTTTCATTTTAGTACTTTACCACTGAGCTACATCCCCAGAACTTAATTTTTTTTTTTTTTAAGATTTTGAGACAAGATCTCACTGAATTGCTGAGGGTCTTACTAAGGAAAGTATTTTATATAGTTTCTTATGTGATTACCTCAGATCAAACCAAAACATAGCCCTTTGAACTTGCCATTCTCCTGCTTCAGCCACCAAATCATAGGGATAACAGATGTGTATCACTGCACCCAGCAAAAGCAATGTGCTTTATTAATTAATTTACTCTGTTGGTTCTTTTCAGCTAAACCTGACAGTAGAATTCATTTTGATATAATTATACAAGCATGGAATATATACTGTTCTAATTAGGACTCCATTCTTATGGATGTACATAATGGTGGGAGTCACTATGGTGTATTCATATATGTACAAGGGAAATTTATTTTGGATTCATTCTGCTGTCTTTCCTTTCCCTATTCTCCTCTCTTTCCTTTATTCCCTTTGTCTAATCCACTGAATATGTTATTCCCTTCTCCCCCTATTATTATGGATTAGCATCCACATATCAGTGAAAACATTTGAACTTTGGCTTTTTGGGGCTGGCATATTTCAATTAGCACGATAATCTCTAGATCCATTCATTTCCTTCAAGTGTCATAAAGTAATTCTTTATGGCTGAGTAATACTCCCTGGTACCATATATACCATATTTTCTTTATCCATTCATCTGCTAAAGGGCACCTAGGTTGGTTCTGTAGCTTACCTATTGTGAATTGAGCTGTTACAAACATTGATGTGTCTGCATCACTCTAGTAAGCTGAGTTTAAACCCTTTAGATATGTACCAAATGGTGGGAAAGCTGGGTCAAATGGTAGTTCCATTCCTAGTTTTTTTTTTTTTTAAGAAAACTCCATATGACTGTCCATTGTGGTTGCACCAATTTGCAGTCTCACCAGCAATGTATGAGTGTGCCTTCTTCACGTTCTCACCAACGTTTATTGTTGCTGCATTCTTGATAATTGCCATTCTGACTGGAGTGAGATGAAATCTCAGTGTAGTTTTAGTTTGCATTTCTTTAACTGCTAGAGATGTTGAACATTTTTTCATATATTTGTTAACCATTCTTTTTTCTTCTTCTGTGAAGTGTCTGTTCAGTTCATTTGCCCATTTATTGACTGGAATTTTTTTTTGGTGTTAAGCTTTTTAAGTTCTTTATATATTCTAGAGGTTAACACTCTATCTGAGGTGCAGGTGGCAAAGAACTTTTTTCCTATTCCATAGGCTCTCTCTTTACATTTTTGATTGTTTCCTTTGCTGTGAAAAAGCTTTTTAGTTTAGTGCCATACCATTTACTGATTATTGATTTTACTTCTTGAACTGTAGGAGTCTTGTTAAGGAAGCCAGTTCCTGAGCCAACATGTTGGAGTGTTGGGCATACATCTTCTTCTAGTATGTGTAGGGATTCTGCTCTAATTCCTAGATCTTTGGTCCACTTTGAGTTGAGTTTTATACAGGGTAAGAGAAAGGGGTTAAATTTCATACAGGAATTTCCAGTTTTCCCAGCACCTTAATTGAAGGGGCTTTCTTTTCTTCAGTGTTCATTTTTTTTTGTGCATTTATCTAGTATGAGATAACTGTATTTCTGTATTGTCTCTGGGTCTTCTATTCTGTTCCATTGGTGTTCTTGCTTGTTTAGGTGTCAGTATCATTCTGTTTTTTATTACTGTCACTCTGTGGTATAATGTAAGGTCTGAGATTGTGATGCCTCCTGCTTCACTTTTCTCAGGAAGGATTGCTTTGACTCTTCTGGGCCTCTTATTTTTCCAGATGAATTTCATGACTGCCTCTTCTATTTCTATGAAGAATGTAGTTGGAATTTTGTTGGGAATTGGGTTGACTCTGTGTAGTGCTTTTGGTGGTATGACCATTTAAATTCTTTTTTATTTGTTCTAATTTGTTATACATGACAGTAGAAGGCATTTTTGACACATCATATAAAAATGGAGTATAACTTCTCATTCTCTTGGTTGTACAGGATGTAGAGTTACACAGGTTGTGTAATCATATACTCATGTAGGATCATAATATCTGATTCATTCTACTCTCCTTCCTATCCCCATAACCCCTCCTCCCTGTTTACTCCCCTCTGTCTAATCCAAAATACCTCTATTCTCCCCCTGAAACTTATTTTGAATTAGCATCTGCATCTCAAAGAAAACATTTGGGCTTTGATTCTTTGGGGTTGGCTTATTTTGATTAGCATAATATTCTCCATTTTCATCCATTTACTGGCAAATGCTATAATTTCATTCATTCTTAAGGCAGTTTAATATTTCATTGTGCATATATACCAAAATTTCATTATCCATTCATCTGTTGAAGGGCAACAGATGGTTCCATAGGTTAGTCGTTGTGAATTGAGTTGCTCTAAACATTGGTATGGCTGCATCACTGTTGTATGCTGATTTTAAATCCTTTGGGTATATACCTCAGAGTGTGTCAAAGGGTAATTCCATTTCAAGTGGATCAAATGATGGTTGCATTCCAAGTTTTCTGAGGAATCTTCATACTGCTTCCCATAGTGATCGCACCAATTTTCAGTCCCACCAGCAATGTATAGCATTTTGATAATATTAATTCTGCCTATCCAAGAACATGGTGTGTGTGGGGGGGTCTTTTCATCTTCTATGGTCTTCCTCAATTTCTTTCTTCAGTGTTGTGTAGTTTTCATTGTGGAGTTCCTTCACCTCTTTTGTTAGGTTGATTCCCAAGTATTTTATTTGAGGCTCTTGTGAATGGGATAGTTTTCCTAACAGAGAGAAATGTTTGGGTATTTTTCCTGATTTTATAAAATTATTTAATTAATGAAGATTGATATATTCCCCAAGGGGGGGGCAGAGAGGAGAGAGACAGACTAAATGAAACAGAGGTTATACAGAACAGATGAATTAAAAAGAGATTAAAAAATATTGATAGTATTGAGTGATAATCTGTTTCCCAGAGTCAATAGGCACATTTTATCAGGAACAAGTGGATCTCTTTCTTATATATTCTCAGTGTACATTGGAGGAAAATATTCTGTTTTTTTTTCCCCCCTGAATAATTGTTCTGGTAACAATTCTATAAATCCATATGTTTTCTTCATTTAGATTTTTAACTATTGAAATTTAATCTATTTTTTATTCATTTCTGTAAATAAGATTGTTTAGTATTATTTTATAATAACCAATTATATAT